>NW_006256612.1:10183871-10792286 GCF_000478725.1 Eutrema salsugineum
CGGGCACACAAGGGGGTTTGCGGGATGGCAAAAGATAAATTGAAACATATAAAAGAACATAGAGTTAACGAAAACGTAAAAAAATAAGGAAAAAATGAACAAAAAGTCCTAGACCATGAACGATAAGATCAAGATGGGTAACACAAAATAGTGAAGAAGAAAAATGATAAGGAGATGAAGAACTCAAAGTTGAAGAAGAAAACTGAAAGAAAAAGAAGAACAAAAATGGTAGATGAAGAAAATAAAGTATAAGAAGATGAAAATCCGACAATGAAAAAGAAAATAAAAAGAAGAAAGTAAAGATGCGAAAAAAACAAACAAAAATTAGAAAGAAAAAATGTTTGGATAGGACAAAAATGATCAAGAAGAAGTAAAAAGCAGAAGATAAAAACGGCTAATAAACCCAAAAGAAGAATAGTATAAGATGTTGAAGAATAAAAATTTAGAGAATACAAAGACAATAAAATAAAGCAAAGAAAAAGGGGCAGACAAATAAAACAAAAAAAAATCAACAGAAAAAACGAAGAAAAAACCGAATGAAAAAAAATCAAGAAGTCAAAGAAGATGAATAAAATACATATGAAGAAATAGTCAAAAACAATGAAAGATAAAAAGGAAAAAATAAAGAATAGAAAAACTAAAAAATAAAGAATAAGAAAACAACGATAATATGAACAAAAAATAATGCAGTGAACAAGTAAGATAAAAAAATAGTCGGATAGGTCGATGACGATGAACAAAAAAAATTAAATGACCAATTGGAAAAGAAAAAAGATAATCAGAAGAAGAAGTCATAAAAGAAAACCAGTAGATAGTAGAGGAAGTGAAAGAAAAAATAATGGAAGAAAATGGAAGATGAAGAAGACAAAGTTGAAAAAAGTAAATATGATGAAAAAACGAAGACAAATCAGATGAATAAGAAGTAAAAAAAATGAAGACAATAAAGAAGAACAATTTGAAAACAAATAACGATAAAAAAAGAACTCAAATATATAAAGAAAAAAACTAAAAAAAGGAAAATATAAACCATGAGAGGAGTAAAAAGACAGATAAGACAAAGATCTTTAAAATATGATGAAGAATTTGGAGAGAGGAAGAATAATTGGAAGAAGAGGAATAAGAATCTGTTGAAGGAGAAAATAAGAAGAAGAAGATAAGAAAGAGAAAAAATTGGATGAAAACCTTAAAAGATGAGGAATTGGAGAAAGTAGAAGAATATGAAGATGAGGAAAAAGCCGAAAAACACCAGAAGAATAAGAAGTCGGTGATAACGAAGAAGACGATGATAATGAAAAAGGAAAATAAAAAAAGAAGAAGAAATAGAATAATAAAACATTGAAGAAGAAGAAAAAAGTGAATAAAACCTGGAAGAGAAAAAAATCAAAAGATGTATGAGAGGAAAAAAGAAAAGATGTGGAGAAGAAGAAGACGTGAAAAAGAAAAACCAGCAGAATAAAAAGTAAAAAAAAAAGACATAGAAAATAAAGAAGAAAAAAAACAAAAAAAACAAAAAAAGAAAGAAAGAAGAAAATGATAGAGAAAAAAAAATTAAAAGATAAAAAGAGAAAAAGATGAATAATTTATATTAATCTTATTTTAATTTGTGTTTATTGATTTCATACACTTATTAGTATTGATTTTAAAGTTTTTAATGTTAGACAATGATTACTTTTATAGGTTAGCTTTATTTTAATTTTGTATGTATCAAATTCTTGATCTAATTATTTTTGATTTATGACATAAAATTTTATTTTAAGTTTTAATGAAACTTTTCGGCCTGAACACCTAGTATCTTTTGAGACACGAAAACCACGTGATTGAATCTCCGAAACGTCCAAAGAATGAGAGAAATGTTATACAAGAGGCCAAGAGTGTTTCAACCAAACGGCCAAAGTACCAAACGCTCCCGTTGGAGAAAAGATTTCCTCCTAGCTGCGAATTTTACGGGTTTATGAAATAATGGTTTTTTTCCGTTAAAATAAAATAAAAACACGTGGATTTAAATTAACATGGGCCTAACTTGGGCCACATTGAAGCCCACAAAGCTATATTAAACCAGAATGCGGGTTCACAGCAATGGCGGGAAGGGTCAACCCCGAAATAGGAGTGGTCTTGGGTCAACCACATGACTTTGAAAAACCACCAAAATGCCACCTTAAGTTAATTTACACCCATAAACTGTTTCCGTTTCTTGTATTCAACCGAACAACGGTCAATCTTTACTTTTCCAGGTCATCGATTTACTAAATTCAGGCGCTTTGGTTTTTTGTGCTATCTTTCCTTCACTTACAATTTTCTCCATAAATTCTTTTGTTTTCTCTTTAATCGTTCTCTGCAATCGAATTGACAATGACATATTCCGATCATCACCCATAGATCGAACTCAGAGACCCGAAGAGTTAGTGTTTCAGTTTGCTCCACCTTACCCTCTTCACATTAACTAAAGGTAAGATACTAAGATGATGGTGAGTTTTATACTTAGCGTTACGTTTAGTAATTTCGATGATTTCTTGCGATTTTGATTAGTCCTTCTAAAATCTATCTTTACAGTTATCGTTACAGAGGCTCTCTGCTCGGATGTAAAAGACCTGACATTGCTTGCGTTGACGACCACAATGATTCAGCTTTCACCCAAGTAGAGGCAGATTCTGTGGACACTTGTTTGTATTGACAACAATGACTCAGATTTCACCCAAGTAGAGGTAGATTTTGTGGACATCTTTTTGTAAACACCATCCGGTTCATATCTCTTACACACATCATATTCAAAAAGGAAAATGAACTGCATTCATATTCATCTCACTCATGTAATTAAATTAGTTGAAAGGATGAATCCATGAAACAAGCAGTAACTGCAGCTACCATTTGGGGAATTTTGTTGTAATAATTTGTAAAAGGCTAACAAACGAAAAAATAGGAATTGAGAAGAGCATGAGTGGTCAAAGGAGACATCTAGATTCGTCCAAACCCGCGAGGGAAATTTTCCTTACATCGTCATCTCTGTCTTTTTCTACGCTGTCTTCCTCTCGTTCGTCATGGGACGATGCTGCAGAGCTAAATACGAGAGAATCCAGAACATCTAGTAAGGAGCAAAAGGGCAAACTCTCAGAAGATTCTTCTCGAGGCTCTGGAATGTCGGGTGTGACTCATGTCAGGACGCAACCTGCTCCATCTCGGTTAGGACCAGCTCAGCTGAGGAACAAGGGTTACGATCCGGAGAGAATTCCAGCATCGGTGTTTGGAAAGACAGGGGATTTGAATTGGAGTGAAGTCTCGAATGATTCTTTGTTTAGTCTGAGAATGTCCACCTGTCAAGCATTTCGTCAAAGCAATATGAAACCTGAAGAAGTTCTGATGTCGGGTGAGTTCTTGTCATTCTCCCCGTCTCTACCAGTCAAGCCTGAGGATGCAAAGAAGAAGAGATCTCAAGTGAAAGAGGCAAAGAGTGTAGTGACATCGGCCAGTCATCAAGACAAGTCCTCATCAACAACTCCAGTTGTCTCTGCTCTGAGTACTATCCCCAGCAGTTTTTATGAATTATATCAAGCCCCGCCCACAAAAGCTCAATCCTTTTCTTGTCCTGTCGGTGACAAAAAGAGCAAGAAGAGAAAGAAGACAAGAAAGAGCAAGAAGACGACGAAGAAGAAGAACAAGTCGTCTTTCATATGGTCTTGGTTGTTTTCAAGATTTCCAAAGTGCGTGTGTAACTTTTGTTGCTACAAATGGAGAAAGTGTGGCTGCTGCTTCAGAAGGCCAAAAGCTATGGCTGATAAGTCATCATGATCAGAGTTTTTTTGACATCTAAGCAAATTCTGAATTCTAAATCTATGCATCTAAGCAAGTTTTTTTGACATCTAAGCAAAATGGTTATCCAATATTATTCTACTATGGTCGATATTGATATTCCATACTATTTAATCCATTATAGAATGAGATAATATTAGGATTACAAGCTGTATGGGAAAATATTATGAGTGGTGCTGACTATGACAATGAAGAAGGCATGGAAAATGTACAACTATTTTGACTTTGAATTATCAGTTCACACCAAACACACTATCTATAAGACATATTAATACAGTAGATAAGATTCTTCAATCAATTATGAAGAGTTAATACAAGTTTTTGATTTGGTTGATTATGGAAATGACAAGGATAGCCTTGGTGCCAGGGGATCCGTATAACGGCTGGAGAGATGAATAATAACTTCTCTGGTCTTGGAAAAAAAGCAATCATTTCAAAGCGAAAGGAAAAAGGGAAAACGTAAAGGGCAGAGCCCTTTTTCTTCTTCTTCTTCGTGAAGAAGCTGCATCCTCAGATTTTTTCAAGGGTTTCTTTCGATGCCCAGCTGAGATAAAGGAAACGACTTTATCTAAGCCAGCGAGATTATCATCAGGTAAGCTAGATTTGATTCATAGAATCTTGTGTTTGTATTTTATTCAACATGTTTTTTGTTCGCTATTGATCGGTTCTTCTTTGGCTTAACTCTAGGTTTAATTGGTGTTATTTGACAAGGATCATTGATTACCCCCTGAAAACTCGAGCTTCTAGATCTATCGGAGCTCGTGGGTTGATAATCGCTTACTTCAATCGATGGGGTGCGATTCTTCTTTCAATTTCAATTTATTGCCTTTTATTCGGATTTGAGATTCTGTTTGATGGGTTTTGCTCCTGCGTTATGTGCTGCTGGGTTCATGAACCATGATATGTATAAATCCTGATTTTGTTGGTGGATAGATACCCTTTTACAAGGGAAGAATGAAATCTGTTTTGGCTTATGTAGATAGATAGAGATATATCTGAAGGCGATTAGATAAATTGATCGGAAAAACTAATAGCTACAATCTGAAAATAAGGATGTGTCTGGGCAATGATCAGAAGTTGTGGTTTTGTAACAGAGCAGTGGCTGCGTGGCTTGCTACAGAAAACAAAGATCAACTGAAACCCTGAAGGATCCACCTTCCAATTCCATAGCTCAAACGATTACGAAACCGAGTGTCTCAGAAGATTTCTGGTCAACAAGCACAATTGATATGGACAACACCACCTTCCCTTCTCAGGGGAGCATATCATCAAACCAGACTTTTGATTCTCAATCCGGTGCCAGAAACTCAAATGCTCCTCCTGAATTTGTAAACCAAGGTACTTGTAGATTCAAGGCGGGAGCGTATGGTCTAGTTGTTTTGCGATGGTTATATATGAAGTGGGTCTGTGTGTTTGCAGGTCTTCTTCTTTGGAATCAGACCCGGGAGCGTTGGGTGGGCAAGGAAAGACTCAATAACCCACCGGATCGCAATCAAGGAGCCAAGTTAAAGTGAGTGGCTCCATTTACACACTATTGTTTCCTCAAAAGCCAAGGCTAAGTATGAAAAATGGTTAACGGTTTATATGTGATTATCTGCAGTTGGAACGCAGCATCTTATGATAGCTTGCTGGGGAGCAACAAGTTATTTCCCCAACCTATTCCTCTCACTGTAAGTAATCAAACTCTCCCAAGTGCAGAAAAATTAGGGAAAATCCCTGTCAAATTAATTGTGTTGCTGCTGATGAAAACAGGAAATGGTGGATTTTCTAGTGGACATTTGGGAACAAGAAGGTCTATATGACTGATGAACAAGACTTGAAAGACGCACAAACACACACACATACACTCTGGTTCGGACATTTCCGATTTTTTTTTGGTTTCGGCTTTGTTTTCGTTTCTGAAATCCCTTGTTGTAACCATCTTTCAGTTGGAATTGATCTGAGAAAAATGGTATTGTGGCTCTTACTTTCTCACCGTAAAAATGAGAAAAACCTTGTTGTACCATCCTTCAAGTCAAAAGGCTTAAGACCAAATCAGTAACACAATCTAAGATATGTCTTTGTGTCTCTATGTCCAAATTTACACATTGATGATCCTTCATGTATTTTCGTTGTTTTGTTTTATGTTAGGATTAATGCGTCATCGGATAGAGGGATTAGATTATTCCAACAAAACAAAGAATCTATAATCTATGCCTAAGTTTCACAAGAAAGAGTTGTAAAACAAAAAATGTTCCGAGTAAGTAAAGTATTTGGGCCAGTTAACATGGGCTTGCATTATGTGGACTAGGTGGATAGGAGAATGGGAATAAACAAAAAAGGTATATTCTCCGTAACACTACCGGTCACGTAGCGGACCTCAACTCCACTCTCTATTCTATATTATTTTTCTTTTGTTATCAGAAAAATCGCATAAGCGGGAAACAGATGCCACCTTATCCAACGATGAAGCGTCGGCTAAATAAGGCACGTGTCGAGCTCAAAGAGGTCTGTCACTGAACTATCACGTAGCCCCAGTGTAAATTTATCATCAACGTACTCGTGGATTACGTGGAGAAAGGAAAATCATTTTTAGTTAGAAAAAGAAAATAATAAAAAAAAGAAAGAGAGACAGAAACAGAAGGGACACGCAAACATATCCATTAGGTCACAACGGTTCTTGCAACAGCTCTTATTACCAGAAAGGAAAGAGAGAACGAATTTTGTTTTTAAGATAAAGGATTTAAGTGAGAGTTTGTTTCTGTGGTACTGTGTCAGGTGAAAGAGAGACGAAGATGGAAAACACTGACGAACTCGTTTCCATTGAGCTCCCAGCTCCTGCTTCATGGAAGAAACTGGTATTTTCTTCCTCTCTTTTTTTTTTTGGCTTTTTCTCCCCACGATTTCTTAAAATTTCTGCTGTAATTACTCTACTCTTTTCCCCTTTGATTGATTTCGTCTGTGTAATGGGTTGTTTGTCTGTCCTGCTTTGTATTTCGAGTTAGTTTATTCTGTTTCTTATGGTCTAGGGTTCATGTTCGATTTGGGGGAATTTTAGGAGATAATTTGTTTCCATGTGAATTGAGGCTCTTTATGCTCAATTCATGTTGGAATTTTCTAATTAGATCAGAATTTAACGCTTAGGGATTTCTTTGGGATCAAAATTAGGGTTTCGAATGATAGACTCTCTGTCTAAGACCTAAACCCTAGAATTGGTTGATAAAATTTGGGGCTTTTCTATAGATTGTGCCTGGAGAAGTCATATGTTGCTTACCAGTTCATGCTTTGTCTATGTGAATAAAATGGAAGCTTGTTGTTTTCAGTTTTATCCGAAAAGAGCAGGTACACCGAGGAAGACAGAGATTGTGTTCATGGCTCCCACTGGGGAAGAGATCAGCTCGCGCAAGCAGCTGGAGCAGTACCTCAAGGCTCATCCAGGGAACCCTCTCATCTCTGAGTTTGAGTGGACAACTGGGGAAACTCCAAGGCGATCTTCAAGGATCAGCCAAAAGGTGAAGGCAACAACGCCCACTCCCGACAAAGAACCCCTCCTGAAGAAGAGACGGTCTTCTCTCACAAAGAAGGACAATAGAGAGGCTGCTGAGAAAAACGAAGAGGCACAACCAGCAGAGGCTTCTGTTAAGGAGAACGTGGAGGCTCACAAGGATGGGCAGACAGAAAACGCAGAGTCTGCTGTGAAGGAGAACATGGAAGCTGACACAGAAAACGCAGAGGCTAAGAAGGAGAAGGAAGGTGAGCAGGACGGACTGAAGGAAACTGCAGAGGGTGCTGTTAAGGAGATCAAGGAGGGTGAAAAGACTGAGGCTGAGAAGGAGAACAAGGAAGGTGAAAAGACTGAGGCTGACAACAAAGAGGGAGAAGTTGTGACGGACGAGAAAGAGCCCATGGAAGTGGCTACCTCTGAGGTGGAGAAGAAGACTGAGAGTGGAGAAACAGCTGATGAACCTCCCAAAGTTGAAGACCTCAAGGACACTGAAATGAAAGAGCCACAGGAAGTTGTTGCTGAGGGTGATGGAGAGAAGAAGCCTGCAGAGGAAGAGACTGAGAACAAGGGCAGCGTAGCAGCAGAAGCTAACGGAGAACAGAATGTGACTTCTGGTGAGCCTAACCTTGACGCAGACGCAGAAGCTAATAAGGGAAATGAAACCAAAGAAGCTGATGAGAAGAAGACAGATGGAGAGCCTAACCTTGATGCAGCCGCGGAAGCTAATAAGGGGAATGAAACTGATGAGAAGAAAACCGAAGCTGTAGCTGAGGAGAAAAGTAACGACATGAAGGGAGAAGACGCAAACAGAGGCTTAGAGGCGAATCAAGTCCAACAGCAGCAGGGCACTGCAGCGTCCGTGAGCTGTTAAAACCTATCGTTCTGTACAGAGCACAGGACGTGAAGAGTTTGTTGTCTGATTTCAGGTGTAGCATTAACATTATGAGTGGTTGTTGTATGTGTTGGTAGAACTAATGTGTCTATGTAGTTCATCATCATTAGACTCTTGTACTTTTGTACCTTTGTTGTATTATCAATGTTAGGCATTTTAGTCTGTTTATTGCTCATACTTAGATAGATGCATGAAAAGTGATGCCAAGTAAAAAAAAGCACAGCAGAAGATTACATAGTAAGATCAAAGAGGTAAAATCAAAGCAAGGCCATAAGTTACAAAAGGGCAGCTTTTATGGAGCGTATGATATCGGTGAGGGAGACGACCCCAATAAGCAAACCCTTTTGGTCCACCACCCACACTCTGTGCACTCCTCTGGTCACCACTTTCTCTATCGCTTCCTCCATCGTCGCATCTACAGTGCAACTCACCGTATCTTTTCCTTTTCCCCAAGCTTTTTCAGTGAACTCCAGAGCTCTGAGTGGCAGCCATGTCTGCAACTCCGGCAAACGACATCCTTTTAAATCCGTTGCGGAAAACGTACCTATCACGTTCCTATGCCTCCCCTGCAATCTCAAAACACAAAAAATGAAGCATACATTCGACACAAACCAAGCATATATACATCTACAATGAAGCCTACATTAATAAGCTGTAGATGATCCTCTTCCGCTATATCAGGGGCGTAAACGATGGGGACGGCGTTGAGTTGAGCAGCCTTCATAGAGCTGATGGCACTGGAAACAGTTGTTCTCTCGGTGATTGCGTAAACAGAATCGTTAACAGCTCGGAGAGTGGAGATGGAGCGTGAGAGAATAGTCTTGAGGTCATCAAAGTGATGGTCCCTGAGGAACCGCAAGAGATCCATCTGAGTAAGCATCTTGTAAGAAGAGGCGGACTCAACTAACTCAACTCCTGAAATGGTGTTATTGCTCTCTATGCTGCTCTCCAAAGGCACTAAAGCTCGATGGATCCCTTTGCTAAACACTTCCATACACTCCACCAAGCTAGTATTAGGATTCAGTGTCCAGAGACTGAGTCCCTCGAGGCAATGACCGATGATGGAAGACACCTGTGAACCCATCTTGCGTTCCAAATCGGAGAGGTCAGAGAGATTTTCTCCGCCGGCGATATGAGCAAGTATGTCGAGCATAGTGAGAATTCCGATGTAGTGTTTTCGTACGGCTCCAGTATGTTTATCAGACTCCATGATCATGGAACCGCCGGCTCCGATCCAGTGTCCCGGTGGTGCAGCCACTGGGAGGGCGGAGATGGAGTTAGCCATCAATGTGTTCATTGCTTGGGAGAGTATTGCCGTGTAAGGAACCTCCACTAGCCGTTTGTTTCTGGCCGTTAGATCTTTGGCCGTGACATTGTTCAGGCGGCTATGAACTTCTTGGCTCTTCTCTTGTTGCATTGTGTCTAGTTTGTGAGTCTTTGAAAGTAGCTGGAACGTGTTGCTTCTCGAAGCTTTTAATGTGTTTTTGATATTTTGCTCACTTGGTCGACAAATAATAAAAAGATCTTTGGCTCGACTTTTCAAGTTTATGGATAGGACTGCGTGTGATGATCCAAACCCACGTGGCAATCTATACTTGCTCGTGACATGCTACACGTCGCATTTCAGCAAGTTTGGATGAGATCATTCTTTATTTTTCCCATACCTCCAAAAAAAAAAAAAAATTCCTCAGTATTACTATAATTATGCAAGAATTGTGTAAGAGTACGTACTGATTCAAATTAATTGTAAGAATTGTTGATATTTACGTATATCAAGAAAATTAAATAACACAGTTGAAGGTAGAATATTGTTCTATGGGTTACGATAATTTATTATACGGTCTCAAATCCTAAGAATACTTTCTCCAACGGTTATTGACTTATTTCATAAGCAGCAAACATCTATTAGAACAAGTCTAGTGAATTTTATACAGGGGTTCATCTGAATAAAAAAATAATATTTTTGATTTAATTGGTTTGGAAAGAACCTCGGGTGAAAATAGAGTTTCAATAATAAATTCTATTATCTCAAATAAAAAATTAATTTTTTTTTGAAGTTTAATTTTTTTTAAAACAAAAACACATATTTATTATAATAGACAAATACAATTCATTACACATAATTTTAGAACATACAATATATAAAAGTATAATTTAATACAAAAAAATTAGAAACAAACATTATTTGAAAAATTTAAAAACTTAACCAAATTTACTATAGACTATAGTTGTGATATTGTTGTCTTGGTGTGGATGATAAAATAAGAAATGAAATTTGTTTTAAAAGAAAAAGACTACTTGGGCCTTAACGTCATTATACCGAACGGCCCAGGATTGATAATGACCAAAATAGCCCTTCCACTCTCTTTTGTTTGTTTTCGTTACTCAATTCTCTCATAAATTCAATATCTCCCTCGCGTGCGCGGATGAAACCGACTTGACAATCCAAGAACGTGGGAAAGAAATCAGTGCTGAAGAAGCACGAAGATGGCGAGAACAGCTGATATGGCGCGATTGTGAGTATCTTACCTACGTAATTTTCTTCCGTCTCTCGTTTTCTTGGCTGCATTAGTCGGATTCATCGAGCGTGATTGTTCCAAGTTTGGTCGTCTTCTGTTTGGAGATTCTGTGTTTCCATGGTTTAATCGCTTGGGTTTAGGGTTTTCTTTATTTTGTGTCGCATTGATTAGAAGTAGAAATAAAGTGAAAGCCTTCCTCAGTTTCTTTCTGTAGACCAATTGGAGTATTCGCTGATACAGCATTTCTATTTAATTTCTGAGAGTACGGATGTGAATTGATACCTCAAAATTGGCTCTTATAGATCAATTTCATGATTTTTCCCTACCAAATACATGTATATCGATGCAATTTATGATATTTGAGTGCGCAATGAGAGATTACGAGAGTAGGTGCTTGTCCAAATCAGTTGAATTGG
Organism: Eutrema salsugineum; assembly: GCF_000478725.1. Taxonomy (NCBI): domain Eukaryota; kingdom Viridiplantae; phylum Streptophyta; class Magnoliopsida; order Brassicales; family Brassicaceae; genus Eutrema; species Eutrema salsugineum. The sequence goes on from NW_006256612.1 coordinate 10,194,987, forward strand.
TGTTTCTTCCTGCAACGTAGTGAAGAGAATGGATTGGAAGAACCCAACTATGAGGAATCAGTTTCATGGGATGATCTGGAGAGAGACGCTGCTAGTAAGGCTGGTGGATCGTCTGAAAGATTGCAGGCCAGGAGACCTCACCAGCAAGACTCCTCTAGAAAAGGTTTCCATTCTTAAAGTAGTTTTGAGTTATGTACATGGGTGATATTATCTGTTTTGTCATCATGATAGATTGACTAATGTTCCAAGCATAATTATCTCTGATTACTTAGGTGACGAATCGCCTGGAGAATTGTACGAACTGTGGAGGCAAGAACAGAACAGTATAGCCGCAAGACTAGACAAAGAGCTTAAGTCCAGGTGGGAACTTGACGAACTGATTGAAGAACAGCTGAGCAGATACCAGTCCCATTACTACAAGGCCATGGTTTCAACGTCCTTACAGGATGTCTCTAACCTCCTCATGCCAATGTGGCTACCGCCTCATGAGCTTGCTGCCGTGTCCTGGCTTGGAGACTGGCGTCCCACTTCCATTCTTGACCTTCTCCGCATTTTGGCCGCTCACAACCCCTCTTTCTCTCTGTCTGAGTCGAGTGAACGTGTCCTCTCTCAGCTTCTCCGTGAGATACGCATTGAAGAGGCCGTGATCGATGAGGAGTATGCAGAAATTCAGGCCACTTGTGTTCTGCACCTTCCCTTTTCACCGCTCTGTAATGTTCAGTCGCATGAAGAAGCTCTGCGTTCTGTGCAGAAGCTGTTTGGGAATATCCATAAAGTCATCTCAAAGGCACAACGACTCAGGTTTGCTTTCCTCTCCGTCATAAATAAAGGAAACTGTAGAGATGAAGGAAAACAAATAGCTGACACCACTAGATGGTGGTTAATGTCTTAGTCTGGTTAGGTTAAGGGAAAGCTTTGATCAGCAGATATGATAAGGTATTGAGATATGGTGTGCAGGTATAAAGTGTTGGAGTTGGTGATGAAGAAGCTGCTGAATCAAACAGATACAGCCGAGTTCGTGGTCGCATTTGCAGGGATTCAAGACGCCATCCACCAGTTTGGAGAGCAGAAGAAGCTAAAAAAGCTTTACCCGGCAGTTCCTCTGAAGGGATTAGGATCATCCAGTTGAGAGCTATGTAGGAACGAACACAGTTAAGTCTCGAGAGTAAAACTAAAACCTGTGATGCTGGATCTGCCTGCTGCTCACTACATTCTTGGAAATTCTGTGTTTTCATTAACTCATATAGTCCAGTTACATTAGTCGGAAATCCGAAACTAACCTGGTGACCATTATGTCCTTTGGAGTCATTGGTATTTGTAAATACGTCAGTCTTAAGTAAGAAGAACGATATTGACAATGATAAAACTAATTCTTGCAAAAAAATTTCAGGCTCTTCTTCTATATCCTTTTCCTATTAACAAGCAAATTTTCTTCATCGAGTATATAGAGATTCATATTTCCAAAAACATTCTAGAAAAAGAACAGGTGACTGAAGGAGATTTGTAAAAATGGGATTTTTATTGAAGGCATTATCTATCGTTTTTCCTTTTAAGGGTGAGGTGGAAAGAGAATCGTAGCCATGGCCAACCTCTCGTAGCACTTTATACTGCCAAACCAAGAGGTTGGGCCTATCGAGCTTCTTTAGGCCCATCCGCTTTGATATTCTTTGTTTTAGGGGTTTTGGAATTAAAAAATTAATAAGATATAAAGATCCTCGGATCAACCCTCAACATCTCCCGCCTCAATCGTCTAATATCCGACCAAAATCTCTGATAAAAAATCGAGCCCTAATTCCTCGAATCTGAATCTTTTACTCGAGAAGTTTTTGATTGCTTGTTTTTTTTTTTTGTTGAATCTCGGGAAATTATACAGCAGGGAAAATGGTTTTGGCTGAGCTCGGCGGGCGGATTACCCGCGCCATACAGAAGATGAGCAGAGTGATGGTTCTCGATGAAAAGGCTCTGAATGAATGCTTGAACGAGATCACTCGCGCTCTGCTCCAATCCGATGTTTCTTTTCCCCTTGTGAAGGAGATGCAGACCAATATTAAGAAGATCGTTAACCTAGAGGATCTAGCAGCAGGCCACAACAAGCGGCGTATCATTGAGCAGGTTTTGATTTTGACGTAGATTCTGCTATTTCTATCTTTGATCGAATTTTGGAACTACATGTAATCGGATTAGTTCTTTAAATTTGTGTATGTTTAATTACTCCTGCTTCTCGTCTCTTAGGCTATCTTCACTGAGCTCTGCAATATGCTGGATCCAGGAATGCCTGCCTTTTTCCCCAAAAAGGCAAAACCTAGTATAGTTATGTTCGTCGGATTACAAGGTTAGGTCTCTGTAAGATGCCAGTCTCGTTCTTCTTGTTTCTTGTCCGTGGTTGAATGAGTTTGTTTGTAATGTGTAGTTAGATTGTAGGCATGTTTCACTTTTAAAATTGCCTCTACTTCTTTTGAGATTAGGTGCTGGAAAAACCACTACGTGTACAAAGTATGCTTATCATCATCAGAAGAAAGGGTACAAACCAGCTCTAGTGTGTGCGGATACTTTTAGGGCAGGTGCTTTTGACCAGCTTAAACAGAATGCCACTAAGGCTAAGATCCCGTTTTATGGAAGGTACTCACTTTAAACACTTTTTCAGTTTTATGAGATCTTATTCGTGTATCCTCCTTTGTATGAAGATTTGGGCGTTCTTGTTGAATTTGTTTGTGTGCGTTATGGATTAAAACCATACTCAAGGGCGTACTGTGTTTGCAGAATGTGCTAATGTTGAGCTGTGATTCTTTGCAGCTACACGGAGTCTGATCCTGTGAAAATTGCTGTTGAGGGAGTTGATAGGTTCAAGAGAGAAAACTGTGATCTTATCATTGTTGACACGAGTGGTCGCCATAAACAAGAAGCTTCTCTCTTTGAAGAAATGCGTCAAGTTGCTGAAGCAACGGTATGCTCTCTTTTCTTGAAGTCTTCTGTTTGTTATTTGTTTATTCTTTGAGGTGCTAATCGCTGCTTTTTCGCTTTACAGAAACCAGATCTTGTCGTATTTGTTATGGATAGCAGTATTGGTCAAGCTGCATTTGATCAAGCTCAAGCATTTAAGCAAAGTGTTGCAGTGGGAGCTGTAATTATTACTAAGATGGACGGCCATGCCAAGGGTGGTGGTGCTCTTAGCGCGTAAGTATCATAGCTACTGAGTCCTATTTACTCGAAATGGTCGATATGAAAATCTTGCGCGCTTCTTTAAGTGGACAACTGAATGTGACCTATTTTCATCTTGTTAGTGTTGCAGCTACAAAAAGCCCTGTGATATTCATTGGAACAGGAGAGCATATGGATGAGTTTGAAGTGTTTAATGTCAAACCATTTGTCAGCCGTCTTTTAGGTAACTTTCATGTCGTTGATTGAAGATTAGTAGAACTAGTGTGAGGAATAATCAAAGTCTCCCCATGGGTTTTTTGACTCAGAATGTTGATAATAATGTTTATGTACAACAGGAATGGGTGATTGGTCTGGATTTGTGGAAAAACTACAAGAGGTGGTTCCTAAAGATCAAAAGCCTGAATATTTGGAAAAGCTCTCTAAGGGTAACTTTCCATTGAGAATCATGTACGACCAGTACCAGAGAATGCTGAACTATGGCCCACTTAAACAGGTCAGAATCTCATGTCAAATATTAGCCTGAACAGCGAGCGGTGCTGAGGCTAACACAAAGTGAGTGTGTTTGTGTGTAGTTTTACTCGATGCTGCCTGGAATGAGTGCTGAATTGATGCCGGAAGGACACGAGAAAGAAAGCGAGGCGAAGATGAAACGATATATGACAATGATGGATTCCATGACAAATGAAGGTGAGAACAATATCTTATTTGTAGAAACAGTGTAGAGTAGAGGTACTAACAGTTTTGAGCAAACATGGTGATGTTGTGCAGAACTGGACAGCTCAAACCCAAAGATGTTTAACGAGTCAAGGATGATACGGATAGCGAGAGGGTCAGGGAGGATTGTAAGAGAAGTGATGGAGTTGTTGGAAGATTACAAGAAGCTAGTAAATACATTGAGCAACGTGAAAGGGCTCAAGATCGCAAAGAATGGAGATATGAGCTCAAGAAAGAAGAGCGCGCAACAGCTGAGCAGGGTCCTACCGCCTCAGGTGCTAGAGCAGTTTGGCGGCATGGGTGGTCTCCAGAGTCTCATGAGGCACATGGGCGCGCAAGGAAATGATTGGAATCTTCGGTTGATGAGACGACTAGTTTCTTTCTTTCTTTCTCTCTTGCACAGCCAAAAATAAGCTAGACTTCTCTTTTGTTTTTGTTTTTCTTCTCCCTCGACTTGAAAGTACAAATAACAAACCATTAATTGCCGAAAAAAGTTAGAGATAATAACTCTCTATAATTTACAGTTGAATATATCGTTTTAATCTGTTTAGAAATTTGTGTTGGATATAGTTAATTCTATTTTGTGGCACTAATACTGCTGTAAAAAATTTTGTATTTTCCTTTTTTTTTTTTCTTTCCGTTTTCTGTGATATAGGGCAGTTGCCAATAAATGGAAAAAAATTAAAAGAGAGAAACAGAGGGTCCAGATTAAAATAAGATCCGTAGATCTACGGTGGGGGAGACCTTAAGGGATTAGAAATAGAAAACTGCATCTTCCTGATTATAAAGTGAAACAAAAAAGGCCGACGAAAAAAAGCTCAAAACCCTAATCTGAGCCAAGCTCCTCCAAAGCCCATTACTTGCGTTTCATTTTTCCCGCCGTTGCTCTCTCTCTGCGTGTGAGTTTAACAGTTTCTCTCTTCTTCTTCTTCTTCTTCTTTGCGAGTTCGTATTTTTTCCCCTCGATGTATTTGCAATTTGTGTGTCCTCTCGATTGATTTCGTGGTCTGCGATATGTATCTTCGGTTTTATTGGATGAATTGTTTCTATGTCTCCTCTTCTTTCCTCGTTTCTTCGTTGCTCTGTTAGTTGAATTGTGTCCAATCTGTTTGTATCAACGAATAATTGATTCGATTTCCTTGTCGCTGTTTCAGGATTATGGATACTAGTACTTCCGTTCTTGTTGATAACAACGTTTCTCTTGAGATGGATTCTTCTGATACACAACCCCCAAACGGTAGGAAGAGAAAGTCTATGGTGTGGAATCACTTCATCACTAAAACTGATAGCCCTGGAACTACCAAAGCTTTTTGCAAGCACTGCAACAAGTCCTATGCCTACATTACTGGTACCAAGGCTTCAGGCACTAGCCACCTTAAGCGTCACATTGAATTGGGTATTTGTCAGATGTGCCCAAAGATCAATTCGCTCCCACAAATCAAGGATGAAACCACCTCCTGCCCTCCCAAGAAACGTCAGAGATCTACTGCTACTGTCCCTTTAGATCAAGATCGCTGCAACCATGAGATGGCAAAAATGATCATCATGCATGATTACCCTCTTCATATGGTCGAGCATCCTGGTTTCGCTGGTTTCGTGAAGGCTCTTCGTCCCCAGTTCAGTATGGCAAACTTCGATTCCATTCATAGTGACTGTCTCAGTATCTTCTTGTCCCAAAAGCAAAAACTTTCAGACTTGATTGGAGAGATTCCTGGGGCAGTTAACCTTACAATAGACTTGTGGTCATCAACCCAATCAATGGGTTATGCTTTTGTGACTGGGCACTTTGTTGATAAAGACTGGAATTTGACTCACCGTCTTCTAAATGTTGCCGTTGTTGCTTCTCCTGATTCTGATTTTGCCTTAAACCAACCTGTCGCAGCTTGCTTATCCGACTGGAAACTGGAGGGGAAGATTTCGAGCCTCACTGTCAGCCAATCATTAGTAAATAAAACCTGTATTGATAATCTCAGAGGTTTCTTGTCTGTTAGGAACCAGCATGTGTTGAGCGGTCAGTTTTTGATGGGGAAAAGTTATGTTCGCCTACTAAGCAGTATGGCGCAAGATGCACTTGCAGCTGAGAATCTTCAAGCACCCATAAAGAAAGTCCGAGATAGTATCAAGTATGTTAAGACAAACGACACTTGTGGAGACAGATTTGATGAACTGAAGAGACAGTTTCCGACCCCTTCTTCTTACAAAGATCTTCTCATTGACAACCAAACGAGATGGGACACAAGTTACAACATGTTGTTGGCTGCCTATGAACATAGACAATTTTTTACTAGTTTGGAAACCTGCTCCCGAAGAATATCGATATCTCCCGAAGAATGGACAAAGATTGAGAGTCTCTGCTCTTGCTTGAAGGTTCTTTTTGAAGCGAGTACCGTCTTCACTAGGCCAAACCACTTGACAGCTAACGATTTGTACCATGAGATGACCAATTTTCAGCTAAAGCTGAGCCACGCAGCCATGGTTGAAGACCCGGATGTCAGAAACCTTGCAAACTCGTTGAGGGAGAAATTCGACCTGTACTGGAGAGAATGTGTCCTAGTTTTGGCGGTTGCTGTGGTCATGGATCCTCGGTTCAAGATGGAGCTTATTAAGTTCACATTCAGTAAGTTTTATGGTGAAGATGCAGAAAAATGGGTCAAAGCTGTCAGTGATGCCTTCCAGGATCTATACGTTAACTACAGTGAAAACGACCTGCTGGATGCTTATGTGGATCATGGCTTTTCTGAAGCAGAGGTGGCTCAAGAACCACACTTCCATCAAGACATGCGTCAAGACGCTAATACAGGGAATGGCCAATTAGGATATGAGACAAGTTCACAAGTAGAACAAACTACAGAGACACGTCCAGTAACAGAAGAGGAACAGCAACTTGGTGATGATTCTCGAGCACATCCAATAACAGAGGAAGACAACACATCACTTACGGTTGAGCAAATCACAGAGTCACAAGAACATGAGAGACAGTATAAAGTAGAGAAGCAGAATGTGGAAGGGGTATGGGAGAGAGTGAGTGAAGAGTGCCAGCTAACAGAAGAGGACCAGCAACTTGGTGATTCTTCTCAAGCACAACCAATGGCAGAGGAAGAACATATGTTTTTTACAGGTGACGTGCTTCTCCAAGAAGGGTCTACTCTCGTTACGATAGGAGAATCATTGTCCGACTTTGACAATTACATGTCAGATATCAAAACGGAGCTGAATCAATACCTCGATGAAACTTTGATACCGAGGTCGGAAGACTTTGACGTTCTGAGCTGGTGGAGGCTCAACAGCAACAATTACCCCGTCCTCTCTAAAATGGCTGCCGATCTTCTCTCCATCCCCTTTAGCACCGTCTCACCTGATTGCGTATTCGACACAGAGGTGAAGCAGATGGACAATTATAGGACCTCTCTTCCCCGTGTAACCTTGGAGGCTCTCTTGTGCACCAAGGACTGGCTCAAAAACCAAACAGTATGAAATTCTTTTAGGTTTTAACTCCGTTGAACTTTTTTAGGTTTGTTTTACTAGTTCTGAATTCAATTACCGGATAGCCATTTGATATCTGAGCTCATTTTGTAAGTGGAAGCAAACTATCACTCTCCTTTCGATTGCATTTGACAATGTTTTACGTTTCAATTTTAGGATTAAAAATGTCAAATTGTGAGAGATATTTGTACTGGGTAACTCTACCTGTCTTCGATTAGCTGAATTATCGGGGAAAAATGTTAAATTCTCGTAAACACCACCAGAGATAATGCAGCAACATCGTCAAATATCTTCTCTGATTTTCAACGGCAGAGAGAGAGCGAGCTCGACTGTGTAACCCATCGGGAATTCCAAGAACTCTCCTCTTGCTTTCCATCGACAAACAATGACCCGTATTCGTTATTCGGGTCGTGCCACGTGTTTTTCTTCTTGAGGTTGAACCTCGGACGATACACGGGAGGATTTCGAGATTAGCCGGGTTTGGAAGTTGAGGAAGACGAGTGATTTGGTAGAAAACGGTGGCGTTTTGGAGAAAAGGAAGTGAAAAGCCTTTTTAATTTATTGTTGAACTTCAGTAAGTGAAAAGCCATTCATTAGTGATTTCTCAGCCAAAAAATGAAAGTTTGGATATTTGAATGTTAGGAAAAGAAAAGGAGATTTTTTTTTTAGGAAAGTGGGTCCTTTTTGTGGCGATTTATAGAAGAAAATCGGAATATTTTTTTTTCCAAATGATAGCCTGATTCATTTCCTATTTTCTACTCAACAACGGAGAAGAAAAAAAGTAAACGGAGCAAAATTGTGGATCCAGGTATTTGTTAAACACCGGTTATCCGGTTAATGGCAGAATGAATAAATACAGCTGGGTGAAGTGTTTTGTGGTAATGACACCATTACTGTTGTATTTTAAAATGTGATGTAGTAAGGTCTTACGTTGTCGTCTTATGTAGGTGAGTGTAACGGTAGAAGGAAAAAAAGAGTGGAACTCGTGCATTTTATGTGTAGACACAAAGTTGGTGGTCTTATTAAAAGAAAGAGACCATTGACTCAATGACTTGAGTGGGGTAATCACTACTACTACTACTAAACACCTCCAATGCACAGAGCGGACGATTCGAACCGTTGATTATAGAAAAAGCGAAAACAAACAAAACGGAGTCAGGACAAGAGGCCACTGTCCCCACCACTCAATAGTGCCACGTGCCTCAATCTCAACCATCTCCTCGTCTCGGTCGAATTGCATGGGACTTGGATTGGGGCGTTAAAAAAAAAAAACTTTAATGTGCACATCAAAACTCACATGTACAATCTTTGTAGTATTTGAGATAGAGAGAGAAAGAGAGATAGTTGGCGTTAGCGAGAAGGAGAGGCCAGGATTGGTCATATATCTCAAAAACCAAATTGTAGACCCAAACCAAAACCCTTATCCTCCCTTTTTTATATCTTCTCTTCATCCTCTCACTCTCTCCCTTTCTTCTTCTCAAGGCTCTTTCTTAGCTCCTCTGTTCGGAATCTCCGCTCCAAGGTTCGGATTTATTAGTTTTTTGGGTTTGTTTGTTGTGTTTCATGGATAAAACAGAACTACGAGCTGTGTGGAAGTGGATGATTCACCTTTTTTGTTAAAGAGTTTTTGTGTCGAAATCTCTGAGATGGGTTTGTTAACCTTTATAATTTAGATAATAATGATATAATTATGTTGTGTTTCCATGACGTAAGGATCAATGGCACCAAGATCAAGCAAAGGGAAATCGAACAGAGGGAAAGGAGAGAAGAAGAAGAAAGAAGAGAAAGTGTTGGTGCCGAGTCTGGTGGAAATCACAATCTCGACTCCGTACGAAACACAAGTGATACTCAAGGGAGTATCTACTGACAAAATCATTGATGTGAGAAGACTTTTGGGGTCTCACGTTGACACTTGCCATTTCACCAACTATTCTCTCTCCCATCAGGTCTTTTTTTTTTTTAATAGATAAATCAGTTTCCATGAAAAAAAAAATGTGACTGATATGTATTAAGAGTTGGTTTGGTGATTGATTTTGCAGGTGAAAGGGCATAAACTGAGTGACAACATCCAAGTGGTTTCCCTCAAGCCTTGTTTCCTCCGCATGATTCCAGGTTGGTGGTGCAATAATATTAGTATATAGTTTCTTAAGCTATATGATTAGTGTCTGAGAGTGAGAGATATGGCACTAATCATTGTTTAATTTTTTGGAAGAAACCAATAACACAAATTATATTGGTAATCGACTTTTGATCGCTGCCCTTAAGAGTTTGTATTATTTACCATCGTGCCACAGAGGACTACCTAGAGGAAAGCCAAGCTTTGACTCAGGTACGGAGAGTCGTAGACATCGTAGCATGCACCACCAGGTTCTCCTCCGCTTCCAAGTCTTCCAACAAATCCCTCGCCGCCGAAAATGGAAATCCGGCGCCGGAGGGCCTGGACATGGTCGCTATCCACCCCACACCCAGACTCTCGCAGTTCTACGATTTTTTCTCCATTCCAAACGTCTCTCCTCCGATTCTTCGTAAGTTACTCGGAGTAGACCTCACTAGTTTTCTATTGTTCATTGCCATTTGCGGAATTAGCTCTCGCAGCTCCGTCTAATGAATCGCTCATTTTGTCTTTCTCCATTATCTTATAACCCGCAGATTTAAAGAAAGTCGATGTTGAAGAAGCTGGACAGATGCGTGATGGCGACTATTTTGGACTTAAGGTGCCATTATCTTTCTTCTCATTTTCCTTCTGGTTACTCTCTGTCTCTCTTGGATTGTTTCACCTGGTGATATTGATGGCTACAAATTCGTTTGTCTAGACCTTGATAGTTGCTGCTCTCTTCCTAACTTCAACATACTTCTCTTCCTGACATTTTTTTCTTTTTTGGTTTTAGGTCAAGATCTGCAATGGGAAGATTATACATGTGATTGCATCTGTAAAAGGATTCCTCGCCGTTGGAAAGCAGCTCTCACATAGCCATTCTCTTGTTGATTTGCTTCAGAATGTCAGCAATGCTTTTTCCAAGGTTGGGGCTATTACATTATTTACCTCTATGTTTCGTTTCTGTTTCAATTAGATTCTACCTTCAAAAATGGCATTGTCTTGTGAAACTTTTATTTAATTGTTCTCCAATAAAAATTCATGTTCCACTACGAAACTAACTTATATCATTCTGGTAATTGATGCAGGCATATGAGTCTTTAATGAAAGCTTTCACTGACCGGAATAAGGTGAATGCTGTTTTTTGCGTCTATTTCTTCGTTAATGATTTCGAGGATTCTTTTCAAGCTTAACGGTTTGAAGTTTGGTTTCATTCGTTTTCAGTTTGGCAACCTTCCCTACGGATTACGCACGAACACATGGCTTGTCCCTCCTTCTGTTTCTGACTCTTCTTCAACCTTTTCGGCTTTACCAACAGAGGATGAAAATTTGGGTGGGAATGGTGGCGGTCAGGGGAGAAATGGTGAGTATGATCTTCGTCCCTGGGCGGCAGAGTTTTCTGTATTGGCAAAGCTTCCTTGCAAGACTGAGGAGGAGAGAGTTATTCGAGATAAGAAAGCTTTTTTGCTTCATAACCAGTTTATTGATGTCTCTGTTCGTAAAGCTGTTAGAGCCATCTGCGACGTGACTGATACTAATCAACACACAAGTAGAACTAGTGACTACCCTGCAGGCTCGATTCTTCTTGAGGAACGTGTTGGAGATTTGTCTATTATTGTAAAACGTGATATAGCCAGCCTTGACCCAAAGCCTGAAGCTACACTATCCTCTAAGGAACTTAGTGAAAGGAATCTGCTAAAAGGGATAACAGCTGATGAGAGTGTAATTGTTCACGTAAGTTATTTCTCGTCCCTTTCCCAGCTATCTACATGCTAATGGTATTGGGCTCTATGTTTTGCGTCCATCTTCTTAACTCCATTGCCATAGATAAAGTAATGATGTTTTCAAAGGCAGGGCCTAAAGTGAACACCAACAACAGTTTGACATTCACCACCAACAGTTTGTTTCTGCCCATCAGCATTTTGCTATGATCTTAATAATGACTGTTTGTGCACTACAAAATTTGTTATTATCAGTATGACACTATCATATGAAATTACCAGTTTTCGTTGATGACTGAGTAGAGTGGAATTGTAACAGTTCACAATAGATATAATAGTCGAACTGAATAGATTTACTTTAATGACGATTTTTTTTTCAGGATACTCCGGCTTTAGGCACAGTTACTGTAAGACTCTGTGGATATACAGCGGTGGTAAATTTGAAGGGTGAAATTAAAAAGGGATTGACTGATTTCCGTGATATTGTGATCGATGACCTACCGGATGGAGGAGCCAATGCTCTTAACCTTAACAGGTCTGTGCACCCAACTGGATTTCTAAGTATACTTATTTTTGCAAATTTGTACATGTTCGTATAAAAATTTATCTTGTTGTTGGCCTCTCTTGCTTTTATTACTTTTCAGTATTAATTTTTAAATGAATTTAGCAATGGTTATTCGTGACTGTATCTATAACATCACGGTGTTATGTAAATTAGGAATAGACAAATACACAACAAGTTTTCCCACAATTTATTGCCATCCCTTGCGAGAAGACAATTAAATATGTCAGCATTTAACTTATCGTTTTCCACCTTGGTTGATAACTTTATTGCAGCTTAAGGGTTCAGCTTCACAGGTCCCGTAGTGTCGGAAAATCTGGAGGGAACCAGCCTTCACAGTTTGATTCGGATGATTTAGAGTCGTTTAGATGTATTGTACAGGAACTAGTAAAAATTAACGTAAAGAAGTTAGAAGAGAAAGGAGCATTTTCCGAAAGGTCCATCAGATGGGAGCTAGGTTCTGTCTGGATTCAGCATCTACAAAAGAAAGAAAAACCAATGGAAAACGTCTGTGGAAAGCCTGCAATGAATGGTGAGACTGAACCTTCAATTAAAGGTTTGGGAAAACAGTTTAAAGTTCTAAAGAACAAAAATAAGAAATCAGAAAATGTAAGTACCGGGAAGGAAAAGGAAGAAAATATCAGTCTATGCGAGTTAGATGGGGAGGCTTATCTAGGGCAGAAAAGCATTGATCAACACTTTGAAAGTGAACTGAAGGAACTGCTTTCTGAAGAAGCTTTCTCTCGCCTAAAAGAAAGTGGAACTGATCTCCATTTAAAGGTTACCTTTTCTTCTAATTTGCACTTTTATGAAATCTATTTTCGCCCTTCTCTGTTTGTTCAATGTATGACTACCCTTTTTTTTGTTTCTTATGGAGACGGTGGTGCTTACTCGATTTTTTGTTTTTGTTTTTTGGTGGCACAGTCTAAAGAAGAGCTTACGAAGATGGTATATGGATACTATGATGAAGTTGCTTTGCCAAAACTGGTATGTGTTTAGTTAGATAACGAATATAAATTTCTGAAATTATCTCTGAAATACTATAGCAAGGAATCATTGTAATGGTTTATTAGGTAGCAGATTTTGGGTCCCTGGAGCTTTCTCCAGTTGACGGTCGCACATTGACGGACTTCATGCATATAAAAGGACTCCAAATGCGTTCCCTAGGACATGTGGTAAGAATCCTTTTCCTCATCAATAGCGCCTTTCCTGTTGCCAAATTATCTTGATTTGAAATAATTTTGTTGAGCTCAGAAGTAGTGTATGGTAGAAAGTTGTTATTGAGTATTCTGGTGCACTATCCCTATGAATCAGGCTAAACTTGCGGAGAACCTTCCTCATATACAGTCCCTCTGTATTCATGAGATGATAACGAGAACATTCAAGCATCTTCTTAGGGCAGTTATTGCATCTGTCAATAATATGGCAGAGCTACCCGGGGCAATAGCTGCTTCATTAAATTTCATGTTTGGCCTCCGTGGGTTGGAAGCGAGTGATAGGATCTCCAGTGAAGAGTATTGTCTCAGATTACAGTGGCTACAGAAATTTCTCTCCAGAAAATTTGGTTGGACACAGAAAGATGAGTTCAAGCATTTGAAAAAAGTTTCCATTCTCCGGGGACTTTGCCAGAAGGTAATGTAGCTCTGTGTTAATGTATTGCTGCTTAAACAAAAATTATAGTTCTCTACTCATGCTGCAGGTTGGGTTAGAACTAGTTCCAAGAGATTATGACTTCGATTCTCCAAATCCCTTTAAGAGCTCTGACGTGTTCGCCTTGGTACCTGTGTGCAAGGTTGGTCTCTCTCTCTCCCCATGATCCAATATTAGTTTGACTAAAAGCGATTAGATCACAACCTGCTTGCTGCTTGAATCTTGGTCTATCGAAACATGGTTCAATTTCCAGACAACAATCTTTAAGATATGTTTGATTGAACAGAATGTGCAATGTGATTCATCTGATGGAAGGACTCTCTTGGAGTCATCAAAACATGCTCTTGACAAAGGAAAACTAGATGATGCTGTCAACTATGGAACAAAGGTACCGATTCATTTGATAGCCTTGTTATCTTCATGCTTTAACCATCTGAGTTGGTATCCAAGAGATGTTGACTTCTTGCATTCCTAGGCATTAGTCAAGATGACTGCCGTCTGTGGGCCTTATCATAGAAATACTGCTTGTGCGTACAGCCTTCTCGCCGTTGTACTATACCATACTGGCGATTTTAACCAGGTATCATAATTTCACATCTTCTTCCCAAATGGCAAGTTTGATTATCAGTTCAACTAGCCAATAGAGAGTTTGTCGAGCTTGATGTTTATCTTTTTCCAATCTCATTTCCAATTATAGACAAAAATAGCAGAGAAAAACCAATGAAAGGCACTGTTATCTCTGATGTTTTTTTCCTCTCTCGATCAGGCAACTATATATCAGCAGAAAGCCCTAGATATAAATGAGAGAGAACTTGGTCTTGACCATCCCGACACTATGAAAGGCTATGGCGATCTTTCTGTATTTTACTATCGTCTTCAGCACATTGATTTGGCACTAAAGTAAGTGATGCATATGGTCCAACATTTCCGCTAAGTGGTTCTCTTAAGGGCTATCCAGCATCTATCTAACCTTTTATTTGTCATCTGTTTATAGATATGTGAACCGTGCTTTGTTTCTTCTTCATTTCACTTGTGGGCTGTCTCACCCGAATACTGCTGCGACATATATTAATGTGGCTATGATGGAAGAAGGAGTAGGGAATGTTCATCTAGCTCTAAGATACCTGCATGAAGCCCTAAAGTGCAATAAAAGATTGCTCGGAGCTGACCATATTCAGGTTAGTCCCTTATCTATTTTGCCCCATTTTGCGCTCATTTTCAAACTAATCATCGCTTTTGTGTTGACTTTTCCAGACAGCGGCAAGCTATCATGCAATAGCTGTGGCTCTCTCTCTCATGGAAGCATATACCTTGAGTGTGCAACATGAACAGACTACACTTCAGATACTTACAACAAAACTTGGATCAGATGACATTCGTACACAGGTGATTGATACGCTCCTAGTTTTTAGGTCACTGCATGGACTGCAATCTCGTACTTCATTCACATGAAAACTTATTGATTCCTAGGTTTCTGTCGTACACTTTTGTCATCGAGGATTAGGAATCATGCAAATCTCAGCTGAACATTGTGTTCTTACTGGCAAAGTAACAAAGTGAATGTTTTGAACTCAAAATTCATTTTTGTCTCTCACAGGATGCTGCTACATGGCTTGAATATTTTGAATCAAGAGTCATAGAGCAGCAGGAAGCAGCCCGAAATGGAATCCCAAAGCTCGATGCTTCTATCGCGAGCAAAGGCCACCTTAGGTACTAAAATGGAAACTTCCAGAACATATACAGGATATGGTATTTAATTTATTGGCACCAAAGTCCGACCTTTTATGCAGTGTATCAGATCTCATGGACTATATAAGTTCTGATCCAGACACTAAAGGAAGTGTTGTTCACAGGAAACACCGGCGTGCCACGGTAATTCTTAAATTCTGCGATCCTTCCTCTGGTCACTTATTCTGGAATTTGTTAATGAATCAATTACCTGAATAAAACCTGTCAATCGTTTAGAACTCTGCTTGAAGAGGTTGAAACTCAAACTTCGTCGCCTGGAATCTAGATGTATGTCTAAACTGGAGTATAGATCTAAAAGCATCCCATGCGCTTGAAAGTTAATGGAAACACGTGTGAGATATTGTAACGAAATGAACGAGATGAATGTATCACTCTAGAATTTCGTATCAAAGATATATGACATTACTTGTATTTCAACAGGTAGTCCAGGTCAACGATAATGTTGCATCAGCTGATGATGCCACCCACAGCGTTGTATCACAGCATGGTATGGCTACATGGAACGACGTGGCAGAAACAAATGTCACTAAGCGTAGGACCGAAGTAAATGATCCTAATGCATTATTGGAAGAGGCCGAAATAGTGACAGATGATACTGTAATACATAGGCTAAATGTAGACAACCAAACTGTGGAAGAGTCAATTTTAGATGAGGGCTGGCAAGAGGCTTACTCAAAGGGGAGATCTGGAAATGGTGCTGGAAGGAAATTTAGACAAAGGCAGCCTGATCCTATGAAAAAGAGAATGCTGCTTAATAGGAATCTCAATGGGAGACAGGATGTTCAGCAACAGTATATATCTTCTCCGTTGCAGAAAACAACTCTGAGACCCTCCCTCTCTAAGTCATCATCCCTCAGGGCTCTGAAGGCTGCAGAGATAATTAAGCCACTGTCAAAGGCTTCTGGTTCTTCTGCTGCGACCACTTCTACCTTGGCTTCAAAGGCTCTCTCATACAAAGAGGTTGCGTTGGCACCACCAGGTACAGTTCTGAAGCCAATGTTAGAAAAAGTAGAACTGAATTTGGAAAGATCTGAAACTCAGATATACAGGATTTCAAGTGCGTCAACTGGAGCAGAAAGCAAGTCCGACTTTGTAATGTTGGATTTGCCAATGGAAGGCACAGAGCTTCCCTGTGAAAAACAAGAATCTCAAGAAAGTGTTGAGTTAGTAGAAAAATTAACGCCGGAGTCTGAAGGGGATCTGGGGTCCTGTCGTGGGCAAAAGGCTCCTGATATAAGCAGGAGAAAGCTGTCAGCCGCCGCAGAGCCTTACAGGCCAGGAGGTTTCGTGGTTACTGATCCGCAAAGCGTAGCAGCAACAACAGGCCACTCCCAAAGTATGGTTGCAGAGCCTTATTCCGCTGCTGGATTTTCATGTGCGGTTCACTCACGACCATATTACAGTGCTATTCACTCAAATAGAGTTGAGATGCCAAGAACCATGAATCCAGATGCACCAGAGTTTGTTCCTAGGAGAGCCGTGCAGAATAGCTCTCAGCATGCAGGAAGTGCATCCATTGACTCCAGCAGTTGCCTAAAGGCTGAGAAAAACGCAGCTGATGTGAAGAAGCAAGAGCTGGCGAGGCAGATCCTACTTAGCTTCATTGTAAATTCAGCTCAGAAGGAGGTTGTAGCTACTCCGAGGAAGGAAACGAAGCCTAAAGATGAATTGGAAGATACCTCTGCAAAGGATAGTGCAGTAACAGAGAGAGTTTACAGAAGAGAAGTGGAGAGTAGAGTGAAAGAAAATGAGACGAATGGAGGCGAAGGGTTTGTGATTGTGGCGAAGAAGAAGAGGAGGAAGAACAAGCAGCGACTTACAAACGATGTTGCCGCTGGGCTGTACCATCAACAGTCGTCGGTTTGTGCATGATCTGATAAGTGATTTTGATCAATTAAACAAAATAAAGCTTCTTGTGAAGCAGAGAATCTTGTCATCTCATTTGTTTTTTTTTTTTAGTTAATTTCGGGATTATGTGGCTGGTTGATTCTGTTCTTAAGCTGCACTTTCGATGCAGCTTCAGCCTGTAATGTAGTAAATTTTTCGTAGCTTTTTTTTTGTTCTGTTTTTGAGTTGTATAATCGTTTGTTGCATCCGCATTTGGGTGATTTTTCTGCCTTATTACATACTAGTTAGTGGAATCACAATGGTTTCGCAATACAGCCTCTGCAAACAAAAGGGGCCAGTCTTGTTTCACCAGCAGGTGAGAAACAAAAACCATGCTAAAGTTTCAGAGCAACCCAGATTTATGACATTCGAGAAAATTGCTGTAAAAATTCCTAAAATGTAGCCGACATCCATTTACATGTCACAAGTCTCAACCATTAACCATTTTTAATAAATATATCGTAGCCTGTTTGGAAACTACGTTCTACATCGAACAAACACATTCAACCAAACCAAGATCACATAACGGAAGTCATCAACGTTACATCAGAAACAGAAATAAATTACATACGAAAAATGGAAAGAAGAAACACCAAACATGCTGACCAAGGCTTGGGACGACGACTTTCCTGAAAATAGCGCCAAAAGGTATTACCAATGAAGCGGATGATCGAAAATACGAAACAACACACGCATACATACCCATAGATTTATATGAGCCACCAAACCCTCTCCACTTCATTTCTATTTGCTAGTAGTAGTCTAGTAGTATTGTTCCCTCCCTTATAAAACTGCAGCAACAACCACACTCCAACATCCATTCCCTATTACTCTATTACTATCCCCCGCAATTAGAATACAGTTTTGAATCACTTACCTAAGAAATTCAAGAACAATTGTGGCCTAAAGTGCTCTGTTACGAAGCTTGGAGAAGCACGCAGGCGCTGAGCCAAGGAGTCCCTAACCCCACTTCTTAGTTTCTGACAAATGTATTCACTTGCTAAAGCTCATCTCCGAGTACCTGCATATACACCAGTGACAACTCAAGCACCTATTCTTTTTCATGATCGGATCAAATGCATCATGGTCCCTAATCCTAGATGGTTCCATATCAACAGGTGATCAACTTGAAAGAGTAGGTCCGAGTCTGAAAAAAAAACTCACCTACGAGGGTGCTTGCTTGGGTTGTTGTTCTGCCGTTTTGTAACCCCACCCTCTGTAACCTCTGCATAGAAAGAGAGTAACTTAGGTTAGAGCGAATGATCCCAACAATCAATCGTCATATAAGCAGCTGAATCTCTCTTTCATTGGCAAATTTTGTGATTTCTAACCGAAGAGACAACTTTTGAAAGAAGTGCCGGTTGAATCGATATTCATCATATATTTTTTTTTCTGAACCAGTTATCCTCATAATAAAAGCCAATAAATGAAAATCTATCCCCTAATAAGGGTGTTATTATACCCAAACACCTGATGTGTAACCATTAGAAAAATAAGACAGTGTTGCAAAATGACTGACCAGGCCTCTCCGCGAGTTTCTCCAGGTCATTAAGGTTATTAGTACTATTCTCTTTGCTGCAAAAATGGTAATTTGAGTGAGCAAGCTAAAAATGCATGCTTTCCAAATACAAATATGTATATACAATGTGTGCCAAGCATATGCAGTAGGTATAAAGAAGATAAAAATAAAATGATAATTTACAAATATCAGATGATTTTGGGCTATTTAAAGCTCTACACCATTCACATTGTTTTGGGATTAAAAATATTTAAGGGAAGGCAAATTACTCTCTGTACCTGATCGATCCTGCAGAGGAAGGTAGCTCTGGCTTGTGTGGTTTGTAAGAACCATCAATAGCAGCATATGGTGGACTGTATGAAGCCCCTAGAGCTCCTGGACCAGTCAAAACTGGCATCCTGACATAAACAAATCTCAAGTTATCAACAGCAAGCAGGCGAAAGAACAAAATGAGGAACTAGATATAGATGGAGAACCCAGAGCATTACGATACGAACAGGACAGTATTTAAACAGAATTTGCACATTGTCTAGTTCTTTAATTTACGTCTTCGCGGGTTCAGGATTTCCAACATGCAGACCCAAACAAAGATTATCAAATGGGACAGCATATATAAACATCAAAAACACGGCGAATCAGCGAACAATAAGCACAATTTCTAGTTCTTTAAAATGCTTACATCCGAGAACTCTGAGAACTAGCATTCACAAATTTTCACCGAGAAGGGGAAGGAGTAGCCATACCATGTCATCTCCGGATTTCCAACACCATTTTCAGGCTGGACGTATCCTGGAAAAGCCATTCCAAAAGCTGCAACCCCACCATGCTGACCACCAAATTGCATAACTGCATTTGAATTTAATCAAGAATAAGTAATACAATAATCTAAGTAGTACTCAGATACGGAAACAAATAATCGTAAACAGATCATTCCCAAGTTGGTACAACAGGACTCTGACAATACTGTCGACGGACATCCATCCCAAGTGGCTCAACATCAATAGCTTTCATATGCAAAAACGATGCATTGTTTGATTCAGAAAAGAAACTTTCGACTCGTCCATTGCAAAAAGAAGAGTCATCCAAAAAATCGTACCAGGCAGAAAAGCTGGGAAATTAGAATTGTCCCCAGATTGCAGACTTTCTGCTCGCCCCATCACTTGAGATCCGTTGTACATCAAAGCGCTGCTTTCACTAGGCTGGAGAGTCCCTTTTCCCTTAGCAATCCATGCACCTGTTTCCAACGCAGATTGAGGATACCGATTAATTGATGAGCTAGTTTTCTGGGCAGAGGAAGAAAATGATCTGATAACAGCAGAGTGCTGATCAACACCCTGACCGGAAGCTTTAATACCGTTTTGGCCAGTGCCTTTTGAATCTCCATTAAGTTGCTTTGGTGATGAAAATCTGACACCTTGACGGTGAGATTGGGGGTAAAACTCATTCCCAGCAGCAGGTGCACCTCTACCTTGACTCGTGGACTGAAAAGTCTGGGCAGTATAAACTGGTGAAAAATCAGATCTCGTATTCCTATACTTCTTCCCAGAGGGCGCGACACTTTCATTCGTGTCTAGTCTTTCCATACCAACTTGTATACTCTGAACCAAGTTACTCGAGGACACTGAGGGATAAAATGGAGGAGAAGCAGAACTTAGACTTGAAGCAACTAGATTCTTTTTGGTAAGGGCACTTTCATTCCCAGTTTTAGCAGGTGCAGTTGGTGAACGCCGCGAATGAGAGGTCTTCTCATGAGAATTTCGTAACCTACAAAATTGTGCACAAATACATTATATTAGCGATAAAACCCTTCACTCAACTAAAGAAAACAAACAAACTGTAAGAACTCACTGTTTGCTCTGCGCGGAATGTGCTTGATTGCTTCTGAGTCCTCCCCCTCGTGTGACAGTTTTAGGAACAAAAATTTGCTGTCCACTGGTGGAAGATGCGTTAGAACTGCTCCCTCTAGCGTATCCACGCCCTTGTCCCCTACCTCGACCACGGCCTCTGAATCGGCCTCTAGAAGTCTTCTGCTGAATCCACAGGAGTGCAATCAATCGGTCAACTATATAATTAAGAAAGGAAAAGGACAAAAAAAAAAAGCAAAGACATATGTCGCATATTGTATAACAGATTGAGGGATCTAAAAATAATTTCAAGAAAAACCATAGACAGAAGCTCTACATCATAATGTTTCTCCTGAGTATTCATCTCTTCAAATTTGTCATGTCCCCATTTTCTTTCATCTCCAGATTGCCTTCCACCACGCATTCGCCTACGAAAGCAAATTCAAGGATTACATCAATCGACCTATGAGACCGTGAATCAACAGAAAGGAGAAATTGCGTTTTGAAAAAGAGTGTACCTGCTTCGTCCGGCAGAAATTTCCTGAAATCTGTCATCATGCATATAAAAAGCTCCACCAGTAGGCACTGAAGACGATTGCTTCTCCTTTTCTTCCTCTCCATCAATATGAGCTGCTCCATCTTCTTCTGCTGACTTCATCATATCACTCCTCTTGCCATCATCGACTGCTCCTTCTTCTTCGTCCTCATAACTATCTTCACTCTTGTTTTCGTCATTATCATACTTCACCTGTTCATCTGATTCGTCGGAATCAACCTCAGCTCTCTGGTTTTTAACCTCTTGATCCTCGTATTCGTCATCGTCATCGCTCGCTTCTCTCCTCCTCGTCGCCAAGGATCGCTTCAGCTCCTCGGGATCACTCTCATAGTCGGGCTCTCCTGCGTCAGCTGGCGCCATAAGACTACCTCTAGAAACCTGAAAAAGGAGAGCCGTCTCGTAAATCCAAAACCTAGATGAAGAAATTTCTTCTGAGTAATCGAAAGAATCGCGGGAAAACTATGAACGAAGAAGCTCTCTCACTGACCTTAACCCTATTTTACCTCTGGAGGCGGTCTTCTGCGATTTTGGGCGTTTTTGCAATCAATCGAATGGAGCGGAAGGGTCCTTTTAATTTTTTAAAATATATATCAATTGGACAAGTCTTATCCAAACTAATCGATTTTCCTATTTCACGCATATTAAAACATAACACGACTGTGAAACAAAACCTTCAAACTCGAATTTTGGGAAAGTCAAATTAGGAAAATTAATTTCGATGAATTAATTAAGGTTTTGAGAAAATTTGATTTAATGAGCAAAAGTGATTATTGGAATCGATTTAGAGAATTCAGATTCGGAAAATACGATTTGAGAACAAAAATAGAGATTTAAATTTAACTAGTACATATACGTTCATTATATTTTGCGAGCGAAAACAAAATCAATTAATAGTGTATTCAAACTGAAAAGTACGTTAAGCCTGTGCAAGTTGAGTTTCTGTAGGAGAGGATTTGCCTCAAGTTGGATGAGGAAAGATCAGAGATTTGACAATGGAGCACTTCTAAAATTAGTAACAGAAACCTCTCTAGTTCTGCTACAGTTATGTAATAGAGCTCAAAAAACCAATGTCTTTGTATAAAGTTCTTGATGATATGTGGAAAAAAAAAAAAAAAAGTTCTTGATGATATATAACCAAAGGATGTCTCGTTGAAAAAAAAAAAAAACAGAACTAAAGCAGATTCAATAACTCTCTCTCTCTCTCTCTCTCTCACTCGCGCTCAGATTTATATCTTCTTGACACTGGAGAAAGTTCCTAAATCTGAGAAGTAAGTGCTTTGAGTCCCACTGTCTAATCGAAGAGCATGAGGATTGCACAGCTCTATTCCCTGCACAGGAGTGAAAGCAAGGCTCGATGTCATGAAACCAGAGGAGGTATTAGCACCACCTGAATACTGTCTTTCTTTTAGCTTTTTGGCGACCTTAGCACTAAGTTTCAGTTTACTCGGGACACTAGACACTCGCAGCCTATTGCTCTTAGCATGTCCAAGCATTCCGTATCCTTCCCCTAATCCATCACCTAGTGAGCTCTCTTCGGGTGTTACACCAAATGCAACCCTGTTTGCTTGCTCTCTCATCTTTGTCATTCCATACCTTTCCTTCGTTTTTCTATGGCGGCGACCACCTCTTCTTTTCTTAGGCCCAAAATCTGGAACAGGAAGTGGCTTAGGTTGCCTTGCAGGACAAGGTTCTTGCCACTTGTCAATCTTCTTAAGGATCTCTTCCCTCAAAGCTTTTCCATATGTCCCCAAAGGGTCTCCTCTTGCAGCGTCACTTCTTGCTGCAAGAGTCGATTTTCCAGCCAAGAGCCTGCTAACGCGCACTCGATATCCAGGAGGCGTGCTTTGGAAAATCTCAGTCTGCTCCAGATAACCAACATGGGACTGTGACGTAGCACTAGAGAACCCATCAAGATTCTTCCTCTTGTGGCCAAGAAGTTGAACATGACAGGCTGGTAGTTTAGCAAGTGCTCGTAAACCTCCAGCAGTTCCCATGAGCTTGGCCGCAACAGAGCTCCCGACAATGGCGGAAAGATTTGGTGCGATGCATCCCATCTTGCTTTCAAGAAAGTCAAGGATCTTCTTGCGTGCGGAATCAAGATCAAGAGCACGATCACATGCTTCCATCGTCTTTTGCAGGACATCTTCAGGCAGAGGTTTCCCTTTTGTGGTTGAAGCAGTAAGTAAAATAGGCATAACGGTAGCTTTGTGAAAATCGTTTAGATCAACGAGGGTTATATCGGTCTCGTTCCCAATTCGTTTCACAATACGGGCGTAATCGATTGCGTGATGTACAAACGACTCAAGCTCTGGGAACTTCGATTTGTACTTGAAACGGATAAAGCTGTGGACGGTGACGATCTCATTCTCGATATCAACTGAGAGCTGATTGCAATCCACGATTAGTTTGTATTCAGGATCACCGTTATTGGAGTCCTTCCCGAGAGCCTCTTCCACTTTCTGCATTATGTCAACATATCTCTGAGTTTTCTGTAGCTTAGAAACGCTATCGAGATCATCAGAGTTTAGGGTTTCTTCCAAGTCTGCCATGTCCATGTCCATGTCCATGTCCATGTTAGTATCTTCTTCCTCCTTTCCATCCAATTTTGTTCCTTCATTGTCATTGTCAGATTACTCCTCAAGCTCTGCGAGTAAAAAATCTGCAAGAGTTTCCATATCTTGTAAGTTGTATCCAAGAAGAAGAAACTAAAAGAATATAACAACAAGCTCACGATTAGGAGGAACACACAGACCAAAGAATTAGAGCTCTTATTCGTCTGGTTCTATCTCTTATTCTTCTACTCTGTTAGGTTTTTATAGCTAAAGACACGATACAAAATTTCCTTTTTCTAGTTTGCTTTGCCTTTTTCTTATAGATTCCTCCTCCTGTTATGAATTCTGATGTCGGCCGACTACAACTACTGGGCCAGCCCAATCAATAACCTCCATATCAGTTCTGACTTCGGATTTGGGCCCAAAGACAATTTTTTATTGAGACCCAATAGATTCACAAAACCTCGGGTCATACTCTCTCCAAGCCCATTTCATGGGTTGCGTCGTTATTACGAACTCAATATATAGAACAGCAACCAGGGATTCTATCGAATACAGGTCATTCCGCATTCGTCTGAAACTCTCAGCTCCTTTTTCCCAAAATTCTCAGATCAGCGACGAACCCTAGCTCTACAAACCAGTCATGTCTTCCAAGCAAGGTAAAGAAATTTTAGTTTTCTTGATTTTGGTTCTTTTTTTTTTTTAAGGTATAAAAGACATCGTTTTGCGATCAGCTAATCGTTTTCGTTAAAACAGGAGGAAAGGCGAAACCTTTGAAGCAGCCAAAAGCTGATAAGAAGGAATACGACGAGGTGACTCTACTGAAACTCGATTCTAGATCTTTGTTTTTTTATATAAGTGCGATTCTCTGTAGATTTTGCCTCTAGCTGAGAGAAAGTGAGCATCTTAGATCGTTTTTTATTGGTAGCTTGAGACCTGGTTTTGCTTTCTGGATCTGTTTTTGATAGTGTAATTAAGTTGAATTCTTAAAATTAAAAACTCAGACTCATTTCTCTTGCTCCGCTCTAATAATGTATACACAAGTACGCATTGATTTAAAAGCATACTCTCTCGACTCTTTCAGATGATTTTCTTGCCTACTATTCGTTTCAATAATTTTTGACATTCTTTTTACACTCCCTAATTTCTGGAATTGTTTATCGGGCATTAATGCAGCACGACATGGCTAACATTCAGAAGAAGAAAGAGGAGGAAAAGGTGAGTTCCCACTTCGTTGCTCTGGCTAGTTTTATCTCTTGTTCATATAAATTTTTGTGTTTCGCAAACTGCATCTACTCTATGGTTTGGCTCCTCTTTTCAAGCAAAGATAGAGAGGGCTACTACTTTAGAGAGATGGATTTTCTTAATATTATGCAGTGCTACTTTGTCAGTTTGGTGACTCTACAACAAGATGTGACATTTTATTAACTGTTTAGAAATTCATTACGGATTCTATCTATTAAAACAGAAGACATGGATTTGGACGCTTAGTTTTACAGATACTTTGATGAAAAGTGAACATTTGCCCAGAGTTAGGATGCTTATTTCACTTTGTTTACACACAGTGATCTCTTTGTCTCGCATGAGAAAGACATACAGTGATCGTTTGTTATTGAAAGCCTGACCCATTTTATTTGTGAATGAAAATGGTTAAACAGGCACTTAAAGAACTAAGAGCCAAGGCATCGCAGAAGGGATCCTTTGGAGGCTCTGGACTTAAGAAAAGCGGCAAGAAATGATCTGTTTTATCCATGAAGCCTGTTTGACAGTTCAAATTTATCAATTAAAACAGTTAAATCGTGTGTTTATGTAACTTTAATCATAATTGTAGGAGAGTAACTTTGCGTCTCCTTACATATGTTTGCTTTCGCCACTTTTTCATGAAAAAAATGATAAATGGTTTCTACCCTAATATTTCAACATCTCCGGATTCAGAATTCAGTAGGTTGACTCTCATATTTCTCTTTCTCGGGATCCAGTTTTAGAAAGTGCTATTTGTCATAACTTGAAGAGTAAAATATGCTGCATTGATAACGTGCGTAGACTAAAGATGAGGTAGTAACTGAGGGTGACAGGTAAATTGACCAAAGAGGTAATAGTAAAATATATATGTGCTGCGTAATGGATAACAAACTCTTCCTAAGAAGTGCATACTCTAAACGAAGATACCTTCGCCGTGCCCTGAAAGCAAAGCTGATGGAGAGGGTCGTCTTAGAGCCTGAAGGAGCCTGCTTTTCTTCTGGAACCGTTGTTAATACTGGAAGAGGTGCGTGGATCAGAGAACTCGTAGTACATGTCTGTGAAGAAATTGTCAACAATGTCGAGGTAGACAGGGCTTCTGATGCTTGAATAGCATCGAAGCGCTTCCCGTACATCCAATGCATGGTCCACGTCTCTCAGATCCACCATGTTGAGATCTTTCATCTTTTGAGCCAACAAGTCACCTCTTCTCTTTGCCTCCTCGAATGGCTCTGAAACTTTCTTCTTCTTCTGTTTCTTTTTAAGTTGGTTCTTGTTGGGACTCTCCTCTCTAGTTTCTGCAACGGCCGTGCTCTCACAAGAGATAACGCTGTAGGTTTCTTCGGTTTGAGAATCTTCTGGACAGCGTCGGCGAAGACTGCATGAGAAGGGGCTCAAGAGAGGAGTGTTGTTAGGTAAGTTGTGGTATTTGCCAAAGCAGATAGTGGACTTGATGCTCCCAATGCTCTTCCTTAAGAAACGACCAACTCTCTGAATTGATTTTGTTGTAGGTTTCATCATCTTGGCTTTTGTCTCTCTCCTGCAGTTCCTTGTCCGAGGCAAAAACCATATTTATTTCACTTGGGGAGCTCAAAACGAAACCTAACATTCATTCAGTGGCATGTAGTAGTTGAAGAAAGAAGCTGATATGATACGTCAGAGTCAGACTTTGATGAGTGTCTACTTTTATAGGTAAGAAATCGTCATCACATTGATAACCAGTGTTAAATATGGTCCCCTACTTATCATCATTGCCACCACCACTGTTCATCCAGTTGACTCTGGCTAACACTAACAGAACTAGGCCCATAAAGCCCATTAAAATGGCCAGCTTTCTGTTTTCCTGCTTCTTAGCTTTTTTTTTTTTAAGGAGAGTTTTGGGAGTTGGGACAATTGGCTTTGAAAGCACTAGGCACCAAAAAAAAGTACTACTATGCATTCTTTTTCTGCTTTTCGTATATCATTGATTCAGTGAAATGCAACCGTGCTCTGTTACTGTTTAAAGAAATCTAGAAAACTCCATGTAATATGCAGAGGAGTTACAACCAAAATCTAAAGTATTAATTTGTTGGTGTGAATTGACCGAAGAGGTGTTTTTCGGCGTGTAACTGTTTGAAAGCCTGTTCCATTTCCGGAAATGCCGAGAGTAGCAGCAGCTCCAGCAGGTCAAATGCCAATTGCTTAAGACACACCGATGACTGAAAAAACAACATTTAAAAAATCAAAACCCACTTCCTGAGATTGAAAAATCAAGGCAAATAGCGGAATGTTTTACCTGAAGGAAGAAGTAGAGATCTTCCGCACTTTGTTCATACTCCTTCTGTCCCACAAGACTCACTATGGTCGCTGGGGCTTTTTCTGAGGGTTAATTCAAACATTTATGTTAATTCAACAAAGCTCACATATCACTGATGCAAAAGAAGTATCAGATGACAGGACGCTCATTACCGATCATCAGCTCATGAACAAACTTGGCTCGTCTCTCTGCTTCTTGTTGCTGCTCCTCGTCAGAACTGCTGGATTGTTGCTGTCTTTTTGGATGCTTTGTCATGAATATCCCATCCGGCCATAGTATCTGAGAGGTCATACCAAATATCTCTTTAAAATCTCATCATGGATTGAAAATTATATTATCAGACCAGAGACATCACAGGGATATGTTACGTTAGGCATTCTTTTTCCATTACTCACAGTGACTTTCACCACTACCTCATTTTGCAAAAAGAAGTTCACGTGGAGGGTCTCACCTGTTCTATCCGTTGAATTCCAGAAGCGACTACAGTTCCCTGCCGCAGAAGACGGATTTTCTCAAGTACCCAATCGTCCAATGCATCCCCCATCCCAAGTTGAAGTATCTGTTTGGCAACCCAAAAAGCTTTCCTCCTTGTAATGTGCAAAAATAGATGATCAAAATTACTCCACTTTCTTCACTGAGAACCAAAAAACAAATCTAGTATGCCCCCTGGTTATAAAATTATGTACCTGATCCACCCACCCTCCTGAAGCTGAAAGACAACATCTACCAAGTCTAGCAGGGGTAATGTAAGCTTTGGAGGAACCCACTGAAAAAAACAAGGGTTATAACAAGCATAGGCCTCATGGCTCCCCACAATGCAAAAGACAGAATCATCAGAAAATCGATCGGCTTATGCTAGGTGTGGATCTAAAACATACCTCTGTAGGCAGTCCTGCGGAGGCCACAGCCTCAGCATGTCGAGTACCCACTTTTAGCCCGCCATTCTCTTTGCTATTTCTCACATCTGAATCAGGCGCCTTCATATGATCATTTTCAGGAGCTTTCACTTTTGACTTCAGATCATCCACCTTAGCATTATCTCTCATATGTTGACCCGATCTCCCATTCTCTGAACTCGGATTTTCTCTCGAAGGAAGAGGACCTGGCGTCGCCTCAGTCATATCGGCCATAATTGTAGAAACCGTAGATGTCTTACGGACAGGTTTAACTGAAACAATTTCATAGTGACAATAAATAATAGCAAGCTAATTAAATCCCATTGTGTTGTGAATTACTCACCCGTCAGTGTCTCAATGATTGAGAAAGAACTTGAGAACGCATAAGTCTGCACAGAAGCAACATTTTACACCATTCAAAATTTGTTAGCACAAGTGGTTTGAGTCAGCGGAAGAATACCTACTTGGGAATCCACACTGAGGAAGTCCCAAACTTCAATTGATCCTGAAATTCTTGGTTGTTGCAATAGCTTCTGAGCAAAGTAGAGAAAGGAAATTTCGAAAATTAAGGAAAACTGGGGAATCACTTTCAATGCAAAGCTTTTCATTCAAAGTTAACTGTGGAGAATAAAAGGCATGTGAAAAGCAACTGAGTACAAAGCTTCAAGCATAATAACTATCAGCACTAGTTACGTGACAGATCGAAGTACATAAGTACATAACTTCAGCACATCAAAGTAGGCCAGACTCTATTTCAGACTAAATACAGAGCAGTAGCTTCGGAGAAAATCCATGGTGAAGTTTCATGCATAAGAACATCCAGCATTAGCTTAATAGCTTTTTAGAGATTCAAAAGTAATTACCAAAACACGAAAACACAAACCTAATTCACAGTTAACCTACTCATCAAAACACCTAATCCAGTAGAAAAACAACACAAATCCTTATACAAAGTAACATGTACAAAGCATCAAGAGAGACTAGAAAACAAGAGACATGACGTTTGACCTTGAGATAGTCATCAAGTAGTACACATCGCTCTTGGATAACAGGTATGTCCACGCCTGTTGATAGGAAGTGCTTCGGCGGTAAATGAAGATTGTACTCAGGAAATACTTTAAGCCGCCGGTGAAGTTCCTCAAAATGTCGAAATCTGAAGTTCACATAAATAAAAATTATAAGAAAAAACAAAGCATCATCATCAGATCCGTAACAGTCATATTCTACTACCTTCTTTTGATAGACCAGCTATGATTACTTTCATCTGTGACAGCAATTGAATATACAGAAAACATCTTAGAACTGCTCTTCACAATATTGGCACCCAGAACCTGCAAGAAGAACCTAAATTTATCCATCATACGGAACATCATTGTCTGCAGCTTTATGGAATATCTGAGTGCATAACAGATATTTCAATGTACCTCACATCTCAACTTGGCAAAGGAATCAATCAACAAAGAACTTTTAGGGGCGTTGGGAAGGTCACTTTCCGCCACTGAAATGTATGATGCAGACGACGTTGCAGATATCCCACTGTTTGATCTACCCAAAGAATCATTTTCAGAATCATTGCTATCGTCATCGCCTAAAATGCGTCCAGAATGTCTGGATCTCTTCCTGCTAGACTGATAACGTTCATGCCCTTTACTGGTCTGTTTGAAACGGCGGCCAGAATTTTCAAGTGGATGGTGTATCCGTGAAACACCAGGATTTCTGTTCGTTCGACCATCCCAGACTCGAGTCCCAGGACTGTTTAGACCTGTTACCGTTTCCTCATCCTCAGATGTATAAGAATGACTACTCTTTGTTTGTTCGTCGTCCTCTTCAGCAGAGGAATAACTTGATAAGTGACTGTCTCTATTTACTACCTTTTGCTGACTGGATCCTTTTGCATTCGTAGTATTTTCGTTGAAGATGTTAGGCCTTGCCCCATCATCATTGTTGCACCATTCCTTGCTAGACCATCTCGGGGGCACCCGCTCAACAATTTTCTCACCTTCCTTTTTTTTATAGTTTCTTCCCTTTGCCCACAAACTTTCAAGATTCTCGGGAGCAAGGGTCTCACTTTTCCTTTGTGACATCATGTCTAATACGTCACCCCATCCCTCTCTTCCTCGATGTCCTTGAAGATCTTTACTATCATCCACTATTTTGGAAGTTGAGGGGACGGAGTTCCATGATCGGGAAGATCGAGTGTCCACTGAAAGCAATGGATCTTTAGAGAAATCTGTTGCATGCTGTTTATCTGTAGCATTCTTCCTTTTCTGCTGTTCATTTTTCAACTGCACCAGCTCAACACCTGTGACAGAGGGGTCCAGATCTCTAGAAAAATGATCAGGAGAAACTTTCGAGAGATCTTCCGACTGAGAAGTCTCTTTGGCAGCACTAGATCGGTCATTAGTCTTTATCCTTGATATCACAGCAGCTTCAATCCTTTCGTTTATGAACCTGGTAGAGATTTTGAGGACCATTGAGGTAAAAATACGAGGAACCAAATGTGATCTAAAGAGGCCATAGCTTACCGAGGATTGGCTAAATTCAGGACTGGTCGCATCACACAGCAAGCAAGAAGCTCTCTCACGGTATAATGGAAAAAAGCACAGTGCAGATCCTCGGGCCTGAATGTTAGTAAAATGAGACTGTTCACTATATGCTGCAGAACCTGCAAAATAGAGACCATAATATCACCACCTGATAGCGATAAAGTGGTAAAGCATACAACATAAACTCTACATAACAGCTTGTCGCAACTTAGACTGCAGAAAACCTTATGCTCGGATTCAGGAGAGAATAATGCAGGGTGCAATTTATCTTCAGTGGCCATCACTCGTCTTAGTTCTGAGTCTCGGTCATCAAAACTGAGGCTTCTCCTTTGTTGTCTCTCAATCTTTGCTTGACACTCACGGAAAAGCTCCACACGGCGACATATAATATCAATTAGATCCCTGAATCAATCCGACATTTTAGTTATTTTTTTTTGGATAGGCGATCGTTAGAGAAACTCAACCTGAGCAGAAAACATTAAGAAAAACAGACCTTGTCAATAGATCAATGAGATTTACATTCCTAAACCGCCGTGAAATTTCCCCAAGAACATCGTTAATAACAAACACCAGTTCTTCAGGACCTTGCTTATCCGCTGTTATGCGAGAGTACCAGAGATCCAGTACCCATTCAGAAATGAGGTGACGGGTGAAGTGATCTATCGCGTCTTCAACGACCTGGGAGTTCACTTTGCTTCTCCAGTCAGACCGTGGAGCTGCTTTAGGGAGCTCTGGAAGTTTCTTTAGAGATGGAGCATTCAGTGACGAAGGTTTGTTGTTGTAAGCTGCAGCCTTTCTTTTCATTTCAATATCGAATGAGAAATAACGGAGGAGGATGATCAAGCACGCAGCAGCAGGGAGATTGACCCAAACCGATGAACTTGTCACTGCAGGCGTTTAAGCAAATGTGAATATTCATAAGAGATTGCTGAGGGAAACAACATAGAGTGGAACACATCAGTAGCTAAGTGAAGAATGCCTCCTAAATATAGGAAAGCTCATCAAGTTCTTATAATACAGAATAAACTGAAATTACCCTTGAGCATGATAAAATGAGGACATCAAACTTACACGAGAGGAGGTAGGATAGTCCGACGACGCATATCACCAGGATTACAATCCGCTTCTTGGCTTCCTCTACCAGGTCCCGAACTGTCACCGCCTGCTTCAGGGTGCTCATAGTTGAATCAAACCCTTTTCCCACTCTATTCTCTCGGACGCTCAATCCGTCCTTCAATGAACTCTCTTAGAACCTAAAGTCCCATTTCGTATGTGAGTGCCAAGCCGGATTAGGACCCGATTTTCGAAATAACTCGGGATCGACGAAAGATTAGCTGATTCTCGATCGATGCCTGAAAAAAAGGAAGGAGAAGGGGAGAGAATCGATGTCTGGAAACTTAAAGACGGTCGAGGAATCAATGAAATCGGCGGTAACGGAATCTCTGCCGGTGAAGCTTGTTGATTTGGTACGTATCTCCGGCGAGCGTTTCCCGGGAAGATGGTAAGATCTTTAGTTCTCTCTCTCTTCGTGGTTCGCAATTAATTAATCGTACAATTGGCAACCAAATGTCCCTCCATATGACATCATTAAGTGTCGAACCCTCGGCTAGTTTGTTAATTTGATCCAACCTTTATGTATAGTGACAGATTTGCCCTTATCACCGCCTTTCCCTTCCCCTCGGAAAGATTAAAATTATCCAAATTAGGGCTCACAAATCACAGAAGAGAGCTCCGAATCTCTACACGAAATGGAGGCTGCGAAAGAAAGGGTTGGCTTGCTCGACAAAATCCTCCCGCCGGCATTGGCAGACGCCGGGCTCGAGGATTGTGCTCTGCCGCCGGATTCTATACAGGAAGCATTTCGTAAAGCCGCCGACGCCGTGAAATCGCGCGCGGCCTCGCTTTTCGAAGACGAGGAGGAAGGCGGTTGTGTAGCGGATCCGCGACCAGCATCGAAGGGAACCGAGACGATTCCGAGACCGGGAGCTTCTGACACGGTCATCGTGGGCGGGGGAAATGAAGGGGATGCTGGGCCGTGTCTAGTCGGAAAGGGGAATGAGAAGTTGGCTGGTTCGGAACAGAGCGGAGATGCGTTGGTGGTGGCAGGCGAAGGAGGAGAGGGGAAGAGCTGCGGTGATGGTTTGAAGGACTTAGATGTTGAAGGTATGGAGAGTAGCACTGAGAAGAAGGATCAGAGTGAAGAAGATGAAGAAGAGGAGAAGAAACCGATCTTGGTTGAAGGATATGTCTGAGATTCCTATCACGTTGCTCCCTCGTGTATATATAAAATAAATGCATTTTGACTTTAGCAGCTTGCCCCTTTAAAGTCTGAGCTTTGTCTCCGTAGGCAATGGTGGCAAAGCTTATATGTATCTCCTGTTTGACATTAAACTTGGATGAAATACGAGTTTGGGGAATAAATAGGCGACTCTCTCTTTTGGTTTGATTTTCCTGCTTCTATCCCATGAAAAAAATGATTGTTTTTGCTTTTAGTTTGAAATTTATAGTCTGTTGTTTCCTGTTACTGTTGTTGAGTTTGCACCGTTCCTAGCAGAAAAGCAAAGATGAAGTTAGGATAGGTCTGAATGAATAAACATCTTTCACTGCATCTAACATCCGATGCTTTACTGGTCTTCACATAACATGCCACGCCCACTTACATATCTTCGTGTGGACAGAATTGAGGCCTGCATCACAATATTAATCAGAAAGACAGCAAATCATTGGCACCATGGGGCTCCAGAAGAAAGAGCTGAGACGATTGTGCTCATATTAGGGTACACGCGAGAGAGAGAGAGAGAGGGAGATCAAGCATCTCTAGCCTCCATTCACCAATGGCTCCACCATACCCCACGTACAAGAGACCAGTGTTGGCGAAGAAGACAGACCCATCACCAACATCAATTTAGCTTAGAGAATGAGTTATCATTTTGGTGCATTTGTTCCAATCTCACTTTCTTCTACTATAGAAACTGTTATCTACAGTGTCATTGTTGTTCTACAAATGTTCCTTCTTGGCTCAGTTTTTTTTTTCGGGTCGAAACTTGGCTCAGTTTTATGTTTTGGTTCCTTCTTGGCCCATGTTCTATTGTATATTTGAAGGGCCCATGTTCTTTATTTTCCCTTGAGCCATACTACACGCGCGAATCTCGTCTTCCAACACCCGTGGCACGCTCCTTCACGCGCCTTCTCGGTCTCACGTCCGCATCCGGTTTTTTTCACAAGCGAAAGGTTTAATTTTCGAGCTTGAGGTTATATCTGATCGTACTAAGCAATTTCTTGAATCTCTCTCGCTTCCTCTCCACCCAGGTTCTCCCTTCATGATTTAATTTAAATTCCATTCTGATTGGCTCTTATATTAGTTTATGGCCTGTTGAAAAAAAAAAAATTTGGTTTATGGCCTGTTGTCCACAAAGTGTTTGATGAAATGCGTATGTGAAAACTCACTATTAATCGGTATCATGAAATTTTTATCAGCGCAATGGAGAAAAAAGACGAGGACTTGAAGAAGGCTCAGATGCTGGACGCTAGAGCCAGAAACATCAGCCACAATGTTCGTTGCACTGAGTGTGGGAGTCAGTCCATTGAAGACTCGCAGGCAGATATCGCTATCCTCCTTAGACAGGTGAGTGTTTTACTCGAAATTTTCCAAATGATGGTTTGAAGATAGTTTTGCTGTCTACTCCTCTGACAAAACCTGAGTTTTGCAGCTTATCCGCGATGAGATAGGAGCTGGAAAAACTGACAAAGAGATCTACAATAAGCTCGAGGATGAGTTTGGGGAGACGGTGCTTTATGCCCCAAAATTTGATCTGCAGACGGCGGCATTGTGGCTAACTCCGGTCAGTTTTAAGCGGTCAATTAAAAACTGAAACCTCCAAGAAGACGTTTAGTTTAAATGGACTGTGGTGTTTTTGTGTGATAGGTTCTAGTTGTTGGAGGTGCTGCTGCTGTGTTGGCTTACACGAAGCACAGGCAAAGGACGAATGTACACATCATGGCGCTGGATCTTATCAGAGGTGTTCCATTGACTCCAAAAGAGAGAGTTACCATTCTCGATGTTCTTATTCCACCTCCACCTCCTCCTCGGGGACTGGCTTCCCGGTTTAGGACATGGCTTAACCGGTAGTTCCCTTGTCTCCTTAGCTTTGTTGTTCCTGAGTCAGATATTATGGTTCTTAGCCAAATAAACAAATATGTGGAAGGAGTGAGTACCACATTTTGATTGTCTTGGAGAAACTGAACGGGGACTGGTTTTGCGTCCTTCATGAGCAATTTTCTTGCCTATAAAGTTGAAACATAGATTCGTCCATAGGAATATCATTTAAGGATAGTTAAGCGAATGTGTGATACTTGTTTGTATCTTTGATGTGGAATTGAAAACAGAGAGCGGGTCGTTGTTATTAAGCTTACGGCATTTGTTACAATACTTGATCTTCATCTTAACATCTTCAAACTATTTTTTAACATCTTCATCTTAAT
This sequence comes from Eutrema salsugineum, assembly GCF_000478725.1. Lineage (NCBI taxonomy): Eukaryota > Viridiplantae > Streptophyta > Magnoliopsida > Brassicales > Brassicaceae > Eutrema > Eutrema salsugineum. The sequence goes on from NW_006256612.1 coordinate 10,229,937, forward strand.
ACCCCAAAAGCCCACATAACGTAGCTACTTATTATCATACAAGATTATTACCATACAAGATCTTCGATACAAGAAAGAATGAGTTAACGGTAAGCAATTTGGTATTGCTCACGGGAAGAAACTAAAAGTAAATTTTGACCAAGGAGTCCAATTCAAAGTATTTGTATGTACGTAAACCACAAAATAAACCCCAGATGTATTTGATTTTCTCAAGTTTAGGATAAAACCAACCCTTTCTCTCCTAGGAAGGTGTCCGATGAAATAAAAATGAGGCTATAAACATACTAATATAAGAGGGCCTGTGATTTCATGTCATAAAGGGCATTAATTGCTTAAGCATTAGGGTTTTTATTACATAGTATCATCGTTCCCTTTTCAATCCTAAACCCTTTTTACACTTTATTCCGCATGATTGACAGAAAAAACTAACATACAATGGCATTACCCTTGGATCAGTTCTATATTATCAGTCGGTCTGGTTCTAAAGATTACTTAAGAACCAAACAGATTCACTCATCAGGGCGACGGCAAATTCTGTCTAATCCCAGCGGTTCCTGTTCATATAGTAAGACACAGCTTCGTGAATACTTCCCATAAAGGCAGAGAACAAGCTTTTTTAGATTTACCTCTGTATTGTCATAATCATAGCGAACAAGAAACACGCAGTTACACCTCGTGTTGTCATGAATCTCTCTCTTGATATTCACAACATGAGCATCACAGTATAGTGCTTGATCCTCCCTTTCCTGCTCATTAATCACCCCAAGTATCCATTCTTAAATTTGAAGTTTCGCTCAAGGTTATAATTAGATCAAAGTAAACCCTTACCTGAAAACATAGCAGCAGGTCTCCAACATTCACTCTCCCACACTCTGATGGTACTACAGGAATAGACCGCTCACGCACTGACGTTCTGACGTTTACCCACTCATCGTGTCCGTTGTCGAACCCAGAAAATCGTACACGCACTTCCTGTTGCAGACACTCTCAGATGCAGACAAATCAGCCATTGAACAAAAGCGAAGAACCTTACCAGTTCACCCGTGCGAAGAACTCTATAAGTTAGGAACGAAGACACGTCATACCTGAAAGACCAGAATTCCAGCAACTAAGCACAGATATAAAGCACAAGGTTATATTACATGTTTTGAAGTTCAGACTGAACATAGACTTAGGTTGGTGCATTGCTTGTTAAGTTTTTAAGAATCAACAGGGAATATATATTACATGTTTTTTACCTTGGCCAGTTAACATGACTATCAACAGGGAATATACATTACATGGTTTTTACTTTGGCCAGTTAACAAAGTCATGTGTTAAGAGTTGCGCTTAACACATGATAATATGATATTCAATGGTTTAAGCATTAGGGTTTTTATTACATAGTATCATGTTAAGCATTAGAGTATGTTCTTGCATTAATTGCTTAAGCATAGGGTTTTTATTACATAGTATCATGGTAAGAGTATGTTATAACTTGTTCTGTTTGCAAATCCAAGAGTTAATCGAAACATGATCATATGATATTCAATGCAAGAAAAGCGTGCTTACCACGCGTAATCCCTTGCTGATTTAGCCTCAAAAGCGAGATCAGATACATCAGAGGCCTTACCTGTGTATCAAAATGTTTAGAAACTAAGAGAGGATAGGCAATAAACGAAACTAATAGGGCACACAAGAAAAGGAAACCAGCCTTTTGGTCTTTGACCACATGTAGCGTTTCCGACAACATTTCCGGCATTTCCGGCATCACTGAGATTTGATAAGTCAAAAATCTGCAAAGGGGGAGATGGCACAGTCTTCTTGAATTTGGCTTGATTTTGCTGTTTCTGCTTCCCTTGAAACCAACTCTGTACCTAAAAAACGTCAATTAAAAGAGGATATTACTTCTTTTGGCCTACTTGAGTTTACCAATTGAATGAAGAAAAAGAGACGCACTTGTTTCCAGGTTATTGTTGATGACTTTCCATTCCGATTCACAGAGGAGCTTTGATTCCCCGAAAGAAAATAGTGGAACAAACATAAAGAATTTAGATATCCAGCATGAAAATAAAAACTGATATACAAACACACAAACAAAAATCTAACCTCACAAATCCTCCTATTCAGAAAAATTCAGAAAATGTATGCAGCACCACGGACTCGCATCTCTATAATCTTTTGTCTACCAAACACATTCACAGGATAAGTCCAAAAATACCTAAAAGTGGAGGCAACAGTTTGACAAAAGTCCTTGTGGAGAGATTGATCACCGAGCTCCTTATAGAGATTCTCCATGTCTACAATCTTCGTAGAAGAAGAGCAATAAGGTTACATCGCATGAATCTCTAATCTAAGAAAACAAACGACAGAAAAGCAAAGGACCTGGGCTAAGGTAAAATCGGTGAAATAGTTAGAGGAATCTTCGGGAGCATCCATTATCGAAGGAAGAAGAAGATGTCGATGTGCTATTTTGCTCTCTGCTGATGCCTTGGAGAGTGTTCACAGTGGAGGTCACAGTGTGCTTTAATTGGTTTGACTAACAGCCAACAGGGAGATGCGATGAGATGGGCCCAATATGGGCCCGAAATGAGTACTAATCTTCTATATGGGCATCCTCGTTTCTGGCCCGATCCGATAAGAACATTTTACAAAATTGCTAAACATTGACCATACACATTAGGTGATGTATTAATCTATGTTAAAATCACTAATATTTTTATCCACGTAAACAGCAAAAATTTCGGATAAAAATTTAATCAAAGCAGTTGGAAGCCGCCTCGGGGAATCTTCCGCGTCATGAGCTGGTAGTGGAGTTTATATTAATAATTCATGATAACTGACATCTATTATTAATCAACTAGTATCTTATTTTGTTTAATTATTTACTCCTCAATTCAGGCTCTTCCTTATTTTTCGACAATCAAGGGCTTTAATTTCTCCCATACATGATTCTACTATACTCCCTCTGTTTCATAAAGAGTGTCGTTCTGACATTCTTCACACAAATTAAGAAATAAGATAAAAAGTCTCTTATACCCTTATTAATTTGCAGAAAATGACTCTTGGAATTATATTTATAATTAATTTTCTGAATTTATTGAGGTTAAAAATGATATTTTATATTAAAAATTACATTGGAATTCTAAAACGATACTCTTTGTAAAATGGAGGGAGTATTAAAAATTGAAACATAAACACATAATACACGTGCCTTTAAACATTTAAAACGCAAATAATCCCTTAACATTGTTGAAAATGATGGCAAAGGGGAGCGTTTTGACCGAGGCCATGTGCTGTCATTGATAAAAATGGAGTCAAAATGTTTGAACTCTATCTTCATAAGGGTTAGACATGGTATTAACCTAATTGTTTAGTATAGTAGGCTAATTAAAAATTGTACATATGAAGTCCAGCTTCTCTTTATTTGTTCTCCAAAATTGTAATTAGTAGTCAATAAATAACGACTCTCATCCTTGTCATTACCACTGTCATACGTATCAATAATCCATGAATCTAGTAGTATTAAACAAAGAAGCCACCTTTCTCTATTGTTCACGAGAGATGGTGAGGAAAAACAAACACATAAAAGCCAAAAAGAAACAACCTGGCCTGACTAGCTACATCATGTGGCATCATACTCTTAGAAACGTATTACTATATATTTAAGTGGTGCGTGATTGATTGATTAAGCAGCCTTTTATTTCCCACATGTTTATTCTTTTTTAAAAAAAGAGGTTCCATTATTACACGGATTGATAAAATAATCACAAACTTTAGGACTCAATCATGTGCATAATTTCTTTCCGTTTGGTTTTGACTTTTAGTGAGAAAGAGAGAAGAAAAAAAAGTAACAGAGAGGACCCGAAGGAGCTTGCAGAAGTCGTTGTTCCTATTTATCCTCGTCTCTTCGTCATTTTCACCTACTCTCCCTCTCTTTTCCTCTCTCAATGTCGCAAAAACACGGAAAAATACATCCTTTCCCATTCCCATCAACTTATTTTTGACCTTTGACTCGGCAAAGTCTTTACTTATTTTGCTCTGTTTCTCTAACCAAAATTTCATATCATCTGAATATGGTCCCTCATACTATATAGTCTGAAAGAAAGAAAGAAAGAAAGAAAGAAGAAACATCAACTTAGTAGAAGCAAGACAATAGATTCATTCATCGGGTCTCAAGATGGATTACGATCCAGCTCACGCTATGAGCAGAGGAGGGAGTATGCGGAGAAGCATAAGCCGAAGTGTGAGCAGAGCAAGCAGAAACCTTGAGGACATATTCTCACCAAGCTCTAGACGAACCAAATCCGTCAACGAAGACGAAGAAGCTCTCAAATGGGCTGCCATCGAGAAACTCCCAACCTACAGCCGTCTCCGCACCAGTCTCATGCCCGCCGTTGGAGAAGACGACCTCTACGGCAACCAAATCCTCAACAAGGAAGTCGACGTCACCAAGCTCGACGGCGAAGAACGCCAAAAGTTCATCGACGCAGTCTTCAAGGTCGCAGAGCAAGACAACGAAAGGATCTTGACCAAACTCAGGAACAGGATCGACAGAGTCGGGATCCAACTTCCGACAGTGGAAGTCAGGTACGACCATTTGACCGTGAAAGCAGACTGTTACACCGGAGACAGATCTCTTCCGTCGCTTATTAACTCGGTGAGGAACATGGGAGAATCTGTTCTTGGCATGATCGGAATTCAGCTTGCCAAGAAAGCGCAGCTTACTATTCTTAAAGATGTTTCTGGAATCGTCAAGCCTTCAAGAATGACACTTTTGTTGGGTCCTCCTTCTTCGGGGAAGACAACGCTTTTGTTGGCTCTTGCCGGTAAACTAGACAAATCTCTTGACATCTCTGGTGATGTGACTTACAATGGTTACCGTCTCAACGAGTTTGTTCCAATCAAAACCTCTGCTTACATTAGCCAAAACGATCTTCATGTCGGTATCATGACCGTTAAGGAGACTCTTGATTTCTCTGCTCGGTGTCAGGGCGTTGGTACCCGTTACGGTATAAATCTTTTTCAACTAACATATATTCATTCTTAATTTTTGATATATTGTTATTTTTATTCTCGAATGAAACAAATCTAATTTGTAAATGGTAGATCTTCTAAATGAGCTGGCAAGGAGAGAAAAGGACGCTGGGATTTTCCCTGAAGCTGATGTTGATCTGTTCATGAAAGCCTCTGCTGCTCAAGGCGTCAAGAGTAGTCTCATCACTGATTACACTCTCAAAGTCAGCCCTTTTAAACTTAAACCTTTTTTTAATCTTGGATAAATGTTATGGTTCTTATGATTATTCAACTTAGCTCTTATAGTATAGTTGACCGGTCAGTATTAATGGAAAAAGTTTTAATGAAACAGATTCTAGGGCTTGACATTTGCAAGGACACAATAGTTGGAGATGACATGATGAGAGGTATTTCAGGAGGTCAGAAGAAGCGTGTGACAACCGGCGAGATGATCGTCGGGCCAACTAAGACTCTGTTCATGGATGAGATATCCACTGGGCTTGACAGCTCCACGACTTTCCAAATCGTGAAATGCCTGCAACAGATCGTTCACCTCACAGAAGCCACTGTTCTCATCTCTCTTCTTCAGCCTGCTCCTGAGACTTTTGATCTATTCGATGATATAATCTTACTGTCGGAAGGACAGATTGTGTACCAGGGACCAAGAGACCACATTCTAGAGTTCTTTGAGAGCTTTGGCTTCAAGTGCCCTGAAAGAAAAGGAACAGCTGATTTCTTGCAAGAGGTAAAAATATAGATCTATCTAGCTTTCTTGGTATTCATATTTGGATCCAAGAAAATGACATTTATACCAATTTACATTTGCGTGTGCAACAGGTTACCTCTAAGAAAGATCAAGAGCAATATTGGGTGGATCAAAACAGACCTTATAGATACATTCCAGTGCCGGAATTCGCCAGCAAATTTAAGACATTCCATGTTGGAAACCAGCTTTCCAACGAGCTATCGGTACCGTTCGAAAAATCTAAAGGCCACAAAGCAGCTCTAGTGTTTGACAAGTACTCAATGAAGAAAACAGAGCTTCTCAAAAGCTGTTGGGACAAAGAGTGGATGCTCATGAAGCGAAACTCCTTCTTCTACGTTTTCAAGACAGTCCAAATCATCATCATCGCTGCAATCACGTCTACTTGTTTCCTCAGGACAGAAATGAACACGAGGAACGAGAATGACGCCAACATGTACATGGGTGCACTGCTGTTCGCAATGATTGTCAACATGTTTAACGGTCTTGCTGAGATGGCCATGACGATCCAGAGGCTTCCCGTGTTCTACAAGCAAAGGGATCTTTTGTTTCATCCACCTTGGACATACACACTTCCTACTTTCTTGCTAGGGATTCCAATCTCCATCTTCGAGACTACGGCATGGATGGTGGTGACATATTACTCCATTGGATTTGCACCAGATGCAGGCCGGTTCTTCAAACAGTTCTTGATCATTTTTCTGATCCAACAAATGGCTGCGGGAATATTCAGGTTCATTGCATCCATTTGTAGAACGATGACCATAGCCAATACAGGTGGTATGCTCGCTCTACTAGTCGTGTTCTTGACTGGTGGTTTCCTTCTTCCCCGACGTGAGATCCCTGTTTGGTGGAGATGGGCTTTTTGGGCATCCCCTCTTTCATACGCTTTCAATGCCATCAGCGTCAATGAAATGTTTGCTCCTAGATGGATGAACAAAATGGTAATATCTTCTTAATTACTGTTTCTGTTAATGCTGAACAAAGGAAAGTTGCAAGGTTCTCATTTTGTTGTGTAATTTCAGTCTTCTGACAGGACGACGAGGTTGGGAACAGCGGTGCTTAACATGTGGGATGTATTTGATGATAAGAACTGGTATTGGATTGGAATTGGAGGCTTGCTTGGTTTTACTGTCGTCTTCAACGGTCTTTTTACACTCGCACTTACTTATCTAGACCGTAAGTTTCTTTTGTATTTGGATCCCTTTTCGCTGTTACCAGCTCAAAAGGATATTGACATGTCTTTTATGCATCATAACATAACAACAGCCCTTGGCAAGCCACAAGCTTTAATTCCAAAAGAAGATGGAGAAGAAGAGGCAAAACAAAATAGTAAGTAATCCTCTGTTTACACATATGAAGAATTCATATAAAACTCTAAATATATATTAAGAATTTCTATACTCGTTATCTCATCAGGAGAGATTCCGATGGAGAGTATGAGCAACAAGAAAGGAATGGTTCTTCCATTTACTCCTCTAGCTATGTCCTTTGACGACGTTAAATACTTTGTTGACATGCCAGCGGTAATCCTTTGAAAACTAGTTCAACTTTCTTCTTATTTTCATTTTCTTCTAAGTAGTGTGATACTATATATTCAACAAGAAAGGAAGCTTTTACTATCACAATCACAGTTGCATCATTTTTATATTGTAGCAGAAACAGAGGAGTAGTTGAACTTTTATTAATTAGTATTTGATATAAACTCATAAAAACTTTGATGGTACAGGAAATGAGGGACCAAGGAGTTCAAGAAACCAGGCTGCAACTTCTAAAAGGAGTGACAAGCTCGTTTAGGCCAGGAGTGTTGACAGCATTGATGGGAGTGAGCGGCGCGGGTAAGACAACTTTGATGGACGTTTTGGCCGGAAGAAAAACCGGTGGATATATAGAAGGAGACATAAGAGTATCTGGATTCCCAAAGAAACAAGAGACATTCGCAAGAATCTCTGGTTACTGTGAGCAAACAGACATTCACTCTCCACAAGTTACCGTAAGAGAATCCCTCATTTTCTCTGCTTTCCTTCGCCTTCCTAAGGAAGTAAGCAAAGAAGAGAAAATGATGTTTGTGGATCAAGTGATGGAATTGGTGGAGTTGGTTAATCTGAGAGACGCAATCGTGGGTTTACCTGGAGTCACGGGGCTTTCCACGGAACAGAGAAAGAGATTAACAATAGCTGTCGAACTTGTGGCTAACCCTTCAATCATCTTCATGGACGAGCCTACTTCAGGGTTGGATGCTAGAGCAGCTGCTATTGTAATGAGGGCGGTGAGAAACACAGTGGACACAGGTAGAACTGTGGTTTGCACCATACATCAACCTAGCATTGATATTTTCGAGGCGTTTGATGAATTACTACTAATGAAGAGAGGAGGACAAGTGATATACTCAGGTCCATTAGGCCGAAACTCTCACAAGATTGTTGAGTACTTTGAAGCCATTCCTGGAGTGCCAAAGATTCCTGAAAAGTATAACCCGGCTACTTGGATGCTCGAAGCCAGCTCCCTAGCGGCTGAGTTGAAGCTTGGAGTTGACTTTGCTGAGCTATACAAGTCCTCTTCTCTATGCCAGTGAGTGAACACAATTCTTTTATATATATATATATATATATATATGTTAATAATGATTTGATGCATCCAATGAATCTAACTAACATATGAATGTTGTTGACACAGGCGAAATAAGGCGCTGGTACAAGAACTAAGTGTGCCTCCAGAAGGAGCATCTGATCTCTACTTTGCGACACAGTTTTCTCAGAACACATGGGGACAATACAAATCATGTCTGTGGAAGCAGTGGTGGACGTATTGGAGATCTCCTGACTACAACGTTGTCCGGTTCATCTTCACACTGGCAACAGCTCTTATGATCGGTTCTGTCTTCTGGCAAATCGGAGGCAAAAGATCAAACGTGCAGGACTTGACGATGGTGATCGGAGCAATCTATGCAGCTGTTGTATTCGTGGGAGTAAACAACTGCTCGACTGTACAACCAATGGTTGCAGTGGAAAGAACGGTTTTCTACAGGGAAAAAGCAGCTGGTATGTACTCAGCTATACCTTATGCTATCTCTCAGGTGACTTGTGAGCTACCTTATGTCTTGGTTCAGACCACATACTACTCGCTTATCGTCTACGCTATGGTCGGATTCGAGTGGAAAGCTTCCAAGTTCTTGTGGTTTCTCTTCATCAATTACGTCTCTTTCCTCTACTGGACTTACTATGGCATGATGACCGTCTCCCTCACGCCTAACCAGCAAGTTGCTTCTATCTTTGCATCAGCCTTCTATGGTATCTTTAACCTCTTCTCAGGGTTTTTCATCCCTAGACCTAAAATTCCCAAGTGGTGGGTCTGGTACTATTGGATCTGCCCTGTGGCTTGGACCATATACGGCTTGATCACCTCTCAATACGGTGACGTGGACACTCCCATCGCTCTCCCTGGTGGTCCTCCTGGCCTCACTGTGAAACAATACATTAAAGACCAATACGGTTTTGAATCAGACTTCATGGGACCTGTTGCAGCCGTCCTCGTTGCCTTCCCTGTCTTCTTTGCCTTCATCTTCGCCTTTTGCATCAAGACTCTCAACTTCCAGACTAGATAAAACTCTCCTCTCTGTTTTTATTTTTTCTTGTGAAATATTTGTTGCAGTAATTAAAACTCTTTCTTTGCTTTTTGTTTTTGTTTTGCTTACACAAGATATATTGAAATATGCATAATAATGATATGTACATGATCCATTTGAATATCTGTAACATGAGAGTAACCAAGCATACAAATCAAAGATCCAACAAAATTATAAAATTGAAACAAAGTACAATGGAAACATAAACAGTTCTCTTACAATCAAGCGAGCAATTCTTCCACCTTAGTGTCAACAAAATTTATCCATATAATTCACTTCTTTTTCTCATGTCTTATAACATCCTTGTTTAACAAAAATTCTGATTAGTATAACTAATTAATGTGGTTTTTTTTTTCTTAAAATTGTTTTTTTCTTCTTCTGAAGTTAATGAAAGTGGACTCTTACCGTATGTAAGGCCGAAACTACCGACTGAAGAAAGCGTTTTAAAGCCCATAAAAAGATTTTCATCTCTTCCAACGACTCTGTTGAAGGGTTTCGAGCGAATTACTTAGCAGCGGCGACGATGGGAGACAACACCGCCATGGAGAAAACCGCGGATGAGCTAAGGCATGAGATCGATGAGCTTCACCGTCAGCAGCGAGAGGTACTTTCATCTCCACCTCAGTCTCATTCTCAGTTTATTAATCTCTGTTTGGCGGCGATGGATTTTTATTTATTTCTACATCGTAATCAGATTACGGAGAGGCTTCGTGACCCTCGTGGACTCCGCCGAGGAGGCCTCTCAGGCGCTGCTCCTCGCAACTTAGCCCGTAGAGGCTTTCTTCGACCTGTAATTTTTTTCCTTGGCCTTTCCTCTCTTTTCTCTCCTTTGACATGTAAAGAAATTGCGTTAATAAGATTATCGGATTTTGTGTATTTGAAGGCGAATAGGAATGACGTTGAAGATGAGCCTCCTGCTAAACGGAGATTGTCTTCCGCCGTTGTCAAGGTATCTGAAGACTCTTGTTCGAGAAGTAATGCATTCTCGTTAATAGATCGTAAGAAGTGGTTTTCTTATAGATCTTTACTCGATAAACGTAGGTCGAAGGTGAAGATGTTAGTAGAGATGAAGAAATGCCAGTTGATGGTGGCAACGAAACTCAGGTTTCAACTGAGACCTCTGATCAAAGTGACAAGAAGCTATATGGTCAGCATCGTGGAAATTGGTCCCATAGGGATGCCGAACAAAGAGGGACCAAGAAGGTAATCAATCACACATACTCGAGCGACCCTTCACTCCTTTTATAGTAGGGGATTTAATTGCGACCTTTTACTGAATAGTCTTCGTCGCTATGCTCTTAACAGGGTTATGAATCTTTTGCATTGCCTGAGCCTACACCAAGGGAATTACCTAAGAATGAGGATCCTAGTCTGGTTAATAGGAACAAAAGAATGCTGGGGAATCTTCTAGGGACGTTGGAGGTATTTGTTAAGAATTACATTGACATAGCTCTGCTCATGTTTCTCTAATCTCTCATGAATTAGCTTTTGTATTCTCACTTGTCTTTTCCCTTCTGCAGAGGTTCAGAAAGGAAGATAAGCAGCTTTCTGGAACAGATGCATACGCCCGACGGTCTGCTGCTCTACAAAGGGTAAGCCTACACTTGCTGTTGCTGTTTATTGAGGGAAACATCAATTTATTGACTTGGATTTGATCATCTTCATCTTCTATTTAAGACAGCATCTTCGTGCAGTTTTATTTTTTTACTTGACTAACGTTTGTATAGGAGCATAAATCTCTGAAGATATGATTTATATTTTTGGAATTGAGTCCTCTTGCACTTTAATTTGGAGATAATAATAATATTGCTCAGATAGGTGTACGTATCATAATATTTCCAGCTACGAGTGCGTTTATTTCTAAACTTCATTATTAGTACTGCAATGCATTAACACTGTTTGTACGCCGTATCCTTCCCACTCGTATAGGCTGAGCAAAAGGCTCGTGAAGATAGTGAACGACTGAGGCTGCAAGAGCGTGAAAATCTGACTGAAAAGAGGAAAAGAGATCTTGTAAGCTGCTTTATTCTATTTTACATAGTATTCCAAAGGGCAGTCTTGTGTAGTGGTGATCTGATATACACAATTTAACTGGCATAACAGACTCTTCGAGCGCGTGTTGCTGCCAAGGCAGAACAAAAGAAGTTGGAACTGCTATTCCTTCAGTGGAGTGAGCACCAGAAAAAACTTAGCAATTTTATAAGGTAGTGTTGAGATGCTGTTTTTTTTTATTCCCATAGTGTACCTTTACTTCCTCTGTAAGATGAGTCTTAATGATGAGTTTGCAATGTATTTGATTTGCAGGTTATTTTTAATTTCGGTCCAAAAAGTGTGCATATTCACAATTTTATAGAGACAAAGATAAGTTCCCATTCAAGTGCATACAAATGTTGATGGGAAAGGCAATGTTTTTGGTGGTATATGGCTTGCCATAGGTAGAAATTGCTAGCTGATAAATAGGTTTCTGTTTTAAACTTATTTTATTTGATTGCATGTGGACGGCTGTTTCAGGACTAAAGCAGAGCCACGGATATATTATGCACTAGCGAAGCCTTTGGAAGATGATACAACTGAGGTGGAGCAACAGAAAGAGCAGGTAAGGTGTAATTTTGTGAACTAATGGTTTGACAGGCATGCTATGGGATATTGATATGTGATTGGTGAGGTGTGGGCGCAGACATTCTTAGAATGGAAGGCGGCAAGGAGACAAGAAGTGAGCGAGTATCAGAAAGAGATAGAAGAGAAATATCTGGGTAATGTTGAGAAAGAGCTGGAGAGGTGGCAAAACGCAAGGAAGGCGAGGAAAGGGAACAACAACGAGGCGATGAATTTGCAGGAAACGATGGATAAGGAATTAGAGACGCATAGGATGGAGCATGGGCCAAAGAAAAGGAAGATACCTGGAGGAGGAGATGAAGAGGAGGAAGAAGAAGAAGAAGTAGAGGATATGAATGGTGGGGAGGATGAAATAATAATGGATGATTTACTGGAAGAGGGAGGAGATGGAAACAGCAAGGAAGTGGCAACTGAGACAGCAGAAGCAGTGGAGGGCGACAGTAAACATGAAGTTGTCGAGTCTTAGTGTGTGAGTTTGCGAGTTATGAAAAGTGAAAACTGAGATCATCTTTTCACAAGGGTGTAAGGTGTGGGAACTGCTAAAATCTATTCTGGAGTTATGATAGTTTGTAGGAAGGATTTGCCTTTGTGCGATAATTTTATTTCTATATCAACTATTGTGGCCATTATACTTGAAAGCTTCTGGCTCGATGGAAAGCTACCTGCGTTGACATTGATTCAATGACATAACAATCGTGAGCGATGGTATTTCACATAAGTTTGATGGTAGCGTCAGTGAAATTCGGTTCAAACAAAAGCAGGAATGGATTTTACAATCAAAGATATCATTTCAAGTTTCGCTCCAAAAGAAAAGGTTTTTGATGTCAAAAAATAAGAAAAGGACTCTTTGGGTCTATACAAGAAATCGTAGAACTCTTGGGTCTCTTTACAAGAAATCGTAGGACTCTTGGGTCTCTTTGTAAAAGAAAGAAATCGTCTACCGCTAAATCTCAACGATTACGACACGTGTCCATCAAAAGTGGTTACTCGTCATATCTAACGGACCTCCTTCATCGCCAACGATCATGTCTTCTCTCCACGGCGATGGCGAAACTTCTTCAACTCTCGGCGACTCTGCTGGAGTGCGACCCAGAAAGGCGAAGTAAGGCTCTGGTGCCGGTGAAAATCTTGAACCTACAATCCACGGCGACTCTGCCGGCGAATCCACCACGGGAGGCAAAGCAACGAAAAGTTCGGGAGACGGAAGGGCCTTGAGTGAAAGAAGATCGGCGAGACCGTGGACGGCGAGATGTTGGCCATAGAACAAACCAGGGAGGAGGAGGTGGACACCGTCGATAAAAATGGAGTCGTTGGAGGAAGAAGGCTTAGTGAGGAGGAGGTGGTGAGAGGGAAGGATCGTCGGGAGAGAGGAGGCGTTGGGGAGGGATCGGAGATCGGAGAACGGGAGGCGGAGAGGTACGGAGTGGAGGCGGAGGGTAGAAACGTAGAAGGAGAAAGAATGAGTCATGTCGAGATCAAAGAGCATGGAATCGGTGGGAGCGAAGAGTGTGAGAGACTCGACGGAGAGTAAATCGAAGAGCAGATCGGAGGTGATGATGGCGTTGGCGAAGAGAGCTCGGCCTCTGATGCGGAGGACTGTGATGGCTCTTTCCAATTCTTCCAAAGGAACTCCGGCGGAAGGATGAGTGAGGGAGAGGATGAGAGCACCGAGAAAGATGGCTCTGAAACAAGCGCACGAGAACGAGATAGTCGCCATTGTTGTGATTTGTGAAGAAGAAGAGAAGATGGAAGAAGCAAGAAAAAAAGCGGTTACGAGTTGTTATATAGAGAGAGGGGAAGCTTGGGAGGTTTTGTGGAGTCTGTTACAGACGAAAAATATTTGCGCTTTTAAATTTCTCCGCGCTTCCTAAATTTCTGGATTTGATTTTGAGCTATTTTGTCTGTGTCTACTAATACAAGCTAAGAGCCATTGATAGCATTTTCACCTTTTCAAAGCCGTAAATTACCATCCGATTTCAGTAAATAAACAACACCATTTTGGAGATATGCTGTAGCAGCTGTACGCCAAGAGTAGATGAAAGAAACGAGCTCAAAGTAGGATGCAAATGTTTTTGTTTTTTGTTTTTTTAATTTATTTTTTAACTTGACTGCTACCAAAAATGGTTAAAAAGTCGGAGGAACATATGGTCCTTATGTAATCTTAAGATGCAAAGTTCTGACCCGGTAAGTTCTCTTCTGCCGTACATAACCCTTAGGCCAAAGCCATTCGCTTCCTCGCTTCAAGGGCCTAGAGTAGAAACATGCAAACAAATTGAATATCTATATGTTTACTTCACAATAGAAAGAAACAATTCATGAAGAAGGACAGAAAGACAAGGAAAGGACCTGAGTTTCCCAGTTTGTGCAGCAGGTGCAAAGAGCTAGCAGAAGAGTTTGCAGAACGGCACCGGCTTGTATCCCCATCCAAAGGCCAACACCTTTCAGATGAATCCAAAAGGCTAAAGTTGCTGCAATGGGCATCCCCCAGAGATAGAAAGCTCCTAAGTTTATGTAAGCCCCTATATGTTGCCATCCGCATCCCCTCGCAATACCTGCAAACCATTAACCGACGGTTAGGAGTGCCAGAGAAGTGCCAGAGAAGCCGCTTAGCCACTCTGACACAGAACTAAAAGGGGAACAACAGGAATAGACATGAAGACTTGGGACTGTGATGAGAGATCCATTAGCAAATTGATTAGAAAAGAAGAGAAATGATTTCCAATTTATCATGTAAAAACACTCCAATGTGGAGATTCAGAAGCACTTGGCAGTTGCACTATGGGGAGAAGGAACAAAAGAGTAGATAATATCTGACAGTAGTTTGTATTTGAGTAGAGAAATAGGACCTGAGAGAACCCCTTGTAAACCGTCCAGTATGAGAGAAATAGAGACCAATGGAGCCATCTTTGCAACATAGTCTACGGTTTCCTTGTCACTGCTGAAAACATAGCCGAAAACATTCCTGCCGACTAATAGAGTCGTACTCACTATCAATGCTTCCATTACTGCAAGACACATTGCCGCGTAGACCACGATATGTGCTGCTCCAGAGTTTCCAGCACCTAATTCATTTGAGATTCTTGTGCTGCACAAGAAAAACTCTGCTTATGAACATGAAACCATATGATTCCTTGCCACAGTCATTAAGAATGCGTCAGCTCTTATGTGCTGCATAGTTAAAAGACTAAAGCTCTAACCTTGCTGCAGCCGCAATGGCAAGTGGTATTGAATAGATTGTCGCTATTGTTTGGAGACTGCCCATAAATTGAATAAAATTAAGTTTAGCAGATGCAAGTAGTTGACAACAAAAATTAAAAATGTAGATGCAAGGGGGAGTACCAGACAGAGAGCACAGAAGTCTCAAGTTGTGGATTGGGTAAGAGACCAGAGAGTAATATTATGAGTTCATATGACCACCACTCTAGGCTGCAACCCATAAAAGAGATTCTTTTTTAACAAAACATGTGGAGGCATTGAGAAGTGAAAGGCATACAGAAAAATGAAGTACCAAACCATAGCCGCAGAAGGAATAGCATATTTGAAGAACTCTCCAACGCCGTTGAATATCTCCATGGAAAGGGGTGCACGAGTCTTAGAACAGGCGGAGGAAAAGCACATGATGAATCCAAGAAGAATGGCATAGAGCCAGTTTGAAAAACCGAGAGCCAAGGCTCCTCCAAGAAAACCAAGCCCTGACTTGTAAACCAAAAGCCAGCAGAGTGGAAGGTGGAGACAGAAGACAAAACAAGAGGTGATGAGAAGAGGTGTTATCAAGCTCTGGGTTTGGAAGTAGCGAATGAGCGGCTGCAGAAAAGCGTAAGAGAACAGCCCAGGGATGAGCCAGGCCGCATATCTGCCGGATTCGTGTGCAATGGAGTGGTCTTGGCCAAGGAGTACAAGAATCTTTTCCATGTTGAACCATATGATAGAGAGAGGGACACAGACTAATGTGAGACAGAACATAGCTGTGTATGTCTGAACACCCATTTTCCGGTATAGCTTAGCTCCATAAGCTTGACCGCTCAGAGTATCCAAAGCACATGACATTCCTATCTAGCATCACAGGGCCAAAAAAAAAAAAAAAGAGTAACCATCAAATGCTGAGCGATATGCAATTTCCATAGTTCTGTGTAACTATTAACAGGGATAAAATGTGGCAATTGATAGGAGAAAAGGAATTAGTGTATGAATTAGAGGAAAGAAGGGAAAGGGAAAACAGACGATGAAACTGAAGCCAGTGACGTTGCAGAAGGAGGAGGCGAGGGAAGCGCTAGCGAGAGAGAGGTTTCCAAGGTGACCCACCATCACCATTGAGATGATCTGCAACAAGAACTGAGCGATAAGCACAGCCGCCATAGGAGCAGCGAAGCAGATAAGCCGCTTGAGCTCTTCGATGAGTGAACCGTCTCGCAGATCTCTCCATGTCACTTTCTCGACTCTGTCTACTGGTAGCAGCAAGCTCTCATTTGCGTCTCCCATGGCGAACACCAAAAATCTAGCCGCAGAGAGAGAGAGAGAGAGAGATTTGGGTTACTAATGGTGAAAGGTCAAACAAGGCGGTGAGGTGATGCTGTGACTTTCCTTCCACTTTCCTGCATGTCTCCGTTCAACAAATTTTCCCAAATCCAATAATTAAATAAATATCCTGGCCTAAATCCCAACTAATTTGCGCTTTACATGATTACTACAATTCTGTATCTTTATTGTTTGTCATCGTCGTAGGTAATATTGAATTGAATCAATTGGCAATATCATCTTGTGTGTGTGGTACTACAATTTTGTTTGACTCAAATTCGTGTTCCTCCTCATCTCACCAGAGCTTTTTACCTTTCCACACTCTTTTAGTCTTTTTCAATCACTGTGTGCAACTTTGGAAATGGGTCCAATCGAAGCTGGTAAATTTTCTTGGAGTTTTCTTCAAAAAGATCAACTAAAAAAGCTGCCATTTTTCAATGTTTGATTATAGTTTCTTCTCCTTTAGTACACAAGTGGCTGGGAGGAAGATAACAAATGATATCTTGAGCGTCCACGTGGAACAACTACAGATTTAGGTGTTTAGGAAAACTCCTCGTGCCACCGAACCCATCGGGCCGCCATTTCCTGCCGCCGGCTAAATTTGACGGTCAAATAGCCCAAAACTCTTCCACCACCATGTCTTCTCTTTCTTTCGCGCCCTGTGTCACCCATGCGCAGTTTAGCCACTCCCTCTCTCCCATGTTTATCCTGCGCAGGCTTCCCCTTACCCGCCATCTCCGCTTCTCCCGCAATAGCCGCGTCGCCTCCGTCGTCTCCGCCGCAGCAGTTCGCCAGGACGCCACACTCTGGACGCCGGCTCCTCTCTCTCATGTCGAATCGGCTGCCGAATCGCTTTTCCACATCTCAATCGATATTTCAGATTCCCCCGATCTCGTAGCCTCCTACACGCGCCCCGGCCAGTATCTCCAGCTCCGTGTTCCTGATGTCGAGAAGCCTTCTTTTCTGGCGATCGCTTCTCCTCCTTCCTTCACGGCTTCTCGTGGTGCTTTCGAGTTCTTGGTCAAGAGCATCGCTGGATCCACCGCTGAGATTCTCTGCGGGTTGAAGAAAGGGGAGACCGTCGAGCTTAGCCCTGTGATGGGTAATGGTTTCGACATCGATCAGATCCATCCTCCTGAGGAATATACCACGGTTTTGATTTTCGCCACTGGATCTGGAATTAGGTGAGGGGCTTTGTCCACTCTCTATTTTTACCTCGTTGGATTGCTAAAGTAGAGTTTTTTACTTCAAGTTTGATCGCTTCTTCTTAGTTAATATACAGTGCTCTAAGTATGGTCTAGTTTGAAGGTTTCAGTGCAGAGTATCAGCCATTTCTAACGTTTTCAAAGTCAGTATCTTGAATCTGGTTTAGATATAGTGCGGTGAATCCTCTCTGATGCTAAGCTCAATTGCTTTTATTCTTCTGGTTTATGAAGTTTGGGATCCCCTGCTGCTGATCGCTGCAACTATTTTTCATTTGCAATTTGCAAGTGTATGAATCAAATCATATTCAGAGGAGCTATGGACCTTTTTTATGCTGCTTTTCTTCTCTGTGTTAATGTAATTCTGAGACAGAGTTTATGTGTTGGCCTGGTCGAATCAACAATGTCTAGTGATGGCGATAGTGACTGAGTTACCGTCTTCACTTGGAATGTAATCTCTCATGTTCTTATCTGTGCAGTCCCATCCGCTCACTAATTGAGACAGGATTTGGCGCTGATAGAAGATCTGATGTAAGACTCTATTACGGGGCTAGGAACCTGAAAAGAATGGCTTACCAGGTTTGGTTCTTTCTCCCAATTTTTTTTCTTGAAGTTCATGATATCACTAGATAGAATTGTGTGCAGCTGAATTATAATCATCTTTTGATGATAAGCGCTTAGCCTAGCTCTCGCTCTGGATCTGACCTATAGAAGGATTGACCTTGGAAAACGCTCTCCATTTGTAGGAAAAGTTTAAAGAATGGGAATCATCGGGTGTCAAAGTTGTGCCGGTATTATCACAGCCAGATGATGGATGGAGAGGGGAAACTGGATATGTGCAGGTGAGACTGAGTAACATCAATCTAAATGATTAAACTCAAGGTGGATCAAACTAATATATACATCTCGTGTTGTATAGGCTGCGTTTGCAAGGGCTAAACAAGTTTCAAAACCTGGGGCCACAGGAGTGGTGCTGTGCGGACAGAGACAAATGGCTGAGGTATGCACTCTTTTGTTGCTGGGAACCTACTAAATGCTTTAAAGGATGTGTCTCTATATCATTGTTTGATTTGTGTTGTTGCAGGAGATAACCGCAATGCTTGTAGCCGATGGAGTCTCAAATGACAAGATGCTCAAAAACTTTTGACAGATATACATTACTTGTATCATCTTAAGTTCGTAACTTATACTGTACCATCATCATTATTCTTTTGCTACCAAAGTCTCTTTAAGGCTCCTCTAATTCATAAACACAGATTTTTGTAATCCCTTAAAGATAAATAATACTGTGTTGATTGTTACCACAACATTCATCTTAATGATTATTCCTGTCATTCCTACTTTGATAGTAGAAAATCGTACATGTACCAAGAAGAAAAACTTGTATATCTTGTATGCCAAAAGATATTGAGAAATTACAAATGTTTACTGCATATAATTTGATAAAACAAGTTGCAAACTTATAATAGAATCTGTGTAATTTATCATGAGGAAAAATAAAGTCATGGACTCCTGTTAATTAGAGATAGGACTGCTCGCCGTTTTCATACAAAAGCGAAGGAGTTAGTGCCGTCTCCTTCGCGATCGATCCTTAGTCAATAAGGATCAAAGAAACCAAGAATCGAAGAAAGTAAAAAAAAATCGGAAGAGCGATCAAAGGGGATTTTTGATCCGCCATGGCTTCTTCGGCGCTCTCTAATCTGATGCTCGCCATTCACGAGAAGAAGACGAACTCAGTCGATCTCTACCGTCCTCTCCGCAACTACGTTACTTTCACCTACTCTGAGCGCGAGGCCCAGCTTATAGATGACGATCTGGAGACCCTGAAGCAACTCCGCTCCGATGTAGAACGCGTCCCCGATCCATCTCCGTCCGCCCGGCGAGACCTTCTCATCTCTTATTACAAAGCCCTTTGCCTTGTGGAGACGCGATTTCCAATCTCCCCCGAGCAGCATCACGTCAACGCCGTGTCTTTCCTATGGTACGATGCCTTCAAGCCGAAGCACAAGGCCACTCAGCAGAACATTAATCTGGAGAAATCTGCTGTGCTCTTCAATCTTGGCGCTACCTACAGCCAGATTGGACTCGGTCATGATCGCACCACCGTGGAAGGGCGTCGTCAGGCTTCACATGCGTTCATCGCTGCGGCAGGAGCGTTCGCGTACTTGAGGGACAACGAGTCCACTAAGGCATCGATCGGGCAGAGCAGCACCACCGTAGACGTGTCGGTGGAGTGCGTGGGAATGCTGGAACGGTTGATGTTGGCGCAGGCACAGGAATGTGTCTTCGAGAATACCATTGCCAAAGGAAGCACTCCTGGTGTTTGTGCTAAAATTTCTAGGCAGGTTAGTGTTGCTTCCATCTCTTTTGGTCCTGCAATTTTGTGCACATTTGATTTAATGGATTTTTCATGCCGGATTGATTATGAGTATATACGGTATACTACAATCTTACTTAGTTTTTTGGCGGAGCTTCTGTTTTACTGAACTTTGAGGATGTGACAAGGTCGATTGAATTTGCACTTCTTATTTGCTTGTAATCAGGTTGGCATATACTACGAGGAAGCTTTGGCTGCGTTAAGCGCTCCACCATTGAAAGATCATTTTGAAAAAGGATGGATTTGTCATGTGCAGCTGAAAGCAGCACTCTTCTATAGTGAAGCTTGTTATAGGTATGGAATAGAGTTGCACGAGAAAGAGGAAATTGCAGAAGAAATCGCACGTCTGAGGAGCGGAAGCAGCCGTTTGGCAGAAGCAAAGAAGTATTCAAGGGGAGCTCCTGCTCAGCTTATAGAAGCGATGAACAAACTAGAGGCGAGCATTAATTGCAATTTGGATAGGGCTGTCAAGGAAAACGACAGAGTGTACCTCATGAGAGTTCCTTCTCCTGCTTCTTTGTCTCCACTTCCCACCTTCTCAATGGTTAAGCCAATGAACATGACTGAGATATTGGATGCAAGCAAGGAGAAGATGTTTTCAATCCTTGTTCCAGACAGCAGTGCAAAGGCTCTCTCTAGATACACTGAGATGGTTGATGATGTAATTAGGACTCAGGCGGAGAGATTACAGCAAGCAAGCGAACTAACTCGAGTTAGGCTCAAAGAGATGGATCTTCCAGATTCTATTCTTGCGGTGGATGGTCATTTAACTCTTCCTGTTGATCTTAAAGAAGACGTAGAAGCTGTTCAGATCAGTGGGGGTCCAGCTGGATTGGAAGCTGAACTCCAGCAACTTAGAGATTTGAAGAGGGTTAATCAGGAACTGTTGGTGCACACTGAAGAGCTTTTGCAGAAAGAAGCATCTGAAGACGCTCAGTTCAGAAGCCAATTTGGGACTCGGTGGACGAGGCCTCAGTCTAGCACACTGACGAAGAACTTGCAGGATAGGTTAAATCGGTTTGCAGCCAATTTGAAACAAGCTGGAGAAAGTGATGTGAAGATTGAGCGATCCGTGAGAGATAATTCTGCCCTCATGTCAATTCTTGATCGACGGCCGGTATGTACTTCCTTTTTTTTGTATATCCCAGTATATTTCTCTTGCTGAGACTCAAAATGCTGCCGGAAGTTGTCTCTTAAGGTTCTTCATTTCGGTTAGCCTAGGACATGAAATCTTTGGGTTCAGGTTATTCAAATCACGCACTTGGGTCAGCACACTCAAATCTAGTATACTAATTCTTAGACGTTATGGT
The DNA here is from genome assembly GCF_000478725.1 of Eutrema salsugineum. Classification (NCBI taxonomy): domain Eukaryota; kingdom Viridiplantae; phylum Streptophyta; class Magnoliopsida; order Brassicales; family Brassicaceae; genus Eutrema; species Eutrema salsugineum. Next base: position 10,251,340 of record NW_006256612.1, read on the forward strand.
TTTCTGTTTTAATCATCAGATAGAATCTGCCGTCCCAACTTTAGCGAGGCCAATAATGTCTCTGGACGCAACAGAGGATGCTATCGTGGGAACTCTGAAGCAGAGTCTGGTAATCTCGATTTCCTTTGGAAGCAGCTGCAGAGTATATACTTTTGGGAGGGTTTTGGACTTCACGAATCATTATTCTCACAATTTTGTTTCCTTTTGCACAGAGGCAACTGGAAAATCTTGGTGCTCAGCGGGCAGGTCTTGAAGACATGCTCAAAGAGATGAAAAGAAAAGTAATACTTTTTATTAATTGATCATCATTGTCTTTCTTCAGTTATTGTATGATATTGGAGTCATTAGGATTTTCCTTGGTACTTGGTTTTAGGATGACATACTGCCAAAGCTGATGACATTCAGAGGCTCCTATGAAGATATGTTCAGGAAAGAGATATCAAAGTATGATCACATCTGTGAAGATATTTCCCAAAACATCGAAGTTCAAGAACAATTGTTGATGCAAATTCAGGTCTACCGCTTTTGCCTATTCTTCTAGTAGCACTTTTACTTTTCATTAGTTTTGTCCTTTTCTGATAACCAAATAACGTATAATGATGGTAACCAATATCTTAGAAAATTTAGTGTGCTACTTTCTACTGGGACTGAAATGATCATGTTTCACTGCTGTTAGAAACTGACTACTTTGATGGGTTTCTTTCCTTGGTTATAGGCTCAAAATGAAGAGTTCTCAACTCTTTTCAATCTAGAAGATTATAAAGGTGAGCAAGCAGCTTCTCTTGCATTAGCTCTCTAAATGCTATGATAAAACTGGCACATTCGACTTTGAAGAAATTGATTTTCTGTGTTTCCTTGTTCTTCAGCATCCAGAGAGAAGTGCTACAAGCAGATTCAAGCAGCTATATCCAAGTATCGAGAGATCAAGGAGAACGTCAATGAGGGCTTGAAGTTCTATGTCACTCTCCAAGTGAGTTTCTTTTCTGTATATAGTCGCCAGCTCTTCACTGTCTGAGCTTGTCTACATTTTGCCACTTGTCCGGTGTGGCACTTCAGTTTTGTATTTTACACACCTCATTGAGATACCAAAAAACTTTCATGCAACCTGAGACATTGTCTGTGTTGCGTTTAATAGGATGCAATCACGAATGTGAAGCAGCAGTGCAGTGATTTTGTGATGACAAGGAGTATCCAGTGCCGAGAAATGATTGAAGATGTGCAACGACAGATGTCTGGTCTGAGTTTTCAGGATCATAGAAGCTCCGGTCCATACCCATCTGTGCATCAGCCAACGGCTTCAAGTTCGCCTCCTCCGCCAGAAACTCAGAATCCATCTCATCCCCACCCACAAGCACCATACTATAGACCACCTGAGCAACTGCCAAGGCCTGGCTACTCTATCCCACCCTACGGTCCACCTCCCCCATACCACACACCTCATGGCCAGGCGCCACAACCGTATCCTCCTCAGGCCCCCCAACAGCCTTATCAATCATGGCAACAAGGCTCGTACTATGATCCCCATGGACAGCAGCCTCGACCTCCTTATACTTCCCAGAACCCATACCCACCTCCTCAACAAGGCGGCGGATACTACAGGCAGTGAATTGTACCTTGGAAAGCAATAAACTGTTGTGTTATTGTTCTTATTGTTGTGTTTCCTGTTAGTACTTGATGGATATACTACCTCTTTTTCATGTTTTTTGAATGAAATCTATGTTCAATAGTGACTCAAATTCTTTGAATTGTTTGTTCAAAGTAGAGACGATGTGATGGGTGAGAGTTGTGTAAAGCACATTATTCATATATATAATTCATATATAAATAAGGTCATTTGCATAGAGATTTGGAAACTGGAGGACATATATCAGATGTAACGACGGCGAGTGAGAAGGGTAAAGATCATGATGGATTTGTGTGTTTGAGGATTGAGTATGAAAGAGGATTGAGCAAGTTTGAGGGAGTAGCGATCAAACAGGTCATCGAGGATATGGTGGCCAAAGTGTGACCGAATGAGACCTTCCAGCACCGCTCTGAGATACTGAACCCTCGACTCGAGGTCAGGCATGGTGTCGTATGCGTAAATACCCTCCAGTGTCTCCATTTTCTCGAGCTTCAACTCTCCATTGCTTCTGATGATGTCTTCCAGTTCCTTTGGAGTTGTGTAATATATGGGCAGGTTGAAACTGTCTACATCCTCCTCCTTTATTCTTCTCTGTAGTCAAAGTGTTTTAGGTCATTTTTAATCTGTCACAAGTTCTTATTTTATAAAGAAAACCACCAAGTACCTCTCTGGCCATGTCCATGAGGCATGAGCCTAACAAATCAAACTCGGATCCTGTTGAAGCCTGAGAATCGAGAAACCCATCTGGTACACCGGGCACGATCAGTGCCATCAACCCATCTTCTGCGAGTTCCCGTGACCTTGCACACAAAAACGACTTGATATCCTTCTTGTACTGACAGGAGTAGGCTTGTGCAACCTCTGCTGATGCTCCCGTGTAGTGAATCCTGCCTTTGTTGTAAGCAGGAGAGGTTGTGTCTCTTATCTCGTGTGGCAAATCGGAGAGCCAACAGAGAGCGCAAGAGGAGTATGCTAAGTTGAGATACGCCTTGGGAAACAAGTTTCCATAAAAAGATCCGGGGACACCTGCTTCGCAATGGGACCGAATATTAAGTGGAGGAGTTACTTATGCTGATTTGAACTAAGTAAAGTAGTGGACCTGCAACGAAATAGGGACGTTGAGGAGGGAGCAAAGCAAAGAGTGAATTGAAATCAGTTTGCGGGAGGTCGTTGAAGAAGACTTGAAACTCAGGGGTTTTAGCATTAGGCATAGAAGAGCTGAACTTGTGAAGGAGGGTCTGAATGATGATGTCTACAGCAAGAAGGGTGTTGGGGCCAGAGGAGCATCCAAAGTCTGCGATGGTAAAAGAAGAAAAGGAATGGTCGGTGAGGTCGAGACGTTGGTAGATCTCCTTCCTAAGGAGTGCTTCAGCGGCGTCAATGGCTCCCCTCTACGCAGCACACACACAATTAAACATGTTGGTATATGCTTAGAGAAAAGGAAGTGGGAGAGTGATGTATATGGAAACCTGATAGGAAGAGTTGCGAGCGTAGCTAGAAGGACCATCTCCACCGTTCATGGCTGGCTGTGTGATGCGATGGAAGTAGACTCTTTTCTAAACTCTTAAAATAAAAGGGTGAAATGGGAGAATCTACATTATTGGTGTAGAGTGCAATGATAGGTCAGGGAGAAACGTAATTTGACTCAGTCTATTTGCAGGCCCAATGTGCCCTACATCCCACTCTCCCCCAAAAAATGTCCTTCAGAGTCGCGTTGAGATGTCATTTCACGCCAACACACACGTAGCATGGGGATATCTCTTGTAGCCGCCATAACACACGCCACATGGGGATTATCTCTTGTAGCCGCCATAACGGTTATCTTTAGAAGCCCAATATGTTTCAAAGGTTAGGCCTCAACTTTGGGGTGGCTTTAACTAATCTTAGTTCTCATCGTACGGTTAATACCGGAGGCCTGAAAATCTATCAAGCCTAATGATTTGTTCAGTGCATTGTGGAGGGAAGAATAAGGCACATACTTGTTATTAGGCATGCAATTACTCAAGAAGAACAATAACAACATCTGTAGCAAAAATATAATAACCGCAACTTGCGAGAGAGAAACAAAAACAAAACCGAGAAGCAGAGCCATTTGGCATTCAGGTTTGCAGTTAAATAAAAAGTTCCAAGATTCACTGCGTTTTATACATCCTTTCAAACCAAAAGAAGAAGAATCAAGACAACATAGCCTCCAGCTTCGCCTCTTTTCATTTCAGTTTTGCAAAAAGCTTGGGTGCAACCTGAAGATTCAAAAATCCAATTTCCTCTCAGTATCAAATAGTAAAAGGAAGATGTGAACAGCAAAGCATCTATCTCAACTACTTACACATTTGTCAATGCAATGCCAGTAGTCGAAATACTGCCCAGTGCAATGCTTGTGGCCAGAGTCATCACCTTGGATTCTCTTGACACACGCCTGAGAACAGCAACAAGACTTGTATTAGTCAAACAAAAGAGCTTCACACAAATGGCAGTGTCTCAATCTTACTAAACAACTCATAATCATATATTGTCAAAACATCAGTTTAGCGTCAGTTCACCTGATAACTGAGTAGTGGCTTCACACATTTTGGTTTGCACGATTCTTCAAGGTACTTCTTTGGATCAACAACTTCATCGTCTGCCCTGAAATAATCAAAAATGAAAGGAAAAAAAAAACCATCACATCATCCCCAGAGGATAAAAAATTAATCCCGTACGATGGTAAACAAGAATCGTCTTTTCGAGAATGGAAACGAAAATAATAGATGTTGATCACACTTTGACAGAAGATCATTCTTACAAGTTTCAGCTCTGGTTATTTGATGCAAAACCAAAATGGATCGAACCGATTATCTATGGAAAACGCTACTGAGCAAAAAACTAATCAAGGATAAACCACATCTCAATCCGCAAGCTAACCTTAACATATGGAAGAAGAAGATATGGGAAAATTAGTACTATTTGCAGGTAAACTATATCTAGATCATTATGTATTACACACTATAGAGCACAATACAATAAGGGCGATGATGATTCCGGTCTAATTGCCCATTTCTACACAATATGAGATCCAATCTACACAACATGATGTGGAGATTGATAATCAAAATAAAAGAATGTCATCGAGTTTAAGGAATATGCTTACATGGCGGAAAGTCAATCGGAAGCTGTAAACTGCAAGACAAAAGATGAGATTAATGTAAGAAAATAGAACCGATTGGTTTGCGGGACGATTACATCAAAACGAAGGAAGAAGATCTAAAAAATGGTGAAATCGAAAGTGGTGAAGAAGATCCACTGAATTCTTATTACAAAACAAAAGATTAGCCAATACCTGATAGAGAGATGAGATCGAGACCCGAACGAGGAACCCTACAGATGTTGTTTTGAGTCAGTCTTCAGAGTTCTCTAGATTCATTTTTCATTTGCCTTCTCGATGGGTCTCTGATGCAATTTGGGCCCAAGCTACGTAGAATCGTAAAAAGCCCAGAGCCCATTAAAGACTCGAGAAGCAGAGCATCCCACCCAAAGATTCCCTATAAATGATATTTTCTTTTATATTCTTAGTCATCTCCCATAGGTCATCTCTGACGACATCTTTTTGGCTTCTGAGGAAGTTGGGAATACAATATGATGTTGGAAGAGTGACGAAAGATGGTCAATATTGTCGTCTTAGATGCCAAATTCCCATTTTGCAAACATAAGAAAGATATAAACACATGTGAGATGTTGGGCGGCACGTCATACAATCTAATAATTTGACTGTCTTTTTCATTTATTTTCGTCGTAAGAAAAAATCATAACTTATATATGTTGATTGAATTATATGCTAATACAAAATATTAGGGAGAGAACTCCGTTGCAATTATATCAGACAGCCTACCACTGTTGGTCTCTAAATATGTAATGTACAAAGAATGTCGTTGTACCATGTTTATGTATATGATATAGGTATGTATATATAGGTACCTATATCACATACCCAAAAAAAAGAAGACAACAGCTTTGAATAGCATATTAAAATAGTACTAGTAATAGAGTTAATAGCAGTGAATAAGTGATGAAGTTAATGGCAGCAATATCTTCAATGATAATAGCATTGATGTCAGTAGAAGCACGATAGTGTTGTCAATGCCATGTAAAGATTGACAGAATGTTATTAACGTGCGTTATACACTAGTAAAATGTGTGAATGGTAACCAAATCAACATTAATGATTTTAATGTCATTAACATGTTTACCATTTCAAACCAACATGTTTGTCAGTTTGGGTGGGCAGAATAAAAGATGAAAGCAATTTTGTTGCATGAAAGAATTGATGAAAGCTCTGTAATGTAAATATCACACAACTAGCCCTAAAGAAAATTGCATTTACATTGTTCTTCTCCCTATTTACAAAAACCAAAACCTACAATGGCATTTGACTGTCTCACCTCTCTCTCTCTGTCTCTATGCTGCAACAATAAGGACCACTAACCAGAGTCTCATCTGCTGCAACAATAATGACGAGCTTAGCGTCTCTTTCTCTCGAGGGTCTTCTGGATCTTCCATGTCCAACCCAGCAAGAAGGCCACAAGTCCAAGTCCCACACTTCCCCAAAGTGTCACTACCCACAATGGCATTTCTGTTGGGTACAATCCTGTTTTTGTGGCACCCCACAACCAAGTTGATACACTATGTAACTATAATTTTTCTTGAATAATAATAACGTCAAGCAGAGCATATGTAAGCAACCACTTACCACTTCCAAACTTGATGCAGATGAGAAGTTCTACTATGCAAATCCCCAGTGACAGCCAACAGAATGATCCCACCTTTTTCACAGGTTTCCTGTGAACAACCAAATTTTTGCCAGTTATATATAAAACCCTATCTCAACTAACACAAACTAACATCACAGTGGCTAATAAGCTAATACCGGTCTTGGAGATATGAATTGTATTCCCGTGTTGTTGGTATCGCTATGAGCCACCACAGGATCAGCCTATAAAGAATCACTGGGTTTCGAGGAGGGATCCACAGGCTAAACTTGAGGAAGAATGTGTTCAGCTCCACTGTCAAGAAGACGATGCAAAGAGTGAGTACTTGAATAAAACGCCAAGGTCCCTGCAGCGGATGCCACTCATCTTTGTCCCAATGAGCTGGTGTGAACTGCCCCAGTGTCCTTTTCACCTGAAAAAAATATTCAAAATTCTCAGCAAGCGTACAACGGCTAGGACCATGTATATGCACTCTTGAGGTTGAACAAAACCTTACTTTGCCAATAATGTTAGGCTGGCGGCTAATGCCAACCCACTCGTATGTTTTTCCATCAAAGTAGCGTACTGTATACATTCCTGCCCAGATCCCTACCCCAATTAAAACATTATAAACTGTTATCCACGACATCTTGGAAACAAGACATATAGAATTACAAGGTGGGCTTAAGAATCATACCAAACCAGTTGCATATCAAGATATCAAGAACAATACTGTCCCACCAGCACTCGTTGAAATTGGGTAACATGTGCCGAAAAGTAAGCTGGAAAACATATATATACATAAGTTTTGGTGACACAGAGGAAGCCATAGCCTTACATGTATCAAACTGAAAACTGGAAAACATATGGGAACGAAGACAAAAACCAACCTCCAATAGCTCAAAACCAATTGAAAGCACCCACAGAAGTGGCTGATTCCGGATCAGAATTGCTTTTCCCCACCATCCAAAGATGTGAGCCAAGAAAAACTCGTCAAATACTGTGTCCTGGGAAATTTTAACCAAAAGCATAAGCCTTTAGATGATATGAAGGTTATGCGCAACGACATGAGAAGCAGATGCTGAGACAAATTTGTGAAATAAAGGGGAGTTGTAGAGAAGATACCATACATAAAGATTTTTAAACCTGTTTGTTGGGTGATCAGGCACATAAATACGGCAATCAGCACCGTATGATCTCTCAGGAAGCTCTGCAACAGAGCAAACTCAATAAGAATGCTCACTCATAAAAGAGTGAATAATTAGCAATCCACTCTGAAAATATTACCGATTCCAAGGTCAGGGTGAAGAAACTTCATGAACTGCCGGGCATCATCGCGTCTCTGGGAGGAAGAATTTTTCAACTATTATTAGAGTTTGCTCACTAAAAGCAAGAACTCAAAAGAGCTATAATCACAGGCATAGGCAGTGTTACTGTATAGGGGGGGATATACAGAGAGAGGAGAAAGTGAACCTGGAAGAGTAAAAAAGTAAGTGCAACTAAGTAAATGACGGCCATGCCATGAACTAAGCGCCAGATCGCAGGATGTGGCCTGATTAAAACCCTGAATAAAGCAAACAACTTGATTAAAGACACAGCAGCACCAGTAAGTATCGCCATTGACAATCTAGAAGAGAGCATTATAAAAGAGAAGCTGGTTACGTTGAAGGGGCCTGGAGCAAAGAGTAAGCAAGAAAAACTGCAATCATAGCCCATACTCCTCTAGTAAAGAAACATAGTAGAGTAGTGTCAATTGATGGATTCAGATGAAAAAGAAAAAGAGAAAACATACATAAATAATGGGATGTAGGCAAAAAGGGAAGGAGAAAAGAAAACCTTTTGACAGAAGTGACAAGATCATCAGATGTGGTGCTTTCGGGATCAAGAGCTCCACTTGCCCAACTAAGTCAGTTCAAAAAAAAAAAACAAATTGAGGATTACAAGAAATGGCACAGAGGGGGGGGAAGAAACGCAGGAGGGAAGATAGACTCACATGAGAAAACATGCGCCAATAAGGAGAAGAGAGATTGTGCGAGGCTTGTAAGCCCATGCAGTCCATGGATCAAGATCAGTCTCAACATCACCATTGACTCTCCCAAAATGTTCCTTCCTTCTCTCTTTCCTGTGCCCATTGGGTTCCATGGCTTACAAACCAGCTTCTGAAAAGAGTTCAAAACCAAAAAAAAAAAATGAAGGAACAAAAAAAAAAAAAATAAGAGAGTGAGAGATAATTTGAGTTGGAAATGAGATTAAGAAGGGCTTTAGGAGCAACCTCGAAAGAAGCAAAGGGAAATAATAAAAGGTGAAAAGAGAGAAGAGAAAAAGGGAGACAATGGAGTAGATACGGAGAGGAGGGTACAAGGTACAAGCAGAGACAGAGAAAGGGTCTGTCTTTGCAGAGGTAAAAGAATAAGGAGATTTGAGTAAAGTAAAAATAAGCGAAGGGGAAATAAAAAACGAAATGGTTTAGGAAAAGAAAGGAGAGTAGATTTGAGACGATACCTGAGGAGGAAGAAGAAGAAGAAGAAGAAGAACCCTAACACGGTAGAGAGAGAGAGAGATTGATGGATTGATTGGAATGGTAGAGAATCAGAGGGAGAAGTAGGAATCGGAGTAGGAAGCTCGACGATGATGATGAGGCTCGAAGAATAATAAGAAAGAGGAACGGTCAAAGTAGAGAGAGAGAGGAATAGATACGCTTCTGCTTCAGCTTCACGATCTGAAAACGACTCTGCTTTCCTTCCCCCCACGATTTCCCCTTTTTATTATTTTCCCCGAATTACCCCTTCTTCCTCTTCTTCTTGCTCGATTTTTTTTTAATTATCTGTTCTTTTGGATTATCACAGTAGAAGATATTACTGTTCACAAATTAATTTCCCATTTCCAACAAAAAAAACATATACTCCAAATATCTGTGTTAACATTGCATCACCAAATTCATCCACACGATATACATTGATGACAAAATAAAAATTGGTCTATTTGATAGATAACCGCATGCATTGTCATCATAATTGGCAAAAAAAGGTAAAAAATAGAAGGTGTTTTCTGGTGTGACTTGAAGTTTTAAACACTGTGTCATCAGATTAAATCAAACATACACAAAGTCCATGTTATTTCTTTCTATCTTAAAAACAAAAAATAATCATGCCCCATAGTGTAACTCAGACGATTTGTGGTTTGAGAGGAAAATAATCCAACATTTTATGGTTTTGGAATGATGTACAAATGCAATAACTCAGGTGATTGTGTAACTGCAACCAAATAAAACAAATAAAACACATAAGTTGCGAAATATATTAATACTCTTATTTAAGTAATTGATTTGACAGATATTCCCAAAAGTACAAAGGATATGCAGGGGATAATAACCCTAATTAGTATAAAATAATTTCTTATTTATTTTGGTGAATAACAAAAATTAAATAGAAAAGGGGGAAAGTCATAGTATGGAATTTAAGAGAGAACTAAGAAGTGAATGATATAGACATGTCTCTGTGTTTCCTTATTATTGCTGTCAAAAAAAAAAGAAGAGAGACATGTGTCTATGTGCTTGAAAATGATCACAATAACTCTAGCATAGTTTTATAAATGTACAAATGTGTAGAGATTGGAAAACCTAGTTAATTCATCAAGCTCTTGAGTAAGATCACTAAACTGCGAATAAAAATAAAAACACCAAGGAAAATTGGAAAAATTGAAATATGAATAGAAACAAAGATAAACAGCTCATTCCTATAAGAAGACCATGCAGATGGAGACACCACTTGTGGTCACTTTTTTTTTGGTTTAAATCACTTGTGGTCACTTGCACTACATATCCCTTCTCTCTCTATCTATCTCATTTATTTTTATCTTTTACCTTTTCATTAGTAATAATAACCAAATAATCTAATAGTGGGATCAGTAAACACAACAAAAAGAAGTTGTTAAAAAGATGGGGATTTTTTGGAATTAAAGCGAGGATGATTCACAGGTAAATAAATAGTAGCAGAAGAAAAGCGTGAGAGAGAGAGAGGGATAATAATGATTAGGGTCAAAGTATATGATGAGACAGAGGGATTAGGAATATCGATTTGATGATATTCGAAATCATTGAGGTAGTAATGATTGGCAGAAGAAAAATCATTACAGCTCTAACTATATATTATCACTACATTATATATCATATATCGATCGATAAACACCAATAATAGTGTGATAATGCTTTCGTAATAAAGTACATACACCTGTAAGAAGTATAATTATGACGAAACTGTAACTAATAAGCCTATCAATTAATTGTTTTTCACCACAAGAGTTATACTAGTAAACTTAGAAGAATTTAATCTCATGTAAACGAGGGAGAGAGAGGGAGAGAGAGAGAGAAGTGTGGTCTACATCTAGAAATGATGCGAGGAGGACAACCTCAAAATAGTCAGTCTCGAGTATAAGTGTTAGCATATGAAGACAAGTAGCAAGAGTGGTCCATTCTTGTTTCTGATCCGTCCGGGCGACTTTAATTATGGTTTCTATTTTATGCATATCTCTGATCCACCACATGCTCCTAATTGCTAATACGACCAACCCCTAGAGTTTGGACATTTTTTTTTCTTTTAAGATAATTAAAGATAGTTAAGTTTCAAAGGCTTCTGATCAGTCAAAGCTTAAAATGTAAGTAAGAGAACTGAAATCAAATGTTATACTCTCACAAAAGAAAAGCGTCGAACTGGATTTTGATTTGTAAATCCATCGGATTAATACAAGAGAAATGATCACGACCACCCAATCCCCAATAAATTGTCCTGCAATGCGACCAACAACAACACATCTTCTAACTTGCTGCTTTCAGCTCAGAACAACCACCAATTGCTTCTTGTTAGATCCAGGCATTACGTCCAACTCTCATCATGTGATGTGATCCCTTTTCATTCTCAATCAATTTGGTATTATAGCATTTTTAGAAACCTATTTTGGAAAGTATTATTTTGAATGATTTTCTTGGAAACTGTCATGTGATTTTTTTTTTTATTTACCCAAACGTTACTGGAAATCAAAACGATTGAAATATTTGTTTTTTTTTTTGGCTGAATTAGTAGACTGGATGTATTTACATGATGATAGATAAACATATGAACATGTGCGCATCCATACTATATTAAATAAACTCTGGAAAATGTTTTTCATTAATATTTTTTTCACTAGAGTTGTATAAAAAGAAAAACAAACTCTGGAAAATGTTATAAAAGAATTGAAAACAAAAAAAAAACTTTCATTTGTTGTCCCAAGGAAAATAATGATAAAAGTGATAACGAATTGGGCCTTAAGGACTGCAAACTGAAATGGTCAAGCCCATGACGTATAGAAAATAGGCCCAAAGCAGGGTTTAATAGAGATTGGTCTGATTGCTTCAACTATGCCTGCGACTACTTGCATTCTACACCAACACCACTACTATTAAAACTTGTGTGGTTTCCCTTTGGCCACATCATGCTTAAAATGAATGGCCTCTACGTTACCTGCCTCTTCTCCAAAGATGAAAAACGAGAGATACTCATTATAATACTTTATTATAAAATGTTTTGACACCACTCAATGCTCATCTAATTGGACTTGGTAATCACCGATTAATTAAGCCCTTGCTAATTATGATATACGAGACAATACATCCTTTTTGTCAATTCCTTTTAAGCCTTCCCTTTTTGGAGTTTCTCTTTATTTTAACCCCATATCATTTCGTTATCTATATCAATGGTATGGTTTTATTCGTTCACTAATTAATGTGTTAATCAACTTTATTAATCCCAACTTGCGTCCTTTTTAATCAGCCGGTGGATTCCCAGATCTTTTGGACGGCGTAAACAGACTTCTTTTCTCCCACTTTCCTTTTTAAAATATAAACCGAACTTATAATTATATCTATACTGCATAATTAATACTTTGACAGCGTCGTTTGTCACCACTAATGTTACTTATCCTTCACTCGTTTGTTAAAGTTTTCTTCATTATGATAATGTTTTTGCTTTGATTTTCATTAACTACATCAACTCATCAAGTGATGTTCTATTCGAACTAGAAGCGCACTTTTGATTTTCTAAGTACTTATCGCCTTTTACCTACGATTAACCTTTTATATTTTAAAAACATTTGATCTGCCATTTCACATAACTTTTAACTAATTTAATAGCTATTCAAAATAAACTAAAATAAAATATGCAAAAATAAATAAATTATTGTGTCTAGAGGTATTTTAGTCATAACTTTATGTTATAAATCTTACTTATGTTAACATATGTATACTTTTGTGGTCAAGATGTTAACTTTCTTTTTCTGATTTGATTTACGTTTTTTTTTTTTTGTTGAGAAAAGGCTTTTGATTTACGTATATTATGAAGCTTTTTTGTCTAAAATATTTCTCGTTTTAAAGATTGGAATATGTAAGGTAGATACCGTAGAATGGATATGATTATTGGGGGTCCAAAACGTATAAAATATGCAAGATGGTGAGACAACAAGTTAGCGAGGATCGTGCAAAATCTTCATCAGTTCAACAAACTGTTCTCAATAAAACAATGTCATTTTTAATAAGAAAGACTAGTAAGTTGGTCCCGTCCGGCTACACATATTAAAGATTTGGTATTTAATTGGATGATCATCAGAGTGGTAAAAAAATGATAAAATAAGTGTTCACAATAAGATGAAAAAATGAATATTTGGAAAATATATAAAAATGATAAAATTTCAATATACAACTAAAGCATTAAATTTGGTGCATTTGTTAATTTTGTTTTTTATGTGCAAACTTTAGAATTCCGACTGTCTAATTTCATTTAGTGATGAATAAAAACGGGGAAAATAAAGGAACAGTGTGACAGCTATATATATATTGAAAATAAAGAGAGAGAGAAGAAGAAGAAGAAGAAGAAGAAGATGGGGCTACAAGGTCAGCTCAGTGACGTCTCTTCCGATTCGATTCCTCTGATGCTCCTCTCTCTCCTCGCCGTATTTTACAACCGTCTCCGGTCTTTCCTCCTCCATCTCTGCGCTTCCAATTCTAATCTCCCCGTCGACGATGGCTCCATCATAGCGTCAGGACTGGCCAACATCATCGTGCTCGCCGATCAGCTGAACCTGAACCGGTTATTCTCGTACCGGTGCGGAGACGAAGGCGGTTCGGAATGCGTGGTGTGTCTGTCGAAGCTGAAGGAAGGAGAAGAGGTGAGGAAGCTGGAGTGTCGACACGTGTTCCACAAGCAGTGCTTAGAAGGATGGCTCCACCATCTCAATTTCATCTGTCCTCTCTGTAGATCTGCTTTGGTCGCCGATGGTTGCGTCTCCCGAACGCAGCGACGCGTCGGCACGGATTTGATCTCCTGCTTCTCTCTCCACTGATTTACCCGTGCGCTCGATAAAAGGAGATGATCGGATCGGAAGATTCTGATTTAACGGCGGTGATTCACCCATCTCCAATTGTTCTTTTTTTTTTTCTTTCCATATATCTATATATAAAAAGTAAGAAAAACAAAATAGAGAGAATTACGGTGGCTGGCTGGTTGATTTGACCACGCGCGCCCTTATATTTTCTCGGATTTTTGTGTTGTATTTGGTTTTTGAGGTGTCTCTCATCTGATGAGATTGGAGAGAACCTTTGTGTTTTCAACTTCATGTGTAAATTTGAATATACAAAGTTGTAACAGTTTGGATTTTGGTCTCCTTAATCTCATATACCATTACTCTTATGTACGTTTGGGTTATGACTTGTTCACAAACAAACAACAAACAAAAAAGGAAGTGGGGGATTTTGTAGTAATAGAGCCTGGAATGATTTAGGAGGATTTTTTGGGATTTTGGTAACAATACTTCTCATCCTCTGAAATTCGTATGTGTAAAATAAGGATGGACATTGGACAAAGTTGCTTCCATCCAGTTCTATATGACTCATTATGATTCTGCTTTCCTTAAAACTAGGGAAACTGTTCATTTTGTTTTTTGTTTTTATAGAATTTGAAAGAGTGAAGAGGCTTGTATTCCATTCTCACTTTGGAACGTTCCATCCCAAAATTCCGTTTGTATAAATACTAAAAACAATGGAATTTGAAAGAGTGGAAATGTTTAGTTTACTGTATTTTTGTGAACTTATGTGAGCTAAAAATTCGTGACGATATCAAACAAAATATGTGGGCTTAGAAGATTACATGCATCTCCGAGTACAAACTGTACAATCGAAGGAAAGGCCCGTTAACAGTATGATGAGCCTTCTAACACTACAGAATTGTATCGATCTTCTTCTTTTCTTTTCATTTTTTCAACATCTAATTGTATTAAGTCAACCATCGTCTAAAGAAGAAAAATCTATAACATAGATTTGATTTACTTACCAACTTAAAACGTCGTTTAAGTGTTGTTTTAGTTGGGAGAAGAGGAGACATATATAAATCATTTTAATTCCTGTATAATCCATAATCCATAATCCATTTTCTTTTCAACTCATAATCCATATTGATATTAGCGCTGCTACAGTCTTTTATTTATTCGAAACGTAAACTTTGTCATATAGTTGATACCATCACTACAAGGACACTCCTCATTACATAGTAAGAGTAAGCAATATAATCGTAGATTAAAAACACACGCAGACACACACACAGAACACTAATTAAGAGTAAGAGATATAAGAAGAATGATTTTTTTCGGGTTAAGGAAAAAAAATCGGACCAGTAACCTTCGATTCCCCAGCAGCAAGCAATGCAATAATCTCGCTCTCCCCAGACTTACTTTTCTATGAAAGAGCGTAAACTATTGCAAAGCTCATCTTTCTCCAAACCATCCACAAATGTTATCATCATTGTTTCATATATAAAACACCTTCCATCATCTTTCTCTGACCGTCGTCTTCTTCGTTGGACACCATATCTGACTTTGGGAAGTAAGGACTTGGCTGTATCTATATGTTTAAGAAGAAGCAGAAGAAGATTGATATAATTATAGGCAATGTGCAAAAGGATGGAATGATGAGTGGGTCTTATATAAAGGGTCAAGGAGGTTATGTCCCTCCTCCTTTATATATATATATATATATATATATATTTTTTTTTTTTAAAAAAGGTAATATGATTGTGTGTACACTATTAGCAATGATATACGAGTGATTGACACACAATTTGGGGTCAGGTTTGGAGTTTAGAATGGCGTTGAGGGCCAAAAGTGAAATTATATTAAACTAAACTTTGGGAATGTGAAACGAGTTCTAAATTATTTTGATCTCCGAGCCTCTTGGGTATGTTTTCCCTAAAACCCTTTTTACAATTTTGAGAGGAAGCATGGTTGTTGGAATAAATATAGACTTTAGATAGTGAGAATGTTAATTAGTGAAATACTTATAAGAAAGGGATGCATAGAAAGGCTCGTAGATGTGAGATAGTGGAATAGTCTTGGCCTTGAGTGTAGTGCAGCTTCCTTCTTTTCCTCAGTCTCTTCACTATATCTCTTTCTCTCTTTTTATTTCCTTCATAGTTCATTCATACATATATAAAGCTGGTATATTTATTTTATCAGTGTTTGTATATATTAATTCGGACATAGGTGAATTGTAGCTCGACGGTGTTGATCAGTGTTATAACATTTAGTTACTCACGATTTTTAGATTTTAAAAACGCAATTTTGCAATTTTCTTTCATTCATAGTTTTTGTTTATTTTTTATGATTTTGAAAAAAACCTTGGTATATATGTGTGATTCTCGCATCACCGTTCACATGTTATAATATAAATACAAAATATAAGAAGATTTACCAAACTACAAGAATTAGTTTAGTAGCATCTCATGATTGTTTATCGAAAATTTGTTTACTTCTATCATTGCACATCATTTGACATACTACTAATTGCATACGAAGTTTTTCTTAATTTATGTTAAATTTTGTTACAAAGAAAGTAGCAATTTTTGCATATAGAAACAAAACAAAATGCGGAGAGCAATGAATATAGATTTGGATGTTAGGTTATAAGCAGACAAATAAATGGGCCTTCCTCATTTGGTCATCATGTCACCGTACGTTCTCTCTATACTTGACATACACATACGTGTGTTTTTGTGTGCTATTTTTAATACGCATTCATCGCCCAATGCACATATATCCATCTTCCAAATCCCAACCAATCTTTTTTTTTGGACAAAGAAATATCCCAACCAATCTTAATTCCACCAATTCGTAGTCTTTGTAGCCTCTCTGCCTATAATCACATTAACATTTCTGAAAAACAGTTAAAGATAATTTTCCATCAAACAAAAAAACGATACAAGAAACCAAAACAAAAGAGAAGACGTGCATATGGTGTAGTCAGAGGTGGGTCTCAATTTCATCGTGTCGTTAACTTTTTTTCAAATTTTTGTCAAACATCTTTACTCTTTACTCTTTAGTGACTAAAGAGACAAAAAGGAAACACCTTTACATCTATTTACGTTGACCCTCAACTCTAACGTAATATTCCCATTTTACACCGTAAGTGGGACCACTTTCACGGCCTCCGCTCAATCTTAGCCGTCCACACACCGCACTACTCAGATTAGACTGTATTACATCATCACAACGCCACTCTCTGCGTCATTCAGTTGTCTTCCTTTTTTTAATACGTAGATCATTTTTTTTCTGTGTCTCTCTATTAACTTGTTACTTTAAAAGATCTAAATAATGATCAATGTCATATGAGCATATATACAACGCAAATCACTATCTTTTCCTATTACTCGTGTGTGTAAGGGAAGTCAAAGGGTTGCTTTAAGCCCTAATCATACAGAAAGATATTACACTTTAGGTTTTTTTTCAAAATGATAACAAGAATCTAGCATGAGCTCTCTCTATATATATATATATATATACAGGGCCGGCCTAGGGTTTTAGGACAGCCCATTATATCAAAAATTTTGGGGTAACAAAATATGACTTGATTTTTAATTTTAGCTTATATTTAATTAAAACTCATCGACATTTTTTTTAAAAAGTAAGATTTTGGTTTGTCCCACATCGAAAAACTAATATAATGTAGAAGAAAAACTGCATTATAAATAGATCTTTGGTCTGATGGGGGCATCATTGATCTTGGGCCAGCCCTTACACTTTAAGTGTCATATGAGCTTGGGCCGGCCCTGTATATATATATATATATATATATGATAGCGATCTCCATGACTCCATCACAAGGCAAGGCGAAAAAGACATTCTTACCATGAAAATGAAAAAGAATAACAGTTTCTCAGCAATCTTTTATATATACTCTTTGGATTGTTAACGAGTGTCGAATAATACAAGAATGGTGAAATTTACAAAGTACAACTATCCATAAACCCTTTTTTTTAAGGTTTCTAGTCCATATACAGCTTATACACTAATTAGAAATAGTACAAGTTAATAATCCAAATTTCATAGAGTTTTTATAAATATAAAGTATTATAGTTTTTCAACAAAGGTAAAAGTAAAAGGGGTGAAAAATAATGACTTTTAAGAGGAATCCAAGACATAGAGTGCAAACCTCATTGGACAAAGTCATCAAAAGCCTAAATAATATGGCTCATATTTTATTATTTGCTCATTAAAACGGCAATGAATAATAGAAAAACGCAATCATTGGATACTCAAAGGAGAGAAAGGGTGTGAATTGTGAAATAAGAAAATAACGATATCCTAAAATTAAGGAAAAGGCAAACCGGCCGGGGGTCATTTTGTAAGGGGCGCATGGCCCTCGAACCCCACAAATATCCTTTCGCATTACCTTTTTGACAAGAAGAAAATAACATGTAATATACGCGCGCAAATGCCATAAACGAAAGACAAAAAATAAAATATCTATCCATCACTTTCATAAATCTTATCCTATATCATGTGATTGACCGGAATGTAGTCTAGTAGTTTATATCATAATCCGGTTTGAAATTCGATAGTGTGAGTTTTCGACCATATTTATGTGTGATTGACCGGAATAGTGTTTTATAGTGTGATTGACCGGAATAGTGTTTTATAGTGTGATTGGCCGGAATAGTGTTTTATAGTGTGGTTGGCCGGAATAGTTTTTTTAGTGTGATTGGCCGGAATGTAGTTTAGTAGTTTTTTGCCTTGGGCTCTAGCGTTTCATGTATTTTCCTGCGTTTTAGTTATTCCACACTCTACTTAATATTTTAACTAATGGGTCTACCAACAAATACAGGCCATTTAATTGGTGCGAGTCTGTTTTTTTTCATTCAACTGCGAGCTACATGGCCTTATAAATAGAGCCCAAGGCAAAAAAAATCAACAGAACCACACACCAAAGATTGATAACGATTACAAGACAGGGTTCAGTTAACGGCTCTCTAGCATTCGAGTGGTGTCCCGCGTGTTGCTTCTTGATATTTCCATGGAAGTCTCTTGTTGATCAACGTACACGTTCTCTAGCTCCACCGGCCTCACGCTTAGATGATTCATTCCTGCTGAATTTTGGACATCGTTTCTGGAGTCTGCCAGCATCTGGAAGTACGCATGAGGCCCCCAACCTGTAAGCAATCCATAGAGAGATCGGTGTTTGGTTACTATAATATCAAAGTGACTTTATCTCAAGAGAAGAGGGTCCAAAGTCACACACCGTCAGGATCATACGGAGGGGGGAAAAATTGCAGATAACAAAAAGAGGACACCGTTAATCCTGGACAATGCAAGAAAGATTGGGATTCCCATCAGTTTGGTTTCTCACAAAATGTTGAGCGCATGAGTTTGAAAAAACAAACCTATGATAGCTCCTCCAAAAACATCTTGCCAGTGATGCCAATAGTCATCAACTCGGGATACAGCAACCAATGCTGCAACCAGTAGAGGTAGGATCACTATGCAAAGCTTTGCAACATGCCCTCTGCGATCAAAAACCCTGATTTTTCCAGACAAGTATAACGCTAGAAATCCTAGACCAGCAAACGACCCTGCAGGTTACATGACCAAGTCTTAGTCTTAAGACCAACAACGTGTCATCCTGTTTTATGAAAACATTAACCATAGAGTTCTGTCATGGTATAGTTATCCTCTACAACAACAAGTACAAAGATAACCACTTACAAGATGTGTGCCCGCTTGGGAAGCTCTTGTGTCCCTCTTTGATTACGTCCTTATCTCCAGTACACAGAACATCCCTCGTGACATTGTGAAAAAACTACCATTTCATGGCGAATCACAACTTCAGTCATCTAGTTAGCGATTATTCACAGTGTTATAAGAGTAAGCAATGAGATGAGCTGCTTACCCCTCTACCATCAGGGAAACAACGCCAAAAGAAGTCAGGACGAGGTCGACCTACAGCGTCCTTGATAGCATCGGTTATGACACCAGTTATGAGTATAGAGAACAAAAGACCTGAAAACCCAAGAACACACCTTAAAATCAAGAGCTGCAGAGAATTTAGAACATCAAAAGCAGCGTTGGAAGAATAAAAGAAACAGGTACCTAATATTGCATGATGCAGGTCATAAACATCTCTTCTGATGAAGTAGTAAACAGAAATGACAGCAAAGGGGAGCAAAACTGCTATCAACTGTCACTTGTAAAGACTTGGAGGAATTAGAATAGGTCCAAGACTGACTCTTGGATAATATATATCACAGAAAATCCCAAAAAAAAAAGACTATGTACCGGGACAGCCCAGAAAGGAATGGTGTTGTCTTGCAGAGGGTATCTGAGGTCAGTGAGCATATCCTCTCCAACAAAACGGTGAAAGGGTTCGATGACATTCAGAACAACCTCGATGACGATAAGCAGCAGAAGAATAAGCCAGTCATGCATGTGGAACCTCGCCACAGTGACTCCATGGGATCTTATCGTATGAGCACCCAACTGAATTTCGGGCATAGCTTACCTATAACCCCAAAAGAGAGGCAGTTTATGCATAAATTGAGAGGTTCAGAACTAGGGTTTCACTGAAATGTACTAATTTAGGAAAACCTCTGGAAAAAATGGAAACTTTTTCTCGAGCTTTCAAGTTTCACTCCCGCTTATAGCAATGCCAGTAACCAAAATCAAATGCACAATGGCCACAAACAGAAACACCAGGATACCTCAATTCCACTATAACATGCGTCTCAAAACCTATCGGTGATAAGAGAGAAGACGATGAGTGTACCTTTGGCGTTAGAGATGATAAGCGGAAGTCCGACGCCGGAAAACGTACAGGAAAGCGTCTCTACTCACTGTGAGTCACGTGATTTGGGGAAAATAGGAAAGGAGGAAGCGGGAAACAGAATATCTCTTTGGAGTTTCTCGGGAGAAATTCAAAGGAAGGAAAAGATAAAGGTACGCTCCAAAAAGAGAAAGCTACCTCAGCTTTAGCTTTATGCTTATGGCGCTTTTTTTTTTCTTTCACAGAAATGAATTTAGAAACTGCAGTAGTCTAATGAAAAGAAGTAAGATAGGATTAGGAGGTGTATACATTAATTAAAAAAATTACCTTCACTTGCAAGATTTTTATTTTTGTTATTTTAAAATTTCATATAATCTAATGAAATTTAGATTGAAGAGAACAATATTATTTTTAACTAATAAATGAAATATATTACATATTTTTATTATAATAACTTTAATAGTTTTTCCTTTTTGAAATTATTTAACTATATTTTTAATAAATCGATTATAATGAATACATGATTTAATTTACTAACATTAATCCATGGATTTATAGTTTTGCTTCTTTAAGAGAATATTTTTTTGGTTTGAACTTGTCTCTTTTATGAGTTAAATTCATAATTCAATGAGTTCTTCAAATCAAAACAAAAATAAAGTATTCAACAAAATTCTCAAACTCTTTTAACAAAAAAAACACAGTCTTCATCAAAATTCTTAATTCCTTTTATCTTTTTTTTTGTTTGTTTCACCAAAGGCCGGAAACCCAAAATCTATTTGTTAAATTGGGTTTGCCATTTGGCGGGCCCAAATTATTTCCGGTCAAAAGAACAAAGTCGCATTCTCATCAGTCATCACCGGTCATCCTTCCACGTGTACCGGAGATGAGAAGATCCTTAAAATTTCCGGAGGGAACCGAGCCACCACCATTTTCCAAATCTGTCAGTGTGTGATTACGACCCACTGTGATTTGATCGATGGCTACGATGCCTCCCCAATTCCCTTTGGAGATCCGCTCGGCTCTTCGCTGGGCTTCCTCCACCGTCTACTTCCTCCGCCCAATCGGCACCGCCACTCCTTCTTTCCGTCACCGCACGATGCTCTTTCGTCCGAGGGCCTTCTCTTCCTCCGTTAAGCTCCCCAAGAAACCCTCGCTTTGCACTGCAGACGAGCTTCATTACGTCTCCGTCCCCAACAGCGATTGGCGCCTCGCTCTCTGGCGCTACTTGCCTTCCCCTCAGGTTTCCGATTTCACCAACCATCTTTCTCTCTGCATCTAACAATCTTCTGTTTCTGTGATCAAGAGTTCTTATTCTCTTCAGGCCCAGACGAGGAATCACCCGCTCTTGCTGTTGTCTGGAGTTGGAACTAATGCCATTGGATACGATTTATCTCCCGGTGTATGTTTGCCTACATTTCTCTTTCCTTTTAATGCGATTTTGTTTCATGAAGGTTCTACATTTCACGCTAAGGACATGAGCTAACCATTTTCTTACACCTTCTTAAGTACTTTTCGATGAGGAAATAGATTATCGTTGACCAAACGCTCCCAAGCTTAAGAAATGCTTTTTGGTTCACGCTTTCCTAACAAGGTTTCTGTAATTTGCAGTGCTCTTTTGCAAGACATATGTCTGGTCAGGGATTTGAGACGTGGATACTTGAGGTTCGTGGAGCCGGTTTGAGTACACGAGTATCCGATCTCAAGGATGTTCAAGATTCTGCTCACAAATTGTCCGATCAGATAGAATCCACTGCTAGAGCTGCAGCTAAAGAAGCTGGTTCCCCTGAAAAGAAGGCTACTGGTAATGTGGCCAGTGCACCATCTTCGGATGTTTTAATTGTTGGTGAAGCCTCTGCTTGGGACGAATCGCAACTTGTGGCGAGATTGACAGCAACTTTTATGCGTTTGTCAGAAAGACTTTCTGGCTTTCTCAGTGAAGGTCAGTCTGCGTTCATGTCTGCTAAGTTATTTGACAAAATTGCAATGCTTTTAGAAGATTCACAGCTGTACGAGCGCTTTAATGAAATAAGATCAAAGCTTTTGAGTTTGATCGAGTCAAGGCAAAACTCAGGACTTGGTAACCAAATCAGAGAACTGACTCAGCGCCTTGTGGATCTTTTCGACGATGGTCAAAGGTCTGTCTCGCCTCAGTTGATTGATCTTCAAGAGCGCCTCACTTCGACCATTGAAGATTTTCAGAAGCAACTGGATTTGATGATTCAATATGACTGGGATTTTGATCATTACCTGGAAGAGGATGTCCCTGCTGCGGTGAGGCGACACTGATCTTGCTAAATATTTCACGTAACCGTGTCCGCTTTTGTTACTGAACTGGGTGTTCTGTTTTATGGTTTGCCATAGATTGAGTATGTAAGAAGGCAAAGCAAGCCCAAGGACGGTAAACTATTCGCAATTGGACACTCCATGGGAGGTATCCTACTCTATGCAATGCTGTCACGTTGTGGTAAGTTAATATTCATTCATCTTGACAGTGGGTTTTTGATTAGATCTCATTTTCCTGAAAACATAGGCCAATAGATTTAGGCCGTTACTCATTCCTTCTATAATTCTATTCCATTTCATTAGCTTTTGAGGGACGAGAACCTTCCCTGGCAGCTGTGGCAACTTTGGCTTCATCGGTTGATTACACAACTTCAGATTCTGCCCTCAAATTGCTCATACCTCTTGTACGTAATTCAGGTTTTATCACTTTGAGTTGGATTCTGTATGAATTGATGCGCTACTAAGTTCTTCTGTGCCAAACTTACTAGAAACTTCTTCTACAGGCCGATCCTGCACAAGCTCTGAGTGTTCCAGTTGTTCCTTTGGGCGCTTTGTTAACTGCAGCTTATCCTCTTTCAACACGCCCTCCATATGTATTATCTTGGCTTAATGATTTGATATCAGCAGCGGATATGATGCACCCTGAACAGTTAGAAAAGCTTGTCTTGAATAACTTCTGTAAGTACAGATATATGATCCCATTGAAGGACGTGGGTTTTTAGTGCTATATTTTTTAATGTGTTAGTGGAAAAGAAATGCATCCACCTCAAGAAAAATAAACTGTTGATGAGTTACTATTAGATGCGTTGATGTATTGCCATGATAGTTATGCAAGTGATATTAAAGGGGTTTTCTGTTTTGCAACCTTTAGGTACCATACCTGCAAAACTTCTTATTCAGCTGACAACAGCCTTTCGAGAGGGAGGCTTACGTGATCGTAGTGGTAAATTTTACTACAAGGATCATCTTTCCAGTACCAGTGTCCCTGTCTTAGCTCTTGCAGGTGATCGGGACTTGATCTGTCCTCCTGTAGCTGTAGAAGGTATACTGGATTGATGATTATTATTAATAATTTGTGCATAGATGAACAGCTACGCAATATATAGATGAAACAATTCATATCCCAGATATGCATTTCATATTAAATTCTTTGACGCTAATACTAAGTTGCTTGAGTTAGGCTGTATAACGTATACAAGGGTTAGCTTTCATGATACTTTCCACACATACCATATATTATGCATACATTTATTTTCTTATTCACAATTACAATTGCTTGTGAATATTGCAGACACAGTTAAGCTGTTTCCCGAGAACCTGGTCACGTATAAGCTACTGGGAGAATCAGACGGACCACATTATGCACACTATGATTTGGTTGGAGGACGACTGGTATGTTGCATTTCTAGGTCTCCCATGTTGGAACTTTGGTCCTTATGTGTGAGCTTGTTTTCTGTCTCAGTCATTTCTCTGATAATCTCTCTGCAGGCCGTGGAGCAAGTGTATCCTTGCATAACCGAATTTTTTAGCAAACATGATTCAGCATAAGTGAAGCTTTCTTTTGTTTCTGGCATGCTATATGCATGTAGACGTTGCGCTAAGGAGGTGTCCAGTTAGTACCTAACAAGTGTGTGTATCAGAAGCGCCTGTTAATAAGGATGTCATTTCCGTTTAAGACATGTACATTTAGTATCCGGTCAAACTGTACATTATTATCTTAGGAGGCAATTTTTCAAGTCATACACCTGTGAATTAGGAACAGCATCAAATGAGATACTGGAAGCTCATGTCTACTGTAATGATATAACCATACTTTTTGCTAAACTCTGAACTTTTAAGCATGTATCATTTTCACCAGATTGTGATTATCATAACATCAAGTTTTTATCACTTAAACAAATGGATTGATTTTTGAATTTTTTGATACAACATCTATGAACAAAGTTCATACTGTTGAAAATAATTTCCTATTATCTTTTATTTTAAATTAAAAAAGAAAAGAAAAAATTACTGTAGGAGACATGATGTGGTGATAAGCACTGAAGGGTCTGGTATTTATTAACAGAACTCCCTTTTGAAAGATGTTAATTGTCTTTCTACCGTCCTGTAAAACTATACTAAATTCTTCTCTTTCTCCATCCACACTTAAGGGTGTCTCAATAGTTTCCAGACATGAGAGCTTAAGTACTACGGCAACAATGGAGTATTTCTTTTCTTATATATTAATTCCTTAACACGAATTTATTGGAAGTCTACGACGTTATCTACTTATCTTCTTACACGTATGAATGACTGAAGCCTAACTAACAAGATGAGGCTGATTTGATAATTTGATTAAATAAATAACGTAGAACATGATATCCATAACTTAATTCAACACTTTCCAAATACAGAATACATGCATTATATTAACAATAAAGACAGATATTTTAGGACCGCCTAATAATGTTACAAGTCAATGGGTCATCCATTCATATCTAATCCTCCTAAAAAAAATTAAAACATTCATCCGAAAACCCATTTATTACTAAGAAAATACATATGGAAACGTATTATACTTCAACCAAATAAAAATGAGGAATAATCCTATTGGAATATCCAGAAAATTGTCACGCCAGCATCTAATCGTAAAGCTTTGACCAAAAACATACAGATAAAAATGATGAGGTTACAGAACAGAGGAGTGTGCGTCAGCTTGTGTGTGTGTGTGTGCATTGCATTTGCATGTACGCTGCGCCTCGACGCCTCCATTCCCATCTATAAATAAGTAAGAGACTTAAAGACATAAACATACACAATTAAGAAAGATAATTAACTTAAGTCAATACAAAAACACATATTAATCAAGAATGGTGGTGGCTAATGATCTCTCTTCCAAAATTCTCCCCAGAGTTCTCATCGTGTCTCGTCGGACTCTACGCAAGAACAAGTTCGTGGACTTCGTAGGAGAGTACCATCTAGATCTCATCGTCTCCTCCGGTGCCGTCCCTGTAATCGTGCCACGTGTCACCGGGATCCACTCTCTGCTACAGAGCTTCGAGCCCATCCACGGTGTCCTCCTCTGCGAAGGAGAAGACGTCGACCCTTCTCTCTACGCCGACGTAGAACTCCCGGGACTCTCGCCGGAGGACATGGACGAGATCAGGAGGTTGCACGCAGGAGACACGACCATCGACCGAGAGAAAGACAGCATCGAGCTGACTCTGGCCAGGCTCTGTCTCGAAAGGAATATTCCTTACTTAGGCATTTGTCGTGGCTCTCAGATTCTCAACGTCGCCGCCGGAGGAACTCTCTACCAAGACGTCGACAAGGAAATCGGAACTACGACGAAACATATAGACTACGACAACTACGACGAGCACAGACACGCGGTTAGAGTTTTGGAGGAGACACCGTTGCACAAGTGGTTCGAGGAGAAGGATCAGATAATGGTGAATTCGTATCACCATCAAGGCGTGAAGAGACTTGCGAAGAGCTTCGTGCCCATGGCATACGCTCCTGATGGTTTGATCGAAGGGTTCTATGACCCGAATCGATATGATCCAGAGGAAGGCCAGTTCTTGATGGGTCTACAGTTTCATCCCGAGAGGATGAGAATCTCAGGCTCTGATGAGTTTGATTATCCAGGATGCGCTTCTGTTTATCAGGAGTTTGTGAAAGCTGCGATCGCTTTCCAGAAGAAACAACTCAACGCAACAGAGATGGTGATGATGATGGAGACGACGAAGAAGAAGACGCTAGTCAAAAGCTTCTCCGGAGCTGAGTTTCTAGAGGTCAGCTTTTTTCTTGTTTTACACACCCAAGCTTTCTACTAACTGGCCATTGAGTATTGGAATTTTCTGACATGGGTGAATCACGCAGGCAAATACGGTTCTAAGCAAGCAACAAGAGAATAGGCTGAAGCAGATGGGAGCAACGGTGAGGAACTCATGTGTGTATATGAAAAGGATGAAAAGGAAAGAGGAGCAAGAGAGGGCAATGGACAAGTTGTCCACTGAGCGTTTGTCTGATCTGCTTTCCTTCCACCGTATGATGGCTCGTCTTTGCTCCGATGCCATCCAGAGGAAGCTACTAGAACCTGCAGATAGGACCGTCGAGTCCTTCTCATTCCTCAACTACTAGCTTTTATTGCTTAAACATGTTACAAATAAAAAGAAAAGAAAATTAGCATTCAGTGTACATTACTACTTGAGCAGGGTTCACAACAAACCCAACACATACAGAAGCTCCTTATATGTATGTATATATGGGTTTCCTCAGGACAGTAATTATAAAGAGTTTCCTTTTAAGTGACTTCCTAAATCTTTTTTCGTCATCATCGTATAATCATATCATCATTGGCGGCAGAAGAAGATGAAATCAGGATGGCTGACTTGATGCAACCGCAACCAGTTGTCTGCGGCTTGGAAGAGGGAGTTGACTAGCTGGTGTCCAGAGCCCTTGATGCTTGTCCATACAGAACCTCTCAACTTGTATGAGGCAAGGCCAAATACTGGCAGCGCCGTCTTCTCAACACTCTCGCTTGGCTGCACCTCACACATAGACTGTGTTGTAACGCCTGAACCTAAAAGAGGCAAAGGTAGATAGTGGATGAATCTTTACCCAAGAGTTAGTTATCCACAGAAAACATGTCCATGGCTAGCATAATTTAACGTATTACTGGTTGATTTACCTAAAATCCAGTTTGAACTAGTGTTTCTTACTGTAAATAATGTTTAACACCAATCTTACCTTGAGAGGGTGTGTGAAGGGAATGATAGGTCAAGAAACAAGCATCCAGATCCTTGAGCGTCCGTCCTGTGGGTATTTTGTAAATTGGGTACCTACAAAGTATAGTAATGGATTCTAAGAGACACGAGGGGGCACCGTGGAAGAAAAGCACATGCGCATGGTAAAAAGAACAATACCATGCCACAGAAAACCAGCTTGCAGGTAGTAAATCACAGCTTCTCAGCGTTTTCAGCTCCGGAAATCTAGAGGCAAGGTCAGACATCTGCAAATGGTAACAATTGAATAAGATAGCTACAGGGATTGCATTTTCGTAGATCATAAAATGGTGTATTTGAGAATTGGACAAGATACTAGACAGTAGTTGAACATTCCACAGCAGTTGGTAGTTCTAAATGGATGCTTTGGAACAACTACAGATCAGAAAAGTTGTTGGGTTTGACTAAATAGCATTATTCTTATAATAAACATTTGATGTTACTTCAAGTCTTTGCTTCTGGAACTTAATGTTATCTGATTACAGAAACTAGAGCAAAAGAAGCTCAAAACATCAATAAATGCATCTTTCAGTACCTAACTTCCGTGTAGCCTCATAAAGAATTTATGAGACGTTAATGTTTTAGTCTA
Source organism: Eutrema salsugineum (assembly GCF_000478725.1). Taxonomy (NCBI): domain Eukaryota; kingdom Viridiplantae; phylum Streptophyta; class Magnoliopsida; order Brassicales; family Brassicaceae; genus Eutrema; species Eutrema salsugineum. Next base: position 10,279,433 of record NW_006256612.1, read on the forward strand.
AGCACATTTTACCTGTTTTCTGAATCCTTATGGTTTCTAATAACTTGATATTCAGAGATAAGAAATAGACAAACCTTGTCGGCAAAGGGTTCACGGATGTAAGGAAGATCTCGTTCAAGATATTCAAATATCAAACGAGATTGAGAGCTTAAAGGCTCGCCATCATCACTAGACGAGTCCTCCTGATGCTGCTTTCTTAATGAGAGTTGGTTCATTTGAGCAGAGATGTGCTCCTTTGGATAACAGAGTCCTCTTTCGGATTCACTGCTGCTTCCTTCACTGCTTGAATCTTTGAAATCGCTGTCGCTCTCCTCACCTGGTACCCTGCAGTGTTAAAAAACAAATCGATACATTATAAAAAAGACAAAAACTTGAGCTCTTGGAATGAGACCACAGGTTCAAGAACTTAATCGAATAGCAAATACATGATGAGACTGAAGGGAACTGTTTTTTTCACCTTGTTTGAAGAGAGGAGCTCAAGGCATCAGAATCAGCATAGATTTGAATGGCCGAGAGCGATGGCACGTAGTATTGAAAGACTCGATCTTTACTGTAGTTATTCAATGTAAGAGGAACTCCAGTGCCGTACGCACTCCACTCTGCAAAAGAGTCCCATACATCACCAAGAACAAAGTATGGCTGCAACTCAACATCACTGCCTCTTCTTTCCCTAACTGTCGTCTGCACAGAAAATTTACCTCTCGATTAGAAGAAGGGAACCAAAGAAAAGCTGAAAACTTTTTTGTATTTTACAAAAAAAAAAAATTGACTTGACATGTGGAAGAAACAAAAACCTTAGATAAACAATGGGCGGGGACAGATGGTGTGACCGACGCCAAAAACCGTTCCACATTACTTGACGACGAAGCGGCAGAAGCATGGAGTTTCTTGAATGCAGACAAGTTCTCTTGTTCCAGAGTGTGAATCGATCTGCCATAAGAGACGTCGCTCTTAGCTCTCTGCAGCTGATTCAAATGAAATCCAGTCCCCGACATCTCTTCTTTACTCAGGGCACCACAAAGACGAATCAAACGACAAAACAAAAAAGGGCTTCTGATTAAACGACAGAAACACTCCCACTAGTCGTACTCGATTCACCTCTCCCCGTAAAATACAAAGAGATTTTGTCCGACGAGATTTTTGAAGCAGCTTAAAAGGAAAGGTCCAATCGGAGATTCTGAGGACGAATAATCGGAAATCGAAGTTCCCACTAAGCAGGCGAAGATTAGTGTGCGAATCAAAATAAAGGCAGGAGTTTTATAACGATTGAAGCAAATGAGGAGAAAGATGATTTTGATTCATATAAGGAGAGAGAGAGAGAGAATATAAAAGTCTCGGAATAAAAACACTTCAATTTGTTTCTTTTTGCATAATTCGACCCTTATGCTCGATGATTGGTTCTTTTTTGCCCCGCCTTTCTTCGTATATAATTTAAACACCCAAACACTTTCAACTCTGTGAGATAAAAAAAAAAAAGTGTTGTAGAAAACAATTTTTAGAAACTTATTTGGCAAAAATAATTATTTTTTAATCAATCGAAGCTACAAAGAATTTACGAAGTTCGAAATTAGAATGATAGGGCTATCATGATTTTAAAACAAAAAAAGAAGAAGTGGTGATCCGCATAATAAAAAGGGGCATATAACCCAATGAGTAACTTATGGTCGATACTAGATGTTATATTCTCTTCGTTTTACAAAGAATGTTGTTTTAAGATTTTATTTTTGTTTCACAAAGAGTGTCGTTTTATATTTTCAATGCAGAATTTTAAACAATATTCCAGTTTTGACCGTATTGATTTAATATATTAATTAGAGAAAAAAAGTTATTTAATGTATTAATAAAGAGTAAAATAGTATTTTTAATAGTTTTTTTAATAAGTGTGAAAAATGTCAAAATGACACTCTTTCTGAAACAGAGGAAGTATATTTCAACTGGACTTTTGAAATGCTCTGGACTTTTATCGGACAAAAACAAAAAAGAATGACTGTCAATTTTTCATCCTTTTAAGTTGTAGTTTATAAGAAAACAAAGATATAAGGTGTAGAGGAATATATTTTCAAAGTAAACTTTCTATTTTGTTTCATTTTTTCAGGTAATGTATGCATGATAATGAATAATGATACTATGATAGTATAATACGTATATGGCTAAAGGGTATTTATTTATTTTTTCTAAAGGGTTTATAGCTACGTAGTTTGTAAATCGATTCAGGAGTTGAGAACAGTATACTAAAATGGTTCTCGATCATAATACTTCCTGAAATCAGGAAATTAAATGTCAGAAGAATGCAATATACATTAGAAAATGAATTCATGCACGTGGACCCCGTTATTGTAGATTTATTTTGTTTTGTTGCAAGTGGTGATTATTAGACGTAGAGAGAGAGAGAGGATGTGCACATGAGCGAACCATTTTAGTGTCATTTTGTTTTTCCCGTACGAAAAAAGGAACTAAAAACAATTTGATAATGCAAGAGAAGTGGCAATAATAGAAAAGGATATGTGTAATGTGTGAGGTGTGTTGTGTCCTTGTGACTAATACAGATGGTGTTGACTTGTGGTTGGAATTACTTTGTCTATTTTCCAAGATCATGCTGACTCAGCCGTTGCTCACTCACTTTTTGTCTTCTACCTCACCGGCGCGTAGACAACAATCGTCCGATGTTACGCGCTGACCTATTTTGCAACGTCATTCTCCGGTCAATTATAACATTTATTTTTTTAACAACCGTTAGCCTTTAAAATCATATTTTGTTATGTCGACAATGATACTTTCAAAGTTGACCAAAAAAAAGAAGATAGCAGATATGTATCTCCAATAAATCACTTCATAAATCTTTATCCGATAACACAAAACGGTTCCACTATTTGGAATCAAAATATGTTGCCAACTTTTGGTTGAATATTGACTATCGAGTCAAATGCAACTTTGAAAGTATATTACTTTCCATCGGCCCAACTAAAATTTCTTTTTCTGGAAATATTATAAATGGGCTTATAATGATATTATTAAAGCCCATTATGAAACGTGTCGGAGAACAACAACTATCGACGCCGGTCAAAGCGATATACGGCGTCGTTGCCTAACCAGAGACCTTCGTTTCTCAACGGAAGGAGGAGGGAAGCTCCGTTTCTGTCAGATCTTCCCTCTGTAACGCTTTCACTCTCTCGGATCAAGTCACCGTTGATTTATCCTCTATTGGATTTGATGTCTTTGATACACCTGCTCTTGTTCGCGGGTTTGGCGAGCCTTGAAGCTGCGGCGTCGTTTTCCCCGGGATCACGCTCGATTCTCCGTGACATCGGAAGCAACATCGCCGGTCAGAAAGATAATGCTGTCGAATTGAACGCTACCAAGTTTGATTCAGTTTTCCAAGATACCCCCGCCAAATATGCCGTTTTGGAGTTCTTCGCTCACTGGTCAGTTTCCTGATTCTCTCTCTCTCGAAAATGTCTGAGCAAAAAAACAAAAATCCATTTTTGGTTGTTTAGTGCTGGATCTTGAGCGGAATGAAGTATTTTAAATTGTATCTACGAATGCGAAAAGCTTGTTTGTGCCGTACTGACATTGACCATTGTTTCGTCTGGCTAAATTGATGATTCAAGGTGTCCTGCATGTAGAAACTACAAGGTAAAACAATGCCAAATTCAATTTCCTCTCTTTCATTATTCAATGCTTTGTCTTGTCAAACGCTGTTTGTATTCAATGCTTGATTACTGGTGACTCTGCAGCCGCATTATGAAAAAGTAGCAAGGCTCTTCAATGGAGCAGAGGCGATACATCCAGGCCTCGTTTTAATGACCAGAGTTGATTGTGCACTAAAGGTACTTGCGCCATCTTCCCTGATTTCTAGAGACAACATGTACCAATCACTTCTCATTTCTGTTTCTCTTAATTGGTGTGGATCGTATGAGTCACAGATTGGGGCTTGAAAACTAAATCTTATTGGGGTGTGTATACTTTCATTCTAATTTGTTCCTTATGACTTTTCTGGCAGCGCAGATGAATGTCAAGCTCTGTGACAAGTTCTCCATCAATCACTATCCAATGCTCTTTTGGGGTCCTCCGAGAAAGTTCATTGGTGGCAGCTGGGATCCTAAACAAGAGAAAAGTGAGATAATTGTAATCGATGAATGGCGCACCGCTGATCTTTTGCTGAACTGGATCAACAAGAAGATAGGCAGGTATGCGGACACTGAATTTTTCATGTCTAACTTTACGTTGAGGTCATATCAGCAATCTATTTCTCTCTATGTTGGCTAAATGAACACCCCCGTGGAATATTCTGTTGGGTAACGTTGCACTCAAATCTGTTTTACTTGTCAATGTTGTGCAGCTCTTACGGCTTGGATGATCAGAAATTTGGAAATGAGCATCTCCTGCCAAATCTATCTGACCACGAACAGGTCTCTTATAATGTGTTCTGCCCCCACTTTGCTATAATGGTAGCATTTTGTTTGATTCCAAAATACTAAATTGAGCTGGTTGTTGACTTACCACAGATTTCTCAGGCCATGTATGACATCGAGGAAGCAACTGAAGAAGCTTTTGATATCATTTTGGCACATAAGGTAGAGAACTTTCTCATTATCTTTTTTTGTACGTAAGTAATTCCTTTCAGCCTTTGTTGACGAGTAGTGTTCATGGCCACAGGCAATCAAATCATCTGAAACCGGTGTTTCGTTTATTAGGTTTCTGCAGCTTTTAGTGGCACATCATCCTTCAGAAAGGTAGTATCTCATCTTCATATTTCCATTCACGTTTTACTGCTCATTCTTTTCTGTCATGCTTAATTAACTGTTGGAAATTTCCTGCAGGTGCCGTAAAGGAAGTGCTGAAATTCTGGTGAATTTTGATGATTTATGCCCGTCAGGCGAATGCTCTTATGACCAGGAATCTCGGGCGAAAGATACCCTAAGAAGCTTCCATATTTGTGGAAAGGATGTTCCGCGTGGATATTACGTGAGTCCACCAAACCAATTTGACCATTCTCTTTTTTTTTTATATGTGGTGCTTAAACGCAGAGAAATCTGATTCTCTGATTTTATATACATAATCATATTTGACAGATGTTTTGCCGTGGCAGTAAGAACGAAACTAGGGGATTCAGGTAGTGTTTTGCAGAATCAGTCCTTTTTCAGATTTCGTATGGTGATAGGATCTTTCAATTCAAGCAGATATGCCAGTATTTGAACTCTTTCAAAATGATTTGACTGCAGCTGCGGATTATGGGTTTTGATGCATTCACTTTCCGTGAGGATTGAAGATGGAGAAAGTCAGTTTGCATTCACGGCCATTTGTGATTTCATCAACAACTTCTTCATGTGTGATGATTGTCGCCGCCATTTTCACGACATGTGCTTAAGGTAACGACAGATCCGGAGGTTGGCTAACAAGCTCGATTGTTCGCATCCTTTCTCATCTAACAGCTTATGTGTTTCACTGACAGCGTCAAAACTCCGTTTAAAAAGGCGAGAGATATCGTCTTGTGGCTGTGGAGCACACACAACAAGGTCAATGAGAGACTCAAGAAGGACGAAGATTCTCTTGGAACAGGAGACCCCAAGTTCCCAAAGATGATATGGCCACCAAAGCAGCTTTGCCAGTCGTGTTATCTTTCCAGCACCCAGAAAAACATTGACTGGGATCACGATGAAGTCTACAAATTCTTGAAGAAGTATTACGGACAGAAACTGGTGTCCTCTTACAAGAAAAATGGTGTCGGTGCGAGCAAGGAAGAGGTGGTTGCAGCTGCAGAGGAAATGGCAGTACCCACCAATGCTCTGGTTGTGCCGGTGGGAGCTGCATTGGCTATAGCACTTGCAAGCTGCGCATTTGGGGCGCTCGCTTGTTACTGGAGGACACAGCAGAAGAACAGGAAGTATTACCACAATCCGCACTATCTTAAGAGATATAATAGTAACTATATGGTCATGAACACGTTAAGTCACAATGAAAGCGAAAGGGAAAAGGAGAGATGATAATTTAAAGAAGTAAAGGCTCACATAATTTAAACTTTCAGGCAAAGGAACTGAGGTTGAGCTTTGTTTTTGTTGTAACTTGAGGTTGAGATGACGAAGTGGCCTGCTTCAGGTCCTGTTCTGTCTTCTCCTCTTACAGATTGTATAGATTCTTCTTTTCAATTTTGGAATATACAATACACCCTCTTATATCTATATGTCAAAACAGAATAGCTGCTTTTTAAAATTTATTGAATATCCCGCCTATTAATATTGTTTTGTGACCATCTTCTTCTACGGTTTCTATCTTATCAGCCACCTCTACGCGGTTTGCAAATCCAACATCTGCAACGTACGTCTCTGTCGTCAAGTCTATATATGTTTTCAGTCTTAATAGAAGAAACGAAAGCATATACAATTTTTTGAAAGTAAATTAAAACATCAAAACAATTAACTTTTGTCAAGAAGTTTAGATAGTGATTAACCATCGTAAGTGTTCCTCTCTTGAAACCAGTGAAATGACCCTTCTCTGAAGATTATTTTTTATATCTACTAAGCTGTCTTAAGTGCATATTATACTTTGTCATTCCCGCTTTTTTATATCTACTACTCTGTTTTCCCAAACCAAACCAAACTACTAATTATTTTTGAACAACAATCCTTGTTAGTTGGTTGTTATCTTAGGAAAGGAAACAGTTGATTACGAGAAAACATAATACAACATGTACACGATCATCCTACGTGAGTGGCATCCAGGAGCCAAATAACGATGTCAAGGATGCGAGACGCAAAGACGGCGGTGGAGACAGGAACGCTAACGAGAAGAAGAAGCAGCGTTCCAAACGCAACGCTGGGACGAGAGTTCATGAGGAAAGTTTGGAGAAGAGAGAGCGCGTCACAGATAGTAGCGTCGTAGTTGCAATAGAAACGCTTCTCCCAGTGCATCCAATGAGAAGGAGGTTCATAGTTCCTCTCAACCATCTTCATCTCATGGATCCGTTTCCTAAGGACCACCATGTTCTCGTCCACCACTCTTCCTCCTCTGTAGTAGTAGTTGCCGTAGCCACACACGGTGGTTTGCTTTCTTCTCTTTGTTCCGGTGGCGATCCTTTGTGAGCTCAACAATGGGTGGGATCTGAGTGGCGACGACGAGATCAGTAGTGTTGCTTCCATTTTTATTTCTTCTTGTTGCTCAGGAGACAAGGTATTCGTTATTTATAAGGGAAATATTTGGATAAGTTTTAGAAAAAAAACGGCTAAGGTTTGCTTTGGCAGTATTATTAAGAAATAAAAATAGATAAATGATTAGCGCGTTGCCTTCTCGCAGCATCGATGGGACCGCATTACTCACGTTCCTTCCAATTTCACCTTTGTTTCTTCTCAATTTCAGCTACACGTCTTTTACAGAATTGTCGACACGGACATTCAAGATTTTAATTATGCATATCAAGAATTTAATTATGATCGGAGTTAATATGGTTATATTGTTAAATGTCATATGCATTGCACTATCTCTCTACTCCCAGTTATCAACCAATAATTATACTGTATGTCCATTGACCACTCCTTTGTTTATGTTTTTTTTTTCTTAGAAGAAACGACGAGACGGTGCCCCTATGATTAATTAATCAAGGTTTAATTTTCATACTTAATTATTCCCTCCGTTTCATAAAGAGTATCGTTCTGACACTTTTTTTTTGTTTCAAAAAGAATGTCGTTTTAGAATTCTAATGTAATTTTTAACATAAAATACCATTTTTAACCTTAATAAATTTAGAAAATTAATTATAAATATAATTCTAAGAGTCATTTTCTGTAAATTAATAAGGGTATAAATGACCTTTTATCTTATTTCTTAATTTGTGTGAAAAATGTGAGAATAACACTTTTCATGAAACGGAAGGAATATAATAACAGCCTCGATTTAAGAAATAATATTTAAGAAATAATGAAGTGGGATGAGCAATCAAATGATAGACGCCGATTTGACACTTAAGCTCAATGGGCTTATAAAGTTAGCTAACTCGAAACCCACAAGTTGAAGTAAGCCCAATTTAAACAACTACCGTCAGCCCTAACTGTCCCGCGATCGCACTATATATATAGTTAGCTTCGAGGTAGAATGATTGAGGCAGAGCCGTCTTTAGAGTTCCGATTAGTTTGGTTTCGATCTTAAGCAGAGAGGCTTCGTTCTATATGTTTCTTTTTTTCTCCCGATTGCACGAATATTAATCTCACAAATAATGAAATGGGGAAGAGGCAAATAAAAAAGGGGAGAGATTTGATCGATAGCTCTGAAATACCTGTAGGTTTTCTACGGGGTGCCCTTCGTCTTCTTCCCTAAAACGAAAATGGCTTCATAGTACGGGTTTCTCTGTGCTTTCATTGTGTTTGGGTATTTTCTACTCTTCACTTTGATTCTCAATCACAATCCCGCCTCCAATCGCCATTACATTCTTTTTTAATCCATGAATTTGTGTGTTTTAGTCTTCTTTAAAATTAATATCAGTCAACCATACTTTGGGGACGTTTCAGAAAAAGAAAAAAAAAGACAGGCAAATGATAAAACCCAGGAGCAAAATTACATTCAAATTGAGTTACGTTTCGTACATAGTTGAATTTGAGAACAAATTTATCGATTGCCGTACAAGCAAATTTCAACGAACAATTAGAATCAGACTCTTATTCAGTGACACAAAACCCAACTAGTACAATCAAGAATCTTATTTTCTGATCTTCCACTACGTTTGAGAATCTAGTCTAACTCGCAAAGATTCCGTAAAACTCGACGAAAATGTCTGCTTTTCATTTCCACCACCGAACAAGCCTTGTCCTAAAACCCAACCTTCGATCATATCCCTCGAATTAACAGCTTTGTCTGTCGGAACAAAATGCCCAGCTCCTGAAACCACCACGTGGGTCAAATTCCCCCATCTCTGTACATACCCGGCGATATCACCGTCGCCGTCCTTCCACACCAACCTCTCCGCCGTCGAGAACATCCCAATCCCCGACCAATTCATAGTCTTCATCCACTCCTCCGTCGAAACGACACCGTCTCTGAGATCCAACATACCTTGATACAGCAACACCTTGGTTCTCCCCAACGCGTACTCCACCATGAACTTGACGCTCTTCATCACGTCTTCCCTTAAAACCTCTTCCACTTCATCACTGCACTCCTCAAAACGCACCGTTTCGCTCACTCCAAGAACCTGTTTCGTCTCTCTCTGGTTCATCAGCTCCACCACGAGGTCCGTCCTGTACGGAATCGACCGGGCCGTATTGTAGAGCGTCGCGAGTCCCGTCATATTGGCCACTAGCTTCAACAGCTCGGTTCTAGCGTCTGCTGCTTCACGCCATTTCTGGGCCTTGACGAGAGCCACGGATGTCTCTTGAGCTTTCTCCAGCTCCTCTCTCTGTTTTGCGTTGACAAGACCCGAGTAATATACGTTGACCGCATGGGTCCGGATCTGGATCACCGGGTCGGTCAGCCCGTTTCCAATGGCCAGGCCTTTTAGATTCACCTTCCCGTTGGGTTTCTCTTTAAGGATATAGTATCCAATGGCAGGGACATATTTCCCGGCGTAGCTCTCGCCGGTAAAGTAAACCGGTCGGTGTTCAAAACCTGGATTCTGCTCGGTGAACTCAACGAGCGCTTCGTACAGGTGCTCTGCCACCTGTCTCTGATTTCTCGGTATGTCTTGCTTTGAAGCGGCGATGCTGAATCCGACTCCTATGGGGTTATCCACAAAGAGTAGCCCGAAGAGGCGGTTCCAGGCACCGGGATTGCGTTCGAGTTCGGTGGCTTGTGAAACCACGCGCCAAGGGCCTAGCTCGTAGAAGTTGCCGATCATGGAAGAGCAGCCTGGTCCGCCTTGGAGCCACACGAGGAGCGGAGTGTCAGCAAGAGTAGTGGTGGTTGGCCTTTGGGCTTCGTAGAAGGTATAGAACATGGAGGAGCCGGGTGCGTGTTTAACCGGAAGGTAGCCGGATTTAGTGGGGAGAGCTTCATCGGGAAATAGTGGCGGCGGAGGAGACTCGACGGAGACGGCGAGGAGGAAAGTGGAGAGCAAGAAGAAGACTGTAGGGACGTGCCTCATTATTGCCACTAGCTCGTGGCTTGACATAATTCTCTCCCTTTGTATTATTTGACTGCAAAACATACTTTTGTGATTTGTCTTGTAACAACAAATGTAACGTAGCTGATAACATTATTTTTGGTTTTGGTTTTTCTTTTTATTTATCAACTAGTGGTTACTAACTTAATTGCATAAACATGAATAAATTATTAGTGGGCTTTTTTAAATGCTTTTCATAATTTATACTGCAAGTCTAATGGCCCAATATAAAAAAGCTTAGCTAGCCCCACAAGAATGCTGGACAAATAGGAGTCAACTTTCGCGAGAGGTTCTCAATTTGTAATGCGTGAAATTTGTTAAAGTGATCACAAGGTGCTCGATATAATTCCTGAGAGAGTTTCCAGAGGTTTTCGATTCTTACTCGGTTTTCGAGGTGAAGATGATGGTCTTGGATGTTTGCACAGAGATTCTAAAGATCCAGAAGCTACGACGGGTTGTCTCTTACGCTGGATTCTACTGCTTCACTGCCGCACTCACATTCTTTTATACAAACAACACGTAATGCTTCAAACTTTAGCTTCGGATCTCGATTTTCTTCATTTGGTTGTTCTTCCTTTTCAACTTCGTAGATGATCTTGCCGCCTTTTTGTGTTGATTGCTCAGCTTTGTCTTGGGTTCTTCGTTGAAGTTTTTGAGGTGAGGTCTTGTTGAATTTAATGTACGAATTCGAAATGTTTTGTAGAACAAGAGCAGGATTCTCCAGGGGAGATCAGTTTTATGCATCTTACCCTGCCGGCACTGAACTTCTGACCGACACAGCTAAGGTTATCTCTTGTTTCAATTCACACAGACATCTGAGGTGTCGTTTAGAGTTATTTTGTTCTCTGTGATTATTTAGTTGTGTGAAACTGATGAGTTGGTTTTGGTGTGAAGCTGTACAAAGCGGCGCTTGGGAATTGCTATGAATCTGAGGATTGGGGTCCTGTTGAATTCTGCATAATGGCTAAGCATTTTGAGCGCCAGGGAAAATCTCCATACGTTTACCACTCTGTAAGTTTCTTCAACATTTCTACTCTATGGTTCTTAATTGAGCTTAACATAGTCTCTATGGTTTGGATGATATATGTGTTTGAAGGTCAGTTTCCATGAAAACTAGGTTTAGGCTGACTTTGTGGTGTCTCCATATGTTGATAGAAATGTTTGTAGAATCATGTGTTGAGTTCCAAACCAAGTGTTGAGAGTTTTTTATTTGTTTGGTTGTAAATGCAGCAATACATGGCTCACCTTCTCTCTCAAGGCCAACTCGATGGAAGCGGCTAGAAGCGTCGATGTGTAGCTACTCTTGTTTATTGCAAAGTCGAACTCGGGCATATCGTACTTATCCAAGTTGTTGTGTACTCTTTTTCCTCATTTGTACGGCGATGGACTATTGAGATTCCTCACCAAGAAATATAAAAACATGTCTGCATGAAATGTACGCGCACAATGTAATAAACACATAGGATCAGACTTTAGAGTTTAGATGATGTACAAAGCAAAAAGCAAGCCAACACTTGAAAGGCTTAGCTTATAATCATCCCAGGTCTTCATCAAGTACACGATCATGGGTGGTCCCCTTTTCCATTCCAAATCGAATTGAAGACAATCATCCTTAACAAGATTAGTTTGAAAAGGTTTCAAATTGTACACTTAAACCAAAACTTAATGTCTGTGAAGAAAAAACACAAACGGTATTACGTTTTGTTAATCCTCACCTGCAGTTATGTGGCGCCTCAAGTAATAGTCCGACACCGTCTGAAAATGAGGTAGGCCCATTAAGTTTTACCAAAGATATTATAGGCCCAAATACGTGCGAGAAATCCCTAAAACCCTTGGCCTTTATGTGCTCCACTAAACCCTAAGATCTAGAAGAATCATCAGCCTTCCGTCTCTCTTCCTAGAAATCCGATTCGATCCGATAGAAGAATTCAGAAATGATGAAGCGTCTGGTCCCAACGTTCAACCGCATCCTGGTGCAGAGAGTCATCCAGCCTGCAAAAACCGAAAGTGGCATTCTCCTCCCAGAGAAATCCTCCAAGGTAAGAGCTGTTTTTGTTTTACGATTCGATCTTCTGATTTGGCATCAAAAGATCTGAAACGATGAGCATTTCCGGTTGATTTCAGCTCAACTCGGGCAAGGTGATTGCAGTGGGACCTGGTTCAAGGGACAAGGATGGGAAATTGATTCCGGTTTCGGTTAAGGAAGGCGACACTGTTCTTCTTCCAGAGTATGGCGGCACACAAGTCAAGCTCGGAGAGAACGAGTATGTCAATCTCGCTTCCTTCTTAATTTTACATTGAGAGCATTGATCAATTTCATAAGTCTTTTGATTTTTATCAACATGATCGCTGATGTCTTTAGGTAGCTCATTTTCAGATAGTTAGACTATGGAAAATTAAGGGATTTTGCCTGTAAAATCGTGAAGGATTTGGAAATTCTGTAATTCATTTCTGAGTAATCTGATTGGTGTTAAAACTTTTGATCAGTGAAAAGAATGCCAGTCTCAACACAATACATGTAGTTACATATTAATGATTTATGTGTGAAAACTTGTTGATGTTACAAAATGTAAAATTAGACCCATGTAATGAACTTTTGGTTGTTTGTGATGGACGCAGGTACCATCTCTTCCGGGACGAGGACGTCTTGGGAACGTTGCACGAGGATTAAAAATGGCTATAAGTAACTGCGAGTGTTCTTGTTGGCGTTTGTGTTACGGAGATGAAAAAGTCATTTACAATTTAGTTATCTTTTAACCTTGTGGTTGGAGTTTATCGTTTATCATTGAAATTTATCTTAAATGACTATCTTAATCTCATTCGAATCGTTCCAAATTGAATTGGCATCAGAAAACGAAAACCATTGTGCTGCATTGCATCTTGTGATTCTAGTCTTTTGTGTTTTTTTTTCCCCCGTAATTTGGTTATGTTTTGCGTCTACGTTTAGGTATACATTTTAAGTATTATCTTTCGCAGCTGCAGTACGGCATATAGTTTGATTGACTCAAATATCTTCTTCTTTTGAATGTAAGTCTTTGTCTCAAGCGTCTTTTTTTACCCAAAAATGTTGTAGCCCTCGACCCTAATTTTGGATAATTGCCTTTCGTCCTGATAATTCTAAGTAACTGGATTGAATTCTAAGTAATAAGAGTTTTCCATTTAAAGGGAAATGAAAATGACCCCGAGAAAGATTCATTGAACTAAAACACAGAAGAATCCAATAAATATATGAGAAAAGAAAGTGCGAATTGCATGTGATCGATCACGCTTCCACCGCACGAGTGCTCAAGAAATATATATAAAAAAAAAACTCTTTAATAGTTTCTCCTAACTTCATAGTTTCTCCGTCGCCGGGAAAAATCTGTCCAATCGGCGTTTTCCACCTGACATTGTTGCAATGCAAGGATTTTTAATCATGGCGTAGTTCCTTGGCGAAGGAGGAGGGAAACCATGATTTCCCAGGTGGAGAGAGATCCGTCGATTCAAATCCGGCTTCCGGGAAGCGACCATTCCACCACCTCTCCGCCGGCGTCACCTAGTCTCTGCCTGAGCCGGTCAAAATCATCCGTACAACAGAGTCGGACCTTCGCTCACCGCATCTCTTGGATCCTCCTATCGGTTCTTCTCCGGCGTCAGGGAATTCTACTCTTCGCTCCTCTCATCTACATCTCCTGTATGCTGTTTCACATGCGCACGGCGTCGTTTTATGCGGGTCCCATCATCCCTCGCCGTCCAGCGCCGGGATCCGTCTACAGAAGCCCGCAGGTTTACGCTAAGCTCCGATCGGAGATGGACGCTGATAATACCACGGCTGATGCGGTGAGGTTTGCCTCCGTTTTTCCCCGCTTTCGTAAAAACCCGTTTGAGAATGCGGGCATTGTGATATCGTAGTGATTCATTCATCTCTCGATGTCGCAATGTTGAACATTTTCTTTGTTTTGTTTTTTTTTTTTTTTTGCTTGGTCGATTCGGTGGTAAAGGGCTGAATTATTCCATATCCTTGATTCTCTATAGCTAGCATTGCAACATAATAAGATACTTGCTCTTTAGACGCTATCCTTTCTCACCTATCGTCAATGAAATTGTATTCATTTTAGATTTCAACAATTTGGAAACGTTCCTATAAAGGTGTGGAATGGAAGCCATGCGTGACCAAGTCTAATGGAGGTATTACTTAGCTTTTGTAGTTTCCTCTAAGGTGTTGTTGTTCTATGTAATAAGTTACATCATTGGTGAAGCATTTCTTGTTAAAACGTACTCAATTTGATGAAAGAAACTACACTGGCCTTGCGTCATAATCAATGAGGTTTTCTTTTTCTGTGTGTCTTTTGACAATTGTAGTTTTGCCTGAGTCAAATGGTTTCATATTCATTGAAGCAAATGGAGGTTTGAATCAGCAGCGGACTTCGGTAGGTTTTTAACTATCTTTTCATCTTACAGCATTATTCGATTTGTTTCACTCTAGCCTTCTTGCCTGTGTCTGGCGACCTTGTTTAAGTTAAAGTTGATGACTTGTCTCTCCCATGTTTTGCTTAGATATGCAATGCGGTTGCTGTGGCAGGCTACCTTAATGCGACCCTTGTAATTCCCAACTTTCACTATCACAGCATTTGGAAAGATCCGAGGTTTCAGATGATTTTCTTATCTTCTTCTGGGGTTGTAAATCCATCAATGCCATCTCTTTTTCAGCTATTTTCTTACAAAGGGCTTTCCTTGCAGTAAATTTGGGGACATCTATGATGAAGAATACTTTGTCAGTACCTTAGCAAATGATGTGCGGGTGGTCGATTCAGTTCCTGAATACTTAATGGAGCGTTTTGACTATAACTTAACAAATGTCTACAACTTCAGAGTTAAAGCATGGGCACCCACTCACTATTACCGAGACTCAGTCCTGCCAAAGCTACTTGAAGAAAAGTGAGTCATAGCGTGTTCTTAACTAATAAAAGTTGTTGTTTTTTTGTGTTAGGGATTTTTAATTCTGTTTTAGGATACAGGTTTTTGAGGTATTTGTTTCTTTTCATGGCACAGGGTTATAAGGATTTCCCCATTTGCAAATAGACTTTCCTTTGATGCTCCTAAAGCTGTCCAGAGATTTAGATGTTTGGCGAATAATGTAGCTTTGAGATTTGCAAAACCGATACTGACCCAAGGAGAAACACTGGTGAAAAAAATGAAGGAGCTTAGTGCCAACAACGCCGGGAAGTACGTTTCTGTGCATCTTCGTTTTGAAGAGGTTTGTTTCCTGTAAAGGAGAAACGCTTCACAAATCTGCCCCTAGTACCTATCATGGCTATATAATACTGAAAGCATATCTGTGTCTGAGGATAAAGATATGATACATTATAAGAACATGTGTGCAGGATATGGTAGCTTTCTCTTGTTGTGTATTTGATGGTGGCAACCAAGAAAAACAAGACATGATTGCGGCGAGAGAACGGGGATGGAAAGGGAAGTTCACAAAACCGGGCCGCGTGATACGACCAGGAGCTATCAGACTCAATGGGAAATGCCCTTTAACCCCTTTAGAGGTTAGCATAATTCTGTTGATTCTGGACACTGCTCCACTATCTACAAATGTGGTCTATATAAAGTTAACGTTACGAGAATATCTTTGTATTATATTCATCCATAGCTGTGGAATAACCAGAGTAGTGTGGAAAGGGAAAACCCTTGAGCAATGATATAAACAGAGTAACTAGTTCCTGTTAGCTCAATTTTCTTTCTTGTACACCTATCAGGTGGGTTTGATGCTTAGAGGAATGGGCTTCAACAAAAGCACATATATATACCTGGCCTCTGGCCCGATATATAGTGCGAATAGAACTATGGCTCCACTACTCGAGATGTTCCCTAATCTACAGACGAAGGAGATGCTTGCGTCTGAGGAAGAACTGGCTCCCTTTAAGGTCTGCTTGTGGTTTTCGTGATCTTCCACTGTTTACTCATCCACGTGATTGATTCTTTCTGACATAAAATTATTTGTCTGTGTTCAGAGCTTCTCTTCGAGAATGGCTGCACTAGATTACACAGTGTGTCTCCACAGTGAGGTATTTGTGACAACACAAGGTGGAAACTTCCCTCATTTCCTCATGGGGCATCGGAGGTATTTGTTTGGAGGACATTCGAAAACGATTCGGCCAGACAAACGAAAGTTGGCCATACTCTTTGACAATCCCAAGTTGGGGTAACAAATCTCATCTCTTCCAGTTCCACCTACATACTTGCTTTTTGGTTAATAATAGTATCTGGTTGGTTCCTCAATGGCTGTTTCTGGTTTCACTGGCAGATGGAGAAGTTTTAAACGGCAAATGCTAAATATGAGGTCCCATAGTGACTCCAAGGGGTTTGAGCTGAAACGGTCTAGCGACTCCATTTACATATTTCCTTGCCCTGACTGTATGTGCCGCAGGAACAAAACTACAGGAACCACCTGACACATTGTTGCCAGAGATTCGGAAATCTGGTTCATTATTTAATTTCACTGTATTGCTAATTCTTTCAATTATTTGGCCACGTCTCCACTCAAACAGAGCCATAGAGAGAGGACTAGTCTACGCTTGCAGGGCCCTGCCAAGCATTCTTCCCTGGGGTAGATTTTTTGACACATTGAAGCTGATGTATCTAAAACGAGGAACTGAGATAAGCTCCCACCAAGACCCACCCTTTGTTTCTGGGCGATGAGGATAGCATTTTAGATGTTCTTTTGTGCTTTGTAGATTGAAGCGTTTGCGTTTTGTACATTTGGTGTCTAGTGTTGGGTTGAATGTAGGGTTAGGGGAAGAAGAAAGCTGCACAAAAAAGTTTTGTACATTGATCGGTTCCTTTTTTGTTTTTTTTCTCTGAATAAGTATTTTAAATCAACTTATAAATTCTTCTCATTATACTCTTTATGATTCTTGCAAGTGAATGTGGCATTTCTGTAAGATTTGTATAGTGTCCATTTGCTTCGTTGCTTTCCAAAGTACCTTTTTCTACCTTTCTTCCTAGCAATTGTCCTTTCTTGTATGTGAATGTCTTAACTACTGAATTAGGATCTGTCTAATCTACTACACTTCCTAGAACCAATGTTTTAGTAACAATGAATAAAATGGCCCTTCTTCTATCGTTGAAATACAAGATTTTTCCGTCAGATTTTTTTTTGTCGCTAAGTCGATGATGTGATTACATGATATTGCTTTGATCTATTGTCACTGGAATAAAGTCATGAGAATCTAATTATCATGAACATTGGATTTAGCTTTATGAAGTTTATATGTCATATTGTGGAAGAGTCCTGATTATCACTCCTGTATTTTTAGACCCTTTAAGCTTCACTTGATGCATTCATTGTAGACACTCAGTAATGAAATCCACTACTTCCAAAAATTAGTTTCGTTGCACATCTCTTGTTTGCTTTCCAAGCACATGTGTCTTCATAGGCATCCATATATAGGTTAATAGTAAATGCATTTACATATGTGCCTTTGAGTATATTTGGTGATATCTTTTGTATTCTATCCACACATTGTTTGAAATTTTGTAGCTTCGTTTGACCAGCAAAAAAGGATGGCCGAGCCCTAAAGCTCCTCTGTTTTTACTTCATCCAAAATTATGACATTGATGTCCTCCTATTAAATTTCAATATATATCTAGAAAATTACCGTGTAAAAGACCCTGTTAGTTGACTGGAAAAAAAATCTATAGTGTATCTAATTCCAATGCCATCTCCATATCACTCTCTTTCCGACACAGTCGCAGATAAATTGCAGAAGAAGAAAAAGACACCCAGTTGAACAAAGAAAACACCCATTTAATAACTCTAACAAGACACATCTAAAACTTAAATATATATTCCTTACGCAGACAACGAAACATCAAAGCTTTCAGAAACATAGTCTCAGCTACAAACCTTAACATGCTCCAAGCTTCACATTCCGGTTATAACCTAACCCAACATTTACTACACGTCTCCATCTCTAACCTCCTTTCTCTATTTCACACCTTTTCTTCATGCGCATCACTTAAACCTTTTTTCCACAAAGCAACAAAATCTTCATTAAATCAATCCAACCGACCCTCTTTATTATTCACATGGGGTTTGGCTTCAGTTTATCAGAGGCATGAACTCGTAATAATAATAGTAGTTGCAGCACAACTGGTTTGGTTTTGTGTTCTCCTCTGCAAAACCGGTTGCCCCGGGTTTCTCTTGGTTCTCTATAACCGGGAAGAGATTTAGCGTTCGGCTTTTTCTTGTTTCTTCCTCTTCATTCATATTGTACTGGTGGTGCTCTGCTTCTTGCCTTCTTTTAGAAGTAATGATCACATGGTAGTTACTGCTACTGTCTGAAGTGTTAATTGGGTTTATCTGATTTCGCCACTTGCCTTCTTTTTCCTCCAACCCCCTTTCATAATCCTCCGTCTTCCCATCATTGTCAAAATAATTGTTCTGATGAGGAGAAGAAAAAAAAAGAAAACACAAATAAAAAGTTAAGTCTATATATTGAGATTCTTTATGAAAAAAAAAAAACGATTATGAGAAAGTGATATTTTCCCCTTAGTATTCCCAACATGACATGAAAGAAAGCTTTCATTGTCCTTTATGATTGTTCTTTGCTTCTCTTCCATATATCCACACATGAAACATTTGTATAATATACCAAAAAAAAAAATGCGGATGTTTGTAATGTATGTGTCTGTGCATGTATATGTAGTATTTCTAGGAAATTAATAAAATAAAAATAAATTAAGAAATACCTGTGGGTGTGTGTGTAAAGACGTGAAGCAAGTCTTTGTGTGAATAACTCGTTGCTCACCTCTCCTTCTCAAGACTAACAATGAATATGGAATGGACTAATTAATTCATTGCTACTCAATAAACCTTAACATTATATTATTTGATACTCAAACTGTGAGATTTACCTGATGATGAATCCTTGTTTCCCGTAGCCACATTGCCCTTACGTAGTGCTGCTTCATGAACGTTATTGATAGCAACTTCTCCTTGTTGATCAGAACGGCGTCGTTTCAGTCTCTCCCTTGACTTGTGGTTTTGGAACCAGTAGAAAACGTTCTTTCCCTCAATTCTCCCATACTTTTGGAGCTTAGATGCAATCTCTTGGATCTGTTGGGTCGTAGGCGTCCGCGTTCCGCTGCTGTAGACCTCTTCAAGCACCATCATCTGCTCAGGCGTGGGATTCCAACGTGACTGCATGTACTTTTCCCTCTCTTTGTTGGGTTCTCTTACGGAACCGGTTATGATCTGCTCCTCATTTCTGATGTCGTTAGTATTGCCTGAAACGTATTATTCCAAGCAAATCATGTATCACGTACACATTAATACATACATTTGTAGACAAAGCAGCATTATTTAGATGGACACAGAGAGCATATAAGGATACGAGGTAGGGTTTTAGTACAATGAGCAAGAGTCTGAGAAGTTGTGTAGTTGGTGCTGTAAAGAAGAAGAGGTGGGATTAGGTCTTTGTTGTAGGCCATGCTCTTACTTTCCACGCTGACTTTTTAGGAAAGAAATAAAATGATTTAGGAGGTTTTGAAGTTCTTGGATATGGTTTTGGAATGTGTTTTTAAGTTGCAGTGTTGCGGAAATGATGAAAGGTTATTCTATCTATCTTTTGGCCACTTTATATAGGCTAACAAACTGTTGTTTCCCTTCTTTTTCCATTTTCATTTTCATTTTCAGGTATTGTCATAATGTCATATGAATATAAGATATATGTATCTACATAGAATTAGCCAAAAATTTGAAAACATACATATAATCCACATATTACGAAAAAATATAAGTAACCAATTTCTTTGGTAAACCGATATATGATGACGAATAACCGAATGTTCTTGGCTGTTTTTTTGGATCGTATGTATCTTGTGTGTTGCTTGTCTCTAGCTATGTTACAAAACCAAAGCCGTCAACAAATATTGTTTTGTAACAAAGCCAAAATCTTTATACCTAATATCTTAACAAAAAGAATGATTAAATTAAGAATGGCCAACTGGCCATGTGCATATAAACATTAGGTGAAGATTAAAACACGAATAAAGTGGAACCAAATAGGTGAATGCTTCATCCTTTGAATTCGAAGTTGCCTCAACAATGTCGTCGGGACGCAGGCAAATTCTTCCTCTCTCGAATCACCATAATTATGTCTCTAACATAGAGATAGAGTCGTATTTTTATTGATTCATATACTTTATGATATAAATACTTGTTAACATGTAGCAGATTGGAGGGCAAAATCGTAATTATAACAGGCGGAGCGAGCGGGATAGGCGCGGAAGCCGTGAGGCTGTTCACGGAACACGGCGCCAAAGTGGTCATCGTGGACGTGCAAGACGAAGCGGGCCAAAACGTCGCAGTTTCGATTGGGGAAGACAAAGCCAGCTACTACCACTGTGATATCAGACACGAGACGGAAGTCAAAAACGCCGTTAAGTTCACCGTCGAAAAACACGGCAGGATCGACGTTCTGTTCAGCAACGCCGGCGTAGTAGAGCGGCAGCAATACAGCATCCTAGACCTCAACCTCGAGGAGGTCGACAGAGTCATGGCCGTCAACCTCCGTGGCGCGGCGGCGTTCGTAAAGCACGTGGCACGCGTCATGGTGGAGAGTGGGACACGTGGCTCAATCGTGTGCACCACAAGCGTTGTGACGGAGATCGTGGGAAAGGCCCAGCACGGGTACACGGCGTCGAAGCACGCGCTCTTGGGTCTGGTCAGATCGGCTGCTGGTGAATTGGGGAAACATGGGATCAGAGTCAACGGCGTCGCGCCGTTTGGGATCGCGACGCCGATGCTGTGCGACGGTTCGGAGACGGAGACGAGTAAGCTAGAGGAGATCTTCAGCGAATCGGCGAATCTGAAAGGTATTGTGCTCACGGCTCGACACGTGGCGGAAGCTGCTCTGTTTCTCGCCTCTGATGACTCTGCTTACGTTAGTGGCCAAAACCTCGCCGTTGATGGTGGATTCGCCGTGGTTAAGGCTTAACCTTGTTGGACTCATTGAAATCTATAGTAAGAATATGGGCCTATTCTATTGGGCTTTTGTTTTGTTCTTTTCACTTTTAGTGAAAACGAAATGAATTTGAACTTCTTGTTACTGAACTATATATTAAGCTAAGACTATCTAATATGATGGTCCAGAAAACTTAAATTTAAAAGAAAAGAGTGTGACACGCCGGAAAATCAAAGTGTGGTAAAAAAAAGGTGCAGGGAAAAAAGAGAGAAAAGAAGCCATTGATCAGAGTGATATTGTATTTTTATTTTTAATTCATGAAATGGACTATTGATTTAGGCCCAGTAACACTTATTTGGCCCACTTAAGTAAAATTCATAAGAAAGATAATTGAATCAATTGACCCCACGAATATGAATAAATGAAAACTTCAGAATCAGGTAAGATATCATAAAAGATCAAATGTCACATTCACCCAACTATCTACCAACGGGTCACGACTCACGAGTGAAGTGTATTACAACCTCTGTCGAATTTTTTTAAAATCTCTTATAAAAGAGTGAAGTGTATTACAACCTCTGTCGAATTTTTTTAAAATCTCTTATAAAAGTTCCTAAAGGAAGTTCATCTTTCATTTTACAACACATCTGCATTTCCGGTTTTTCTGTTTCGTAAAAATAGAATTTTCTTTATGTGCAGTTAAAGTTGTACGATATTTATTATTAACAGAAAAGATGTACATTTATAGCTTTTCGGTTTTCTTTTCAGTACTTTTCCAATAGAAAAAAAAAATACGATTGAAAACGACTTGCGTTGTTAGAATAATCTGGTGCGCCCACAATGTTAAGCACATATGATTGAATACTGGCTCGTTATTATAAAATTCGACCAATCAATCAAAACTTATTACAATGAACTTATAGTATAGCCTTGTTTTCAATAATAATTTTATTTCCACCAACTACGTACATGAAAACTTGGTAACTACAAAATTCTATATCTGCCTATCCATTTTGGTATTTTACCCTGCAATGTCACATGAAAAAAAAAAACGGTCCATCTCGGAAGCGAGATTATAACTGACCTAGCAAAACTTAGAAACAGGTGACAAAGGGGAAAAACAGTTGTATTCAGCTCGGTTCGATCGAAACTTCTGTAAAATTAAACCGGTCTACTGATCCATCGAATCGACTCAGTGGGACACCATCTGATTGGTGGAGAGCTTCCAAGCCGAAGTGGCTATAAGCGGCCTAGTGTGCCAACCCAGCATCAGACAGCCGTCGCTCTCCTCCACACGATAACCTTCACCACTGTTGAACAAAGCCAAAAGCATGCTCGCTTGCTTGAACGCATTCGAACCAATATGTGCAGCCGAAAACCCCGCAGAACCAAACCGGTTTCTCCATTGACTCAGCGTTTCGTGACGCTCAACTCGGTCAGGCCCATCACAAGCGACAACGTTGCAGATCTGTTTACCCAAGTAAACCTCCGACATGACCTTGTCTTGGCTACTCGGGACTCCTTCCAACGAGTCAAACAATGAAGAGTAATAATGCAGAGACTCGGTAAACCGGTCTAAGAAAACCGGACTATTATGGTTTGATTCTTGTTCCACCACAGTGAAAATCTCCGGTTTAATCTGATTCACGACTCCAAGGACTTTCTCGATCGCACCTGGTCGTCCCAAAAGCTTGTGAAGCTCAAAAACAGAGTTAACCGCAACAGATTCGATCTCACTTGGTCTAAGCTCCAGCATCGACGCGTCGAGATCTGCTAAAGTGTTGGCGACGAATCCTCTGTACTCGAACTCCACGTGAATCGCCTCCGCTAGATGAGCCAGCTTACACCCAACCTCATGAAGGTAATCGAAATTATCCGGTGCCGGTGGACCGATTCCGGTTAGCCGAAAAATCGGAGGACCTCCAGGTCTAAGCGCGAGGGCTTGCATAAGCGCCGGCCATTGTAGACCCTGATTCATGGAGAAATCGATCACATGAACCCTTTTCTTGCCTTGGAAAGCTTCGAGAATGGCTTGATTCGCCGTAAAGTGTGCGAATTTGAGGTAAGGACAGGTCTCATAGAAGTGCATCTGGAGAGTGTCGGAGAGAGAATGGTCGATCGGACTCCGAGACGGACGGAGATGGTAGATTCGGCGCGCGAGAGCTTCGGCGAAGTAAGTAGCTACTTTTCTCATTGCGCCGACCTGAGACACAGCTAAAAACCCGATTTGCTTCACCAGAGCTTCCGCTAGATTTAGATCGTCCTTTTGTACGGCTTCGGCGCAGGCCAAAAGCGCGTGGACGAGACGCACACCGTTCTCCTGTGAGTCGACCAGGACAAAAGCCCGAGTTGGCTCAGTCGTCGTGGTGGCCACCGCCGCCGGAGATGTGGAAACAACCATGGAATCAGAGCTCGAGCATTTTAACCGCTTGTTGTTGGTACCTTGGTTCGACGAAGAAGAAGAAGAATCGGTCGCGAATTGATTGAGAATAGCGTCACCGGGAATAGCTTTGAGGTCGTAATCATCGGCAGAGGACGGAGGGTTGAGATCGGAGAGCATGGAGTCGAGCCACGTGTAAAGCTGCGATGGGTTGTAGTGTACGGTCCTCGTGGCGAGCTGAGAAAGATCGTCTTCCCGAACATTAGACATCATCACCTCAAGCTGCTCAAGCTTCTGAGCAACCTCAGCCATTTCCGACGACTGCACCTTGTAACCAAGCACGGCCAAAAGCTCATCCATGCCGTCTTCTTCCTTCATCGTCTTATCTCCCTGAAAAAAATGATTTTGATCTCTCTTCATGATGGTTATTGGGGGTTTCTCAGATCGATCTTGAAACCTTCCTTTAATGTCGGATCTCTAGGTTTTGCTTTTTCTGAGGGTGAAGAATCTTTAGTATTGGGGATTGGGTGAATGGTGATGCTACTACTACTACCACTTCTGTCTATTATCACAACAAAGAAATTGGGAAAATACTCAAATAGAGAGAGTGAGAGAGGTCCATGAAAAAAATAAAAATCATATTTAAAAAAATATTCTGTATAGAAAAATAATAATTATTGAAAAGGGCAAAGGAAAAAGCTCGTGATGGGGCTCGATGTCCGATGAATCATGGATCAGAGGGCTAACAGCAACGTCTACAGCTCAAAGCGATAAGGCTGAAAACAGACCAAATTTGGTATATATGTATATAGTTATTCTATTTATACATACATATATATATGTATATTTTTTCGAAAACGGAACTCTGTTTTTCGCTTGATTTAAATCATATGGTGGAAGTTAAAACTTTTGGAGTTTAAATGGTCTACACTTTTACAACTAGAAAGCTTGTCACACAACTAGTGTTACATTTTACTTTATCTCGCTTTTTAATAGTTAATTTGGTGTGTTTGTTTTGTATGATTAAATCTTTGATCATACTGATTTTGTTTAAAGTGTCATTATAGTTTATTCTAGTCAAAAAAAATTTATGCTTCTCAGCTTGAACTTTGTATTGAACAAAAATAAATAATCATTGAACCCATTATAAAAAGTATAATAATTAAAAATAAAACATCTACGTGTTATAACACATATCATATATATACTCTTATACCGGTCCATTAGGCCCATCAGGGCATTGTACTTAACCTAGATTCCTTATGTACTCTATATATACATTCCAGTGATTAATAAAGTTTCTAAGTTTTCACAACACGTTATCAGCACGATAAGACTCTCTGAGCGAAAAACCCTAATAAATCCGGCCACCACCAAAACCCTAAAAGCAAGTCGAAACTTAAAAGACGCATATCTTCCAAACCGTGAGGAACCAGAAGACGATCTACATATCAAATCGAAGCCCTCGACGAGACGAATCTACTGGTGAAAACCGTTTGTCGATCCAACGTCGGACGCGCCCTCACGCACACTTACAGTACACGACGATCAACCGAAAAAAAAAAAAAAAACAGATCCGAGTTTTTCCTTCTTCAACCAGCAGCTTCTCCAGTTTTGGTGATCAATCCTTGGAATTTGTAGCGGCTAACTGAGGTCTATTAGCTCCCAGTTTCATTAGCCTGTCAGAAATCCAAAGGTGGAAAAGGTATCTTCTAAAACTGAAAGCCATAGAACCTATTGTTTAAACACTTCAAAACCCTATAAAAAAAAAATTGATCTCTAATTGATTGAAAGTGTTTGATACTCTGATGATTGATTGATAACTTGTTGATTGATTGTTTAAATTACAAGTTTATGCATGTTCAAAGGTTTTAAACTCGTTTTATAAAACCCTAATCTACAAAAACCTAACAACCGTTTTTGGCCATGTTTATGGCATAAACCTATTCGATTTTCTTCATGTTTAATAAGCTTGTTGCAGCTTATTTGATTGTTGATTCTCTTGCTTGAAACACTTGATTGAATAAACTAAGAAAATCAACCCTAAATCCTAAGCTTGATTCACGATTTTGTAATCTTCAAAATCGTAAGTCATAATGCTTAAACCCTAGTCCTTTTCACGTGATTTTTTTGTTGTCCTTGTGAAATTATTAAAACCATCGACCACAGATCCTATAGATCTCGAAATCACATCCAAAATATGTTTTCCAAACCGTTAAAACCCTAATCATATTCGGCTCCCCTAGGGTTCCTCCTAAACCGCCTAAAACCGGCTAAACCTGGTTCTCATTAACCGAAATTATATTCGGCTTTAACCGATTAAATCACAGCTATTAAACCGACATCATGTTCGGGGTAACTAAAACCATACTCTTTAAAATTTACTATTTCCGAGAAAGTTCCCTCTAATAGAAAGTTTCCTCATATAAAAACTTTCCTCATATAGAAATTTTCCCGACATAGAAACTTTCCTCATTTAGAAAATTACCCAAATTAGAAACTTTCCAAATTTAGAAACTTTCCTAAAATAGAAATATTCTCAAAATAGAAAGTTTCATCATCAGCATTCAAAATTTTCTCAAAACAATCCCTAACAAAATCAATCTCATGTTTCAGATGTCAAACATTCAGAAATGTGAATTCGAGGCCCTTCACGTCTCCGGGGATAACTACCTCGAGTGGGCCCTAGACATGCGCTTGTTCCTTGCATCGAAAGAACTCGATGCATGTATTACCGACGGTAACACCGCATCCCGTAAGGGACAGTCTCAGGCGATATGTCACATACGCCATCATCTGGCCCCGAGCCTTAAGCAGCAATATCTCACTCTTGAGAATCCACTTGAATTGTGGCAAGCGCTGAAAAAGCGATATGACCATCAGAAAATGGTCCAGTTGCCTCAGGCAGATTTCGAGTGGAAGAACCTTCGGTTCCAGAACTACAAATCCGTAGATGATTACAACAACGAACTCTTTCGTATTGTTGCCATCCGGAAACTCTGTGGCGAAGATGTGACAGATAATGATCTCCTCGAGAAAACATTATCCACATTCAGCACAGAGAATGTTGTGCTCCAACAACAATACCGTGCAATGAAACACACATTGTACGAAGACTTGTTGTCCTGTCTTCTCCTCGCTGAGAAGAATAACCAGCTGCTTATGAGGAACAGCGCTATGAGGCCCCCGGGATCGGCTCCTGTCCCAGCTTCTCGTCAAGAGTCCTACCATGTTCAACCCGATAGATCCTCAGATCACCGCCGTGGACGTGGTAATGGACGTGGTAATGGCCGAGGACATGGACGTGGAAGACGTAGACGCGGACATGGTCGTGGCAACCGACCTAACCTCAGTTATGGTCCTGGTCGTGGTCGAGGCATCACCAAGCCGACCCGCCACACCAACCCCGATCACTCTGCTTGTACCAGATGTGGGATGTTCAACCACCCAACAAAGCAATGTCGCACCCCCAAGATCCACTGCGATCTATACCAGAAGTACGGAAAAGCTCCTGCTGAAGCCAACATGACTCAGCCAGTCGATGCTGCTAACCTGGAAGGTGAAGACCTCCTTGATGATGAGAACACCACAAACGAGCAGACCGACCCCATGGACTATGAAACAGCTAATCTCCTCGATTAATTCAATCATCTGAAACTCTGATACAATTTGATTTTGTTCTTTATTTTTTTTTTCATTTTGGGATTTGTTTCATTTTTTTTTTTTCCATTTGCCTTTATTCTCAGACACTGCTTTACTTTATGATTTATCACATTTTCTGAATTCCTCAATAATGAATTCTATCTTCTATTCATAATGAAGCACACCAGCAAATGGAAACCATAGTCGTAGCTAGTGGATCCAGCCACACTATCTTAAGAAACAAAAGTTACTTCATAAACCTAACCTATCAAACCGCAAATATTAGCACCATCGCGGGTCCCTCAAACCTTATCGAAGGATATGGCCATGCCTATGTGTTGCTATCAAATGGCACACAACTTGAAATACCAGATGCTCTATATTCTCCTAGTTAGAAGAGAAATCTTCTGAGCTGCAAGGATATAAGACAGAATGGTTTCCACATAGAAACCCAAGGTCAAGGGAACAAAGAATCCCTCCTAGTCACTAAAACCGTAGACGGCCATAAACAAATCCTCGAAACCATACCCGCGCTCTCTACTGGACTTTACCATGCTAAAGTCAGTATGATTGAAGCTAATACCACTCTCAAAGCCCGGTTTACTGATTATACTATTTGGCACGACCGGCTCGGTCATCCCGGTGCAAATATGATGCGTAAACTAATTCAAAACTCTCAAGGGCATACCCTCAAAGAAAACCGAGCTTATCCTCAACACCTCATGTGCACAGCTTGTTCTCAAGGCAAATTGATCACTCGGCCTTCACCAGTTAAAATCTCTAAACAAACACTTCATTTCCTAGAAAGAATCCAGGGCGATATCTGTGGACCTATACATCCATCTTCCGGACCATTCCGGTACTTCATGGTCCTTATAGTCGCATCGACCCGTTGGTCATATGTTTGTCTCTTGTCCTCTCGGAACCAAGCCTTCGCTAGGTTCTTGGCCCAAATCATCAAATTGCGGGCCAATTTCCCTGACTTCCCACTAAAGACTATCCGCCTTGACAATGCTGGTGAATTTACCTCACAAGCGTTTAATGACTACTGTATGGCCATGGGGGTAACCGTGGAACATCCTGTAGCACATGTCCATACTCAAAATGGATTGGCTGAATCATTCATTAAACGCATTCAATGGATAGCCCGACCATTACTCATGAGATCAAAGCTCCCGGCCTCAGCATGGGGACATGCAGTATTACATGCTGCTGAACTCATACGCATCCGGCCATCTAGTGAACACAAATATTCCCCATCCCAACTACTCTCGGGTCATGAGCCAGACATCTCCCATCTCAAAACATTTGGGTGTTCAGTATATGTACCCATTGCTCCACCACATCGAACCAAATGGGACCTCAAAGAAGGATGAGAATATATGTTGGTTTTGACTCTCCCACCATCATAAGATATCTCGAGCCAACCACTGGAGATCTTTTCAAGGCCAGATATGCGGATTGCCAATTCGATGAATCGGTATATCCCTCTTTAGGTGGTGAGACAAACAAGCTGGTCAAAGATCTTTCATGGAATCAAACATCATTAAATTGGCAAGATCCTCGGACTCTAGAATGTGATTCAGAGATCCAAAAGATTATTCATTATCAAAAGCTAGCTAATCAATTGCCAGATTCCTTTGCTGACCCGACCAAAGTAACCAAATCGTACATCCCAGCTTGTAATGCACCAGTACGAATAGCTGTCCCAACGGGACAGACCCAAGTTGCTACAGAGTCTGCACCACGTCTCAAACGGGGCAGACCTCTCGGTTCCAAAGATAAGAATCCCCGGAAATCAAAGAAAGGTGCAATAACCGAAACCGGGATTCCTGCAATATCAGACATAGCCGCGGCTGAGACTCAATCTAATGAACCCTCAATGGAAGTTCGGGACGCCGAATCTCCAGGTTCAGAAGATAACAATGAGATCTCCATCAATTACAATATGTCCGGAATACAATGGAATCGAAAAGAAGTCGACTTAAATGCACTCTTTGCATACAAAGTAGCACTTGATGTTGCGCTCACGCAAGAGGATCTAGAACCCACGTCAATAACACAGTGTACACATCGAACAGATTGGCTAAAATGGAAAGAAGCCATAAACGTGGAGTTAAAGAGTCTCAAACTCAGAAACGTGTTCGGTCCGATCATCCGGACCCCATCACACATCAAGCCAGTGGGCCACAAATGGGTCTTTGTGCGCAAAAGGAACGAACTCGATGAAGTCGTTCGATACAAAGCACGGCTTGTAGCACAAGGATTCTCACAGAGACCCGGAATCGATTATGAGGAGACTTATTCTCCAGTGGTGGATGCAACAACATTCCGATTCCTCATAAGTCTGGCCATAAGAGAAAATCTTGATCTGCGGTTAATGGATGTTGTAACCGCATATCTCTATGGGCCCCTGGATAACGAAATATATATGAGACTCCCAGATGGCATTGAACTAAAAGACAAAAATGCATCTTGAGATCAATACTGCATCAAGCTGAACAAATCCTTGTATGGACTGAAACAAAGTGGGCGTATGTGGTACAACCGCCTCAGCGATTACCTCATCAAAGAAGGCTACAAAAATGACCCCATCAGTCCATGCATCTTCATCAAGAAGTACTCAAACAAAGGATTTGTAATCATAGCAGTATACGTGGATGATCTAAACATCCTCGGAACATCTGGTGAGATCTCCCAAACAGTCGACTGCTTAAATGCAGAATTCGAAATGAAAGACCTAGGCAAAACAAAGTACTGTTTGGGATTACAACTTGAGTACATCAAAGGAGGAATCCTTGTGCATCAATCGGCTTATATCGAAAAGGTACTCAAGCGATTTAATATGGACCAAGCTCACCCATTGACCAGCCCAATGGTAGTTAGAAGCTTAAGTGATGACCCTCTTGGTCCCAAAAAGGATGATGAAGAAATTCTTGGTCCTGAAAAGCCATACCTCAGTGCTGTAGGAGCGTTAATGTACCTGGCTAGTCACACTAGACCAGACATATGTTTCGCTGTGAACCTCCTCGCTCGATATAGTTCATCTCCAACTCAGAGGCACTAGAACGGTATAAAACATCTCCTAAGATACCTTCGAGGTACTCAAGACTTAGGACTCTTCTATACTAACCAAAATAAAGATGGGTTAGTCGGCTTCGCCGATGCAGGATATCTATCAGATCCGCACACTGCCAAGTCTCAAACTGGCTACGTTTTTACGCATGGAGGAACAGCCATCTCTTGGAGATCAATGAAGCAGACACTCACTGCCACTTCATCAAACCATGCTGAAATCCTAGCCATTCATGAGGCTAGTAGGGAATGCGTTTGGCTGCGCTCCATGACTCAGCACATCCGCAGAGATTGTGGTATGGACGAAGACACACAGCCCACGGTGATGTATGAAGACAACGCGGCATGCATAGCTCAGCTCAAGGAAGGATATATCAAAGGAGATCGGACGAAGCACATTCTACCGAAGTTCTTCTCAACCTCAGACTGGCAGAAGGACGGCACTCTCAGCGTTCAGCAGGTCCGATCCAGTGAGAATTCAGCTGACCTCTTCACCAAATCATTGCCTACTTCAACACACCGGAAGCTCGTCAAACAGATAGGAATGTATAGACTTAGAGATCTGCAGTGATGGTACAATCAGGGGGAGTAATGCGTGTTGTACTCTTTTTCCTTCACCATGGTTTTGTCCCACTGGGTTTTTCCTGGTAAGGTTTTAATGAGGCAACATTCCCCAGCGCATTATCGAGATCCCGATTGAGTAGCTGACCCGGTTCACTCGTCCAAGGGGGAGTGTTATAACACATATCATATATGGACTCTTATACCGGCCCATTAGGCCCATCAGGGCATTGTACTTAACCTAGATTCCCTATATACTCTATATATACATTCCAGTGATTAATAAAGTTTCTAAGTTTTCACAACACTACGCATCTAGTGTTAAGAAAAACAAACATCATAATTAAATGTAAGAAAAAGGGTATTGCTTCATGAAGAACAAAAAAGAAAAAAGAAAAAAAATAGTTCTGCATATTCAACTTCTTTTCTATAGAGAAAATCCGAATAATTTGTTTCTAGCATTTATCATTTCTAAAGATCTAAAAAACAACAACCTTTTCTTTGTCGCCCTAGAAAGAACTTTTAGTAAAAAAACTCCTCAACTAAGTTTGAATCGGATAAAAATCCCTCAACTATTTTTGTAACGTAAAAACCCATCAACTAAGTTTTTGTAATGATTTAGCCCCTCCGTGAACAGCACCGTCAAGTCTTAACAAATCGTTCTTTTTTTAACAAAAACTACACGATTTTTACTATAAACAACAAATTTTTTGAAAGCCAGATATAAGAATCTCAAATTAAACATAATCTCTAAAATTCCTAAATTCTTAAACCTAAATTGATGAATCCTAATTTTTGAAAGTGTGATTCTAAGTAGTTTTTATGGTTTGTAAGTCAATTTGGTGAGATTGGAAATGATTTGTTGTGTTGATTAAAACGAATTTGAGAGAAAAACCCTTAAATTGAGAGAAATATTTTCGCAAATTGGGAGAAAGAGGAAAAAGAATCATAAATCTGAAGCTTGGAAAAAGATGAGGCAGCTGTTTTAATTTGATGTTTAAAACCTTATTCTTCTTCCTTCAACAAATTTATTTAAAAGAAGAGTTTAAGAGTTTTTCAAATTAAATGAGGAACCCTAATTTTTAAATTGAAAATTTTTAGTTTCAAATTGATTTGGGGTTTTCTTTTATTGTAGTCATTTCATTTTTTTATAAAATACAAAACATCATGTTTTTATTTAACTGTAACCCGTTAAGATTTGACGGTACTGTTCACGGATGGGCTAAATCATTACGAAAACTTAGCTAAGAAATTTTTATATTACAAAAATAGTTGAAGAGTTTTTATCTGATTCAAACTTAATTGAGGAGATTTTTCACTAAAAACTCCCTAGAAAACAAAAACCTTTAACCTTGTTAATAATAGTGAAAAAATGAATTAGATTTCATTTTAAATACAGCAGACTTTATATTGTTTCTTTTGATGGAGAACTGAAGAAGCTTTAAAAGAAGCATAATTAAAATCACACTTAAAAGCAGAACTGCGCTCATCATACTGTCTTAGTGCCTTAGCTTCCTTTGTAATAATGTAGCCATGTTTCGAGGAAGGGGGTAGCAAAGGTAACAGCATAAATAAATTATATTACTTTCATACAAATCCCCAACATCCTAAACAAAATTCGCTACTTGAATTAACCAGTTCCATTTTCTTTTCTTTTTTGTCAAACTTTCTTCGTTCCATAAGATTTTGTTCCATTTCTATAAGACAAGAGTCGCGAGAAATTGTTGTATAAACTGCTGCATAATGTAGATAAACTGCTACTATATGTCCCCCGATTACAGTGATGATTTTCGGGAAAACAAGAACTGATACCATGTGATGATTCCACGTGTAAAAGGGTCCCACAGGCCATTTGACGCGAATAGCTATACGAACTAACCGTACCCCACGGAGACAGTGGTCCCCTTAATCCATGTGATTCTTACACGTGTCGTGTCTTTTATCCGGTAGGCCCTAAGACCCTTCCCACCGTTGACGGCCGTCGTATGGACCATCTCAAACTACCGCTCCATGGTTACATTACATGCTCTCTCTTCTTCTTTTTTTTTTTGTCGGCCATGGTTTCATGTTCTAACTGTTCTGTTACGTCATTTTCTCTACATTTCAATTTATTTGTTCGTTTTTCTGCTAAGCCACTTCACATTAATTTATCGGATGCATAATTAAATTTATGGATTTTTTTCCTAAGCATATGCTCATGCTCTATTAAATGCATAGGTTTCACAAGAAATTTCTGTATGTATGTATGTTTACCATCAAGGAGAACACAAATATCTAAAGTTTCGTACTAACAGTAATTGGATTGCTTATCGTCTTTTTATAAAACACTGCTAAACCCAGCGAATTCTATTAAAATATGGACTAACGCATAAATTAGAAAGCTTTGATTCTCTTATGATTCACGCTAATGTATTTAATTATCTTTTTGTCAAATTTATTCTCTCCGAGAAATATCTTTTTGTCAAATTTATTCTCTCCGTGAAATCGAGATGTCAACGTTCTCCTTTTACTATTAAAAATATGACCTGGCTTTATCAAGGATATAATATGCTCTGGCATTACTATTATATGTCTATATGTATATGTTGTATGATTGTATCGTCTTCAAAATGATCGATTGATCAGTTAGGCGCTTATATTTATATATCTCAACCTAGCGATTAATAAATTTATTTCACTTGGTGCTTAATTATATCTTAGTCGTTATAAAACCTGTCGAAATTAGATACATATATAGTTAAAAAAAACAAAAGTAGATACATATGTCTATACCTTGTACAGTGTAATCAAGTGCTTTCGTTGATTAGTTAACCAAAAAGAAGGGTGCGCTCATTGAATCCTTTACTTTTATTTATATATAAGATCGTAGAAGACAATAAATGAAAATGGTGTCATATCACATGTCATGAATTTTAGTGTGATTTGATTGAAATATTAACTTTTCATAAAGAAAAATAGAAGCCACGATACATACGGGATTCATGTAAGCATAGAATACCACAACACGAAAGAGATATGGACCAAATAACCATAAACTGATATGTGACATGGAGACCACTCGAGTCACCTACCAATTGCGCGAATGTCGAAATTGCACCCACTCTTTTTCTCCTTTCTTCCACTGATTAACACTTAAATGCATAGTATTAAAGAAGTAGTTAACTCTTGTTTACTGGGAACCCAAAAAATAAATAAATTAATATGTACATATTTCAGAACAAGAGTTGGTTATAAGTAAGTATATCTTACGAGGGATAACGTTCAAAATGGCTTTGGAAAAACAGACTATATGTAATATGTCTATAGTAACAAGGGACCTTTGTGAGTGGGCGCGTGAGGAATACAAATAAGCTAAATCGCGTGGGGTAGAGAAAGATAAAAGACAGCCTGGAAATTGCATACACGACTCCAAGCATGAAAGTTAGCGTTCTTCTGTTACTGTCGTCGATCTGGAAACTGAAGCGTACGGTCAATTGTGGTCCATTCACGTGGCGCTCTCGTACCAGTGTCACTCAGCTTACCATACATATACGTCTACTTTGGCGTTACGAGCCTGTATTACGTTTTGGATAAGATTCTAATTACGTGTAGACTAGCAAAACAAAATCAGGTATTACTTAATAATATTTTCTTGTAACACTTACGCATTAACTTATTTTTAGCTTTATTATCTTAATTTACATTTAACCACAACAAAAATATTATCTTACAATTTATTTTCAAATCATATTTTACCAGAATGATAAAAAATAACTAAACGAATAAATCGTTTTGCAAAATAAAACAAGATATAATGTTTGCTCGTGCTCAGTTAACGGTAAAACCGTAAATGATTAATAACCATACATGTCATGAAATTCGTATAACTTACAAGTTCTAGGCTGCACACGATCGAGACGAGTAATATTCACAAATAAACAGTGTAGAGAGAAGATCTAGGCAATCCACACCACAACTGACTATAGTTATTGGAACATCTATAAATATGTAGTTTTTGGATGCGCTTTTAGGTTTGGTAAAAAACAAATAAAAAATCCTGAATGGATGCGAGTAGCGGATAATTAATTACATTTTTTAAAAAAAAACTTCAAGAAGATTAGTAAAAAAATTATTAATAGAGCCGGCAAATCTGGAAACGGACTGACACAAGGTGTCGTGCGATGTCTTTGGGGTGGGAGAATAGAATATATAAACATTAATGGTGTGAGGCCATACGCACGTGTCCCTACATCGAATATCACAGATACTCTTGCTTAGTTTTTTATTTTTTTCTCTCTAATGCTTACCAGATTTATGCATCTCTACAGACCTTGACCATAGTCTGCCCATGTGAACTTCACATTTACATCATCATGTCAAACTTTAGAACTGCTGCTTCAGCGGCTAGCTTGTGAAATGCCAAGAGATAAAACATATTACTAATTACGATTTTATTTGTTAGTCACATAATCTGTAGATTCGTTATCAATAATATTGTTCTTTATTTTACAATCAATTTATGTTTTTTCATTTGATATATAACTTCACCGTTCTGTTTTGTATTTGTTTTGTTGTACAGTTTTTTTGTTTAACATTTTCATTTCATAAATAACATGATATCAAGTACACAAAGAAATGAAAGTATATATTATATAAGATGATAAAAAAGTATTTGATTCAAAAAGACTAACGAATAACGATTGTATCGTAGTATATTAGCACTTTATATGAAAAAAACACTGTCAATGTTATCTTCTCGATTCATGTACGCACGCATTGCAGGGGAGGAGGGACAGAGAAGAAATAACATTTTGCTTTCGTTGGCGGCTGATCACGTGATAAATAAAAACGAACTGTCCTTGTTTTTATTCCACTTACCCATTCAATTACATGGAAACAACGTATAATTAAATTCTTTCGGCAAGTACGTGTAACGTATGTACTCCCTTTCTTCCATCGTGGGTTTCATCCTTAACGATACTTAAATATATTGTGACTGAACGAATTAAATTACTTCATATGTCTTTAACTTAATATTCTAACATATGTACATGCAAGGGTGTACATGTAGGTAGAAGCCGTCATGCATGTTCAATAAAGTATTATGCATTCATGCATGCGGATAAGAGAAGGATTATGCTAACCAGTCACAAGTCACGTTTAAGAGATCATTGCCGGGCCTGGGTGATTGTTATCATTAAATCACCGTTTTTCATATATATATTTTTTAAAAGTATATAGTAAAATTGATTCAACTTTATCAAAACGTTCCCGAAAAATAATCGGTGCCAATTGCCAAATTCAAGATAACAGCAATCAACAGGCTGAGCATATGTATTCTCCTTGCAAGTCGTCTGCTTCAGTTCAGAAAAGAAAACAGCCAACTAGTCTAAATTTGAATCAACTAATCAGCAGTAAGAGTAATGGTTAACCTTTGGAGCTTGATGGGCTTGTTGGTTCAAGCATCCATAATTGGACTAATCCTGGCCCATAATATACTACTTATTAACTGTAGGATGAGAATATGGCGACATGTGACAGCACATTTCCGCTGATTCGGTAAAGGTTGCATTCATTACGAGTCTGTAATTTCAAACAAACAACCCAACGAATTAAGTAATTAGCCATAGGAGGAAAATATGTTGACAACTACATCCACTGACTTGGTAATGTTATCTTACAACCTCTTTGTAAAACGAGAAATGAATTAAAATTGAATCAACCAATCGGAAATGTCAACGAGAGTATTAATGTAACCAGAGCTGCACCAATATACAACTCTATGACTATGTTTCTGTCACCCACCAGTGTTGGTGGTGTTGCTTTTCCATGACTTCTTTGGTACCCCATAAAAGAAACTTTTGCTTTTGAAGAAGACAACCCCACATTCACTATTGTTATTATTATTGTTTGTATTGATCATGCTATGATCTGTTTACATGTCTAATTAATAGTACAACAGCGAAATATATTATGACATTGAAATAGTGAGTAGAAAGTAAATATTAATGAAATGTTACAGTATCACTTATAAAATTTTAATAGCCTGGTAATGGATTGAGTAAAATCACAACTGAAAGTTAAAAAGTTATGTCTAAATTATCACGGTTTCTAAATTGAACGTGCAACAATATTTAATAGTGTAAATGTGATTGAAAATTATGTGGTACAAATGTACAATGTTGCTCAAGAAACTATTTCAATACACATCGAAGAAGGAACATTAGCTGAAATTTTCACCAAAATTTGTATAGTCTTAATAATGATTATTGATGTCAACGTTTGATATAAGATGGGTTAGTGTAAAGCTGCAATATTAGCACACAAAAAGAAGGTTAAAGAATTAAACAATTTTAGTTTTCGTATAAGTAGTGGAGAGACGTCTATACATCGGCCTATCTATACACATGGCTTTGTGAATGTTGAATTGCTGATCACATAAGAACAGAGGGACAATAGGTTAGTCTTCCTCTGGTTTTTTCCGGACAATGTTAGTCTTCCTCTGGTTTTTTCCGGACAATGTTAGCCTTCCTCTGGTTTTTCCCAGTGATATGCTTTGCGTCTAAATTAATCAAGAATCACTTTTATCATTTCTTTCTGAAAATTACGTACCAATACGTTTAGTACTAAGAAATCAATAATCATAAACATAATTATGAGAATGAAGCTTAAAAAACCGACCTAAAAAGAGAGAAGTATAACAGAATCAGAAGTCAGTTTAATTTTATAATTAAAATCCAAAAATTAGCAAAGAAAAAGGAAACAAATATAACAACATGTGACGAATCCAATTTTTCCCCTCATTTTGCTCCTTCTCTTCCTTGTTTCTTTCTTCTCAGTCTCTCTGTACCTTGGATTTTTCTCAGAGGTTTTCTCGGGGAACAACACATCTGAGAAGAGAAGATTCGAGAGAGAGAGAGAGAGAGAGAGAGAGATCTGATTCGCGTGGCCTCTGATGGGAACGCTTCAGACATGGCGAAGAGCTTATGGAGCTTTAAAGGACACCACCAAAGTCGGCCTTGTCCGAGTCAACAGCGACTACGCCGTTCGTGCCTTTCGATTTTACCTTCAAATTATTCAGCAATCCTATTGAATTTGTTATCATATCCTTCATCCCCGGAAGTTAATCTCTGATAGATTCGATAATTTTACATAATCTCAGGATATAGATGTTGCCATAGTCAAAGCTACTAACCATGTCGAGTGTCCTCCCAAAGACCGGCATCTCAGGAGTAAGTGATTGTTTCCCTCTGTTTTGTTTTTTCTTTTTCAGAAAATTCTGAGATCTTAGTTTTTTTTTTCTGTTAATTGTTGCAGAAATTTTCGTTGCAACATCAGCAACTCGGCCTCGAGCAGATGTTGCTTACTGCATTCACAAGCTTTCCCGGCGATTGCACAAAACCAGAAATTGGACGGTACTGATTTACCCTACGATCTGAACTTCTTAGTGAAATGTGAATGTGCGTTATAGGAGTTGAAATTCTTCAGAGAGTTTTTGTCATCAGATCGATTCTGTTAGTTAGTCGTTGTTTGAAACTGGTGTTTTCAACTTTGTTTCTCGATGATGGTCTATGTATAGCTTTTGGTTATGTTCTTCAAATTCAACAGGTTGCACTAAAAGGACTGCTTGTTTTACACCGGCTTCTAAGGGAGGGTGATCCTACATTTAGAGAAGAGCTATCGAATTTTTCTCAAAAAGGACGCTTCCTGCAACTTTCTAATTTCAAGGATGACTCAAGCACAATCGGTGAGTCCTTACTCCAACCTACCTACATTCATGGGGCTATGTGTTTAGAAGCGAAAACGAGGTTACTTCAAGGCTTCTTCCAGGAGTTAAACGCTGATTGGACATTTGCTATCTGTCTCTCACAGCTTGGGATTGTTCAGCTTGGGTACGCGCTTACGCATTATTTCTCGAGGAACGGCTTCAATGCTTCAGAGTTCTAAAATATGACACTGAAGCTGAACGTCTTCCTAAACTTTCCCCTGGGCAGGAGAAGGTATTAAATCTTGCGTTTACTTGGTTTGACTGCCCTCGCGTGCGTCTTTTCTTCTCTGATGGTATTCGCTTTTGGAAACTGATGGCCAGGGGTATAGCAGAACAAGGGGTATAGATGGTGAAAAACTCTTGGAACAGTTACCAGCATTACAGCAGCTTTTACATCGTCTCATTGGTTGTAAGGTGCTTCTTTCATGTCACATTCCGAGTTTTGCACTATGTTTCTGTTAAGCCATGTAATTCTCCATGGTGACATTGTGTTCGAACAGCCATTTCGGAAAAGATGAACTCATTTTGCTCTATTTTCCTTTTCAGCCAGAAGGCGCTGCTAACCACAATCATATCATACAGTATGCACTCGCTCTGGTACGTTAAACTAAGCGCGGGCAACTTACATGTTTACATGTACCCCTAGTTCCTAGTTCCGTGTCAAATATTTTCTGTCCGAAAAGAACATCTTGAATTAAGTTTTGAGATCGTTTGAAAATTGTATTTCAGGTGCTAAAGGAGAGCTTTAAAGTTTATTGTGCCATCAATGAAGGAATCATCAATCTAGTAGAAAAGGTAGGCCCTATTTTTATATTGTCTCTCAGAGTCTCTCTCTCTCTCTCCATGTGTTGTTTGGTTTTTCCCTGTTTTCATATATGCATATATTGCAGTTTTTTGAAATGCCAAGACAAGATGCCATCAAGGCCCTTGGAATATACAAGCGCGCGGGTGTTCAGGTAATGTTGTTGGGTTATGTTCTCTGCTGGGTCCATTTAGGTTTCAGTTAACAAGGGGGAGTCTACCGATGCAGGCTGGAAACCTTTCTGATTTCTATGAAGTATGCAAAGGATTAGAACTTGCAAGGAATTTCCAGTTTCCAGTTTTAAGAGAGGTATCGTATAAGAACTCATTTGTTACATTTAAATGTGTAATGACATGCATGTTATTTATTGTTACGATATAACTGTGTGTTTGTTTTATCAAGCCTCCGCAATCTTTTCTTACAACTATGGAGGAG
Organism: Eutrema salsugineum; assembly: GCF_000478725.1. Lineage (NCBI taxonomy): Eukaryota > Viridiplantae > Streptophyta > Magnoliopsida > Brassicales > Brassicaceae > Eutrema > Eutrema salsugineum. The sequence continues at coordinate 10,319,111 of NW_006256612.1, forward strand.
TATATGAGAGACGCACCTCAAATGGTGGACGTCTCATCTGGGCCACTGGTATGACTATATTCTCATGTTTATGATCCTGGAGAAACCATACGGTTTTTTTTTTTGTAACTTATTTTCTAAAAACTTTGTCGACATACAGCTTCTGACTTATGGGCCGGATGAGGGGCTTTCTGGTGAAGGTATTGAACCTTCGGATGCAGAACATGAACCATCATTTCCTTCAGATAGTACTATTATTCCCTTTGAAGAGACACAACCTTCTCTCCAACCTCCTGCTTCAGCGGAAACTCCACAGAATATGATTGATACAGATGATCTATTGGTGAGATATGCTTATTACAGATGATCTGGATTTTCGTTTTTATGTGACTGTTGTTCTTCTGTCCCTGACTCTCTTCCTTTTACTCAGGGTCTGAACAATGATGCACCTGATCCATTAGAAATCCTGGACCAAAATGCACTTGCTTTGGCATTGGTTTCTACTGATGGTGAGCTTCTTAGACTACATACTGGAGCGCTAAGTTTGCCTTTTCTTGTTTGTCTTTGGTCGCATTTTTGAGTTTGCTTCTGTTTCCAGTTGAATCGTCGATGTTTGGTTTTGGTCAAGCAAGAGCCTTGGATCCGTCAGGATGGGAGCTTGCGTTGGTCACAACACCTAGCAATGATATAACCGCAGCCACGGAGAGGCAATTGGTAAGACGTATTCTTTAGTTTTCAAAATGGCATGCACAAAATAATCGCCATTTTCCTGTTATAACCATTTTTGTCGTCTGCAACAAATGCTAGGCGGGTGGTTTAGACACGCTCACCCTGAACAGCTTATATGAGGATGGAGCCTTCAGAGCTGCCCAACCTTACGGCGATCCAGCTCCCAATCCATTCGAGGCCCAAGACCCATTTGCATTTTCTGACAACGTTGTACCACCTTCAGCCGAAAGCAACCCATTTGGTCCCTACCACCAGCCAACCTATCAGCAACATCTTGAGGTTGCACCAACAAGCGCTGCAAATCCTTTTGGTGATTTTGGGGAATTTCCAGCACTCCCGGTTTCAGAACTCCAGATCTCCACCGGTTTTGTGGAATTTCCAGTAGTAGCGGTTTCAGAACCGCAAAAGACCACCGGTTTTGTGGAATTTCCAGCACCGACTGTTTCAGAACCGCAAAAGACCACCGGTTTGGGGAATTTCCATCACTCACGGTTTTAGAACCGCAAAAGACCACCCGTTTTGGGGAATTTCCAACACTCGCGGTTCCAGAACCGCCAAAGACCACCGATTTTGGGGAATTTCCAACACTGACGGTTTCAGAACCACAAATGACCACCGGTTTTGGGGAACTTCCAACACTTGCGGTTCCAGAACCCCAATTCCCCACCGGTTTTGGGGAATTTCCAGTAGTCGCGGTTTCAGAACCGCAAAAGACCATCGGTTTTGGAGAATCTACCATAGTCACGGTTTCAGAAGCCCAAAAACCAACCGGTTTTGGGGAGTTCTCGGCTAATGCAGGTATTCCGCAGCAGCATAACAGCAACCCTTTCGGCGACACTGGAGTCTTGTGATCGCATTCGCATCATCATAAATGCGTCATCGTCTTAAATGATTCTATTGATTTTGAGTTATAGAATGTGTAGAGTAAGACCCTTCCTGGGTGAATATATAAATGTAAAATTGTTTTTCTCTTTGGTGGGAAAGAAAGAAAGAAATAAAGTATTTGCGGTGCATTTTTACCAGTTTTTGTATCATTTTGAATGTGATTTGCTAAACGTCTATATGACGGAGCCTGATAGTCTCATTTGTCCTTTTTGTGTGTGTAGTACTAGTAAACCAGTTAGACTACGCCACGTAGGATTTCCGACGAGCGTAAACACCAAATTATTGGCCAATACCCAATTCTTGTCTCGATGTGTAAATATAGTCCCGTGTAAATAACATGCAATTAGGGGTCATTACGTCATTTCGTTTAAAGGTCAGAAGTCATACACTTTTGTCCACGTCAGTAATCCTGCAGGAGAATGTGTTATATACTCACAGCCGTTGGATTCGTCCATATTGTTGAATACCCCAACCGTCCGATCACTCGACGACTTAAATAATCGGATTTTTTTTTATTTATTCATCAATTTTTTTTTGTTCTTGAATTCTGATGATGATGAGGAAAACCACTTTCCCAATTGTTTTTTAAAATCCCCTCCGAACACAGATTCCTTCCTTCACCACGCCACACTTCTCTCTCTCTTCCTCACACAGTCTCTCTCCAAGTTCACACATGGCCTTCGATCTTCACCATGGCTCAGCGACGGATCAGCAGCTTTCATCAGAATTTCAGAGTCCGCCTCAACAGCCACCGATTACTCTCCCGCCTTATCCTCAGGTAATAAATCCATGGAATCTTGCGAACTCTCTCAGATTCTCACACTTATATTCTGAATTTACATATAATGCCTTTTGCGTATAGATGATAATGGAAGCAATCGAGTCCCTGAACGACAAGAACGGCTCCAACAAAACGACGATCGCAAAGCACATCGAGTCAACTCAGCAGACCTTACCGCCGTCTCACTCGACACTGCTCAGCTTCCATCTCAACCAGATGAAGAAGACCGGTCAGCTTCTCATGGTGAAAAACAATTACATGAAACCAGATCCAGATGCTCCTCCCAAACGCGGTCGCGGCCGTCCTCCCAAGCAGAAAACCCAGACAGAATCTGCCGTCGCTGCTGCCACCGTCACTGAAACAACCGTCGCCGCAGATCCGCCTAGATCTCGAGGTCGTCCACCGAAGCCGAGAGATCCGTCGATTCAGCCCGAGGAGAAGATCGCCAGCGGATCTGGAAGACCACGTGGACGACCACCGAAGAGATCCAAAACAGATTCGGAGACGGTTTCAGATGCTGCTGCGGCGGCGCCGGAACCAGCAGCTCAGTCGACCGGTGAGCGTAGAGGACGTGGGAGACCGCCGAAGGTGAAGACGAATGTGGTTGCGCCGGTTGGGTGTTGAATTCTTTTTGGGGATTTTGCAACTCTCAAAAGCTTTACTTACTAAAAATGGAATCTTTTAGAGAGAAAGAGAGTGCGCCTTAGCTTAAGTAGATTTAGTTTAGTTCCTTTTGCTATTTGATTGTAAAATTTATATCTTCTATTTCTGACTAGTCTTGTGTGTTGTTGTTTAGTCCTTTTGAGGATTTAGTCCTTTCAGAGACTGAAATATTAAGTGTATTGTGATTTTTGCATGTTTTCTGTAAACTTTAGTTCTCTCCTTTGTAGTTTGAACAAAGCGCTTCTTTAATTTCATCATCGGTTTGCCGCTTTAGGCTCATTATAATCGTCTTTTTTTGTTTGTCTTTTTTTGTTTATCTTTTCATCAAATCTTTAACACTGATATGTGCTGCATTTACGAGAAGAGTGAATCGCTGGCTGTGGAAATCAGCGCGGGGTTGAAAACTTTAAACGGGATTCAAACTTAAAAAGTTTTGTGACCTTAAATGGATTGTAATCAAAATTATCAAATGGAATTGAAATATAAACTATATGATTGGAGTTTGCAAGCTTTTTGGTCTTTTGTTGATAAGCTTATACTCTTACAGTAAATCAGCAAACTTAGTACATACTATCTTTTTTAACGTATTCTCGATGCAAATTAAATGGAGATTCTAGCATGATGTCACCGTCCAATGAAGAATAAGAGGAGAGCAAAGCGCCATTGGCGCGCGAAGCGCATGCGGAGCAGGCACGGAGAAAAATCGAAACGCGAATGATGCTTGTTCTAAAACCATCAATATTCTATCTAATTATGCATATAAAACACAAATAATTGTATCAAATGATTCATACCTAAGAAAATTTCACAACTGTAATTGGTTACTATTATTCGGCACAGGTCATAATAACAAAAACAAAAACACAGTGCGAATTTGTATATTGGCATATCCGTGAACAAAATGGACCAGACCATGTTTTCATAAAAGATATGAGTGGGGCCACAAATAGACAAACTTAGTGGTCAGACTCAGTCACGGTTAGATGTTCTAAACTTCTAATCATCGATCACGGGTTTCATTTCCCGATAGATATGTCAAAATTTCATCCCTATCATCATATCCAACTTTATCAAAACCCAACTAATCGGGTTTATTCTAGTGTATTCATACTTTTCATCAAAACTATCTATAATTTATCTGTTTATCTCCATCATTCATGTAATACACCGATATAAACACATACGACATCTACTAATAGTCTAATACAATCAAACTTAGCTTAATGCAACACACAAACTCAGAGTTCCAACTCAGTAAACTCGATCGATTTCAGAGCCTCGAATACACACGAAAACCTATAAGCACACTGATTACATATCATAGTTATATATGTACAACAGTACAAGTATTTGTAGCTTCATTTAAAGGCCTAGCTAGTGCTAGGCTCCATTATTGGCGTATGTGTTAACGAGAGCAAGCGCATTACTCGTGAACCTCTTTACGTCGGCGACTCTCTCGCAAACCGCCGTTTTCGTCTCTCCGTCTTCCATCTGCTCCGTGATCCCATCAGTACACGTCTCCTCGTCCGTCAACGCCGCGCTCATCCACGTCTGCACGTTACTCATCTGAAACTCAAACGCCGGAGCTCCGGGACGACGGTGGTTCATCTCTCGGAGCTGGCGTAAGGAACCACGCATCTGCTCCACGGCGTCTCCCACGTTGGAAACGCAGTCGTGGACGGCGGCGGAGGCGGCGGCGCGTGAGAGCTTCGAGAGGTATGCCGCCGTGTATTTTGCGCGGGAGAGAGAAACGCCGATTGCGAGCTTAGCAAGCCTCGCCGGATTATCTTGTACGGCGGTGGCGTAGCCAGATAATGACGTGAAACAGACTTCCGGGTAGAGCGTGGCGTTGCAGCTCGTGCGGATGAAATCTAGATCGTTGGCTGTTGTTGGTGTCGGAGGGAATCGGACGGCTGAGATTGTCCGGAAAATGAAGAGTAAGGTGGCTAAGTGAAGAAACGTCGTCGTGTTAAGCTGCCTTCCCATCTTCTTTTAAGACTAGCTCTGCTTTTGTTTTGCGGTTTTTGGGAGTTTACATGGAAGAAGATTCTTGGGTTTATGTAGGCACTGAGAGTGGAGAGATTTGACATGTTTACCCATATAATGCTCATTATAATCACATTATTGCCACTAATCATTTTGTCTGGTGTATTTTAATCATGGTTGGTGTGTAGATTAAGGCTTGGTAGTTTCAACTCTTAGCCGTACCTTAAAAGAAATCGCCTGCTTTATGTTTTTAGTATATAATGAGAGATATTTTTGTGTGTGTAGTTATCTCTTACATATTAAACTTTTATTAGTTTCGATTTTAATTAAAATTATAACACTTCAGGCAGTGCCATGGTGATAACAAAAATCTAGGGATATGGCGTTAATTCACTTGTTCCTTCTTTGAGATTCGATTTATACCCAAAATTTTAACTGGCTACTCAAAATAGTATCATATTTAAATCCTAAACAAACTACTCGATAGCTTATATTCACAAGTTTTCTATTTAGCATGTGAGTAATAAACACGGTTGTTATATAGCCTTTTCAATAAAACTGTGGTTAGCAAGTGAGATTTTGGAAGAACATAATCAGTTGCAATCTCGACCACGAAAGAATCGTACGGTGAATTTTATGATGATAGTATACTCGCCAAATAGGGATGGACTGTGTGGAGATTCGCCTACCCTCATTGTTTCTGTCATATACATCCCAAGAACTCATCCGTGAAGAAAATATCCGCACGCGTAATAATTGACATTCTAATTAGTTTCTTAAAATGGTCCACTTAATTAATATAATGTCCTAAGCTTTTTTGTACTATTCGTACTTTTCATGATCCCAAGAGCTATCGATTCGATAATTAGAACTTAAATAATTAATTTAAGACTGTTGGCACTATATACTTTTTTGTGTGCCGTTTTATCAAATGTACAGGAATGACGAAAATAGATGATGCCTTATTGCCATGATCGTTTTAGCAAGTGATCCACACTATGCTTCTTAAGAAGAAAAGTCCACTTAAAATGCCACTTTCGGAAAAAAGAGTGTGTATACAATATAGTGGGGAGGTAGCCGACTTGATGTTATTATATATTATACTATATGATTTGATTGTTGGTATATTATTATACCATCACGGCGTATACTACTACCCTTTTTTGAGTAACAAATTAGTAAGGTGATAAAAAGAGGGTATTTAAGAAAATGATGGTAAATAAAATAGTACATAGTTGGTGGTATGCTGGCGGTAAAAACTTTGTACCACCATTAGTTTGACACCTCTCTTTCAAATACACCATCTCTAATTCTCTAGTGGTTCGCTGGTTCTTGTACTAATCTTTTTTTCATTCTCTCTAAATATCTCGTAAAAATTTCTGCTAAGCTTCACCCCAAAAAAACAAATTTGTTAACAACATTTGAGCCCGAAATATTTATATAGGCCTATTCCTCCAAGGCCCATTAGCATCAACACTTATATATATGGGAGCAAAGGCTCACTGTCTCATCTCGATGCATTTGCATCCCCCAATTTAACTGATGATTATTGTGATGTCTGTTCATGTTTACGTCCGAAAGACAGTAAAATAACACATCTTTACTTTCCCTTTAACAAATGTTTTTTTTAGATTGCTGTTAAGAATTTGAAAAATAATAATTTGGATGTTCTTGGACACTTTTATTCCTAAACGAGTGCCTTAATGATCTTTCTCTTTATTCTCTTTTTAAGGAAAAGGTTTCAAATTTAGCGAACAAGATTCCACGTTTAAATAAGAAACATCTCATCATTCATAATGAAGTTTAACATTGTACTTAGATGATGATGTTTATCTATTATTTATCATTTTCCATGGTTATTATATAATGCATTATAATTCTTTTCAGTCATGCTTTGATTACTTTACTAAGCCATTTTCTTTGTTTTTAGATTGTGTTAATAAAGGTGATATTAACTTCGAACATATGCCCAATATACAGATCTGACTACTGTGGACCAAATTTTAAGTTGGGCTTATAAACATATAGCATAGATACACCAAAACTAATTTGAATAAATAGATCATCAGCCTTGTATACTACTAAAGTATTTCATAACGAAAAACAAGTTGGAAAATTATCGAATAAAAAACATCTAACATTTCAAATGGCGGCTCTTCCTGATTTTAAAATTTGCCATTTTATATTTTTCGTCATATTTATATAAAAAAAATTATTCTATCATTACTCAGTTGTATATTGGTAATGTTAATTTATTATCGATGATGGTTCATCATTCTAATTATTCTATTTATTTTCCTCGTCGTAACGACTTGGAATCTTTAATATAGTCTACATGCTAAGGACGACTTGATCAACATACCTCCCAGTCAACACGCTGTTTCTAATTGCGGATAGCCACCCATAAAGACAAAGCGACCAATGAGCTCGCACATCATATATATATGGGTCCATCTTTAATAACGATTGACGATGATACATGCACTTCCCTTCCCTTGTTTCGTATCGACTGTTAATTTAACTCGTCTACTTACAAATTCACATGCGTTTAATGTCCACACACAACTCACACATTTTTAAAAAAATTTCAGCTTGCGGTATGAGTGGTGCGTTGTATGTTGTACCATCGTGCTTCACGGGTCGTGGATGCATTTATAGATGTACTCATGCTTTTACCCAACCAAACGAGAAACCAATATAATCTTAAGGGTATCAATGTGGAGATTGTCTCAAACATTTCTTTTGTGAGCTTCGTGTCTTAACCCAAGCCTATTGATAGCTCGACAATTTGGGGTTTCGATGTCACCCTCGGTATTACTCCTTATTTATTAAGGCTTTAATATATACATGTTTATTAATCCTTATTAAATTTCATTTTTTGTTTAAAAAGAGTGTCATTTTGCATTTTCAATGTAATTTTTTACTCTTATTTCCTGTTTTATCCCTCATTTAAAGATAATAGTCTTTGTAATTAAATGTTATAAAAGTATATTAATTAGGGGTATATTTGTATATTTTTTTAATTTCTTAATCTATGTAAAATGTGTTAGAATGACACTTATTATGAAACGGAGGGAGTACAACAATGTCTAGTATTTTTATCGCTTTGCTGAGCTTAAAACTCTGTTTTAATATCGCAACTACGTATTAGGAAGGTATGTAGGAAGGTATGGAAACGTTGAATGTTAAAATGGCGGCGTTGCAATGGGTGGCCCGGTTTTAGAGGGAGGGCGGCATGATGAGATAAATTATACTCCACACGTATAACCTTATCTTTTATTTTCCTGTCTTTTGAATTTTCTTTGAGTATAATAATATTGTTTTCTTGAAAATAATGAGATTATTCGGGTTTGGTTTGTTTCTCCCTTGTTTATTTCCCCCTCGGCTCTTGTGTAATTTGGCTGTACAAGTTTTGTTTAATTCTTCGTCATGCATTTATGACTTTGTTATAACATGAGTCGTGAAATTGGTTAAACTTTGGCAAAAAATTGAGAATATAGGACAAACAATGAATGTTTCAAGAATTTATTAACCTTTTGAATAATGTATATAGTTGGGACTTGGGATCTATATACATGTTCGTTTTGCTATTTAGTAATATATAGAAAAATTAGGAAATGTATATGCAAAATGATTGGCGGGGACCTGGAAATAATAATTATTAACATGTTTAATCAATAAATAAAAAACTATATTAACATCAGATAAAATATCTTTTTAAAAATATTCGGTCAAGGATATGATCATACGACAATAGGAATAGTCACTTGCGTGCCATTAGACATCTTCGATATGCTTTCGTCGTGTCTTAGATAATATTGGTACTATAGACTTCAATTACTTCTGTTGACTTTAACCTATTTAAAATTATGTTCCTACTTCTATAATTTACACAGTTTTGTTAATGCAAATTCTAATAATTCTACTGCATAATTTTTGTACTTTTTTATCCAATCTAATTTCACTAGTTCTAACGTCCAATTAAAAAGGCCCAGTTTTTATTTATTTATTTTAGAGTCAGGTATGTAGGATTTTCTTAACATATTTGGATTTTAATATAGTTAAGATTATCCAATGAATATTTCATGGGGAAATTTATATTAAAAATTTTTAAAAGAGAGACTTAGTTAATTTTTAGCAAAAAAAAAAAACTAATAAAAGAACTATCAATTAGAAAAGTCAGTTTCATTTCAGAAAAGAAAAAATCAAATTTATTTTTATCACTCTGAATTAGTAAAACATATATTTACTTTAACCATTTTGAAAAGTCTTCTGCTTTGTTTATCGTAATGGTGTTGACTGTTCAAATGAAAGACTTAAAATAATATAATAGAAAAAGTGACTGATTTAGAAGAAGTTTAGAGTCATAATTATCATTCTAACTCCATGTATCTACAGTATTAAATATAAAAAATGACGTTTTTAGCAGTGTTTATTGTCTGTATAAAAGTTTTTTTTTTAAATGATTATTTTAGAAGAAGTTTAGGTCATATCATTGTAAGTCTCCATATGTAGTGCTACATGTCTACATCTAACAAATATTTTTTTTTGGGTGAAATTATGAAAAATATCGTTATTATAATGAGTCATCCATTAAAAAAATAGATTCCTTAAAAAAACTTAAAAAGAAAAGATAAAAGTCAATGAAAATACTAAGTAATGGCGATGGCCACTCTCAAGATAAGAAACTTAAATTATGGTTTAAAATAGTTTGAGGTTATTGACGCGTTAAGAAAAATAATGGAATTAATGGCCTTATAAATACAAGCATCATTTTTCGTGTTTGATACAAGACCTTAAACACATTCTAGTGTTTTCTGTTCAAAGGTTAGACTCTGTCTCTCTGTCTCTCTCTCCCTCCCTGTCTCGATGGAAGCTCAGCGCTTTCATGACAAGCCTCAAGCTGAAGGAGAATGGTCTACAGGCTTCTGTGATTGCTTCTCCGACTGCAAAAACTGTAATAAAATAAACTCCATTCTTATTTTTCATTTATCTGATTTTACACTTATCGTTGTACGTATATATATATAATATTATGGTTGTTCTCAATATACAAGTAGTTATGATTTTACCTATTTTTTCTTTATCACTTGATACTTTTTTTTTTATGAAAAAAAAAAGGATCGACGAGAAAACTTCTAACTTATCATGCAATAAATGAATGGACAGGTTGTATCACATGCTGGTGTCCATGTATTACATTTGGCCAAGTCGCTGAGATTGTAGATCAAGGAGCGACCAGTAAGTTTTACTTATGCTAAATAAGTGAGAATAATTGTCAATTAAGTTATAACGAGGCTAGCGATCAATAATTTTCGGCTTGGAAATTGCAGCGTGCGGTACGGGTGGAGCAATATACGCGTTGTTAAGTGCAGTAACGGGTTGTGCATGTATCTACTCGTGTTTCTATCGTGGAAAGATGAGAGCTCAATACAACATTGGAGGTAGTCATTGTGGAGACTGCCTTCAACATTTCTTCTGCGAGCTCTGTGCTCTCACCCAAGAATACCGTGAACTCAAGAACCGCGGTTTCGACATGACTCTTGGTATTTATACCTTTTTATACCGGGATTTTTCCATTTTAAAAAGAGAGAGAAAAAAGACAACCATTTGTTTACTTATTGTAATTCTCAAAACATTGACATTTGTTTTTAAAAATCATTTTGGTATTTTTAGGATGGGCGGGGAACGTACAGAGGCAGCAGAACCAAGGTGTGGCGATGGGTGCTCCAGCCTTCCAAGGCGGCATGACCCGCTAAGATTTGTTTCTTTTATGTATTTCAATTAGTCATGTAATAAGAAACAAGGTTTAATCCTCTGTTTTGTATAATATTTATTATGCTTGTTAATGATGAAAGTGATTGATTGTATATTAATATTTGGTCAAGGATGAGGTTTGGACTAGTCAATTTGGTTTGGTATATGTTTTTTTTTTCTTTTAAGTTTATGTTTATTTTCTTATCTGGATATACCAAGAGCTGGTTAATGCTACACCAAATAAACGATTACATGTGGGTGTTAAGATTGAGAATTAAGTAAGAGCTGGTTGATACTACACCTGTTCAATATGGATGATATATTGATATAGATGATGATGTCACATGCTCATTTAGGGATGGATACTTGAGTTCTTTTTTACATCAGATTTGGTTTAGTTTCAGTTCAGTTCGGCTATGGATAAACTTTAACAGGAGTTTTATCAGTTAAGTTTAATTCAGTTTGGACTCGGTTCAATTTGGTTGGTTCGATTTGGTTCAAATGCTCGTCGTCGAGTTTAACTAAATTGTATAACATAAAGAAAGAGGATGGGGGGGAGGGGGGAATGGGGTCGGTGCCACATGAAACGTGTGCTTCCCCATTGGGCTTATATTGGGCTCGAAGGTATAAATTTGAGCCTTTATTGGGCTTTATATCAAAGGTTTGGATTTGTTGTTAATTTTGTGATTTAGCCATTCGGGACGGGCCATGGCAACCCGAAATTTAAGAGTTTTTCAACGATTTACCAATTGTGATTTTAAGAAATCACGATTGGTGATAAACTAAACTCCTTTCTGATAAGCTAAACTCATTTCAACTACAAAGAGACAACATAAATGACGAGAAAAATATTCTAGGATACGTTAAATCCTATAAAGGGATTGGGTCTGTATATTGAGAAAGATCAAATTAGACTGCGACGGCAAAAACAATATGTTGCTAAAATTTTCGTAATTATTACTACTACTAATACTGATAACTTTTATGCGTTTTTGGCAACTTTTACAACATGTTTTTTTGTTTTCCAAAAATTTGCTTGTTTGGTAAGATATAATGAGAAACAATTTTTTATGCAGACAAACCCGGCCTATTGCGCCCAAAAAACAATTTTTACAAATTCCCTAAGTTGTAATTTGGTACAGTCGTACGCGACTGTGACCAACCCGAAATATATTGAGATTGAATAGTAGACCGAACCGAGTTGTTTTTGTATGATTAGTAAGGTGTCAACAAAGAAAAATGGACCCAAACGGTCGAATTTTCGTTTGATTCTAAAAATCAAATACTACAAAGTTTAATCATTTCGTATTAGCAGAAGTTGATCGTCATTCACATACTGTAGATGGCGTGTTCCAGCGGATGACATTTTTCTATGTACCGATAAAGTGGATGACATTTATTCTGTGTACCGACAAAGTGGATGACATTTAAGACGTGGAACATTCGAGTATTCCACATTTGATAATAGTGATAAAATCGCTGTCAACTCAACGATTTATAATTATTTTCAATTTTTTTTTTCAATTTTCACTGAATTAGGTGAGGAATACTAATCAATATTATTGGCTGATGACACTTTAAAGTTGTTGGTTCTTCTATCAACAAATGTGAACGGAAGGAAGTTTTCTAAAAGCTAAATGACTCAGCAAGTCCCTAAGCTTATCACGTGTAATCCATCACCATCATCAATGATGTCACCAATTATGATCTTAATATTAGACAAGAGGGAGTATATTCTGCTGTCAACAAGTAGAGTTAAATTTGAACTAAAATGTCTTTAGTGATGTAATTCTGAGAAATTATTTCTGGATATTATTGTCTTTATTAATTTTATTTAGATCATATATTCATTGTCAAATGATTATAATCTGATAGGAAGATGGGGAGAGATACAGAGAGAAGAAACATAACTATACAATTTTTTGTTTGCATCCCTGATTTTCATCTTCTTCCTCTCATCCTAAGCAGTTGCACAAGGATTATAACAACAATCACAAAACATTAGTCTTTGGAAACTAATCCCCACGTTTCTTATCGGTCGAGTTCACATGAAGTAGTCTTGCTATGGCGTAAGATGATGTTATTTACAAAGATCAGACTAAAAGTGATCAAGAGCACGTCTCAGATTTGTTTTCTTGTCAGAAGATAGAGACCAATGGAATGGTCTTGTCTTCTTCCATAGGCTTAGTTGATGTTGATGAAGAAAGCCTGTGGACCAAAACATCTAACGCTTCCTTCATCCACCAATCTCTACAAGCTTCTCTTGCTTCATCTACTTTCATCCACATTCTTTGCCTAAGATGTTGTTCAGGCCAAAGATCAAGCTCTTCTGTCACAAGCATTGGGAACATTAATCCTTCATAGAATGTTCCTCTGCTTTTGCTCAAGAAATCCCATTTTCCAAGTTGTCTCTGCTCAAATGTCAGCGCAGATGCTTTAATTTAGATGATCAATCCATGTAAAACAAGCCCCAAAATGAAAACCATGTGATCGGTTTCAAATTTACCTCAACGTTTCCCATAACTCCAGCTTCTTCCAGAGATTCTCTTGAAGCAGCTTCTTCTACAGATTCATCAAGCTCCCAACCACCCTGACATTATTCAAATCAATTACAGAGCAAAAAGTTAATACCAAAAGTTAAGAGTTTTTTTTTTTTGGTTTCTTTGTTCTTGTTGGGGGTAAAAAAGTTAGTACCTTTGGGAACATCAGAGCGTGACCCTTCTGTGATGAGATGACCAAAACTTCAAAATCGTCGCTGATTGTGCCATCGCTCGAAATTTTGAGCCTATACGGAATACACCTGCAAATCTCCCCCAAATTTTCCAAATTTAGAAACTTTGATCATACAGAGATCAAATCCTAACATTGGTGTATTTATATGATCAGATCTATCTACATACCCGACGACTTGACGGCGTCCCTTGTTGTATCTTTGGAATTGACGACCCGTACGAGAGACCACACACACCATTTTTTACAAAACAGAGGACTAGAAGAATCTGAAGATTTGTATAAAAGAAGAGTGATCACGTACGGTTTTGTTTAGACGGCTAATCCGGAAGATGAATCTCGAAAAGAAAAGAAGAAGGCACGAATGTTTTGCCGGTTTGTAGATCCAAGTTACAAAATTGTTTTGAGGGTTTATAAGAAAAGAGTGGATAGGAATTATCAAGTTATGATGATAGGTGAGTGAGGAACAGAATGAGATGAGACAAAAAGCGTTGTCTCTGCCTCTTGTGGCTTTTTCTTTTATAGAAAAACGGCCGCTTTATCTTTATCTTTGTTTATTTGGTAATTTTAATTAAGTTTACCTTGTTGAGGTTTATCATAGAGCTACAATTTGTATATTTTACCTTGGCGTGGTAGATGCGTGTAAGTGTGGATATAGTGAAATCATTATTGAAGTCAAAATTATGAATGGTAAATTATGTTTGTTCATTTTTTAAAAAAAATATTTAAATTAAGTCTGTTCATTTCATCAACTTTTCCTATAACAATGCGAGGGAAGCAGTTGAACAACATCCCAACTCCAAATACATAATTTTTTTTTTACTATAAATAACATTAAGGCCTATATTCTTAGAAAAAAACATTTCTTTGAAACAGCTCACATCTCTATATAAAATCATCGTTTTAAAAAACAAAAAAAATCACATGCGAGATACAAGTGATACTGAAAATGATAACCATACATAATGTTTTAATAAAAAGATAAATGGGTGATGAAAAAAAACCTTTCAGAATTGATGATTCACCATTCTAATTTCTACATATGGCGGATATAGATTTGTTAGTGACTTAGTGTAGGTCCAGTATATCTGGCTTACTTTTACAATTTTCTACATTTGAAATCAGGTATAAGAAAATGAGTAAATATTGGGAGATCAGTGAGATGACCATACCGATATTATGGAAATCATAAAGATCAAGAAATATCCAGAAGATTATGAAGATCTTAGTTTAGGAAATTTACCTTTATCTCTAAATATATTATTTACATTTATGTTTATCTTAAATTATGAAATTTAGATCTCTTATCTTTATATAAGAGAAGACACTTGTAATATTATTCTCATGAGAGTCTAATATAATTCTTCTTAAAATAATTTTGTGTTCTTACTCTCATTAATTTATCAGTAAATGAATGTGAATAACCAAAAAAATTTCTGTTGACGCATATCAATATGGCAATGTTCTAATAGACGTGAAGTTCAACAATATGAAATTCACAATTGCTGAGGGGCTGTGGGCAAGCTTGGCCTTGATTAACTCCACGACCCCTCATCTCCTTCGATCTGAGAGCGACCCCTTTGAATGGAAGCAACCATTCTCAAGGGCCCTCTTACAACCCATATGGCTTACGCGATCTGCTCCCCTTTCCCTCTGAAGGTACCTTCCGGAGGTTTCAGAAAGATGGAGTTCCCTCTTTCTTTGCGCCGGAAACAGAGTGTTGTGCTATCTTAGCATTAGAGCTAGCTGATAAAAAAAAAGGGGAAAAAACATTGAAGGGAGGGAGAGAGAGAGAAAGAGATAACGGATGATGAACAAAAGTCGCTATCCAGACGCGGCTCGCTTATGTTTACACGGAGGGACGACGCCACGTGCGTCAAGCCCCACCTTCCTACGACATGTTTTGATCGCAATCGCTCTTTTCCCACGTAAGCGTCTGAGTCTGTGTCCATGGAACATAGCCCATGGAAAAGAGATATACCATGCATCGACAATGGATCAATGTTAGTTTTCAGTTTTTCACTAGCTTCGTGTGATATTATGGTTCGTTATATAATCTGAAGATCAGAATTCAACGATTTTAGTTATGTTTGTGTGTCATTGTACCTAGATGCATCAAGGTTCAACGATTTTTAGTTATGTTTATTCAGAATTATCAAATATCAAAATAGGTGTGGATACAAGTTCTCATTATTGTTTCCACTTTTCAGCCACTCTTTTAGAAATTTTCATCCAAAAACTATTCACCAGCACACAAGTTTATTTAGGGGTTTGAGTGATCAACTTCTCTTTAAATACGATAATTCACCAAAAATGGCACATGCTATTTTATCATATGTAATGCTTAAACCCGATAGGCTAGTTCAACGACGTATAGGTCAAATTGATAGTTCCATTAGGCCGTTCCAGATTCAAGACTTTCGAAATTTTGCTCGTGCGTAACCAACATCAATTGATTCTAGTTTATTTTCTAACCTTTTAAAGAAGTTCAGATAACAAAGATGATTTCTTACAAAAACAATTGAAAAAAGTCCATAATTCTATACGTCAAAAAGTAAATTCCGATTAAAACAGAAGGTAAACACGACCACACGAGGCTATCTTATGATTCTATAAATTGAAACAATAACATGCTTATTATCATCCATTATTGTTTAATACAGTATTAAGAATCCTTAATGATTAATTATCCTGAAGGATCCTACTACTAAATCAATAAATCTTGATACATAATTAACTTTGTTTGTAAAATAAAGAATACTAATATAAGGGTAGAGTAGTTAAATGTTTGAACATCCTCCAACATGAATTGGGATTATGTAGCAACCATAACTAAAAATATAATAAGAAATGGTGAAGTGAGATTCAGTTTCTGATACTGCCGGTGAGGTTGGTCGCGCTTAAACCATGTGCACTCATGGACTGTCCCTAGACAAGTGTGGGGCAATTTTGTTGGATCAACCAAACTTTTAATTGACAATTATTTTTACAATTATTACAACATTCGAAGCGATCTGGTAGAGTCAACATTTTTGTTTTCTTTTTGTTCCACTAAGGCAAGTTAATATCCATGACTCACTTCTCCAAAAGAGAACTACCAGTTACAAAATATATTACATACTTCGATATTATTAAGTTCTTCTTTGTTGTTGCTAAATTAGGCTTAGAGGGTATTATGTTGATATGCATGTGAGGATTACATAGCTATATATGATCCATGGATCAGAATTCAGACATTGCTAAAGTTTGAGAATAACAAATCATAAAACTGAAAACGTTGTGGATAAAATAGATGTGATAACAGATAATCCAAGCACACCACCACATAAAAACAATGGGAATATAATATGACACCCAAGATTCTTATTCCCAACGCAAAAGTTAAGCAACGACTAGTAAATAAAAGTGTCTGAGCATTTCCAAGAAAATTAACGTCCAGTGATTTGAATGATGTGATTTCACAATTATTTTACTCAACATTTCGATGAAATCATTTCAAATTCTTCCGAAGAAGCTAGATTCCTCACAATTCCCATGCGGCCATGCCACTGTATTAGACCAAACAAGAGAAGGTAAGAAAACTCTCGATGTCAACCTCGCGAGCCGCATTGTTCTGAAAATTCTGATTACAACTTTGAAATTTCTTTTGTTGCTCTCTTGTTTTGACGAATAAATACTTTAAAAAATCGTTTAATTGTTTTGGGTTTTCTATGCTACAAAGGGAGATATACGTACTTATACAATGAATATAAAAGTTGTAATAATTTTTGAAACCTGGAGATGTGTCTAATAAAATATTAAATTTTAGTATTTTTGTTTTTTACACCGACAAGATTTTTGATATATGAATAATATGAAATCATTTTTCGAAAAATAACAAAGCAAATTGTGTTTAATACCATGGTTCTTTCACATTTTTGTGACCATATTTTAGATCGGTTCTTACGCTATCTTAAATAATAATACTAGCAAATTTCTAATAGTTTCATACAATTACAAACAGTTTTTGAAATATAAAACGTGACCTTGGTACAAATTTATTTGGAAATAATTTTGTCCGAATAATTTATTGTTGTTAATATTTTTTTTTTAATAATAATAACCCGACCCGGGCAACGGCAAAGTTCGACCCGATAGATAGACTTGCCGGAGAAAGGAAAATCGAAGTTGATTTCCCGAGAAACCCTCCGCATAAACCCTCTTTTTACTGTGGGCTTTGTTCGCAGACACTTTTTCCCTTCTCCCTCTCTTCTTCTCCAATCGGATTTTTCGCTCCGAAATTTGAACAAAACAGCTCGAACCTTCTCTTGTTCCCGCTCTTGTGGTTCGCGAGGGAGCCAAAATCGATCTAGGGTTTTGGTTTTCTCGCTCCCCAGAATCCACTAGGGTTCTCTGGTTCGATATCCGATTCCGTCCAGTGTTGTTTGTTCTTCCAATAATATGTCACAAGACGAGGAGATTGTGATGCGGGATGTGACGAACGCGGGTCTCTGCGTTGGTGACCGCATTGGCCGAGAAGCCGCATCTCAGCTCGATCTTGAAGAAGCTCTAGAAGCTTCCAGATACGCTAGTCACCCCTATTCGACTCATCCCAGAGAGGTTAGCTTCAGGAACGATTCGAGTTCAGGATTTTGTATTTCCGAATCAATTAGCTCAGTTTTCTTTCGATTGGAGAAAACTTAGTTGAAATCGAGCTATTGCAAGATTGAGAACTTGAGCTTAGTCTTATATGGTGTGTGTCTTTGTTGCAGTGGCCGCCGTTAATCGAGGTTGGTGAGACTTGGGAATTGCCTTCTGTACTTATCGAGAGGTATAATACAGCAGGTGGGGAAGGGACGGCCTTGTGTGGAATTTTTCCAGAGATTCGACGGGCGTGGGCATCCGTCGACAATTCATTGTTTCTGTGGCGTTTCGACAAAAGGTAAACTTTGGCTTTTCCTTTTTTAGTTACAGGGGAATTCAGAGCTTGAGGTGCATCGTTTTCATAGTTGTTGCTTTGTTTTGATAAACGCATGTCGATTAGGGATGGGCAATGTCCTGAGTATAGCGGGGAGGAGCAGGCTATTTGTGCCGTTGGACTAGCGAAATGTAGACCTGGAGTTTTTGTTGAAGCTATTCAATATCTTTTGGTGCTGGCAACTCCTGTTGAGGTGACACTTTTCAAAGGCGCAATCTGATCACAACCTTCTTCTTTAGTTTTGTCTACTACTCTATATAATTTTCTGAGAAAAAAAATCTCTACTTCTCATCAGTTGGTTCTTGTTGGAGTTTGCTGCACTGAAGGACCTGATGGTAGAGATCCTTATGCTGAGATTTCAGTACAGCCTCTGCCTGACTATACTATATCATCAGATGGAGTGACTATGACATGCGTTACGTGTACCAATAGAGGGCGCATTTTCATGGCTGGACGTGATGGTCATATATATGAGCTATTATATACAACTGGTTCAGGCTGGCATAAACGTTGTCGTAAAGTATGCCTTACTGCAGGTGTTGGTAGTATGATCTCCAGGTACACTACTTCTCTTTGTCTTTCTTTTTTCTTTCTTCTACTGTCCTCTCTGATATTTGATTCTGGAATCTGGGATAAAGCAAGCTTCTAGCAACCCATTTGGTATCTCTAACTCCTTGTGCTCTACTATTCCGACATATCATATTCTTTATGTTCGTTTTTTTAATATTTATCCTCAATTCTGTCAATTTTAGGTGGGTTGTGCCAAATGTGTTCAAGTTTGGAGCTGTAGATCCTGTTGTAGAGATGGTCGTTGATAATGAAAGGCAAATTTTATATGCCCGCACTGAAGAGATGAAACTTCAAGCATATGTTTTTGGGCCAAATGGGGAAGGCCCTCTTAAGAAGGTTGCAGAAGAAAGGAATCTGTTAAATCAGAAGGATGTGAGCCAAGGAAATCGACAGTCAACAGCGGCAGGTCGATCTAACAAGCCAACCATAGTCAGCATTTCGCCACTGTCCATGCTGGAATCCAAATGGTTGCACCTTGTTGCGGCGTTATCAGATGGTAGGAGGATGTATCTCTCCACCTCTTCAAGTGGAAGTAGTTTCAGTGGGTTCAACAACCACCGGCAGACTCCAAGCTGTTTGAAAGTCGTTTCAACTAGGCCATCTCCTCCATTGGGGGCCGGTGTTGGGCTTGGTTTTGGAGCTGCATCTCTTGCTGGTAGAACCCCAAATGAGGATCTCTCCATGAAGGTTGAAACAGCATATTATTCTGTTGGAACTCTTGTCCTTTCAGATTCATCGCCACCTGCTATGTCTTCTCTTCTTGTTGTTAGCAGAGATTCAAGCGTGCACTCTCAGGCTGGCGGCAGTTCAGCTTCAAGTTCAAGGAGTTCTCGGGCTTTACGGGAAGTTGTGTCCTCTCTACCCATTGAAGGCCGTATGCTTTTTGTAGCCGATGTGCTCCCCTCTTCTGATACTGCTGCTACTGTTCAATCATTGTATTCAGAACTTGAATACTGTGGACTCGAAGTCTCGGGAGAGTCTTATGAAAAGGCATGTGGAAAACTCTGGGCCAGAGGTGATCTTTCGACCCAGCATATCTTGCCAAGGCGAAAGATTGTCATTTTTACCACCATGGGTATGATGGAACTGGTTTTTAATAGACCTGTTGATATCTTGAGAAGACTTCTAGAATCCAACTCTCCAAGGTCCCTTCTGGAAGATTTTTTCACCCGCTTTGGAGCAGGCGAAGCAGCTGCCATGTGCTTGATGTTGGCTGCCCGGATAATAAATTTTGAAGATCTAATTAGTAACATTGTTGCCGATAAAGCAGCTGAGGCTTTTGAGGATCCGAGAATGGTAGGCATGCCACAATTTGATGGCAGTAGTGGATTGTCAAATACTAGAACAGCAACTGGAGGTTTCAGCATGGGCCAAGTTGTTCAAGAAGCCGAGCCTATATTTTCAGGTGCACACGAAGGGCTCTGCCTTTGTACGTCAAGATTACTGTTTCCCCTGTGGGAACTTTCTGTGGTGTCTAAAAAAACCAGTTTTGATTCCATGTCTGAGGACGGAGTGGTGATTTGTCGTCTTTCTACCAGTGCTATGAATGTGCTGGAAAGCAAGATTCGATCGTTGGAGAAATTCTTAAGATCTAGAAGGAACCAGAGAAGGGGGCTTTATGGATATGTTGCTGGGTTAGGAGATGTTACAGGCTCTATTTTGTATGGTAATGGTTCAGAGTTGGGTGCTACTGAGAGGAATATGGTTAGGAACTTGTTTGGAGCATATTCCAATGGAGGCGAGTCAGCAAATAAAAGACAGCGGTTGCCATATAGTCCTGCTGAATTGGCTGCCACGGAGGTACAATCTGTTGAATTGTTATAAATCTAGTGTTAATTTCTTCCTTCTCAATTAATTTGTTGTGGAAGTCTTTAATTAGTCTTTCCCTCCTGCAGGTGAGGGCGATGGAGTGTATTAGGCAGTTACTTCTCAGATCTGCAGAAGCCCTCTTCCTACTTCAACTTCTCTCTCAACATCATGTTGCTAGATTAGTTCAGGGGCTTGACGCAAACTTAAAGCAAGCTTTGGTTCAGTTGACATTCCATCAGTTAGTTTGTTCTGAAGAGGGCGACCAAATTGCAACAAGACTCATATCTGCCGTGATGGAGGTACCTCCCTTTAAATTAGCCTCAGTGTCCTCTTCCTAAATTTTCTGATTTTCTAACTTAAATCTTATACTATGTTGCCCCAGTATTATACCGGCTCAGATGGCAGGGGAACAGTTGACGATATTAGCGGGCGGCTACGTGAAGGTTGCCCAAGTTACTTCAAGGAGTCGGATTACAAATTCTTCTTAGCTGTTGAACGCCTTGAAAGAGCTGCTTTAACTTCAGATGCTGAGGAGAAAGAGAATGTTGCTAGAGAGGCGTTCAGTTTCTTGAGTAAAGTCCCTGGATCTGCAGATCTCAGAACTGTCTGCAAACGTTTTGAGGAATTGAGGTTAGTTTTTCATTCAAGTAGATGTCTACACACTTGGTTGTTTGTATTTTGTGATCGTTGGTCAATAAACCTCTTTTTTTTTTTTTTTTTTTTTTTTGGGTGTTAACGCTTTCATTCGTAGTGGCAGTCGAACGAAACAGGAATCCTTTTTACCCTTCTGAAACGAATTTCATAGAATATTCCAAAGATACTTTCCAAATTATAGTTAAGATACCTTATGATCCCATGAATTTAAAGATAGACAAACAACAAAAAGGATAAATCTAGAAGTTTACAGTTAAGCATTCACACAGGAATAAAGTAAAACCTCTAGGCCAAATTCATCAAGGCGAAAGGGACAATTTTGTTGCCCTTTCTTTTAAGATTTCATTTATTTAGTATTCACTCAGAATGATTTTTCTACAGGTTCTATGAAGCTGTTGTCTGTTTGCCTTTGCAGAAGGCCCAAGCCCTTGATCCTGCTGGCGATGCTTTCAATGACCAAATTGATGCTTCCATTAGAGAGCATGCTATTGCCCAGCGAAAACAATGCTATGAAATTATCGCTAATGCCTTGCGATCTCTAGCTAGTTCCATGCTAGATGAGGCTTCACGTAGACAATATATATGCCAAATCGTTCATCTTGGTGTGCAATCAACTGACAGAGCATTCCGGGAGTACCTATACAACGCCATGATAGAACTGGGTCTTGAAAATGAGCTCCTGGAGTACGGAGGTCCAGATTTGGTACCTTTTCTCCAGAATGCTGGCAGTCATTCGGCATCAGAGGTTTGCTATTTATACGCTAGAATTTTTAAATTATATCCAATAATATGGTGTTAGGAATAGCCTTAAATTCATATATTGTCTACCTGTTACACTTAGCTAAAAACTAGGAGCGTCAGTCTTCCACCAACTGCGAAAAGAAAACAAGTCAGGTTTAGTGGTAGACACTGCTGCTGTTTTCTATGAATTACTCATTTGTCTCCTTATGCCATAATAGGTCGCGGCTGTATCTTCTGGATCATCTCCGCTGGGTCAGTCAGGAACACAGATTTCATCAAATCAAGCCAAATATTTTGATCTTCTTGCGAAATACTATGTGTCGAAGAGACAGCATGTGCTTGCTGCTCATGTGCTTCTAAGGCTTGCGGAAAGGCGCGCAATTATTTCAGGGGACAATCCTATCCTTGAACAAAGGTAAGCAATCTGTCTTTCATGTTTTGTCTTGAAATTTGCCGTGAGTCACATATTACCTTGATTCTTCAACTCTTCCTTCCTTTATCATCTCTAATGGGATGCTACCTTGTGAATATAGGCGACAATACCTTAGCCTCGCAGTTTTACAGGCTAAGAATGCAAGTAATAGCGATGGTTTAGTAGGTTCTGATCAAGGTGCTTCTGACAGTGGGTTGCTTGATCTGCTTGAAGGAAAACTCGCAGTTCTTCAGTTCCAAATAAAGATCAGAGACAAACTTGAAGCCATGGCTTCGAATTTCGAGTCCTCGGTTGCCATGCAGGAGTCTGACCAGAATGAGCCAGTACTTGATTGTGGTTCTAGTGATGGTTCCAGCTTAGCAAATGCAGCAAATGAAAAGGCCATGGAGCTCTCCTTGGAGCTTAAAAGCATAACGCAGTTGTATAATGAATATGCTGTCCCATTTGAGCTCTGGGAGGTAAGTCTAAAAATCATAAACTGTCATATATGTATATTCTTTTTTTTTAATGTACTGCTGGACCATGTTTCTGGGTTAACTGGTTTTCTAGAACTAACTATAGGAACATGGGAAGCCTCCATTTCTCACTATCTGTAACTTAGCTGATATTCTGTAAATTCGTAGGTTCAATGACTCAATGCTAGTATCTTTTTGCTCCCTTGACATTGATTGTGTGTTTTCTGGCTTTACTAATATGCAGATCTGTCTGGAAATGCTCTACTTTGCCAACTATTCTGCTGATGCTGATTCAAGCATAATAAAGGAAACATGGGCTAGACTCATCGAGCAAGCTCTTTCTCAAGGTGGGATAGCTGAAGCATGTTCAGTACTCAAGAGAGTCGGATCTCAGATATATCCTGGCGATGGAGCTGTTTTACCGCTCGATGTCCTGTGCCTTCACCTCGAGAAAGCTGCACTTGTAAGCTTCTTTCTCGTTATGTCGTTGATTCTTTCCATCAGGTTAGAACTGAATTTGAATACAAACTGTGGGAAAATTTTACAGGAGAGATCAGAGAGGAATGAAATTGTTGGGGATGAAGACATAGCTCGAGCTCTACTAGCCGCCTGCAAAGGCGCAGCTGAACCCGTGCTCAACGCTTATGACCGTTTATTATCTAATGCAGCCATTGTGTCGTCGCCGAATCTAAGAATCCGCCTCCTTGGTTCAGTTCTGGTGGTGCTCCTTGAATGGGCAATGTCGGTATTGTCAGACAGAATGGGCTCGAGTCCAACGAGGTCTTCTTTGATATTAGGTGGCTCGTTTGCACATGAGAACAAAGCCGTTCTTAACCAAGGGGTCCGTGATAAGATCGCAAGCGCCGCAAACAGGCAAGTTTCTCTCTGTTATCTTAAGTAGGCCTAGGCATTTGGTATAATCTCACATGTAATTTTTTTTTTTTGTGTGTGAACGGACAGGTACATGACAGAGGTTAGGAGACTGACTCTGCCACCGACGAAGACGGAGAGTATATTCGCTGGTTTCAAAAAACTTGACGAGTCTCTCTTAAGTCCATTCTCCTTCTGATCCATCATCACTCTTTTTCTTTTTTTATTTGCATCCAATTTTTTTCACTTTATAGGGTATTTAGCAGCTTTCTTGTAACTTTAAATAACTCTTAGGGGAAATTTCCCCTTCTTTAGTCTTCAGAGAGAATCAAAATACGTAAAGAGAGATATAATTCTGTAGTTCCTCTTAAATTTGGGGCCTTGTGTGTCATTTTTATCTGTATTATCTAGTTTCTTTATCGAGTGTTGTTGTTGGTTATTAATTTTACTTTCAAACCATGATATATGAAAAGTAACGAGGATTTTGAAGTATTTAGAAATAAAATATTTGTAAATTTAATTAAAACGACTTGTGAATTGTTATCTGTTAATTATTTTTTTCAAGTTCGTAAATTTATTGTATTTGCATGCTAAACTTCAAGAACTTGAAAATGATGTATCAGAAGCATTTTGTAAGAGCTAAGTCACACTATTGCACACTTGCCAATGAGTTTTCCCTGAAATTTTCGACTTTGACTATTCGTTCGTGCTATCGACGTTGGATTCCATTTACATTTTCATAGAACCAAAGTGGAATTTTGTTGGCAGCTTTTGCTTCCCCATTTTTTGTTGATCTTTACCCTCCCTTCGAGGACAACAACATTAACAATATTGAAAAAGTAGCACCAAATTAACAGGTAGGATACTGGTGTGTTTTTGTCAAAATTCAAGAGTATGTAATATTTGTCGTTTATGGATGTACACTTTTGGAGATTTCTGTGCTGAAGATAAATTTGTCTCTTGTGGGATGTGTGCTACAGTTTGAGCTGTTTACTAGCGAATGGTCAAATTTTGAAACCGTAACTTGTTATTGAAATATTCTAATGAATGTTACGATGACTAATAGTCGGTAAAAGAATTTAGAGGGAAACTTAACTAAACGAAATGTGTTTAAATAAACAATGAAATGATATAACTAAGATAATGTAAATAAACAGTTCAAATTTTGAGATTAACGGGGTTTGACCGTGGTCCGGACTTGGGACATGTTCGGTTCATTAAAGTTCAAGATTCTTGTCTCCTGCATTGATTTCTTCATTATATAGTATCTTTCTGGTTTTTCGTACAGTTTATGATTTTATGGTTTTTCTAAAAAGTTTTTATAGAATCGCAATCACAATATATGCATACTGTAAATTTAAATGGTTAAGGTATTCTATCTTCGCTCAGTCCAGTAAAATATTGTGGGTAAGTGAGACAAAAGAAGAACATTACATATGCTCCAAGATTAATCTGAAAATTGATGTTTAAAAAATTCTGATAAAATCTGATTAGAAGTTGCGTCACTGGAATCATGAGACATGGTCTCTAGTGATTTGTAAAATTTGTCGTACATGTTTGGCCAGAATGGGATGGTCCCTAATAAACTGACAACACACATACAAATAAATTCAGATGGTCCCTAATCCTTCAATGTAATTAACCCTATTCTACGAACACCAGTGCTGTGAGTTATCGGAATTTATAAAGCTATTGGGTTATATTTGAATAAACGTTGCTAATTTATGAACTTTTAAGAAAATAATAGTATTGTTCAGCAAAATTTTCTCCAAATTATGCCAAAAGAAATGACTAATATATATGCATTGTATTTGTGGTAGTAGTAAAAACTAAAAAGAAAGAGAAAAGAAAAACTATTTCCCGCTAAACTAGCAGAAGCTACAAATAATATATACTCGTGTTAACGCTCTAAATCAAAGACGAAGAGACAAATAAACAGTTAGTAATTGATAAAACGAACTTAATTAGCAGCGACGCGAATCATCTCTCTATCGTTGTCGAAACACAGCCTTAAACCTCATTTAAATCTCTCTCTAGCTTTCTCTCAGACAAAACTAAAAACCAAAAGCAAGTGTTTCTCTTTGGCGATTTCATAAACCCTAGCATTTTGATGAGTTACTAGTGCTCTCTTCGTTTTACTTTCTGCTTTGCGCCGATCTTCGTAATTGTGTTGCGAAAGGATGGGTTTTGTGTGTCTAGGGGTATCTTAGTCGATTTTGCTGGTGTGTTGGAAACTTAGAACTTTAGCATTTGGTTGAACTGGGAAATTGGGATTGTGGTGAGGAGCGAGGATTGAGATCGGAAAAAATGGAGGAAAGAGGAGGATATATGTCACCTTCATTGACCGTATCGTCGTCATATCGGGAAGGAGGAAGCAAGGGCTTATCGCGACGGAGGTCGATGAGGCCGAGCTTTGACGCGGATAACGAGTTCATAACCCTACTCCATGGCTCGGATCCCGTAAGAATCGAGTTAAATCGGCTGGAGAACGAAGTCAGAGGTACGAGATTGCGTTTTGTTGAGGATTGACCTGTGAATTTGAAATTGGGTTGGATTAGCAGTCTAGTCAGGCTTTGTTCCAGGCAGCAACGTGCATGCTTGTAGGTTCTTGTTTTAAAACATTGACTTGGTGTGTTGTAGATAAGGATCGGGAATTATCTGAATCCCAAGCTGAAATCAAAGCTTTGAGGTTGTCTGAACGGCAAAGAGAGAAGGCTGTTGAAGAGGTTAATCCCTTTCTTAAGCTTCCATCTCATGAAATCTCCCAATATTTATTTTTATCTTTTGGAATTGCAAAGTATTTACCTTCTTTTTCCTTTTAAACTTGAGTGGCATTATGATATTCCTATTTTATGAAGATGGAGTACTTATTTGGAATAAGTTTCTCTGGTTAATCATCTATATTGCTTGTCTGTGAGTTTGGTTTGGCTTGTGCACAACCGTTACATGGCTTATTAGAAATGAAGACATGAAATCATTATAGGTGCTTACTAGCTTTTTATAACAAGACTTCAAAGTGTTATTCTGAGAACTGAAAATTGTGCCGGCGCATCTCATGTAGTTTTATTCTTATGTCATATATAGTCTTACACTTCTCTGTATACTGACCTCTCTGCTGTCTAATTTGATTACTGAAGCTCACCGAAGAGTTGGGAAAGATGGCGGCAAAACTTAAACTGAGTGAAAACCTTCTTGAGAGTAAAGTATGCTTGTAATTTTTCTTCCGTTCTTTGATTCCCTTTGCTCTTGATTGATTATATATATAACGTTGTCATTTGTTGTCACAGAATCTTGAAATCAAGAAAATAAATGAAGAAAAGAAGGCTTCCATGGCAGCTCAATTTGCAGCAGAAGCCTCTCTTCGTAGGGTGCATGCTGCTCAAAAGGATGATGACATGCCTCCAATTGAAGCTATTCTTGCCCCTTTAGAGGCTGAACTGAAGCTTGCGAGACAAGAAGTATTTTCCTTTCAGAAATATCTTTCTAGCTGGATTCAATAAGTTCTGGGACATTTTAACTGGATTCCTATCTGATTTTGCAATATCTGATTGGTAGATTGCTAAACTTCAAGACGACAACAAATCACTTGACCGCCTTACCAAATCAAAGGAAGCAGCTCTGCTTGAAGCTGAAAGGACAGTTCAGTCGGCACTGGCAAAGGCTTCAATGGTTGATGATCTCCAGAATAAGAACCAAGAATTGATGAAACAAATCGAAATTTGTCAGGTATGTCTCTCATTTTTTTTTTAATTGACTGAATCAGCTAATTAGATTATCTATTCCCTTCTTCACAACAGCGTGGCCTAATTTGCCTATACATTGGTTAAATTAGGAAGAGAATAAAATTATAGACAAGATGCACAGACAGAAGGTTGCAGAGGTTGAAAAGCTTATGCAGAGTGTGGGGGAGTTAGAAGAAGCTGTTCTTGCTGGTGGTGCAGCCGCAAATGCAGTGAGAGATTACCAGAGGAAATTTCAAGAAATGAATGTAATAATTCTTACGCTTCTATAGTGCCACAGGATCTGTTTTTCTTCTTATGCTGGTCTCGTAATTGTGTCATTTGGTCTTTTTCGTAGGAAGAGAGAAAAATTCTTGAACGGGAATTGGCCCGTGCTAAGGTTAATGCAAACAGAGTTGCTACTGTAGTAGCAAACGAATGGAAAGATTCCAACGACCAAGTGATGCCGGTAAGGCAGTGGCTCGAAGAACGGAGATTCTTGCAGGTCTTGTTTTGTTTTTTTCCCTTACTTCTCTTTCTGCTTCGAGTTGTGATTGAAATTTATGGTGGTTAACAAAAACTATTGCCGTCTCCTATTTCTGTTTGGACAGGGAGAAATGCAGCAACTACGTGACAAACTTGCCATAGCTGACCGAGCTGCAAAATCTGAAGCTCAGCTGAAGGTAGAATCATAGCTATGTCACATCTCTAGTTTTATTTTTATTTTATTTTATATGGCCTTAATTTGGAATTGCTGATTTTACCTTTCTTTAGGAGAAATTTGTACTACGGCTTAGAGTGTTAGAAGAGAGTTTAAAGAGGCCTACAAGCAGCAGCAACAGAGGCACGCCTGGTGGTAGAAGCTCAAGCAACGGGCCTGCTCGAAGACAATCCCTTGGTGGAGCCGAAACGAGTCCAAAATTTACATCAAATGGTTCTTTGACCAAGAGAACGCCAAGTACTCAGTCGAGATCATTGACTCCTAGTGCCAGCACTATATTGAAGCATGCTAAAGGAACATCTATATCATTCGATGGGGGAACCAGATCGTTGGATAGAAACAAGGTGCTAATAAATAGACCGGGATTGAATATTCCTTTGAACCACCAATCTTCTGAAGGAACTTGCGGAGGCGAGTCGCCTAGCCCAATAAAAGGGGAAGAATCAGATGGCAAGTCAACAAACAATGATAGCGTCTCAGGTGTCCTATACGATTTGCTGCAGAAAGAGGTCATAACATTAAGAAAAGCTGCTCATGAGAAAGATCAAAGCCTAAGAGACAAAGACGAAGCTATTGAGGTTTGCTTAGTTTGGCCTTTATCCTTTTCTTTGCAGTCTTTATATTTACAAGAAAGTCTCAATTGTTTGGTTTGTGTGTGTGTTTAGATGTTGGCCAAGAAGGTTGAGACATTAACAAAGGCGATGGAAGTTGAGGCAAAGAAGATGCGAAGAGAAGTAGCTGTAATGGGGAAAGAAGTTGCAGCCATGCGCGTGGATAAAGGACAACAAGATAGTAAATCCAGACGTCCGTCCTCCATCTCTAAAGGATCTTCAAACACTGCTCAAATGCTCACTGGAAGGTATCATATTATATACTATGAGCTTTATATAAAGATATATCTAACTAAATATGTCATTTTGTTTAAGCGTTATGATCATCTTTCGCAGAGTGTCTGGACGAATTGGGATGACGAGGAGCACACAATGACAAGCTGATTCCCCAAGCATTTGGATCAATAACCGGTTGATTTCTGTCCTTGTGCCAAATTGATAAACCATCACTAGGAAGAGGGATTGCATTTGAAAGCTGAGCATGTAAAGGAACAAAACCGATTCGGTTTGGTGTATAAAGAAAATTGACTTTACTTGGCTAATATACCACGTGGTGATTTTCTTATTTTGTTGTGTTATGTATAGAAGGAGAGGTAGGCTTGTGTTTTATGTAACGTTTTAAGCTTTTAGTATGTTATTGTTTTCTCTCTCTCCCCTTAGCTAATGTTCTTGGTAGCTTTACCCGGTTTTACTCAATCTTTTGGTGGCCAAATCTTTTTTCTGAAAATGGAACTGATCAAATCAAACCAGCAAGTTAAAGGAACAGAACCACATGAATTGAACCGGCTTCGGATCATTGACCGGTACGCGGTTCGCAACGTGGATGTATAATTTCACTTTTGGCCCAAAAGTGAAAATATTTGAACGAGTAGGCCTACCTTTTTGTTTTGAAATTGCATTCCATTTCCGTTCTCGTTCTCTGCTCCATTGGTTCTTTCCTCCTTTTTCCCAGATTCATCATCAATCTCCCTACATCATCAGATTACCTTTTTTTTTGTTTTCGTTAGATCTAGATCTGAGCGATCGGTGAGAGATTTTCCGGATCTTTGATCCGTTTCAGGAAATGGCGACGATGAAAAGTTTGATAGGTCTGATTAACAAAATCCAGAGGGCTTGCACTGTCCTCGGAGATCATGGCGGTGAAGGAATGTCGCTTTGGGAAGCTCTCCCAACCGTCGCTGTCGTTGGTGGCCAGGTTTGATCTCTCTATGAACATACACGTTTGAATTTTAGATCCGATCTCACTCCTCGCATCTTTAATCACTTCAATGTGTGCGTTTCTGATTTATTTTGGTGGTGATTTCTTTGGATCAGAGTTCCGGAAAATCTTCAGTTCTAGAAAGTGTTGTGGGCAGGGATTTTCTGCCTCGTGGATCTGGTAAATTTATCTCTCGTTATGCAATTTTGTCTGGTGATCAATGCTTGAAATTAGGTCTTAGATAGGATTCGGAAGTTTTCGTGCTCTTAGTTGCTTTCAATGAAAAATTAGCTAAAGTATACAATCTCGGAGCATGACATGGAGATTTTGACTGCTTCGACGAAGCTACAGAATAGCTCCCCATCATCGTGCCTTGTGATTATTGTTTCATTGATGCTGATTCTCCTAAACCTTTTTCAGTTTGTGTGCTGATTGATCATATATTGTTCTTCTCTTATATCGACTTGAAGTGCCCGTCTAATTTGGTACCAATTGATTAATCAGGTATCGTTACTAGGAGGCCATTGGTGTTGCAGCTTCATAAGACCGAAGAAGGGACAACCGAATATGCTGAGTTTCTTCATGCTCCTAAGAAGAGGTTTGCTGATTTTGGTAGGTTAACTGAGTCTTTCATGGGGCGTTCCAAATGTCAATGAATATCAGTTCCTATTTTCTATATGAAGCTAATTGCTGAAAATGATAAGATTCATAAATAGAAAGGCAGGTTGGGCTAATAAATGTTCTTCTCTTTCCAGCTGCTGTGCGAAAGGAGATCGAGGATGAAACTGATCGTATTACTGGGAAGTCGAAACAAATCTCAAACATTCCAATTCAGCTGAGCATATATTCTCCCAATGGTTTGTGCTTAGGACCACATTTCATGTAGTGTATACCTATTGTAAATAATGTAGCGCATATAGAAGACAGTTCTTATACTGTTGATACCACTAGTAATGAGTTAAGAGTAGTTGGATTAGATTTTAACTTTCCATTTTTGCTACGCCTCTTTCATGTGACTTTGATTTCTCACTTTAGGAGGATGCTTTTCTATGCAGTTGTTAATCTGACGCTGATAGATCTTCCGGGTTTGACGAAGGTTGCTGTAGGTAAGAGATCTTTGATATGACATATCCTTTGTTCTTGTATCTCGTAACATTTTCTAAGACTCTTCCCTTATATGAATGTTACACATGTAGAGGGTCAACCGGATAGTATCGTCCAAGACATTGAAAATATGGTCCGTTCTTATGTTGAAAAGGTCAGTTTTGCTCTAAGCTGTTGGTGACAAGGTTTCAATAATTTTGTCGTTTATCCAAACAAGTTGAAATGAACCATGCATTTGATCATCCTCGCACACTATGATATGTTTTCGGAAAATCTATCAGATATGAAAGTGATCAGGAAGGATCAAACTTTTTCTCTATAATGTTAACTCTAGAAGCTTATCCTGTGAGTTGTTTTATTGCAGCCAAATTGCATCATATTGGCTATTTCTCCAGCTAATCAAGATATTGCTACATCAGACGCTATAAAACTTGCTAGAGAAGTTGATCCTACAGGTACTATATAGAAGTAGTTTCCTAGTTACTAGTAAGTAGTAACTTTCACTCTCCACGCCATTTTTCTAAAATTTTCAAGTATTTTATCTGTAGGTGAAAGGACCTTTGGAGTGGCAACGAAGCTTGATATCATGGATAAAGGAACAGATTGTCTAGATGTAAGGATCTTTCTTTACTCCTGCAGCATGTGGTCTCAACTAAATCACTTACTTGTTTAATTACTTTGACACCTCATTCGGTACTTGATGAAGGTTCTTGAGGGAAGGTCATACCGATTGCAACATCCCTGGGTCGGAATTGTGAATCGTTCACAGGCTGATATCAATAAGAGGGTCGATATGATTGCTGCGCGTAGAAAGGAGCGTGAGTATTTTGAAACAAGCCCTGAATACGGGCACTTGGCCAGTAGGATGGGATCAGAATATCTAGCAAAACTCTTGTCTCAGGTACCTTTATGATTTACTCGCTCGGATCTCACCGAAATCAAAGCTTTGATGCATAGCGTTGACTCTCGTCCAACTTTTCTTTTCCTCTCTGTCAGCACTTAGAGACTGTTATCAGGCAGAAAATCCCCAGTATTGTTGCTCTGATCAACAAAAGCATCGATGAGATAAATGCAGAGCTGGATAGGATTGGGAGACCTATTGCCGTAGATTCAGGGGTAAGATCTTAAACCAGTATTTAATCAGTATTCAGAGTTGCATCAGAATCGGGTAGATAGT
Organism: Eutrema salsugineum; assembly: GCF_000478725.1. NCBI lineage: Eukaryota > Viridiplantae > Streptophyta > Magnoliopsida > Brassicales > Brassicaceae > Eutrema > Eutrema salsugineum. Next base: position 10,351,640 of record NW_006256612.1, read on the forward strand.
TACTCACCAAATTTGTATTTCAGGCCCAGCTTTACACAATTTTGGAACTCTGTCGGGCATTTGATCGTGTCTTTAAAGAGCACTTGGATGGAGGGTAAGTGATTTAGCTATTCTTCTTCTTAGTTGTATAGCTCATATCTTGTTCTATCTGTACTATTACATTGCGAAGATCAATTTAGATTCTATGAAAGGTTTAAAAGACAGTGGCCTTTCGAGAGTAATATGCTGCTCTAAAATGATTTAGTTTGTACTTGTTTAACTTTAGCTCAGTTTCCAGGCTAAGGAAAGTCCTGCAATGATGACCTTTTCATAGATGTTCGCCAAAAATGTTTCACATCATTTCTCAACGAAAGCCGGGAAAAGTCGGGTTTCTCACTATTATCATGTTTTTTTTTTGTATCAGACGACCTGGTGGAGACCGGATTTATGGAGTTTTCGACCATCAATTACCAGCAGCCTTAAAGAAACTTCCCTTTGATCGACACCTCTCTACCAAAAATGTTCAGAAGGTTGTTTCAGAAGCAGATGGTTATCAGCCACATCTTATTGCTCCTGAACAAGGATACAGAAGGCTCATTGATGGATCCATTAGCTATTTCAAAGGACCAGCTGAAGCCACTGTCGATGCAGTATGCCTCCAAATCTTCATTAGATCCCATTACTTATGAGTCTTCTTAATGTCCAATAGGTTTACTATATATTTTACTCTTGTTTGATATCTCCTAGGTGCATTTTGTATTGAAAGAGCTGGTCAGAAAGTCGATTTCAGAAACAGAGGTGAGAAGAGGCCTTCTGTTTTGAGAACTCCTCCTAGCTCTTTACGCCCTGTTTCAATCCTAAGTTGCCATTTGTCTTCTATTTGTTATCAGGAGCTGAAGCGATTCCCGACTCTAGCAAGCGATATAGCAGCTGCTGCAAATGAAGCTCTGGAAAGATTCAGAGACGAAAGCAGGAAAACGGTTCTTCGTCTGGTGGACATGGAATCCAGCTACCTGACGGTTGAGTTCTTCAGGAAACTTCACCTTGAACCCGAGAAAGAGAAACCAAACCCGAGAAATGCCCCACAACCAAACGCAGACCCCTACTCCGACAATCACTTCAGAAAGATCGGTACGTGTCTCTGGCTTCCCTCACTATGAATGAAACATATCAAACGTGTGTTGACTACGAATTAATTACTCAGGCTCCAACGTGAGTGCATACATAAACATGGTCTGTGACACATTGAGAAACTCTCTTCCAAAGGCTGTTGTATACTGCCAAGTTAGAGAAGCTAAGAGATCACTCCTCAACTTTTTCTACGCTCAAGTCGGCAGGAAAGAGGTAAACAATATTATTACCCTTTTTTCTTTTGTTGGATTATCATATGCCCAAACTGGGTCGATTTAAAGAGTGAAGAATTCTTTCTAATGATTCAATACATTAATAAAAAATGGTGTAGAAGGAGAAGCTAGGGGCGATGTTGGATGAAGACCCACAGCTAATGGAACGAAGAGGAACCTTAGCCAAACGGCTCGAGCTTTACAAACAAGCTAGAGACGACATCGATGCAGTGGCTTGGAAGTAAGGTGTAATCAAGGGACTCCTACGAAATATTCTTTCTATTTTAAATTTCTTTGTTCGTGTGGGCACTTCATTATAATAGATATGTTGGGAGTTGGAACTTCCAATCCATTGCTTCACACGCACACACGATAACTCATGTTTTCTTCAGTCACTAATTTTCTATTTCCCACTTTTTGGTATGTATCTTCGATTCTTGAATGTTGTTTTAGAACGGTCGAGTCATATTTGAAAGACGCACTCTTACATTAAGACAAAAGGATGGAACTATGAATCTTAAGATCTTGAAGAATCTGCCTACGGTTTGTATTCTATGCAACCACTTTGTCACTAACTCACTATTCGGATACCGTTCAAGTTGTAGCTAAAAAAGAATAAAAGAAAGCCATTTTTCTTGAAAAAAAATAACCAATTTATATTTCTCATTAAGAAAGAACTAACTATTGTAATTAATAAAAAGGAGTTTTCTTTCGTTACGAAATATAAAACGTAAAAAATTAATATTCATTCTTCAATAAGAACGAGCAGAAAGTATACCCATTTTGTCAGAAACCATATGGAAATGTACCTATTTGAACATTGATGGGTTTGCTCAGTGTTGTAGGCTGAACCAGTAGTTCAAGACCACCTTGTAAAAAATAAACAAAATTATCCATTATCTTGTTTGTATTTTGAAATTGTAGATAGTGCAATTGTGTTTGCATATAAATTCTATAAAAAGGTGCACTAATAAATACCTAAACCCAGCTGCAACGGATCTCATCCTTGTCTTTAAAGCAATGATTTAAGTTGTTTAGCTAATGAGCCTGTGTTTCACATGGTTGTTTATTTGAGAATAGGTTAAAAGATATGTAAACGTAGTAATTTACGTAATCCTTAAGATTCGGGATTTAGTAGTTAAGTCATGGAATCATCTCCCAACTGTATTTAATCTTTAAAGTAGTGAAAATAAAAGTCAAAGAGAGAGAGACATTTAAGGCTTTAACTTCCAGCTGTCCATTGTGCTGCTAATTGGGGAAAGGTCTCTATCCGGTTACCGTAGAGACACAAGTACCCAATCCTTTGTATGTTTCTGGCCTTTGTCTTCCTATGGCTTCTGAGTCTCTGTCAACATCACACCATCAAAGCTCTTTACTTTTTCAACCGACTTTTTCCGTGTGTGTGTTCGGACCACAAAAGCCTCTCTCTTTCTCTCGCTCTTTTATTACCTGCGCGCACTTCTGAGGATCTGAGAGCCAAAACATCATGGACGAAAGTCAAGAACTGGCGTTGACCCAGTTAAGAAAATCAGTTGAGAAACTCTCTTCTTCCACAGAGGTAATCAAATCCGACGCTTTAATTGCACTTCAAAGTTGTATCTTTTTGGCTGTTTGGTTTCTCTCCTTCATGCGTTTCACTGTCAATGTCTCGTTAGAAGTTGAGAAATATCTGACATTTAATTTTATTGGGGTTTCTGGTCTACATAAACACTCAATCATTCTCGTCATAATGGTTCCCGTTGCAAATGAGTCGTCTGATTAGGTTTCAGCCGCCCATAGGAAACCCCTGCAGTAAAGAGTGTCTAGTAAAAGCATTCAAAAACAACTTTTTGGTCATTCTAATCCAGATCAGAAAACCTGATCCATGGGTTGTTTCTTCTCTCTTCTGATTTTGCTGTTTTCTCTGAAGGGATATGAGAAACCGACATTGATGAGGTTCCTCGTGGCAAGATCAATGGACCCAGACAAGGCAGCAAAGATGTTTGTAGATTGGCAAAAGTGGAGAGCCTCCAAGGTTCCTCCAACTGGGATCCCAGACTCAGAAGTGAAGGATGAGTTGGAATTTAAAAAGATCTGTCTTCAGGGTCCAACCAAACTCGGACACCCTTTGGTGCTTGTCATAACCTCTAAGCATTTTCCTTCTAAGGATCCAGCTAACTTCAAGAGTAATCACCTCTTACCATGTTTAAGACTATGACTTTCATTGAATATAAAGTTTAAAGTTGTCTGCAGATGCTAGGAAGTTTAAAGTTTTTGCATGAGTCCATATTATGTGTTTTCTTTGACTCGGTTCTTGAGATAAGTATATATGGACTAATCTTTCATGTGTTTGGTGTTGCAGAGTTCGTTGTTTATGTGCTAGACAAAGTACTCGCAAGGTGTTTGTTACACATTACTGAAACCAAAAACACTTTGACACGCAGATCTTCCAGTTTATCGATTATGTTACAAGCTCGTTAATTCATATGTTTCAGTGGCATCAAAGGCAAAGAAGTAGGAGATGAGAAGTTGGTAGGTGTTATTGATCTGTCAAACATCACATACAAGAACCTTGATGCTCGTGGATTGATCACTGGCTTTCAGTTCTTACAAGTGAGCACCTCCTCTACTTTTAATACAATGTAAATCTCACACAAAAAGAAGTCAATGCTTCTAAATTTTTCAAATTTTCTTTAGTCTTACTACCCGGAACGCCTTGCGAAATGCTACATCTTACATATGCCGGGATTCTTCGTGACTGTTTGGAGATTCGTCTGCCGTTTCCTAGAGAAAACAACTCAGGAAAAGGTTTGATCTTTAATCATCTCGTGATGTATCTATCTCCACAAATTCATTTTTTAAGCAAATCTGAAGCACGTTACTTTTTTTTTCCCTGGTTTTATAGATTGTAATAGTAACAGACGGAGAAGAACAGAGAAAATTTGAGGAGGAGGTTGGATTAGAGGCTTTACCTGAAGAATACGGAGGCCGAGCTAAGCTCACATTAATCCAAGATGTCATTCTTCCTCAGACTGCTCCACCAATGTTACCAACAAACAATAATGCTTAATTCTTAATTCTTGGAAAAGCATTTAACCCTTCAAACACTGAATCCTGCTTTAATACATATTATCTCCCTACTGCTTTACTCTTTTTATTCTGTAATGATTAGAACAAGATATCGTTAGAACTTTTCAACAACTTTAATTTCCAAAAGAAGTAATATAATGAAACACATGAGAAAGTCGTGTGAATATACTCAATCTGGTGAAATAATACCTTTTGTTTACTAGTTTCAGACATCCCGCTGTTTCTATTTATTAGATAAAAAACGTCTGTTGTTCTAAGGTCTCGGATCAAAAAAGCCTGCTGTTTTTGTTTTTAAAGATGCATATTGGAAAAATGATGAAAACTCTAAAATCCCAAACTTTTGTCTATCAGAGCCGCCTCCAAAACCTCTCTCTCTGTCTCTCACTTCTTCTTCCTCCTCCTCACGACGGCGACAATGGCGACGCTCACTCATCACACTCCACAGACCCATTTCCTCTCTAGGCTTCCTCTCAGGGCTAAACCCAGAGTCTTCTCCACAAGGGTCAAAATGTCTCTCCAGGAATCAGGGCCTTCTCTCGCCGTCGTTGGCGTTACCGGCGCCGTAGGACAAGAATTCCTCTCAGTGTTATCCGATCGAGATTTCCCTTACAGCTCCGTCAAGATGCTGGCATCGAAACGCTCCGCAGGGAAACACGTTGCCTTCGACGGCCGTGAATACACGGTGGAGGAGCTCACGGCGGAGAGCTTCGACGGCGTCGACATCGCCTTGTTCAGTGCCGGCGGATCCATAAGCAAAGAGTTTGGTCCCCTCGCGGCGGAGAAAGGAACCATCGTCGTTGACAATAGCTCGGCGTTTAGAATGGTGGAGGGCGTTCCGCTTGTGATTCCGGAAGTGAATCCTGAGGCGATGAAAGGGATTAAAGTCGGAATGGGGAAAGGTGCATTGATTGCGAATCCTAATTGCTCCACCATTATCTGCTTGATGGCTGTAACTCCTCTTCATCATCACGCCAAGGTTCGATTTTTCTTCTGATTTTGAGGCTAGTTTATAGAATCATAGGAACCATGAGAAATTGGAGTTTTTTAATGCCAAAATCTGCATCTTGTGCTCTTGAATAACGTTCTATTGGTTTTCAACAGGTGAAGAGAATGGTGGTTAGTACATATCAAGCAGCTAGTGGTGCAGGTGCTGCAGCCATGGAAGAGCTTGTGCAGCAGACTCGCGAGGTTTGGTTTCTATTTTATGCCTTTACTCTGACGACTATGTTTTAACGAATTGTGTTAAGAAGTGTTCCTTTTTGGATTGGTGTTCCTTTAGGTTTTAGCGGGTAGACCTCCGACTTGTAACATCTTTGGGCAGCAGGTGATTGCTCAATTTGCTTATTGTTTATCACTGAACGTGCTGATTCCGAATCTCTTTTGTGTAATTTGATGGTTTTTTATATTGTTTGCAGTATGCATTCAACTTGTTTTCGCATAATGCTCCTATTACTGACAATGGTTACAACGAAGAGGAAATGAAACTTGTGAAAGAGACAAGGAAGATCTGGGTGAGTTGTTACTTATTGAGCTATTTTGTGTTCATTTCACTGTGTCTTTGTAAGTTTTATTGTGTTAAGAGGCCCTCACCACTTTTGTTGGTTTGCTCTTTCCAGAATGACACAGAAGTTAAAGTAACAGCGACGTGTATACGTGTTCCTGTTATGCGTGCTCATGCAGAGAGTGTGAATCTCCAGTTTGAGAATCCCCTTGATGAGGTAAATAATACACATCGAACCTGTTTTCTACTACTGACACAGTTATTACTAAGTTCTTGAAACATTGATGTTCTAAGTTTCCTAATGAACTCACCGGTATATCAATTTGAGTCATAAAGCAAACCGTGTAACTATGATTAGTGTAACTCTGTTGTTTTATGAGGAAACAATCCTATAGATAATACTCGGGCTAAATGTATAATTAGAATTGAAGATTCATCTACCAGACGAAAAGTAGGTTTAATCAACTGTTGACGCAGCTTAAATATTTCAAGTTTAACGGGTTTTCGAACTGTATTTTGACAGAACACAGCAAGGGAGCTCTTGAAGAAAGCACCTGGAGTTTATATTATAGACGATCGCTCTTCTAACACCTTCCCTACTCCACTTGATGTCTCTAACAAAGACGATGTTGCGGTTGGTAGGATCAGGCGAGACGTGTCTCAAGATGGCAATTTCGGGTGAGTAAAGTCTCACTCTTTTCTATTGAATTTGGACCAAATGAGTTTTTTTTTTTGTTTTTCCATTTGGTTCAAGGCTATAACTTTGTGAATTCAGGCTGGATATTTTCGTTTGTGGAGATCAAATACGCAAAGGAGCTGCTCTAAACGCTGTTCAGATCGCTGAGATGCTTCTCTGATTTCGAATTCCTCACTTTGGCTTCTTCTGATTTTGACTAGAGAGATCAGTGTATCATCAGATTTGAGCCAAGAATTTGTCTCATTTTTTTTTTTTTGTGGGGTTTTCCTGTTTCCCTATTTGACCAATTTTGTTACTTCTCTCTCATTCAAGAAAGTTGTCTCTGAAACCTGAATCATCCCCACGTTTTGAACCTTGCCGATTTCCGGTTCGAACCAATACCGGCTTGGTTAATGGAAGATGCAATTTATTTAAATAAGTCTTCATATTGCTTTAAAATAGAAATGGTCTCAGACGATCTGTCGATGGTAACCTGGCCCCACAATTATTTTACGCACTCACACAATTGGGTCCCACATTGTCCTTCCTTTTCGCCTTAATAATAGTTTTTTTTTTTCCGAACTTAGACGTACGATTGCGAAATATTTATTTGAGATTTTGTATTTGCCAAAATATTCTTTAATTGTTATCAAATGAAGTCATAATAACTCCTTCGCTACTAAGGTAGGTATACCCTACCATCAAGATTGTGAAAATGAATATATTGTAAATTTTCTTTTTTTAGTGGGTCTTTAAATGCTAATTGGTTTCGTTCAATAAATCTCGGTTTCAGTTATCCTATGGAAACACTTCCTGTTTTCATTAACCTTTCTTTAAAAATTCATCGTAAATTGACTGACTCTTTTAGCATTATCCAAAAAGGACTCCTTAATCATAAATACACAAGCAACAGCAAGAACTCTCCACCGTCCGATTGTATTCTGTAACAGTGACGTCAGCGATCAAAACGCTACGCGAAGCATATGATTAAGGCTCAGCCAATGGGACCCTCGAAGACGACGACCAAGAAGACGAAAAGTGAAGACGGTCTTTACTCTTTAGTCCAGTCAGTGTGTTAAGTCTATAATAATAATATCGAGAATCCAAAAGCAATCAGTCATCATCTACTTACTCGGCGATTACATCGGATTCCGGTGATCGGAGATCACTCATCGCCATCTTTTTTTTTTTTTCCCTTGATCCACTACAGAAAGTCACGGCCTTTTTCTGCCGTAAGTCATCATCTCTCGTCCTATTTCTCAAAGCCGTCTGCTTTTTAACTTCCGGTAGTTTTGTAAACGATCTTTATAATCTTGAGTTACTTGCTAGGTAGAGGAATTTATATGAGAGCATGGGGAAGACGATTCGAGTGTTTGGTTTCCCGGGTGGTGTTAGCGGAGAGGAAGTTAAGAACTTTCTTGAAAGGGAAACTGGCTCAGGAACTGTTTACGCAATCAAAGTTAGGCAGCCGAAGAAAGGTGGTCCAAGAGTCTATGCTATTGTTCAGTTCACTAATGAGAGACATGCGAGATGGATCATCACGCGTGCTGAAGAAGGTCTCTATTACGGGAGATCTTATCTCAAGGCTTCTGAAGTGGAGCAAGACATTGTCCCCAAACCCAGAGCTTCATTGCACAAAATCTCTGATTTGAAGATATACTTTGGGTGTCAGGTCACACCCAAGAAGCTTTCAGTTCTCTGGAGTGCTCAAAATGTGTGTGTCTCGTTTGGAACCGGGATGCGGAAACTTCATTTCTCCATATCTTGGTACGAGAAAGATTATAGATTGGAGCTTCCGTACGAAAACATATGGCGGATCGATTTGTATTCTCCGCAAGGACGAGCTTCAAAGTTTCTTGTGATTCAGGTGATTGGTGCTCCTAAAATCTTTGAGAAAGAGGATCAACCTGTGAATCTTTTGTTTGGGATGCTGGATTTCTTCAGTGATGGGTCTGATGAGCAATGGATAAGAACTACAGATTTCACTTCTTCTTCTTGTATTGGTCAATCATCTTCCTTTTGTTTAGAGCTTCCCCGTCAGCTAAATGTTCCTGATTTCAGAGAGAATTTCGCCAACTACGCAGAGCACGAAGCCGGCACTTTTCTCATTGAATCCGGGTCTAGCTATTCATCAGATGCAACCAACCTCGTCCCTGTTGTTGACCCTCCTCCAGGGTTTGATTTGCCTTTCGAGATTTTGTTCAAAGTTAATGCCTTGGTGCAGAGCGCGTGTATCCCCGGGCCAGTTCTTGATCTCGACTTCTATCAGCTGCTTGATCCACAAAAACATGAGAGAGCTCTCATTGATCACTCTCTTGAAAAACTCTTTTATTTAAAGGAATGTTGCTATGAGCCTGCTCGTTGGCTCCGCGAAGGGTACAAAGAGTGGACCACGAAAGAAAAGCTTCCAGAGTCTCCTATGATATCTCTAGACGATGGACTTGTTTATATGCATCGCGTCCAAGTTACACCGACAAGAATCTACTTCCAAGGACCAGAGGTCAATGTTTCCAATCGTGTGCTTCGACATTATTCCAACTATATTAACAATTTCCTACGGATTTCATTTGTTGATGAAGATCTTGAAAAGATTCGTTCCATGGATCTGTCTCCACGTTCTACTACTCAGCGAAGAACTAAGCTATACGACCGGATTTACTCTGTTCTTCGAGATGGAATTGTCATCGGTGATAAGAAGTTTGAGTTTCTCGCCTTTTCTTCTAGCCAGTTGCGAGAGAACTCTGCTTGGATGTTTGCACCAATAGACGGGCTTTCAGCAGAAATTATCCGAGCTTGGATGGGTGATTTCGAGCATATAAGAAATGTAGCGAAATACGCTGCTAGGCTCGGCCAATCGTTTAGCTCGTCTAGAGAGACACTTAATGTTAGAACCGATGAGATTGAAGTGATTCCAGATGTTGAAATCACATATTTAGGGACACGCTATGTGTTTTCCGATGGTATAGGAAAAATCTCAAGTGAATTTGCTAGACGGGTGGCTAAGAAATGTGGCCTCACAGAGTTTACTCCGTCCGCTTTTCAAATCAGGTATGGTGGGTATAAAGGAGTGGTGGCTGTGGATCGAAACTCATACAAGAAACTGTCTTTGAGGAAGAGTATGAGCAAATTTGAGTCTAAAAACACGAAGCTCGATGTTTTGGCGTGGAGCAAGTACCAGCCTTGTTACCTGAACAGACAACTAATTACACTTTTGTCTACTCTCGGAGTTAAAGACTATGTCTTTGAGAAGAAACAGCGGGAAGTTGTGGATAAGCTTGACGCAATCTTAACTGATCCTCTGGAGGCTCATGAGGCTCTTGGTTTAATGGCTCCAGGGGAGAACACGAAAATTCTCAAGGAATTAATCTTGTGTGGTTATAAACCCGACGCCGAGCCTTTCCTCTCGATGATGCTTCAGAATTTCAGGGCATCTAAGTTGTTGGAGCTACGGACAAAATCACGGATTTTCATTCATGGTGGAAGATCTATGATGGGATGCCTAGATGAGACCAGAACACTGGAATACGGTCAGGTGGTCGTGCAGTTTTCACATCCCACGAGGCCGGGATGTCAATACATCACAGGACCTGTTGTTGTTGCGAAAAACCCGTGTCTCCATCCTGGGGACGTTCGTGTTCTTCAAGCTGTCTATGTCTCAGCTTTGAGTCACATGGTGGACTGTGTTATTTTCCCTCAAAAGGGCTTGAGGTAAACTCTTTCTTATCTTGATTCTGATATTTTTTTACAAACTTTCTTTGTTAAAGTCTCGGACTTTGATTGGAAGTTGGTTCTTTTTTGTTGCATAGGCCGCACCCAAATGAGTGTTCTGGGAGTGATTTAGATGGAGATATTTACTTTGTATGTTGGGATCCTGAATTGATTCCGCCAGAAACGTCTGAACCAATGGACTACACTCCTGAACCAGCTCAAATCTTGGATCACGATGTCACTATTGAGGTAAAAACTCTGGATCATGATGTCACTATTGAGTTATATTGATTTTTTTTTCACATTTAAAGACTCATTTTTTACTCGCAAAATCTGTCTATTCCAGGAAATTGAAGAGTATTTCACAAACTACATTGTCAATGATAGTTTAGGAATCATCGCAAATGCTCATACTGCTTTTGCGGATAAAGAACCATTGAAGGCATTCAGTGATCCATGCATTGAGCTTGCTCGAAAGTTCTCAATCGCAGTGGATTTCCCGAAAACCGGTGTTGCAGCCGAGATACCTCAGCATCTCTACGTGAAAGAGTATCCAGATTTCATGGAGAAACCGGATAAACCGACATATGAGTCGAAGAACGTGATCGGTAAACTTTTCAGAGAAGTAAAAGAGCGAGCTCCACCGTTGATCTCCATCAAATCATTTACACTTGATGTGGCCTCGAAGACTTATGATCAAGACATGGAAGTTTACGGATTTGAGGAATATATTGATGAAGCTTTTTACCACAAGGGAAACTATGATTACAAATTAGGTAATTTGATGGATTACTATGGGATTAAGACCGAGGCTGAGGTACTTAGTGGTGGTATCATGAGGATGTCCAAGTCCTTCACCAAGAGACGCGACGGGGAATCGATTGGAAGAGCTGTTCGGTCGCTGAGGAAAGAAGCTTTGTCGTGGTTCAATGCAGCTGAAAAAGAAGAGGACTTTGATGTATCAGCAAAGGCATCAGCTTGGTATCATGTGACGTACCACCCAAGTTACTGGGGAGTTTATAATGAGGGTTTGAATCGTGACCATTTCTTGAGCTTTGCGTGGTGCGTTTATGATAAGCTTGTGAGGATCAAGAAGGCGAATGTTGGGAGGCGTCAGCGGCAGGTGACGCTTGACCGGTTAGGCTCGGTTCTGCGTTTACGTTGATTGGTAGCCAGATTTTTTATGAGTTTTTTCTCTTTCGTTGTGTTCTATGTATAAAAATGTTTAGTTTGGAGTACGAAATCAGAATATTCTTCTACATGTGCCCAGCTCAAATTGGTTTGAACGAATTAAATCAAAACTGGTCTGAACGAATTAAATCAAATCTGAAGCTAAACTCATTCCCGTTACTCGATTTTTTTTTATCTCGAAATCAATAAATTCGGTCAATGAATATGGATTTTCTATACAACATCTATAATTTCAAGGAAAAAAAAAATTACTACAAATAATCTCTCAACATAGTGTATGTACATAAACAGTTTTCTCTGGAATGGGCCAATGCCCATCAAACACGCATACACAAGCCTCTATATATATATCTATCTACACACTACAAAATCAAGAAAACACCCTTTGAATTCGCAATTCCGGAGGAAAAGAAAAAAAAAATATATTATACTATCAAGAAGAGGGAAGAAGACGTTGGCGATGTAGCAGAGCAAACTTGACATGCAAGCAAAGTTTGCCTTTGTCCAAGTAAAGTCGAACTCCAGTGACTAACCAATGACCAGGACTATGTTGAGGCCCTCGACATAACTGCGAGAGATCGACGAATTTACCAATCTTGTTATTCGTCGGCACCGGAGGTCCTTTGGGGTAGACACCGGAGTCCAAAACGACCTCGTTTTTGTCTTTGTTGTTGACCATATTGTGATGAACACTCCCACTGGTCAACGGTAAGCTCATGGAAGAGAAGATTCCAGATTTTTGGGAAGTTCCTGGTCCATGGACCCAATCTTTCTGAACGACGTAATGATCGGAGACTCCGGTGAAACGGAGACGGAGATGAAGAACGGATTTTGAGCCGTGTTTTTTCACTTCGAGCTGTGCTCCGGTGACGATGTAAGCGACGTCGTTTTGGGAGTTTTTGCTTCTTGTTGTTGTTGTGATCCAGTTTGGGTCGTACTTCACTGGAGCTGTACACACGTGTGAGAATTTCTTGCCGTTTAAAGGTTCAAAGTAACGATTGTTGTCGGAGATTTCGTCTGAGCCTCTCCATTTATGATTGTCTGTGATCTTTTCCCCAACCGAAGTCCTTGTATTTTCTAGGTGTTGCAAGTGTATAGCCAGCCTGATGAACGACCATACATACATTATTTCATTTTACATAAAGCTAAAGAAACAAGTATGTATACATTGTTAAGCACTGATCAGATCTACTACTATTTTATTTGATGATATTTTATAGCTAATTTATTCTTTCAAGGAAATAATGTCAATTTGATATTTGCTTTGGTAGACTATACCTATTGCATTTCTTGCCTTCAAGGAACAAGCGTATTCCGGTGACTGGGTTCTTCTCGCTAGTCACCTACCCCGGAAAAAGAAAAAAGAAATATACTGCAACCATTAGTTAAACTAGAACTCCTTTTTACATGTATAATTAGTATAGTGATCTTGTTAAATACGTAAGTGAAGAATTAGAGGTGCGTTATAAATACGTACAGGAGTGGTATTAATATACAGTTTGGGACCCATGAAGTTGATGTGAAGAGCCGGATACGCCGAAGGCATATTTGGCGCCGCGCCAAATGGAAGGTCGTTATGGATCGGGGCCCACGCTCTAGGCCCAGAGAAGTCCAAAAAATACTGTAGGTCCATTATCGGCGGCTTGTCTGTTTTCAAATTACCATATTACCCCTATCAATCATATTACCGAACTAGTAACAAACAATCCCTTCAATAGTTACTTACATCTGAGGTAGAGCGACATGGCGTGAGAGAGAAGACCAGAGCCAGGGACGTCTTTAAGGAGCGATGTGATCGGGATAAAGCTGAAATTGATTGCGTCGGGCTTTTCCGGGACTGTTATCAGCCATTCGCTATGGCTTTTAGCTCTTCCCTCGCCTCCTCTTTTGGCGCATATAACCGTTATTCCCTGAAAGGTGAATTGCTTTTTCTAGTGATGAACATTGTCATTATACAAAGTGGTTATTTAGATTCTATATGAAACTTACTTACATCTTTGGAGTTTATCGAAAAATTATTGAAAGCAACCGTTTGCTTGTCATCAAAGACATTGAAAGCCTCCGGGAACTGCAATGTCAAACTCCAATAATGAATGAATGAACACAAAAGAAATGTATTTGTGCTATGTTGATTTATGTAACTTAAAAATTGGGCCGACCTTGGCCAGATAGTGTTGATTGGCCTTATTGGGCCGGCGAGAAGAGAGAAGACAAGAGCCGGTGAATAATTGGTCGCCGAGATCGTAGAGATGGTGGCGGAGGAGGTCGGTGTCGAGATCGGAAGAGTTGTCTTGTCTCACAACCACCACGTCTTGGCCTCCTACGCTCACCCCAATTATTACGTGTGTCCCATACCTCTCTATAAACCTGTCCTTTTTAAAAATTAAATTTGTAATTATTACGATAATACTGACAAATATTACGTATGACCAAGACAAATTATATAAAATCAAGTTGGTCGTTGAAGTTTACATTATTGGTTCAAAGCAAATAACATTCAGTTCTTCAGTTTATAGTTATTCAAAGTTAGTTTTTTTTTATCTTCAATCAATTAAAAAAGTATCACAAGAAAATCAAGTTCTTTCCTGATTTTTCGGTACGATCTTAGTTGGAAACGTTGACAATTTGAATTTATTATTTGAATGAAAATATTACAGAAAAACAGATATCTTCCACATTAATTGATGACATAGAATTAGTCAAAAATGTCCCAACTGTTCTATCAGAATTCAACCCAAAGAATCGGCTAATTTGGAAATTTTGATGATATGTTTATGCTCGTAATGTAATGCCACACACAAGTGATCCATCAAAATTCAGAAGAATAAAATAAAAAACAGTAACAATACCTGGCCAGTAATTGTGGGTCCCAGGACGACGGAACGGCGTTTCGAACGCGATCAGTGAGACGCAAACGATTCGGGTTGTGGATATGGAGATTAAAAAGCGTTACAATAGAAGCGTCGAGACCTAAAGATTTAACGTTTGCGGCGTCAGTTGCCCATGACCCGCTTTGAAACCCGAATGTCGCGTTGAAATTTCCCGACGGTATTTTTCCGGTCACCGAAGATCTCTGATTAAAATATTCCGACATCTGATTCCGAAACATCACACACACACACACACACACACACACACACATGTAAACATCTATGATTTTCAAAGTGTGGGTTATATCAAGGAAGAAACTATTTAAATGGAGGACCTTGTTGAAATCGAGAATGTCGGAACGGAATCGAGTGCGTTCTCCTTTGTCGCAGTTGATATCGGTGGAGACATTCTTAAAAGCTCCGAAACCAGGAACATGTAATTCTCTGTTTTGAGTTTCGTCGAGGACGACCAATCTGTCTTCTCCGGCGGCGCCGTCGCCTTCTTTGCAGTATTTTAACCGGAAGTCCGCCGTTAAATCGAAGCCTTTGCCAAGACTCTTAACCGCCGTTTCCACCACATCTCCGCCGGCGCCGCCTCTGTTCATATCTGTTTCCTCTAATATAGTAAAGCTGCGAGTCTTTGTAGGAAAGGCATATATATATAGATAGAGAAAATTAGTTAAATGTTTGATAGCTTGTAATGTTGGCTAATCAAAACTTAATTATATATTGATGTATGTATATATATAATCTTGAATAGAAGAAGAAAAAGAACGTGATCCTTTGATTAAAGTATGAAAACGACGAGTAACAGCATCGTTTACGAAGTCTTGGGAGAAACACGTAGACTGATATTGGTATACATTATACTAATTTTAATGGTAGATATTATCAGAAAAACCTGATTAGTAAAGTTATTATATTTTTCAAATTTGGTCTTATTTATTTGGTCATGATTACTAAATCATGGGAAGAAGACTTAGAAAGTCTATACTAAATTTCTAAATGAAATAGTTAATGTGGTTGATGTTGCATATCAGTATCGATGATACGATGCGGTTTTAATGACTGTTATGCATTTAAATTAAGGAACTAGCTTTTTGGAAATCATGTAGATAAACAGTTCCGGATTAAATTGTTTTATTGTTATATATCCATAAAAGAAAAAAGTAAATTTTTGACTTTTGACTGTTTAACTTGCGTCTCAAGAACAAGGAAAAGATTTAAAGAGTTTCAAAAGACCTATAACAGGTCAAACCGATATCGATTTAGCTTCAATTAGTAATAGATGTGTACATGAGCTTCACATAACCAAATAAGCTTTCTTCTCTATTTTGTTTTCCCTTTGGTTTTGTTTTATTCTGTATTTCGTTTATTCAAGCTCCATGTGTGAGATTTGACAATTCCATTTTGTAATGATAAGTGGTAAAATGTACTTAAACGCAATAATCATTTATCACAATCCTCAATATATTAAAGATAGTTCGATGGAAGTAGTCCGCACGGTCAATTAACCCGTTCCGAAATCGCAATACCAGTGTTAAAACTGAATGTAATATGAACATGACTCTACTTCAAAACTTGTTTGACTGATTTATGAATTTGGATAGCGATGTCCAACGTCCCTTTCAATGCGTAATTAAATCATCTACAGAAGAAAAACAGAGGAAGTTGCCTCTCATTCTTCTAATTCACTTATGTTTTCACACACACCATTTAGCTGATGTGACTAGTAATAAATCGCGTACACGCATAAGGATTCATATTATTATGTCGGTATAAAGACAACAACAAAAATAACCACATTGAAATTATATTATTTACCTCTACTCTATAATCATTGTATTTGGTTTGTGTATCGAGTATTTGTAGCATTTTTTTTTTTTCGAAGTGAGGATACAAACAATAAACAAACCATAATTTTTGTTTTTGGATCGAAGTGTAACCATAAATATCTGCACCCTTTATGTTTCTGTCTAATGATCCTTACTAAAAAAACCATTATTGCCTTGTAATCATATTTCCAGGATGATGTACAGTTTCATCCTCATATCGAATGGATTTGTTAAAGTCTCAAGTATAAAACGTTTTAGCTCAAAAATATACAAAAGTCATAATAAATCATTATAATTTATAATTATTGCAGTCAATTAGTATTGAATATAAGTTCGTAATTCATAAATATTCTGTTAATTAATTTCAGACTTTCGAGTAAACCTACAAAAGTACAAATATACTATTATTAGTATAGGAATCATCTAATTTACGTGTAGCGTCTGTGTGAACGCCGCTTTCGCGACGCGTCTTTCGTTGTTTGTTCATTAAGAAAATATTATCATGGAAAATGGACTTCAATTAACGGCCCAGGCCTTTATGAAATAATATGTTATTTAGATCATTTATAGAAAAAGCAAGGAAGGCCCTTTACGGCCCAATCTACATTTCCCCTCTCGCCTTCATCTAATCGACTCGACATGGTGACCGGCGAAGAGGTCGACGAGCTCGAAAGTTTCTAAATTTTAAAATTCGAGGCGGGAGATTTACGATTCAACAGATATCGGTGACTAACGTGTCTCTTTTGTTTCTGGGTTTTGGTTCTTCTGCTCTATATTTGAAATGCTGCGCCCAAAATCTTAGGTTTCTGGATTTCGTAGTCGTCATTTCTTTGAGCTTATTGATGATTCGCTCTTTTTTAGGCCAAATACTTACATTTCTCTTTCGTTTAGTGTACCTGATAGTGTTCTTGAATCAGTATTGCTGATCTAGTTTACGGCATTGCTAGTTTTTGATTAGTTATTGTAGCTCTAGGCTCGTCTTCAGTACGAATTGGTCGAATTGTGATATTGGAACTTGGAATTGAGAGTTTAAGGAGAAAAGGGTTATGGGTTTCGTGACTCTATATTTTCTTGAAAAACGCAGCTCTTGATGGATGATCATGGTGGCTCTGGAGCTTCTGATTTGAGCCTTGAGGAACTGATGAATGAATATTCATCTCGACCCCCACAAATAGCTGAATGGTTATGGTGTATGGAATATGTAGCCAAATTCGTCAAGGATATACGCTGCATACTTGGTAACTCGATCTGGAACCCAGCTTATGGTTGTTGTATATGTTGAGAGCATGTGTTTACGGGAAGTCTATCTTTGCTTCAGATTTGATGAACATGGGCTATCAATACTCAAATGACTATGGGAGGAGGATTAATGAACTCCTGTCTCTTAGAATTTTGGAGTTCATGTTTGATCCAAGCAAGAATGATGATGCTACGAGCGTTGGTGTTGCTTCTACTTCAGAGCCAAGAGTTGAGTTTGATTTATCTTTGAGCAACGCTGATGTTCTCAGAGCAATTCTGAAAGAGGTATGAGAAAAATGTAAATAACTTGACTAGAAGCAGTAGAATTAAGTTGAATGGGGTTTATAATTTTTGTCTTTTGTTCTCAAATGTTAGATTCCAGTATCAGAACTGCGAGCAGGCATGCCGGAGCTGTCCAGATTCAATGTTCTTCCATTTATTGCTCACAAGAACATGTGTTTGCCACAATGTGCACTTGAGAAGGTAAAGATTCCTCATCACTCTCTTTTCCTTTGTTTCTTGCTTTTCTTTAAAAGGATGCCCAATCATGTGACTGAAACAGCGATGCGCAATTCTTCTCTCTTTGGATTATGTAGCTGAGAGATGTGAGTTTAATGGAGAATCAGACAAGTGCAGCTCCTTCCCTGGAAGCAAATAATCCCGTTTTTAGAGATGATAGATCAGTGCATATGGATACGTCCGAGGAAGAGCCGATAGATGAGCAACAAGTGCATATTGGTTTGGAACAAAACGTAAAGGAGAATGATAAAGTCATTTTCATTAACGATGAAGATGAGCCAATGCACACTAACGAAAAAGATGAAGTAATTGTGATCGATGAAGATACAGAGAATGATCAAGACACAGCCCGTGAACCCATTAGCAAGTGTAATACTACTGGTGAGCCTCCAAGCTCAAGAAGATGGCCTGAGGATGCACATGTAAAATGTACAGAAGATGGAACCTGTATAATCAGTGGGAGCGATGATGATGAGTTAGATATGGTTATAGGTCCAGCCTTGGCCAAGAAGAATACAAACACTTACACAAACGTTCTTCCTTCGAGCTCACGAACAAGACCCGAGAATGTATGCTGGAAATGTGGAAAAGAAGGAACACTATTGATATGTAGCAGAAGCGAGTGTGTATCAAAGGTTCACAAGGAATGCTTGAATTGTGCGGTTAGCGTAGATGAAGAAGGGAACTTTCACTGTCCTGTGTGCTGGTATGATCGAGTCGTTGCAGAGTACTTAGACTGTCAGAAGTTGATGAGGTCTGCCAAGAGAAAACTGATGAAGTTTATGCCGCTGCTTTCAACAAGAAGCAAGAGACTCAGGTGGTGAAATTTTCTGCTGCGCCGTCACGCTGTAATAAATTATATCTCATCTTGTCTTTTTTGGGGTAATTCAGGTAATCAATGTTAGATATGGAATTATAGAACGCAGTGATTAAGTATGTGTAAAGAATTGGAGATGCGAGGGGTAATGTATAAAAACTGAAGGGTGTCATTCGTTATTATTCTAAACTAGCGGGCAAAGACCCAAAAAACTTCCACGCCACAAAATAATGAAACATATAGAGTTCGACTTGGGACGGTGACAAGGAGAAATTGTCCCAAACGTTGACTGAAGTTTTTTTTTTTTGTTTTCTCAATTAAAAAAGAATCAAACGCATTAGTTGTCGCCTTGTCGGTAATTGGAGTTAACACTTGAGTTCAACCCAAATAAAGTTAATCAACTTGAAAGTTGAACCGCAGTTTAAAATACTTAGAGATTTTTGACATCTAAAATGGAAAACGAAAAAAAGACATACACGAGTTGATTAACAATTTGCATTTGATTAACAATTGAACCCACACCAAATTTAAAATAATATAATACTAGTTTGTATCATTTTCAGTTTAATAATTTGTGTTGTTATTCTATGGCCAATGAAAAAAATCAACAACCCTTTTAATAATTTTTTTTTGAGGTCAAAGGTTGAAGCATTTTGCATTTTGCATGGAGAGAATTGGAGATTGTGATTGCCTACATCAAGAAACGATTTTCTCCAAAAATAATAATAATCATAAATGAATTAACGCTCCTGAAAAAGAAAAACGAAAAGAAGACGCGCTCTTAACAATTTTGTTTTCGATCAAAACGCGCTCTTTAACAAAAGTTGAAAATATATTAATGAAGTAAGATTGTAAATTTTAGTTGTCGGCTTAATTTGTTTTTTTGTCACAGTTTTCAGATTAATCAAGAGAGCAATAAATGAGGTAACGTAAGATTGTATGGATGTGGCACTTGTGGGAGATGAGGAAAAGTAGGAAAAAGAGGGTAATTTCCCTTATTTCTTTCGTTTAGGTTAACTCGAAAAATGCATAGTTCAAATTATTTATTTTTATCTTTTAGAAAAGAAGAAAGTGGATAGTACGAAAGGTCGTTATCCAGAGATCAATAATAGGGTTTGGGGCTCCAAAACTGGCAAATCCATAACTCATCAAAAATGGAACTGTCCCATTGATGCAACAGTTCTATTCCTATTTATGATCTTCTCACTGTTCACTCTTCTGATTCTCTCTTTTTTTTTTCAGCTTCGTTGCTCACTCTCCTCCAAAATTGAAGATTACACAAATGTATAACATCTTATTAGTATGTAATTAAGAACAACCCCTCTAGTTCACCCAATCAAATCACTTTTAGATCATCGGATTACTAGATGGAGACAACTTAACCATTATTTGTTTATTATGTAACTCTGTATTATCACTTCTATCATTAGTTTGAATCATTTTCTATTTTATGTAGTATACAAAAAATTACCAATGTATATGTCCGTGTAAACTATTGTAAATTTCAGATTATTATGTAGTAGTTGTAACTTGTAAGTGTCCATAGTTGTGTTTTTTCATGTTTATCACATAAACTTAACTATAGCAAACAGTAATTGACTAAAAAATAGCGATTGGCTTGAAGATTTACCAAGCTATATATAGATAAATTATGTTAAACTTTTTTTAAAAAAATTCCTGTTCTCTATATTGAATTTGCAATCAACCGAACTCATTAGCATGGCAATTTGAAATATTAAAGAGAAAAAAAACGATGGAAACAAAAAAGGTAAAAATGGAAGCAATGAAACTTGTGCATAATTCTATTTATCGACAGTCTGACTCAAAGTGCTTTCGTAAGCAATAACAAAATGCTTCACCCTTTTCTTCATAATCTTCTCTGCTTCCACTGTTCCTCCACTCCTCTCTTATTTTCTTTCTCTTCCTTTATCTCCTTAATTAATTACTTACTCTGTACCACATTTATTATATGATTGTTTACATATTAAAGTAACAGCTAATTGTTCAGTAATTTATCTTTTAATAGATAATAATCACATGTTTTGGTTTATATTTATCTGAATACTAATAACAGCTTAATAATCTGATATGTGACAGGTCGACCATAGTGTGACCAACTAATGTTAACATATGATTCATATACGCATGTACAATAAATATATGTAACAGTAACAGGAGTTGCAAAGACTGACAAAAAGACCAAAAAGTAATCTTAAAACCCTAGATTCACACTTGGATTACATGTCTCTATACTCTCTAGACTATATATTTCTATATAACGAGACATGTTATATAGATTATTAATTTAATATATATATATATATGTACTTGTAGAGCTTGTGTGATAGACTAGTGAAATATGGAGGTGAAGAAAGATGAGAACAGTTTAATAGAAAGCATGAATCAGGAGGTTAATCAGAATATAAAAGAAGAAGAAGAAGAAGAGGAAGAGATTCTCAAGAAGAGAATCTCAAGCCACCCTTTGTATGGGCTTCTGCTTCGCTCACATCTCAGTTGTCTAAAGGTCCTCTCTCTCTCTCTCTCTCTCTCTCTCTCTCTCTCTCTCTCTCTCTCTCTCTCTCTCTCTCTCTCTCTCTCTCTTTCTCTCTCTCTCTCTCTCTCTCTCTCTCACATTAAAATGATTTAATTGTTGTATATACTTTAACTAATCTCTTATACTGTATATGTATTTAAACACCCCACCACGACTAGGTGTGTTCCGGCGACTTTGACTCACCGGAGATTCTGAACACGGCAGATGATCCTCATGATGCCCTAGCCAAACTCTCTCTCCACTCTGATCCTTCCACGGAAGCTACCTCTACAGAACTTGATCAATTCATGGTTCTTCTTTCTCCTTTTTTATTTCTCTTTTTTCAACGAAAAGAAATTTGTAATTTCCGTCAAATTTTATTTCACGACAGCGGGCAACATTTTCACATGTCTTTTTTTATCATTTTTTGCATATTTCCTAAGTTTTCGCCTATTTGAGTTAAAAATAAAAATATTAATACGTATAAATTTATTAACATATAGGAAGCGTATTGCTCGAGCCTACGGGAGCTGAAGGAAGCCTTGGAGAAGCCTCTCATCGAAACGCAACGTTTCGTGGATGCGGTGTACGCTCAGATAAACGACATCGTTCTGTCGTCACCCCCTTAAAAAAGGCGAAACATGACAATTGTTCGGTCATCGGTGTTATCATGTTACCACATTTGGCTAAATTACTTATGTACTCGCGTTTCATTGTGCTGGGTTATTGGAACGCTTTTGTAGAATCGTTTTAATGGTAATCACAATTAAAAAATTACTAGCATGCTCTCCTGCTTTCTAATGTTTAAACTTGTTGTGTATTTTTTTTTTAAAAAACTAATCACACTTTATATAACAAAATTAAAGATTATAATTAAAACAAACCTTTCACGATTCTTCTTTTACATTTCTTTTGAGAATCAGATTACCATTTAGAACGCGTTTATACATCTATTTTATTAAAACAGAAACAAATTTAGTGCTTGCATTCAAACACTTCCAAAGTTTTTTTTATAATATTTTATTTTATTTTTATTTTTAATTTCCGAAAATTAATTATTAATTTAGATATTTTTAGATTTCCTAAAATCTAGGTCATCTTTAATTTAAATTTCAAATTATTAGAAATTTAATTAAATTTAGTTACAAAATTTGTATTCAATTTAACTTAAATTCAAAAAATTAAAAAAAGTTATAATTAAATTTGATTACGAAAATTTAGATAATAATTTTAATAATTTTAATACTTTAAAATTTCTTAAATACAGAAAAGATTTAATTTAAAATTTTAAATTTAAATAATATTTTTATAAAAATGCATAGTAAATAAATATTCTATCGTATTTTATCATAAACAATCGGTCTAAAATATCAAATATTTGAGATTAATAAATATTTATATTATACAATAATATGATCGAACTGATTAGAGTTATATATATATATATATAAGGTCCATGAGTTAATTTATTAAAACATGTAAGATATTAAGATGATTTGAGACAATTAAACTAACAGGTTAGCCCGTTTATATATATATACATTTTTTTTAATAGCACAAATAGTAAATAAATATCTTATTATATTTTTTCATAATCAATTGGTCCAAATATTCCATATTAGTAAATATTTATAGGGTTATACAATTATAAATTATAGTCTTATACGGGTTAGTTTGTCAAAACATGTAAGATATTAAAAGTGATTTAAGACAACTAAATGGATGTATTAGCAAATTCATAGATAGATAGATTGTTTATGTGTAAATCTAAATTCACATAATAACAAAGTTTATAATTAACATTAGATCAATGTATACTTAATTAATGTATACTCTTATTCTACTAATATACAAAATTTACTGTTTAAAATTAAAATATGATAATAATTTTTTGATTTAAAAAAATAAATAACAAAAATAATTTATATCTAAACAAAAAATATAAATATAACTTATATTAGAAATAAAAAATAAAACATTCCCATGTGAACGCACGGTGTTAAAATCTAGTTGCATTCTTAAAACAAAGTAACGGTCGTTAAATGACTTATTCTTGGGTTCATAATAAATACACACAAATTGCCATATTAATAAACCAAAATACCTTTTGCATCATCATTAACAGTCTGTAAGACGACAGACGCATGCAGCGTTAGAGGATCCAGGTTGATCACAGTAAGCAGAAACAGGTGGACCGTAATATTCAAAACACATTGTCTCGCATTTTTTAGCATCGCATGGAACCATTGGCCAGAATATGGGACAAAATTTTTTCTCCTGATTCTTTCTCATCTCTCTCGCACCTCAAACAAAACAAAAATAATAGAAGAAAAATCACAATTTGTAACATACATGTAGAACTAAAAGTAATATATTATTCTTTTGAGATTTTTTTTTTGTACCTGAAACAATGAAGATGGCCATGAAAAGAACAACGAAAATCGGGAGGTTCCTCATGATTCTGCAGTTTTGTTGTATAAACTCAATCGTTATTAGGACCTTTTATAGATGAAAATGATATTCAGGAAAAGACAGGATTATAGAGATAGGCTTGATTTTAGATAGATGATAAGCTTTTCTGTTAATTAGAGAGTTGTTTATTTCGGTAAATTATCAATTCTCTGGTCAATGGGATATTAGGATTTAAGATAGGCTGGATTTTTGACCTGATTAAATCAATCTCCTATATCTGTATAATACTACTATATTTAGGTTATTTTTTGATATCGAAGTAATTATGAACTTACCAAGGTTAGAAGGCAATAGATATTTTGTACTCAATTTTGGTTGATATGTTGAAGTGTTGACCTGTAATCCGAGTGAAATCGGATTTAGATCCGACTAAATCATTAACAAAAAAATAAAGAAGTCGGATTTTGATTTTAAACTTTGGATCGGATTCAACGGTGAACTGGCTTAAGGAGAAACACATTTTCGCCATTTTCTGAATCATTTTGGGCTTCGTAGAGAACTGAAGGAAATATTTATACAGTGGTGTGATATATGCTGTATCATGGGCTTTTTTTTGTCTATATGGGCTTCTCTAAATATAAATGGGAACTTAATTCCTTTTTGGCCCGAGTTGAATCAATTAAATTGTAATCACCAAACAGTGGAAATATACCAGTAAAAACATATGGAGAAAAAGTAAATTTACAGGGGCAATATAGAATTAGCTTGATAACGCGACGACGCGACGTAACAAACTCATGTACGTATGAAGTTTACGACCAATGATTAGTTTTTTAGCTTACTTAAAAAAAACTTATTCTTTAGTTTACATCCCAACAATATGACATCCAAAACTTAAAATGTAAATTCCTACTTCTATAAAAGAAATTTCAGTGATTGTGACATTCTTCATTAATAGAAAAAAAAATTAAAAGAAATTTTTTCAATCAGTTGAAGTAATTATCAAACCGCATGTTTTTAGCTAAATTGTTATTCTAAATGTGACGAAAAAGGACCCAACATGCATAAATTCAAACGCAAACGCTGATTTAGATTGCCAAACGAGACTAACGTCTAAAGGTTGTGATTCGCGACTACTAACTAGATGACAGTGACGTTCACGTGGACCAGCCCGCAGGGTATAAGAACCTCTCTCACTCTCCACCATCTCCACTCGTCGCTATAAACTTCCATAACTGCATCCCACTCTATATTCTCTAACCAACCAACCTAAACGAACTTCCATTTTCGTATTCGAAATTTGAATTTGAAATTTTCTTCGGAGAAGTTTCGTGTCAAAAATGAAGGAGATCGCGTCGATGATTTCAAAGCGTAAGGCAGAGGCGACGCCGTTCGCCGGGAAGAAGCTCCGGTCGATGCGTTTACGCCGGAAGAGAGCTCAGATCTCTCCAGTTGCTGCTTCTGTCGATTCCTGCTCCAATCTGGTTTTCCCAGCCGATGACAATGTTTCCTGCGGTTCGAGCAGAGTCGAGAAGAGCTCAAAGCCGAGGAAGAATCGAATCGAAGAGGTAGAAGTTTCTGGACCTGTTAAAGATGTGAAGCAAACGATTGTTGATCCGAAATTTCGGAGGATTACGAGGTCATACTCCAAGCTAAACCAGGAGAGGGAGGGAGAGAGGATCGAAGTAAGCGAATCGTCCTTCACACGATCCGACGTGACCTTCGCCGAACATGTCTACGACAGCCGGAATTTGAATTTTGCATCGGAGAATAAGGAGAGCGACGTCGTTTCAGTAATTTCGGGGGTGGAGTGTAGCTCGAAGTTCGGGAGCGTAACTGGAGGAGCTGACAACGACGAAATTGAAATCTCCAAACCGAGTAGCTTCGTGGAAGCTGATTTATATCTGGGATCCGCCATTGAACTGAAGCCGGAGCTTAAGACAGTCGGCTGCGTCTCCGATCTCGCTTGCACAGAGAAATTCTCGGACGAAGAGGTTTCGGACTATCACGATGATGAGTTATCGGAGCAGCTTTCCGAGATGTTTTCTCAGTCTTCCGACCTCGATTTCTCGGATTACACTCCGTCTATATTTTTCGATTCTGGCAGCGAATTCTCTGAGAAATCTAGCGCTGATTCTCCTACTTCACATACTCGCTCTCTGTTCCTCGAGTACAAGGAAGAGTTCTGTAGATCCACAATTCCGAACGATTTGGAATCTTCTTGCCAGGAACAAAACCGTGAAATTCAATCTGAAGTAAGTTCATAATGCTTTCATATCTCTTGGAATAACTACTAGTGGCTAGAGATTGAAGGTGTGGTTATAAGCTTGAAATTTCGTTCGATTGCTTAGTTTCTGAGACTTGTTCTGCTATGTCTTTAGATTTGACTCTGAAATTCTGTTCTGGAATGAATCTTAATGATACATTTTCGTTTAGCTGCTAAGGTTTGAAGATGTGGAGGTGGAAGAGAGCTATCAAAGGCTGAGGGAGAGAGAGAGAAGTCATGCATATTTGCGGGACTGTGCTAAGGCTTACTGCTCCAGGATGGACCATACTGATTTCATCCCTCGTCTACGCTTGATCATGGTTCAATGGATTGTGGAGGTGAACATATTCATTCTGCTCTTAAATGCATTATATATCCAGTGATCTCTGAATGTCGAAGCTCGTAAATGTATCAGTAGTAGGAGAAGATTCGGAAGGAAAATGCTATCTCTAGATCCATTTATGTTAGTTACTGAGGTTAGGAACGAATATTTGGAGATCTTCTTCCTGGCTTGTAAGGTGTTTTTGAGCCTAAGGAAATCGTACAAGGTTTATGTGTATGTCAGCCAGCTCTGGTATTCTTTGGTCACTGATTGTCTTCTCCCTGACTACGCAGCAATGTACTGAAATGGAGCTTCAGCAGGAGACCTTGTTTCTGGGAGTTAGTCTGCTGGATCGGTTCCTGAGCAAAGGATCCTTCAACAGCGAGAGGACTCTAGTTCTAGTGGGGATTGCGAGTCTTACTCTGGCCACCAGAATTGAAGAAAATCAACCTTACAATAGGTACCAACCATTTATTCTGCCTTCTAGTGTTCATTAGATAACTGTTCTGAATAGGAAATAGATGAGGACCATTCAAGCAACTGAGTATTACACTGAACCAAATCAGGGACAAATAATAGTTCAATACAAATCCTATATGGTTTCTATATATATACAAATCCTATATAGTCATGTGTGTCAGATATTGAATCCTGTTTCTCAAAAGCTCTTTACTACAAAAACCTTCTACACACATACAGCAATATTGCAATTTTCCTCAGCTACTCACCTGATACTTCCTCCATTTAATTAGCATCCGGAAAAGGAATTTCTACATCCAGAACCTAAAATACAGCCGGCATGAAGTTGTGGCAATGGAGTGGCTGGTACAAGAAGTCCTCAACTTCAAATGCTTCTCACCCACAATTTTTAACTTCTTATGGTACAGACCTCTCTTACTGTATATTTTCTGTTCCAAGACACATATAGAGACTGAAAGATACATATAACTATCATTTATACATCTCAGGTTTTACCTAAAAGCTGCTCGAGCCAATCCAGAAGTTGAAAGGAAAGCTAAATCCTTGGCCGTGACCTCACTATCCGATCACACTCAACTCTGTTTTTGGCCCTCAACTGTAGCAGCAGGACTCGTAGTTCTCGCCTGCATCGAACACAACAAAATCTCAGCCTATCAACGAGTCATAAAGGTACCAATCTCTTCAACATTACTTTAACAGTTTTTTTAGTTCAAAAACAGTCAGAATATTCACAATCCCAAAACTTATCTCTCTCTACAGGTTCATGTTAGAACAAACGATAACGACTTGCCTGAATGCGTCAAGGTATTTTCAACATCACTCTCATAATATTCACATCTTCTTTTCTCCACCAAAATGGTTAGTTACTCTTTTGAAATTTGTGTTGCTATGTACAGAGCCTGGAATGGTTGCTTGAGCAGTAAGCAAACCACAACAACAAATATCCCAAAACCAGAACACAGTATACTCCAATACGAATACACAGGTTAATATTACCATTTACAAATCAAACATAACGACTACCTCTACAGATTTATACTATTCTTAATATCCGGACTTGATTAGCTCTTGGCAAACTATACCAATTATTAGGACACCATTTGTGTCGCCACACACATTTATTGCTTGTTTTCAATACTATTTTATTATACTCCCATTTTCTTAAAAATATTTTTCTTGTTCAATATTTCCTCTTTACACGTCTTAAAGATTTCTCTTTTTTTTTTTTTTTCTTTCTAATCGTTACCGTTTTTTATTATTATTATTGGGAAGATAACGTTTATGTTTCTCTAGAATAAATGAGCTTAGAAGTTAGAACGAAAAGATAAATAGCCGAATTTAATGAGAAATTTAAACATAATGATATTTTATTCATGCACTTAATAGAAAACATAATCATCTCCCATGATCTCTTGTTTAAATCCAAAGCCCATATTTTGATGAGTGAATT
Source organism: Eutrema salsugineum (assembly GCF_000478725.1). NCBI lineage: Eukaryota > Viridiplantae > Streptophyta > Magnoliopsida > Brassicales > Brassicaceae > Eutrema > Eutrema salsugineum. The sequence goes on from NW_006256612.1 coordinate 10,379,850, forward strand.
GTTTGAAAAATGGTTAAGAACACGCATAAGCATACTTAATTTAAAGTAATTTGGGGATTCAGAAGTAGTAAAATACCGTCAGGGGTACAAGTGGTGGCAGGATTAAAAAGGCTAATACGAGCAATGGTGTAGAGACAAAACTAGCTAGCCATCACCAGACTATGTTCGGGTCGCCATGACCTGGCCTGAATTGCTAATCACAAAAGCAACATCAACCGCATCCATGTTAAAGTTTTAGTTCTATAAATGGTTAGGTTTTTATACTGACGCCAATTATAAGCCTAATGTGAATCACACGTGTACAGTTATTTCGTTAGATAGCACATGTGCACATCTTCTTAATTAAGAGCAATTTTAATTATGTTTGTTTACTTGTATATGATGATATCTATAAAAGAAAAACAAAAGACCCTAATTAAGGCCGGTTGTAAGGATGGAGAGAGAGAAAAGATGTGGAAACGTTCCGCAAGAGATTTGTGACAAGATTTTGATGAAGCTTCCGGTGAAATCTCTTGTGAGATTCAAAGCCGTATCGAGAGGATGGAGAGGAACGATAGAATCAAAGTATTTCATAGAGAAACACATTCGGTATCAGAAATCTCTACAAGGACGGCAAGTGAGAATCGTCGTATTATCAGAAGAAAAAAGATACAATGGTCTCGCTCTAGAAAATATGTTGGTTTCTGCCTATGGAATCGTACCTGTTTCTCCATATCTACCCATTAGGGCTTTTAACCGGTTTGATGGTTACAAAATCTCTGAGCCTTGCGACGGTTTGTTTTGTATCTATACCTTTAGTCGTAAAGTTAACCTTGTCAATCCTGCCACCACTAGTCGCCGCAGAGTCCCTGATCCCATCTCTCCTATCTCTTACGGTACTAAAGAGTTCCCAAATATAATTACTTCCTAATTATTTTTTGTTTTCATATAATTAACTTGTTTATAAGTTTGTTTTTTGTAACAGTTGGGTACACGCATATGTTTTTTGCTAGGGATCGGAAGAGAAAATAGTGTGAGTCCAAGGTATAAGCTAGTGTGGTTTTTCGAGTGTGATAACGAATGGGTGAATAAATCTACTAGGTGCATGGTTTTTGCTCTTGACTCTAACACTTGGAGATACGTAGATCCGCCTCCTTGTCGAGTTCAATATGACCATCCTCTAATACACTTGGATGGAGTTATGTATTGCTTCACTCACTACATGGAAAAGCATAGTCACTTTGAAAAGGATCTCAAGCTACTAGCTTTTGATATTCACACAGAGACGTTTCAGAGCTTTTTACTTACTCCCGATATCAGGTGTAGCTCCTGCCGTGAATTACGAATGTGTGTTCTTAACCATCGTATATGCATCTTCAAGAGATCTGTTGATGACAACGACCTATTTTTCAAGATCTGGGGTCTAGACATAAATGAGAGATCATGGGAAACGATGTATTCCATAGATTTGTCTTGTTTTCCTCCAGAATTCAAAGACTGGGGTATCGTCTCGATGGCAACGATCAACAATTATATCATCATTTCAAATGGTCGTCGTACCATATGGGTCCTCTACAGTTCCAAAAACTGTATTTTGTATCGCACATCTTTTTCTTTTAACTGCGTTATGTCTTATTTTGAGACTCTAGTCTCTGCTTACCAATAATTATTTTACTGTATTTTTGTGTAGAATTTGTATTTTCTTTAAACAACCTCTCCGTAATTAAGTAATATCCAAACACAGGCAACACCTGTAGAGTTTCTTGATGAAGATATTGTGCAGCTCACGTCCTGATATTATATAAAACGGGTATCATTTAAACTAAGCCATTGTTTAATTATTCTTAAATTTTGATTAAGTTATCTTCTTAACTAAATCAATCAAAATTGCATCAAAACCGAACAAAAACTAAGTCAAAGTATTTCATTTCACTTTCTAGGAATATGTCATATTACATACAAACGTAATGATAGCATATTATGGAGTCTATATAATCTCAATATGTATGTTCTCAATATGGTATATGATAGAGCCTTATATCATAATGTTAAAGAATATATGTGGAATATTATGTCTCGTGGTATAGAATATGTGGATCGAAACACTATCCCAATGCAGCGTAGTGCCTCCTCCGGAATCTGCTTTCCGCAAGGGAGATATGTCACACTCTTGAACTACAGAAAAAATTGACATTCATAATAAGAATTTTCTTTTCATATGTTAAAAGTTTATTAGGAACATAGAAGTCTAACTTGGAAAAAAATGAGTTAGTCTAAATTATTTGAGATTTGATAAATGGGAAACCAAGATAATGCATAAATCTCAAAATTCATTTGGTTCCCAACTTCCACATCCAAAGCTCGAGAGCATATGTATAAAAGTTTTCACAAACTCCAAATATATATCTCAAATCAAATCTATTAATTTTTTCTCAGTTAACTCACCATAGCATGTGGTAAAATGTACAAAAAATGCTCAAAACTATCATTCAACGTTGATAATGTAAACAACAATTCAGTCTCAGAAACATTGAAGACGTTGCCAAATAATTAATCACGATGTGGAAACTACATACTTTACGCTATACTTTTCGCTTTAGTGATTCCATATTCAATTGTCTTACTACAATGAAATCACTATGACTATTTAATTTTTGTTAGCTATTTCTCATCGATATGCGCTTTGTCCATTTTTGATCCTATACCAAAAAATAAAACTTAGCATTTACCATATTATAATCATCTACTAGAAATATTTGTTGATTTTATTTTAATTACCATTCAAACATTTTCAACAATGTTGGTCATTTGCTTTGAAAATGGGCCTTCGCTTAAGAGAAAAATGTCAGGGCCGAATCTTAACTGGAATTCCAATGCATGTACTGATCCAAATTAAAAATCTACGGCCATCAATTGAGTTTGTGCATATATACACAATGATTATACTGAGACCTGCAATGCATATCCTATAGTATGACAAGTAAGTGCTTACTCAACAAATGTAAAGAATATGACAGGTTGGGCGTCAATAATACTAAACGAGTTGACTTTTTATTTTTTTAAATAGTAGATTCGGGCTTGGTCCACTATCTCTTTTATATTCTTGAGACGCAAATCACCTCATAGTATTCTATTAAAACAATCTCTTTTTTTTTTTTTGAGAAAATATTAAAACAATCTCTTGATCAGTTAAGTCGTTCAATTTAGCTTTTCTTTCTATATTTATGTCGATAACGGTTTCGTATTCATCTTTTCTAAGTTCTATATATTTGCACTGTTTTAAATGGTTAGTGAAAAGGATTAGTAGTATTTTTAAAAAACTTTTGTTTTTACAGCCTTTAAACTTGGTTAATTTAATGAATCGATTTGAGTGTTTGTTTCATTTTCGTTGGTCTTGAATACAAAGACGGCTTTATAATAAATAGGCGTTATTTGTTAAAAAAATCACTCTACTCGGAAGGGGAAAAAAGGACCATAACTATGAAACTCGAGGGTTGAGACGAATAAATAAGATGGACAAATTTCATCTGATCGTGTGATAGATACAACATACACCTACTTTTATTCACCACTTTTGATTCTATCATCTCCATTGTATCGGCGGATTAAAAGCCCTCTATAGCTATGATTGAGTAATGGAAGATTAATTATTTGAGAGGAAAAAAGAGATAAAACAGTTCAGAAACCAAAAAAAAAATAAAAGAACTGTTTAACTTTATCGATCTCGTGTCGTGTGAACACTTTGAACCCACCAAAAAAAAAACAGCGTTAACTTATTGAGATGGTTGAACTTAATGACAAAAATACCCCCGATTCTCTCATGTTATTTCAGCATTTGCCATTGCGTCGACCAAACTTTTCCCACCTTTTTACCGTTTCTCCGCTTCGTAAATGTCACTCTCTCTCTCTCTCTCCATCCTTTCTCTCTCTGATTCTCTCTCCAACGCCATGATCGGAGAGAAAGATCTCGCCGGAGATGGTGAGTGCTCTCGAACCAAAACATCAAAGCCTCGATTCTCTCATCTAAACAACGAAAACAATCAAGATGAGAAAATCGGGAGTTTTCAGAAAGGCGTCGATTTCCTCAGCGTTCGGTCCAGTAACATCGATGGGTTCTCTTCGAAATCATCACCCAGATCAGGTAACGAGCTCACTCTCAGCTATCTCTGTGAAAACCGCGAGCTCCCCGGAAAAATCGCTGAAAGTCTTGGTCAAAAGGGGAAAGAGGTGGTAACGTTCTCGGAGAATTCAAGCTACGACGAGAAATGGATCGAGAGAGATTTCTTCAATTTGAGAGAAATTGCTCCGAATTCTTCCAAGCGAAAGGCTCAGGAAGACGAAGAAGAGGAAGAAGATGTTGCTCACGAAGAGAAGAAGAGCAACAAGATCGAAACCCTAAATCTCTCTCTAGCTCTCCCGGACGTTTCCCTCTCTCTTACGGCGTCAAACGCCGTCAAGAGGCCGAGAGTGGCGACGAACAGCGAACGAACAACGACTTCTTTCTCTAACGATTTCACGGCGACGGCGCCGTCAATGTCCTACTCCTACTCTCACCCTTTCTCTCACAACATCAGCTGCTCGATGACTCGAAACTCCACGGACTTCGATTGCTCCGTCGGGAAAGACGACCATATCTGGTGCGCCGGCGAAGGAACCAACGGATCTGTTCACAGCCGATTCAGACCCATCGGCGACGGCGTTGCGCTCGCGGGAAATCCCATCTCCGGTAAGCCCTCTAGCTCCTCCGATTACTCCTTCTTCCCTTCCGAGCTACCAGCTCGGCCGGGGATGGAACTCGCGATCTCCGGCGACTCGAGGAAGAAATTACCCAATTCGGAAGAAAGCGATGCGGCCAGATCGGAGAGGGTTCTATACGACATCGTTTCGAAATCGATTTCTTCTGTGGCGTTGATCATTCAAGGCATGGCTGATGAAACCCTTGAATCAGCTAAAGAGTACTTGAGGAACTTGATCGATTCGCCGGAGAAGAAGGAGAAGCTGACGAATCTTCAGAGCCAGATTGACAAAAGATCTGATCTTTGCAAAGAGACGTTATCGAAATGCGTCAAGGATCAGCTAGACATCCTAGTAGCTGTGAGAACAGGGCTTAAGTATTTCCTCTCTGGTAAAATCCGAATCCCCATGAACGAATTGGTAGAGATCTTTCTGTTCTTGAGATGTAGGAACGTGAACTGTAAGAGTCTCTTGCCTGTTGATGACTGCGAATGCAAGATCTGTGCCAACAACAAAGGCTTTTGTAGCTCTTGTATGTGTCCGGTGTGTCTGAGATTCGATTCAGCTAGCAACACTTGTAGTTGGGTTGGATGTGATGTCTGTTCGCATTGGTGTCACGCTGCGTGTGGGATTCAGAAGAATCTGATCAAACCTGGACATAGCTTGAAAGGTCCTCGAGGTACGACCGAAATGCTGTTCCATTGCATTGGCTGCGCTCACAAATCAGAGATGTTTGGATTCGTGAAAGATGTTTTCGTGTGTTGCGCCAAGAATTGGGGGCTTGAGACTCTAATCAAGGAGCTCGATTGCGTTAGAAAGGTTTTCCGAGGAAGCGATGATGCGAAAGGCAAAGCATTGCATCTCAAAGCCAATGAGATGGTAAAGAAGCTAGAGAGTAAACAGATTTCCCCGATCGATGCATCAAACTTCATCATTCAGTTCTTCAACTGTAAGCTCCCAACTCATGGTTTAGATCAAAGATTAGGACGTTATGGATTCTATAAGATTTGAAGTTTAATTCTTTTCTCCTCTTTACACAATTTCTTGCAGATGCAGAGTCGGTATCAGAATTTCCCGAACCGAAAGAGCAAGCAGTTGCAGCAGAGACGAGCTACAGGAAAGACGAGGCATCTGTGACGCCTTCAACGTCCAAGGATCAAAAGAAGAAGAGCTTTGCGCTAACCGATGCAATGATGAACAGTTTTGATAGTTTAGAGAGCATGGTGAGAATAAAGGAGGCGGAAACAAGAATGTTCCAGAAGAAAGCGGACGAGGCCAGAATAGAGGCAGAGAGTTTCAAGAGAATGATAGAAATGAAGACGGAGAAGATGGAGGAGGAGTACACAGAGAAGCTAGCGCGGCTGTGTCTGCAGGAGACAGAAGAGAGGAGGAGGAATAAGCTGGAGGAGTTGAAGAAGCTTGAGAACTCGCACTGCGATTACAGGAACATGAAGTTGAGAATGGAGGCTGAGATTGCAGGATTGTTGAAGAGAATGGAAGTTACAAGACAACAATTGGTATGAAGGAATCATGAAAACAGAGCCTTTCAATTATCCATTTCTCCGCCCGCTTCTTGATGTTTTTTTTTTTTGTGGGAAATATCAAACTAGTGAAAAGTGTTTTATTTGGTTCTCTGGATATTTGCCTTCTGTATGTTAATTGTTTTTTTTCTTATCTATAACTTCGGTTTTTGGCTTCTATTTATATAACTAGACATATTTTCTCTGTTTATATAATACACTTTGTAGAAAGTAAATCATATGTATCACCGTATATTTTGGTTCTAAAGATTTATCATAAAAAGAATATGAAAATGAGAAGACAACAAGTAGAGCATAGAAATTGTCTGACCAACATTTTTTTATAAAGAGAATTCTACCTTTTAGTTAAATCAGCCGAACTCTTTGTCATTAGGTCAGTGTTGCAGAGAATTTACTTTCACCCAAAACTTAATAGTTTCAGATAACTTATTACATATAAATGTAAAAATGGCTTATTAAATAATTACTACTTAAGACTCTCTTTTGGTTACTTAATACTTACTACCACTTCAGACATTTAAAAGATATTCTTTTGAGAATGAGTATAATAAACCAACTGAAACAAGTGAATGGTAGTGGCATGGAATTCTCTGGACCGTTGAAATTGCTTTCTGACGTGGGAATTTACCACTATAATTAAAATATGCAAATAATATAGCTTTCAGTACGCATCAAAGATCAAAGACCGATAAAGAAAAATGTTTCCAAAGTAAATTTGGATCAAATATTAAATAATCACTCTAAGGACCCAATTAGATGCCACACCAATCACACTGACACACCAAGACAAACAAACAAACAAACAAGGAATTCACTGAAATTATAAAATAAGGATTAACAAAAAAAAAATTATACAAATAAAAAGATTCATTTAACGATGTGTCTAACATAGGAATTCATCAAGTATAACGGCCAACAGCGACGGAGAAGTCAACGGAAACACCGAAGAGTAGAATGGCTAAGCCGGTGAAGTTAATGAGACGTGACTCAGCGTTTGTGCTCTGACCAAGCATCGTGGCTCTTTGCATGAGTCCGGTAAGTGCAGCGACAATACCCATATAAAGTAGAGCCCGGCCTCCTAAGACGTGCCACGGCATCATCTTCCTTCTTGTCCCCGATGAAGATTGTGGCGCAAGAAATGTGAAGGCACCGAGTAGCCACTGTCAAAATTACATGACGACCACCAAAACATCTCAACAAATTAATTACGGTTTAATTAACGTTAAGATTAATATTTAGAAATATTAAACTAACCTGGAGGCAGAGAAGGATGAAAGTGGTGAGACCGATCCAGGAGTGAAGAGAAACCATGTCTTTAAGGTTTAATTTGTCGTGGAACTTAAAGGCGGCGCAGATTCCGACAATACCTAGAACTAAGCCTATTAAGTGAAGCCCACCATGAACCATTTTCTGCACTTGGTGCGACGCATACGCCGTTTTGTACGTCATCATCGCTGCACAATCATTGTCAATCATTTATTTTTGAAATTCATGCAAAATCACGAATGAAACTTCCCTTTTTTGGGCAGATTTCACACGTGTACCGTTTAATTTTTCTATGGATGGACGAAAGCTAACAAAGTTGAACGGTTTATACAGTTCGGTTGCAAATTTTGCTCAAACTTTATTATATAACCGATTACTTAATTCGGTGGCCAATTTTAAGTTTTGACTAAATTAACTTGTTATATACTCAAATCATCCGTAGGCGAAATAATTGTTTGAATTTGCCAAAAAAAAAAAAACATGAATCATTAGTATTTTTGTTATCTTTTTGAGGTCGTGGCGAATTTACCTTCGCCCAAGAGGAAGAGAAACCCGCAGTACATGAGAAATGGGTGCACCTATATATCAATCATTTCCAATCCAAACAAAATCATTAGAAAATATATTAATTCAGTTCAAACATAAAAATATGATTGAACTATTTGAAGTATTTACATATATACATAAACATCATGTGTAAAAAATAGAAACTTACATTTAAAATCTTAAGTGGATTGTCGGAGCCATATTCGATGCCTTCGCGGTAATGGAGAAGCCATATGAGCATTAGAACAATGGCCAAGATGCCAAAGAAATGAGCCACGAATGTCGAAAGCAACGAGTGACGCTTAAAAGTTGTTCGATCTGCCGAGAGGTCCATTGTTTGATTTAGTTTTGCTTTAGATCGCTCCTTGTTCAAGAAGATGATGACTCAAATAATGATGATGAGAGAAAACAGAATAGAAGAGAATGTGCTAGATTGTGTATTGCCGGTTCTGTCGGGTAATGATGATATCCTAAAGGGTTATTTATACTAAAATAGTTGATGTGTGAAAACAACCCAAAACAATATATATAAATAGAAACATAAAATGGCACGTAAGTGTTTACGCCATATACATCTAATATATATACCTCTAAGTCTATAACCAATGTCGATCCGGCATGTGCGACTGATTTGACCACAATCCGGATTAAAGTTGTGGTTTAGACTAATATCAGTCATTGGATGCTTGTTTTTTAGGAATGACATAAAATATTTCGAAATTGTAGTAAAGATTCGGTTCAGTGAAAGTAACCAACGTAGAAATCAGCACTTACAAAAGAAGGGGAAAAAAACGAAAAGGATAAACAAAATTCGTTTGGTTTATTCACTGAACAACTACTACCTATATACGTACATATTCATTTGTTTTGATAATCTGATTCGATCGGTTGATCTATAACTATGAACAAAAATATACCTTAGTTCGATTTTGTTATTATTTTAAGAGTGTTAATTAACTAGTATAACTTAATCAAGCAAGATATTGATGAACGAATGAGTTGCTTACCTATAAGGGTTTGGAATATAAATGAAGAGGTTTCTATAGCGAGGACAGCTAAGGGTTTCAATCTCTTGGATTTTTTCGTACGTTTGATTCTAATCTCATCTATCTAACTCACTTTGGCCCTACCTTCTATTGCCTTTTTCTAGAAGTGCATTCTTAATGATTTTTGATGTAAGAAATTATTTATTTTTATAAAGAGAGAGCTCCAAGACGGGAAGATAGAGGCAAAGGAGAGAGGTCCAGTTACTACGTCTAATAACTTTAAGTATATTGTTTATTCTTGAAATTTTAGAGGTAGGGAAGAGTTAAGAGATGGAAGAAACCATGCTGGTGGTCGCTTTTGAACATAAAGAACAGCGTAACACATAAGTTTAAAAATTTCAAGTTTTAAAAGATGGATTCAAGTTTCCAACTAGGATGAAGCAAGGCAAGTATCCGCAAGAAAATATACAAATTGCTTTTATATTTTTGATAAAAAAAAATGATGTATTAAGTAACTAAAAAAAAACAGGATCGATGAACTGTATTAAACTACATTTGAGCCGAGTATTCGTTGGTTTTAGATATATTTTCTTCTTGATTAAATTCCAACCAAAGTGAAAATTTCAGAAATAAACTTAATTTTTATATTAGTTAGTCCACATAAGGGTCCTTCTTTCTCCCGTGATTCTTTGTCCGTGAATGGGAAGGTCAAGTCTACTTTTATGTTTCTAAATCACAGCCTTTTCGATCATTGGCTCAATATCACTTTTTAGTATTTGCGTATATATTTAATTTAATTAGGTTTTTGTTGCAGTAATAAAAACGAAAAATTAATTAGGTTTTGTTTTATTTTGGCTAAGGATTCAAAAAATAATAAGCTAAAACCTGAATACTTGAACCCAAAAAACGATTCGCTCCCATAACTCAATCTACACGCAGCTAATCTCCTGTTCTCTGAAAACTTTTTTTTTGGCACAAGAAAGTTTCTGGTCTGCGCAGACCGAAATGTTTTTTTTTTTTAATGATGGTCAACTATCTTGACCAATATATAATCAAATAGACAGTTGAACGATTCAACAGAATATCTATCCTCGTTGAATATACACTAAATATTTATGTTAATTTTCTTTGACCCAAAATATAATGTTTCTTTGAATATCTGATCAGACAACTGTATTCTGGTAGTTTTTCAACTAATTCATTTATTCATGCAAATAGCATAACTATGTCAAAGAATCCATAGTCAATTATTTAGAGGGGAAGATGTCATAAATTACTGGGATATTCATTTTTTCAATAAACCGAGTATCTGTCACCAATTAATTAAGAGAATTGAGATGACATATGATATACACTATAAGCTGTTAAAAAAAAAAAGGAGTATAATATATGAGGATATTGAACATGGGCTTTGAAAAATATAAGCCCATTACAACGGTACGTAATTTGCAATTTTGCATGGACTTTATAGCTTCCAATAATTGTTCTAATTGGGTCCTTGTAAAGTGTAAACTATAAATGAAATCATAGTCAAACGAATCAGACGTGATTATTACCCGACTAATTTTAGAGTTTGGGTTGATAATGCACAAAAGCCAAATCGCGGATGGTAGCCGTTGGATCCAGCAACAAAATAAAAGGGAAAACAATTACCCACATGCATGGGAGGAAAATCCCCATAGAGAAATTAACGGCTGCGATTTGCCCTCGTGACATTCGATGCAAACAAAATATCTCACGTGAATATTCCACATTGGGATCTTCCATTAGATTCCATGACCTCAGAGAAAACGACGCGCAGGTTAGCAGAAAACTCTTTTCTTCGCTAATTTGCTCCAGCAGACTTATTGGGATGATGACTGTTGTGAGTTCCCAAATATAAAAAAAAAAAAACTGTGAAACAAATACGTATTTTTTTTTCCTACCAAATATATATACACACAACAATACTGTAAATTATTTTGTTTATAAAACACAAGAAATGATGGACCCACCTGTGGCTGACAGACACTGATATTCATCCACAGAGGGTATTAACGGCGTCAAAGTTGCCGTTAATTGCGCTGCAGAATAGTTTTAGCTATGCGAGACTGTTTCGAGGACATTTACAAGTGGGCACTGGGCCCTATAGAGAAAGGTCCAACGGCTACTTGATGCTGACGTGGAGTAAATGTGTATGCGTCAACACTTACCTAACAAAAATTCAATCCAGGCTGAAACAAAGTCAGACTCACAAAAATAGCCAAATTTAATGTTTATGTTGTTATGTATGTTTCCTTCCTTCAAAAACCAAGTCAAAGTGTAACCACACTCGGGACCAACAATCGTGCACACACCGCAGCTTCAAACAAAAAATTTCTTGATAACTAATCACTTACGAAATCTGAAATTATTTTGTTTTTGCCCAAAAATAGATTTTCATGCAACATTTTATTAATTACTTAGGAAACTGTAAAAACTAAAAACCATCAATACATATATGCTTTGAATACTAAGTTCCACTTGTTAATTAAAGTTGCACTAATTAAACTAATCGGTACGGCACCATTTTTCCTCAAACAACCGGCGATTTTCGGGCATTCACTATCACTCCCTCAGCTCACGCGGTGTCAAACGTTACATCTTGACCAATTTCCGCCACGTGTCGGGGTGACGTGTTTACTATGTTTGGCGATTGGGGTTATTTGGTACGCAACTTGGATCGCAGATTGTTTTGTTTGATAGGGGGCAAATCCGTGAATTCAATCATTTGATAACGGTATTTCGGGACGCCGAATGGGGCGGCTAACCAATTTATTTAATTTTTGTTATCTAAACCCAAAAAGCTTCGAAACAAATCATTTCTTTCACCGGCCCATAATGATTTAACCTTTTTCTTAAAATGTATCCGTTCCAAGTATTTATATCAACACTTTTGTATAAAGATGTCTTTTGTTTTATGATTCCTTTTCTGTTTATCGCTTATATGGAAACATTCATATAATCATTTTAACCAGAAAAAAATATAAGCCGAAAGAGAAAAGAATGTTGTAATGATTGAAGGAAATATATATTTTTTTTAATCACACAACTCGTAAGTAGTAACCTTTCATCTGTATAAATTATTCGTTATTTTTCTGAAAAGAAATAACAATTGCAGTGTTAGTGACTCTACCTGTGACTATTTGTCGGGACACATGTGTAAGCAGCAAAGCACCTTATTGCTTTATTGCTATTTTTGTTTCCTTCTCCACGTCTTTTATATATTTCTTTTTCTTCTTTGTGATAATCTAAATTTAAATCCCCGCTTCAACCTGATTATATAGCTTCTCCCAGTGATACAACTTTGTATTAAATTGTGTCTTAGTTAAACTGATATCTAATGGACACAATTGTGTTTAGTGATTGGACTATATTTAGTTTACCGTCACATTTTACGATTCTTTCGGTCCAATGTACGCCCAATTTTGTGTTTTGTCGACATGTACTACTGATTCAGTGTATTAAATAAAAAGCAATTATGAAAAAAGTAATAAGTTGACATATAAAATTAAAACCATCCATAGCCAGACGTACTCTGCAGTCGAAATCTTGATATTCATGCTATTTCTCTCTCTCTTTCTCAAGACACCTCCATAGCTCGTCCTCAACACGATAGTTTATCCAGTTTAAATCTCTTCCCTTTTCGTCCTCATATTATACACAAATTATAACATTTACACAAGAAACTCAATCTTCAACAAAAATGGGCTTTCTAACTCGATTTCTAGTTTTCGTGTCACTCTTCACCGGTTTGGTCTCTGGATTTGCTCTACAAAGGCTTCCTCTTATACAGTTCGACGAAGGTTACACACAGCTATTCGGTGACCAGAATCTGATTGTCCACAGAGACGGAAAATCTGTCCGGTTAACGCTCGATGAGAGAACCGGTTTGTCTTCTTGTTCCTCTGAGTCTTTCTAATTTCTGTTTTCTAATCACTTTCCTAAACTGAGATTCTTTCGAAATCATATTTACAGGTTCTGGGTTTGTCTCAAATGATATATACTTGCATGGGTTCTTCAGTTCTTCTATCAAATTGCCAGCAGATTACTCTGCAGGAGTTGTTATCGCCTTTTATGTAAGCAACAATCTCTACCCCACCATGGATTTTTCATTTTTGGTTATTTGGGTTCACTAACCAATTAAAGATATTTCTCTTGATGATTTTGTTTCACTGATGCCCGTAGACAAAGGACAAAAAGGCTGTTTTTTTTTTGTGTGTGGGCTTATGCATTTTTCTTCTTCTCAGATGTCAAATGGAGACATGTATGAGAAGAATCATGACGAGATTGATTTTGAGTTTTTGGGGAATATCAGAGGCAAAGAATGGAGGATTCAGACCAACATTTACGGTAATGGAAGCACACATTTGGGCAGAGAAGAAAGATACAATCTTTGGTTCGATCCAACAGAGGATTTCCATCGATACAGTGTCCTCTGGTCTCATTCTCACATCATGTAAGTTAAAAACAAACTCAGCTTAATTAGGTTCTAAATCATCAGCTCAAGTCCTAATTCAACTAGTCGGATTAGAAATTTGAGTATATGAAATAGCAACAGTTGGGGTTGTGAACAGAGGATTTAGATGGCTAATTAAAGCCGTTACATTAGAGGCTTTTATGAGTCTTTTAATGATCTTCTAGACTCTTCAACCGTCACTGGATGTTTCTATCAAAGGAAAGCCAAGTGGGGTTTATGTGTGATGGATTCCTTACTTTATAATCAATTTTTTAATGTAAAGATAGTGGAGTTGGTTTCTTGTTCTGGAAAGTTAAGTGATCTACAGCTTTTGATTCTTGGCAACGACGGAGACCCCAAGCATAATAGTTTTGGATGAGAGAACCCAAATCCGGTCCACTAAAAGCTGCATTTTTTAAAAGCAAAAAATATCATCTTTCTAGAGGAAATTCATGTGAATGGTTTTTCCGGGGTATGAATCAAAAATCATCTTTTTATGCAGATTCTATGTAGACGATGTTCCGATCAGAGAAGTAAAACGCACGGCGACAATGGGCGGTGACTTTCCGGCGAAGCCAATGTCTCTATACGCAACCATATGGGATGGTTCCAAATGGGCAACAAACGGTGGCAAGTACGGTGTAAACTACAAATATGCACCTTACATCGCTCAATTCACCGATCTGATCCTCCACGGCTGCGCCGTCGACCCCACCGACAAGATTTCGAGCTGCGAAGACGGAGCGGCAAAGAACCTTCGGGTAGCTTCGGAGATCACAATGTCTGAGAGGAACAAAATGAAGAGTTTCCGGCGTAAACACCTGACTTATTCGTATTGTTACGACCACACGAGGTACAAGGTGGTTTTGTCGGAATGCGTGGTGAATCCGGAGGAGGCTAAGCGTCTCAGGGTCTATGATCCGGTAACGTTCGGTGGGATTCCACACCGCCACCGTCATGGGAAGCACCGGAGCAAGAGCCGCTTCGACGGATCTGAGTCCATATGATTTGGTGTATATTATTCACCTAGAGGGGCATTTTTGGCATTTTCTGTCTTGTATAGGAATATATGAATTATGGACTGAAAGATGGACTGACACTCGGATATTTTGATCTCCTCCCACTTCACGAAGAAAGATTGTCGTTTAACATAATGATAATAATAATTATTATATATTTGATTTTCTATTTGTTAATAATATCAAATTACTCTTAAAACCTTACACTAACAAAATACGAAAACAAGTTACAAGAATACTAAAGTAAACTTTAAGGAAGATATAAATATAAGAGTTGCATAAGACGTCAGTAAACTTTCTTTTATAACGTCAATAAACTTTAATATTCAGAAGAAAAAAAACAGATGGAATTTATGACACTATAAACTCTTTTCTTGCCTGTTTTTCTCTTCATATGTTAGTATTAAAATGTATTTTGGGTTTCTATGAGGTTTTCAACAAAATTAGGTACGTTCGATTATCTTGTATAAGTATTCAATGGGTCCAATAGATATTATTGACTTGATCACCTATTTTATTTGACTATATTGACACTTCCCGTTCACACATACACAATGTGTCACTGATTATGTCATTTTGAGGTACATCGATGTTAGAAATTGCGGGTCCGTTTCGGATGACTTTTCATTTCATTCGTATAATACAGAAATTGGAATATTTTTTTGGGGTTCACTGCAGAAAAATGGAGTTGACTATTCGGAAAAAAAAGAGCATATTATTGCGGAAAAGGATTTGTCATATTGTATGAAGTCCTATTGACATATTTGTCAAAGAGAGGGGTCGTTCGGAATCCTGAACTGCCCTTTGTATGGTTTAACAAGTTGTATTTCCACATGTCATCTTATCGAGGAGGATATCTATCGCCAAATTATATGAATATCCTTTATTTGTCAGCAAATTTCTATCTATATATATATATATATATACTTTTTCGTTTGATGTTTTGTTTCACATTGAGCATTTTAATTCGGCTCATGAATAGATAAATCTCATGTGTCTTTCACATAACTTGATTAGTGTTTTTGTCTGGACTTACCAAATGGATTACATAGTGACGGATTTAGACACAAATTTAGTTGGGGGTATAAATATATAAATAAATAAAAAAATTTAGTTGAGGACAAAAATTTTTTTACCACTAAATTAAAAATATTTAATTGAATTTACTTATATAATTAAAAAAAAAAGAATAGAGAGCACATGACCCCCTCTTAACTCACTACCTCAGCCCCTGGGATAACAACTAGTGATCTCTATACGTGTCATCTTAGTATGTGTGAACTCAATTATGTACAGTTATATCCCCATAGTTAATTAGTGATATCAGTGAGTTTGACAAAGAAAGAAGAAAATTCGCAATTAGTGGAGTATAAAGTCATGGTCAGCTTTTACATGTATCGACTGTTAATCTAATTTACCCTTTTTTTATTTGTCAATCATCTGAATTATCTTAAGTGTCATTTACATAGTGAACATTTAAAGAAATCAGAATTATAATCTAAAGGACTCACCATAATTCGCTACATATGACACTCTACTTAGAAATGTGTTTATATTTTAACTTTAACAAAATGCCTAAACTTATAAAACTTAATTTATGTATATCAATTTTGTGGGCCCATATGTCACAAGGCCCATTTGATCCAAAGCAAAAATATGTTATAATCTCTGTTTTAGTATTTATGAGTAAAATTAAATTAACCGGCATCTTTCAAAGATGCGGAATCTCGGCTTCGTTCCAACTATGATATAACATAAAACACACCCAAATCACATACTAAAAATCTTATGTTTTCTGATGAATCTTATTTTGCGTTATCATCGACGATCGTTTGTTTTTTCTTCTGAACCGTAAATATTCTTAAATTGCATATAAAAAAAAATTCAAGGAAAAGGAGAAGTGAAAAATGAGATTGAGAGAGATCTGAGTAGTGATCTTTCGTCGAAAAAAAAAAAGAGATCTGAAGTGATCTAAGCCACCGTTTTAGACTCTTAAACGCATGCGTCTTAACTAAGCCAAAAATCGCTCTTACCATTTACACCTCTTTCCTCAAAAACCCTAGATCTCTTCTCTCTCTCTTTCTTTCGTCTTGCCTTTTAGGAAGCTTCCCGTAATTTATACATCACTTTAACTAGATTACTCTCCTTCTTTCTTTATTTACTCAGCTTCACCGTCACGACGAGATACTCGTTTTGCCAGATCTGTAGTGTTTCACTCTTCGCTTGCCTCTTAAAACCTTCACATTTATGGTGATTATTTGTTACCTTTTCTAATTTCGTCTGATTGAAAATTCATCTACTTTCTTCCTGGGTTTTATTTGAATTTCGTTAAATTCGAGTTTTTTTTCTTTCAGGATTTAGTGTGCGATCTCCTTGATTTCTAGCCGATATTTTCACGAATTACACCTTTTAATTTTATTCTGCAGATCTGTGTGAAGGAAGCTATGAGCTGTGTTTGATAGCGAGGAAGTTAAAAGGGGAAAATAAAAAACTTGTTTTTTTCTCGAGATAATTGCTTCTTCTTCCTTAACTGTTGCCACCAATGGCAATGCCGCCAGGAAATGTTACTCCTTCTGATAAATTACAGTTTCCGCCCGTCGCCGTCGCCGCCGGAAGTTGGATCCCCGACGGGCGAGACGGATTCATCTCGTGGATTCGCGGGGAGTTCGCTGCAGCTAACGCGATCATCGATTTACTCTGTCAACATCTAGTAGCAACTGGGGATCACAACGAATACGAAGCTGTGATCTCGAGCATCCGGCACCGTCAATTAGGCTGGTCTCAAGTTACTTATATGCAGCAGTTTTTCCCAATCGCAGAGATTTCTCACACTCTACAGCAAGTTGCTTGGAAGCGGCAACAGAAAATGCTTCATCAGCATCCTCAAAGGCATTACAATTCTGATCAGACTGGTAAATTTGGAGGAAGGAGATCAGGGACTGGGTTTAACAAGCATCATCATGGTGGTGGTTACAGAGGAGCTGAATCAATGGCGAGAAACGGGCATCATTCTAATTCGGATTGCCACAGCATTGATCGTGTTGAGAATGGGGAGGAAGCTAAGCCTGCAAGTGATGATAAGGCATTATCTGTTGCAGAGGACAAGAGAGGTAATGAAAATAGTCTTTGGTTAGCTTTAAGGTTTGCTTGCTTGTAAGAAAAGTAATCTTTTTGGCTGCTAAATCAGTACAACATATCTGCAATTTGGTATTAGATAGTGGAGGATTGTGGTTTAATCTGCGGTTTTGTTTTTTTTGTAGTCTCTAGACTCTTTACTGGTTTAAAATGTATATGTTGTGGTAAAGTAAATTTATACTTTTTTTTGTGGGATAGATGGTAGCGAGAAACCAAAGAGCGATCGTAAAGATATGGAAGAATCTGAGGCCAGCTCGTGTACTAAAGGTAATTTTGGAAAACCTTTACTTGTCAATTTTCACCTGATATTAGATCTTTCTGAAATATTCCGATTCCGTGCTGCTTCTTTCTTTTCAGATAACAGTCTCAGGTCTGAGGCAAAGCAGGACGAGAAATATAAAGACTGTTCTGCAAGCATGGCTAGGACTTTTGTTGTCGAAGAGATGTTTGAAGCGAAAAAGGTGAGTGGTTACTTCTCAAATGTCTGTTTATATTTTACGGCCTACAATACCAATTTTTCTTTTATCTTTTTGTGTGTGTGTGTATTGTGTAGGTTAATGTTGTGGAAGGACTGAAGCTATATGACACAATTGTTGACGCCATGGAAGTTTCTCAACTAGTTTCTCTTGTAAACAATCTGAGACTTTCTGGAAGAAGAGGTCAACTTCAAAGTAAGAATCTTTTTATGCACTACTATAATGATTTAACTTGTTTTCAAAATCAGGTCTTAAAAACGTTGATTCATGACTAACAGGTGAGGCATATGTTGGTTATAAACGGCCAAATAGAGGGCATGGACGTGAAATGATCCAACTCGGTCTCCCCATAGCTGATACGCCGCCTGATGATGAGAGTATCAAAGGCAAGTCCTTTAAAGATGTTCTTTACATATAGTTTTTTGTGTGTATCGGATAACATGAGATATGAGTTGTTATGCAGATCGAAGAATAGAGCCAATCCCATCATTTCTCTCAGACATCATTGAACGTTTGGTGTCAAAGCAGATCCTACCTGTGAAACCAGACGCCTGCATCATTGATTTCTTCAACGAGGTTAAAACTGATTGCTATATTCGTTGAAACCTATTAAGAACGTTTTTCTTGTGTGTTTCATTAACGAAGTAAGAGTTTTCTTGTGTTTGTGAACCGTAGGGAGATCATTCGCAGCCTCATATGTTTGTTCCCTGGTTTGGACGACCCGTAGGCATCTTGTCCTTGTCGGGAATGCGATCTCACATTCGGAAGAGTCATTGTCTCTGATTATCCCGGCGACTACAAGGGCTCTCTCAAGCTGTCTCTCACTCCCGGGTAAACCGACTCAACTGTCAGCTTTTAATTCTGCCAAAGTCAGAGACTTTTCAATCTCTTAAGCATTTTTTTGTATTTTGAACAGATCGGTTCTTGTGGTGGAAGGCAAATCCGCAGATCTTGCCAAGTTTGCAATTCACTCAATCCGAAAGCAGCGGATACTCATCACTTTCACCAAGTCTCAACCAAGAAACTCCATGACCGGTTCTAACCGGGGTCCACCGGCTAGCAGATCGCCGAATCACCACAACCGTCACTCAACCGGTCCACCTAAACCTTACCCGGTTATCTCGACCACAGGTGTCTTGCCCACACCGTCTCACCGGCCACCAAACGGAACTGTTCAGCCGATTTTCATCGCTCCTTCTCCTCCGCTCGCTCCTCCAATGCCGTTCCCAGGTGGTGTCCCGCCGGGGCCAACGAGCTGGCCACTGCCACATCATCCACGACCACCACAGCCTCGTATGCCCATCCCTGGAACCGGTGTGTTCCTCCCACCCGGTTCAGCTCAAGAACTGGTTTTACAAGGCTCCCCAGAGAAATCCAACAACAGCAACGGAAGCAACTCTGCGGAAGGAAAGTTGGACTTGAAGACGAAAGAAGACGCTTGTAACGGAGATGCTGCAGAGGAATGCCATGGCAATAGCGGTTGCAGTGACGACGGTAAACAGAGCAATTAGTTGAAGAAGAGATGATATCTATCTATATATAACACCATATCTACTTTCGTTTTTTTTTGCTGAATTTTTTTATAGGAAAAAAATCTCATCAAACTATTGAAGGTACTTAAAAAGATGTAATGGATGGTTCAGACCGAGAAATTCCAATGAAGATTCACAACATTATTCACCCTCCTAAAATCGTTTCCACAAGAGTTTTTGTTTTTAATTTGTTCAAAAAATCGGTCGACAACATATAAAAGGAGAGTTTCTTAAGATTTCTTTTCTTTTGAAATGAACGTGAAATTTATTTAACTCAAGAAAAAAAAAACGTTTTTACAATGAATACATTTGTTAAGTTTAGAAGAGGATTGAAAGAGTATAGATGTAGAAATGCTTAGAAATAGCAAAGAGTGGAGATGATTCTTTAGCTTGTGTTTCTTGAGGCAAACCAATACATCACAAATTTTCCATTGTTTAGTTATTAAATTTGGTTTTTTATTTGAAATGATTTTGGGCTTCGAAAGCTTTAAGATATGAAGACTTCAATGTGTTGTGGATACAACTTTTGCTGTGTATCCTACCTGGACCAGGCCATGGTTTTGATCCTTTTTTTTTCTTTCTTTTCTTAGAAGACATTTTTTTTTTTTAATTCTGAGAGATTGATAATTCTATGTTACAGTGAAACGTGAAATATCCTGGTCTGTGAACTACTTATCCACAAAATGGAGTTGTATTGGACTCAGCCCATTCAAATAACCACATGCTAAAATTTTATCATATAATCCATTATTATCTATATATATATATATATATATATGTATATATGTTATCTATACATGATTAAAGAGAAACTGAGCATAGGACAAAAGATATATGACAAAATCATACCCAATCTTTATGGATGAGATTCGGGACCAGCTTTGTCCCCAGAACTATAGTGTAAACTTGTGAATCAGGTTATATAACAATCAATATATAACTAAATTAAGACATTAATATGTAAGCGTTAGAGAAGATGGACCTACATAAATGAAAGTAAAGTGAGTTATATTCAAAAGAAGTATATCAGTTCATCTCCCAGTTGTCTCATGTTCAATATCACGCAGTCTTTCTAGTTCATCTCCCGTCTTACAGATTTTTCAATAACTTTTCATTTCAAATTTTGCATATATAAGAATTTTTTACTTATTTGTTAAATAATTAAACTACATAATGGTTTTCACTTTAATTTCCAGCATGCTATATAGCGTCAGCCTTGTAATAGATGCATATATACTATCATTCAGGAAAAGACCTTACTGATTTTGCAGACGATACTTTATTGTCGCATCATAATGTGATTTGAAAATAAAATTTATCGAAACAAGAAATTGATATTACATCATAATTCATAAACAATACGTCTCGATTCAAATTAGGATTATGTAGCAGAATAAAGCGCCTCCTTGTAAGTCTTCCAGTGATGCAAAACGTGTCCAGAAACATCATAAAAGACGGCACGCAGTTCGGCTTCCGAAATGTGAACCGACATGAATCCTTGTCCGTCATAGTAAAACCTCATCTCTTCTGGGTCCAAGTAGTTCACGTCACCTTTCCACGCCTTTGATCCACCTCCACTCGTCATAAATTGCACTTTACTATACACATCAGAACAGGGTACCGTACGTTTAACTTTACTAATTCCCTTACCTATGTTTACTTCATTAATTAAATAAAATATAATCTAGAACTGAATTGATTTTTTTTTTTTTAAACTAAAACTTGATTAGTATCTCTTACTAACTATAAACTCTTCTGTATCTTGAATCGATATTTCTATAAACGAATCATTATCATTTTCCCTAGCTAAAACGACAAACAAATTTAGTCCCATCTAAGCTAACCTTATCGAATAACTTGACTTATATCTAATTAGTATACTCTTGATTGAAAAAAAAATATATACTTTTTTAATCAACAAAACGTCATCAAATCGTTTCCAATTCGGTGAAGAACTTTTTGAATCAAAAGATCTGAAAATTGGGGATGTTGGGCTCTACTAGTACTGTTTTAGTTAATTTACCTGTCCACGCTGCTTATGTGCTCTAAGCAATGATCATGCCCGTTTAAGTAGAGATCCACATCATTCTCCTAGTAAATCAAGAAAAGTAAACGAGACAGATCTATATTATATATTGGTGCATTACATATTCACGTGAATGTATGTTATGAGAACTTTATAATAATAATAATTAATTTGGTACGTGGAGGATAGGTAAAAGCTGCGTCTCCAATTCCATGGTGTTCCCGTGGTGGCCTGCGCTTTTGATCGTATGGTGACCAATCACTATTTTCCACTTTGCTGTTGACTCTCTCAATGCCATGTCGACTTCCTGATATTACCATTTTATATATATCTAGCTTTGGTTAGTCGCTCGTAAGTCTAATTAACTTATCAATGCAAATTACATTACCAGATTATTTACCAAACATATAAAATTGCATAAATTCATTAATAAAACTATCTTAAAAGACTTTTAATGTAACTTATTTGGTTATTTATCTTGGATGAAGTTTGTTTTGTTTTCGTTCATCTCAGTTCAGAATGTTATAAAGTCAAGCCCTATTATATCTATATTTATTTTCTTGGATGTTAGAAGATTATTACCTTTAAGAGATTATTCAGATATGTCTGTCTTGGTAATACGCCTCTCCAGTCATAGACATGCTTATTTGGTTGGACAAAGTATTTGTCGACGAAAGGAGTTGTGTCGACGAACAAAAAATCGACGATGTCTACATTGAAGATATGAATATAGCTGTTCAATACAATAATATGGAGTACTAAAATGTTTTCGAGAATCTAAGAGAATATATATTCCTTACCAGCACTAACAACGAAAGATCTCATGCAAACCCATCTGTTGTCCAAGGCCCTGAGCATAGGGCTAAGCTGTGCCCCGACGTCACCTCTATAGTCATGATTTCCTAAAACTATATATAGGTTGAAGAAAGTATATATAATTTACACAATGGATCACATATCTCGGGACAATTTAAAATATCACAAAATTTTACACTTTAGTATGATTTATGATTAAATGAAATAGCTTAACTAATTAAATTAAATTTTACTGCTTATTTATATACCAGTATACCAAGGTTTCTGCAAGCTCGCCGCAGTATAAATGTTGGTAAAAGAATCTTGAAATGCAGGATCATGCAAACCAAGTAACCCATTGTCGTAAAAGTTATCTCCCGTAGATATTACAAAATCAATATCTAGCTTTTGTCCAATTTCTCCCATCTGTTAAAATGGTATGAACTACTAATTATTCAGTTACGTTACTACAAAATAGACTTACAAAAATTGAAACAACGATAGCAAGTATATTAGATGATTTGTTCACATAAATGAGGAATTCTTGAATATTGCATGAAGACAATATAACTACGCAACCATTCCTTTTTATTTTTATTCACTTAATCGATCCGGAAATAGATATCGGGTATTTTGTATTTGATGATCCAAATTTTGTTGACAGCATTTTGCGTTATATAATGGAGGTCAAAAGGGATAACCATTACATAGGATTCTCAATAAGTAGAACTAAGTAATTTGAACCTTTTCCACATTCTAGAAAAGGTAAAAATCAACTAACGAAACCTCAAACTAGATATCGATGTTTAAGCAAAGATAAGTCTATGATTAAGTTATTAGCAAAAAAAAAGTCTATGATTAAGTTCTTATACAAAACAACAATAATAGTACTAGTAAAAAACATAATTTCGGGTTAAACTAATAAAATTTAAATGGTTTTTTAGAATTTATTTTTATATATATATAATATAATACGGAAATAATAAAATACAAATATATAAGGGGATGCATTTATATGAATAAGAGTAAGTTTTGATCCTCCTATACACACACTATTGAATTTTTTTCCCTTTTTCTCACAGTATTGAATTCGCACAATACATATATTTGTGCAAGTGAGAAAAATATAGAAATCACCTGAAGAGCTACGTCGGACTGATTATAGGAGCCTCTCCTTCCCCAGTCTCCAATGGCGAGAAAGCTTAGTGTACCATCGGGTTTCGCTGGCTGCAGAAGCCTCGGGAGCTCCGCCTTGGAACTGTTGGCGGAGAATGTAAAAATCAAACTAAAAACATAAAATATAATATGTATAGGTTTGTATTTTAAGGCAGCCATGGAGAGATTTCTAAAATAAAAAACGAAAGAGGAAGAAGATAATGTATGGTGGATTCTGATTTGCTTGCTTCTCTTTATATCATAAGTTGGCTGATTTGGAGTTGAAAAATATAACTCAATATAATATATTTTTCTAAAAATAATTATCATATTTTGAAAAGACACACATTGATGGGGCTGGCTTGTACATCTTTTACATCTTAATGATATCAACTATTCTTCACGTGTTTAGTACTATTGTGTTTTGATAATTTTGTTTACAGAAAATATACACTGATTTTTTTTTGTTATCCGCAGTACAATTGTAAGTTGTAAATTGTATTTTTTTTTTTTTAAAAAAAAGTTGTAAGTTGTAATTGTAACCAACAAATAAAAGACATCTTGCCAAGAAAATAAAAACAAGGATAGCACGGTTAAAAAATCCAATAATTTCCTTAATTATACTATATATATATATATATATATATATTGTTATTCTGTGTTTTCGTTGTTATAGGCTTGTAGCCGACAAATACACAACTCATTGATTCCCAGCTTGTGGGGACTCCAAAATACTACACAATTATTGCTGGAGCAATATTAGTCATATTTTACTTATGAACTTTTACAATATACCGTTATGCAATTGGGTTTGAATAATATGTTAGCCTAAATAATGTTTTCTTTAACAGTTAACTTGGATTATTACATAAGTACAAACCAGTAAACTTTATATAAATCCAACTTCCATTACACTTCCTAAATATTTACATCGAATACAATATTAATTGATAAACTGCCCAGGCAACTATTTTGTGAGTGCTCGACAGCAATAGGTTATAAACTGCCCATTCCACTAGTTTGTTAGAATTTGCACTTATTAGCTTTTACTCGCATTTTTTTCACGTGAATGTTGAAAACTTCCAAATTCTTGAGTTGTACGCAGTTACAAAAACAAAGCAAATAAACAAAAAAATTCCAAATTCTCTCAATAATTGAGAACTTGACGAAATCTGCAAATCTTCAAGCGAATACCTTGACTTGAGATATTGTAAGAAGTGTAACGAATGAATGAAGGGTGATTTCAATTGTTCAAAGGAATAACATAATATCCCTTTTGTGAGTTTTGTTACTGGCTAAGAGAAATTTAAATTGGTAGAGGCCCAGTCTCAGTATGTCATGCAGTTCGAGGCCCAGACCCAGTATCTGATGGACAGAACATAAAACGAAATCTCTGTGCTTGGCGATTGTGAAAATTTCATTCTATTCTTGAACTATCACTGGTTCTTTTTTCCACTTTACATGTCTGATTTTTGTTGAATCTTATTATCTGATTTTGTGTCTAAAGCAAATCGATAGGGGTTTTCTAATGTTTTTAATTAGTAAACAGTGTAGGCGTCGTTTTTGTTTCTTTGATCATGCCTCAGTTACGTTTATTTCTGTGGGGGAATTGGGGTGGACAAGAGACTTGTAAATTCTGTGTCATTGTTTTCTTCTTATTATACACTCTTTTTGTCTTCTTCTTCCATAAATCTTCATCTACAGTCATATAATAATCAACCGTTGATTTATATGTTTGGGCTTATTGCTGATTTTGTAAGTGGGCTTCAAACTACTATAACAAGAAGCTTACAGAGTTTGAAAGGCACAGACGTAATTGTATTGTAGGACGTTCGTTACAATTTTATTTCCTATTAGGAATAGTACGAACAAGGTGGACTTGTGACCATAGAATGATAGAATCTCCATTGAATCTAATGTGACTTCATCCCGGTCAGGCAAGTCTTCAACCGTACCGTATAGATAGACATGTACGTTTGTTTGTTTGTGTTTCTGAGGTTAGGTCAAATTGTCAGCATTTTCTTTTGAGTCAAAAAGTTTTGACCAATTAGCTCCTTGGAGTTCTATAGCTGTATCACACATATATACAATACAGCTAACAACAAAATTATTAAAACAGTGAGTTTGACGACGTCATGCCTAAATCATTTATTCAACAACCTCTTCCTCCCCCCTCTATGCAATATATCCATGTGGTGGTGTTTGAGACTTGACATTGAAAATTGAACAAAACGTAACTCCTTTTTTTTTTCAGGCTACACGTGTGTGTAGATAAGTCTGTGAATATGATTGAATGTAAGCGAACGCTTCCAAATGAAACTGATCGTAATGTCGTCAGCTACTCGTTGATATAAGATGATTCTTTAGTAGTGAACAAGGGTATAGGTTTTGATATCTATAATTTAGACCAAGTAATGTTTAATTAGGCTTAACGATGGTTTTAGAAGAATTCATATAACTGAAATAAAAAAAGTTTTGGGTGCTGTAAGTTCTGCAGGTCTATCCACGTAAATGTTTTTTTGCTACAGAACTGTTTAGGGATGAATATTTTGTCTATAAACAATGTCACGAAAAAATACTTGTTGGTATTTTTTCATAACAAAGCTACCTTAGAAACAAAAACAAAGTACAGCATTAATTTGTTTTAAATAGTTTTTATTGATAGAAATTTTGATATAGGAATGTAATCAACTAATTGCTTAAGGGCATTGCTTTATGGTCTTGTTAAATATCTAGGATTTTCTATTTGTTTGATCATTACTTTGTTACTAATCTTTTTACAATTGTATGAATGAAGTAAAAATAGAGATAAGTACAGAAAAAGAAGTGGAAGAAGAGCCTGTGAGAAATTATAGCTTGCCTCATCTTTCTCTTCTCTTCAGTAATTTATTTCTTTCTGCCTTTGTGATTACCACAACACAAGTACTCTTTTCTCCTTCCACTAATTTTCATTTCGCAATCCACATCCTTAACTCCTTCTATTATATGGGTCTATATAATATGAGTACATGATATAAGCAATTAGTATAGGGACATGTGGGGTCGACCACACGAACATTTTTAGTTCAACGTTAACGTATCTAATAATTTAGAAAATATATTTTCTTTATTTATTTTGTTCTTTCATTGTTATTTTAAAATTTTATACAAGCTTCCAAATGATATGTGTCACGTTTAGAGTGTTGTTTACCATTGATTTGTGTTAGCACATATGCAAGTTCAATGATATTATCCATGAGTCAAAGATTAGTCCCTATTGCTAATATTTTGAATCGCATATCGGACAAAATCAAAGTTCAACGAGCCATCTATAGAAAAAAAAAAAAATGTGTTCCTAGAAAATGTTTGATTATAGCAACCTCCACAGAACAAGAGACAAACACAATTTTATATATACCTACTCCAGTATATCATTGATGCTCAAGATTATTGTATGATTTGCATTGAACTTATTTGTATGAAGTGGTTAGAACTAATTAACATGTCGGCTAATAATTTTAGGTTTACCCCTAGCTAGCCTTTTTCGCTGTTATCCAAATCGACTTTGACTTCTCTTTTTTTCAGCATCCACTTTAATTAATTGGATATGCAATATATATATATATATATATATATATATCTAAGAGTATGTATGGCTGTTCGTGAGAAATCAATATGATAATATGGTTAAGATAAAAACATAAACATAAGAATGTAAATACAGGAAATAATGTCATAATAATTGCATATTTGATTAGTAGTTGTGGAGTGCAATAATGAGAAAGTTTTGGATAGGATTCTAACTTTGTGCTGATTAATTAAAGAAAATACGATTTTCGACTTCTTAATGAAATTAGTGGAGGTGAGTGACATTGGCCACCACCACAGGCTCCCTTTTGATTAGACCACTTTGGCATATTTTGTTAGTATTTAACATCTTTCATTAATGCAGCTCAACACCAAAAATATATGTTTGCAAGTGCTTTAACTTTTCCTTCTCATGATAAAAGATTTCATTGCAATGTCGATATTAGTCTATTCATTACAATTGTTTGCTTACAAAGCCAACTAGTTTATAATTTAGATCACTTTAATCATTTGACGTTGCATTACACAAAGTTACTACTAACTTAAATAATTTTGGTTGGTCCACGAGTCGCGAATTCTAGTAAGAGCTCAATCATACAACGTATGCATATATGATACTGTACAATTCAGTTTTCTAAAACCAATACTTAAGTATACATGTCATTAAAGAAGACAAATCTTACTCCCTTCCCTTCTAATTGGCACGTGATAAGTACGCGCTTTCATAGGCCACGCGCTTACTGTAGCGCCTGCACAATACCCATCGCTTTTCTCGTTATTTTATCGTATTTTTCATGAGGCGAATAAAATAGGGATAGTAATAATATTAGAAGAGAATAAGAAGCTAATAAATAACATTTATGACTTTATGTAACGGCCAAATAATAAAAACATTTATGTACTATAAATTTGATAATGTAATACGACAAAAAGAAACTCAGTTTTAGTATTTAACCTGTTCTGCTATTCATAAAATAAAATGTATAATTAACTTTTTCTTTATACATTCTTCAACATAATCCACTTTTTTTTTGCAACTTTTGCTCGGAATTCTATGTGCTGATCAATCTTTTTCTCTCTGCAAAGTAACGTGAAGCTTTTTTATGTTAAGCTTCAGATCTGATACCTGTTACTGCGAGTAATGATCTCATCATATCTTTGTGTTTTCTTTGATTTTTAAGCAGCCATTGTCACAAGCTCCGCTCTCTCAATCTCTCTATCTCTCTAGTTCAAGATTCTAACTTTGGAGTAAGTAAGTGAGAGAAGCACAATTCGAGGAAATGCTTGAGATTGGAAGCCCTACGAGTCTCTTTTTCCGCTCAAACACTACTTGCAATGCTCTACTTCGAGAGCTTCAGGTTTTTATTCTACCACTTTCTTCTTCTTCTTCTCTTTTTTCTTGGGAATTTAGGGTTTCTTGATAAAGATGCTTCACAGAAATACTCTGTGTTTGTTTTCTACGAGACGGGAAATTGGTCAATATAGATAAAGTCTTCTCCTTTTTCGGCCTTCTATTTGATTAAAGGGTTACTGTGATTTTTTAGCCTCTTCCTGGATTTTCTTTGCGTTTCTGTGAAACTTCTTTTAACATTTTCTTCTAAAAGTATCTTGTAAGGAATCTGATTTGAGGGTTTAATGGCAAATTTGATTTTGGTATGGAGCAGAAAATATGGATTGATATTGGTGAGAGTGATGCCGAGAAAGACCGGATGCTAATGGAATTGGAGAAGGAATGTCTAGAAATCTACAGAAGAAAAGTCGACGAGGCTGCAAAGTCTAAGGCACAGCTTCATCAATCAGTTGTATCAATTGAAGCTGAAATTGCTTCTTTAATGGCTGCTCTTGGAGTCTTAAACATCCATTCACCGGTATAAGCAAGTCTATTCAGTTTCTGAGTATTGCCTTTTTATCTTGGAAACAAAGGGAAAATTTCTGATTTTTATTGAAAAATGTGTTTTTTTTTGTTTCTGTTGTTGCTGCAGATCAAAGCAGAGAAAGATTCAAAATCATTGAAAGAAAAGCTTGCCGCAGTGACGCCTCTGCTTGAGGATTTGAGATTGCAAAAGGATGAAAGAATGAAGCAATTTGTCAATATAAAGGCACAGATTGAGAAGATGAGCAGTGAAATCTCTGGTTACAGTGACCAAATCAACAACGCGATGCTTGATTCTTTGACACTCGATGAACAAGACTTGACTCTTCGGAAACTCAACGAGTATCAAACACGTCTAAGCTCGCTCCAGAAGGAAAAGGTGAAGATCTAAGAAAACGAACCAAGTGTTTACATCAATAAGCTGCTTACTAACTCATTTTGTTCTTGTTTTTTATGCAGTCCGATCGTTTGAACAAGGTGTTGGATTATGTGAACGAGGTGCACACTCTATGCGGTGTTCTTGGAGTTGACTTTGGCCAAACTGTTTGCGAGGTTCATCCGAGCTTACATAGGACTAACCATGAACAGTCTACAAACATTAGCGATACCACATTGGATGGTCTGCAACACATGATTCAAAAGCTGAAAAACGAAAGGACAGTCCGCTTTCAAAAGGTAGATAAACATTTCTGCAATGCTATTCTCTTCTATTGTAATTGTTAATTATTTTGATGGTTAGCGTCTTTTTACCTTTCGTTTTGCAGTTAAAGGATGTAGTGGAGTCACTTTTCGAGCTATGGAATCTGATGGACACACCTCAAGAAGAAAGAATGAAATTCGCAGGAGTCAGTTATGCTGTAAGATCATCTGAATCTGATATCACCGAGCAAAGCATCCTTTCTACTGAAACAATTGAACAGGTTACGACAAAAGCTCTTTTTTTACCAATTTTGATTGCCAATAATCTCATTCAGGATCTCTGAGTTTCTTGTCTTTTTACATTAGGTGTCTGCAGAAGTAGACCGTTTCAATAAGCTGAAATCTAGCAGAATGAAGGAGCTTGTAATGAAAAGAAGGTCTGAGTTGGAGAACCTTTGCAGATTGGCTCACATTGAACCCGACACAAGCACATCTCTTGAGAAATCAACTGCTTTGATCGATTCTGGTAATGATTGATAAGAGTTTATCTTCTTCTCAGAAATATGAGTAGCTGATTTTCTTGCTGAAACCTCTATTAAGAAAGATCTCCTCATTTTTCTTCAGGATTAGTGGACCCTTCAGAGCTTCTTGCCAACATCGAAATGCAGATAAACAAAATCAAAGACGAGGCACAGAGTCGGAAAGATATAATCGATAGAATTGACCGCTGGCTATCTGCATGCGAAGAGGAAAACTGGCTAGAAGAATACAATCAGGTAAACTGAGAAATATTTTTTCCTTGAAAAATCTGACTAATGGGTTTGATGAAGGATGTGTCTGAGAAGTTACCTAACTTCTGTGGTTTCAGGATGAGAACCGGTATAGTGCTGGAAGAGGTGGGCATGTAAACCTAAAGCACGCAGAACGAGCTCGGGTTACAGTAAACAAGATTCCATGTATGTTCATGTCTCTTTCCATTAAAGATTCAGAGGAGTTCTTTAGCTTATTATATATTATTCCTTTGTTTGTTGTTTTCTGCAGCAATGGTAGACAATCTCATCAAGAAAACGCTTTTATGGGAGGACCAAACACAGAAGTCATTTCTATATGATGGTGTAAGTAAAGGTAACTTTTAAACATTTTACAATCCAAAGCTCTCTCCTTCTGATTACGGTTACTCGTTTCATCCAGGTTCGACTGGTCTCCATACTTGAAGATTACAAACTGACAAGGAAACAACAAGAAGAGGAAAAGAAACGATACCGGGTTTGTCAAAATGATATCTTTTATATAACCCTTTTTAAGATTTGTAATGTGGCATGCATGTTGAAACGAACTTATCATATCCTCTGCAGGATCAAAAGAAGATGCAGGATCTGATAATAAACCGGAGGGAATCCATATATGGATCAAAACCAAGTCCAAGAAGAAGCAGCAGCATTAAAAAGCCCAACGGGTACAATGGGAATGTATCGGTGCCTCCTACGCCTCGAAGAAACTCAGCCGGAGCAACAAATACCGACAGTATGACCCCAAGATCTTACTCGGGTCATCATCGTCAAAACGGATATTTCAAGGAAGTGAGGGGACTCTCTACAAGTACAGCTCCTCTAAACTTTGTGGCTTTACCAAAGGAAGATTCTGTCTCTACATACACTTCGGTTTGCGGCTCTGAACCAGATTCACCGTTACGAAACTGAGTCTCTCATATGGTCCGGTTAACTGTATAGTTGAAGCATATGATGAACTCGAAATGGAGGAGTTGGGAAATAGAGATGAATGTAATCAAAAAGGAGGAGTTACTGATTCAGATCAAGTAATTGTAGACAAATTAGTGTGTTGGTATGTGTTTGACTTTTGTGACTGACTTTAGTATGATAGACAAGTTGAAAATTGATGGATGTTATGTTCTTATAGTAGCTTCAAGATTGTCTTTTAGTTTCATGTTTTTGGGTGTGTTGTTCAATTTGTGTGAATGTGTGTATATATACGATGTTGTTCGTTTGATTGAAGGAAGTTAAACACATACAAACAACTCCTGAATCTTCCGTTAAATTCTCTCCGAAGCACGCCAAATTCCTCGAAGCTCTTCGGTTGTGAGTAATCATTTAAAGTCGCCTCTTCTTCTTCTTTAGTCTTGAACGATCTTCACTAACTTTCACAGTGCAGTCATATGGAAAAGGAAAAAAATTGTCAGATATAATGGACCTAATGAGCTTTCTAAATGAAGTTGTTATTGGGCTTGAAATGCCAACAAAAACCTATAACCCTTCGTGGCCCATATATTAATAAAATTCTGAATGTATCATAGATTTCATTCTGAATACCCATTAGACCCTTGGTTAATTGAAAAGAAACAAATCTACAGAGAAGATGAACATCTCTAATAATATATGGGCCACAATATATTCAAAATTTTATTAATATTTATTTTAACTATATGAGTTTCTGATTTTCTAAAAAAAACAAGTTTCATATAATTTGTTTTAAATAAATATTTCTAAAAAGAACTATAACAACTTTTATTGACTTTGATGACATATATAATATTTAGCAACAAAGCTCAAAATAATTAGAAAACTACAAACTGTGTTATTTCTGTCACTAATTGTCTTTTCATCATTACAAAAATTCAAAATACGATTATATTAGTGCTAAATAATAAATTAGTTGTCCTTTTTAAATTTTTTTCCATAATGTTCAAGGGTAAAAACCAAGTACAAGTATGTCTTTATTGTTATCACTGTCCGTCGTTGTTAACGTCGTTAGTCCTTTATTCAACTTAAAAAGCTACAGTATTCTGATTGGTTAACAGTACTGTAATGACCATAAATAAAACGTCAGCTAGTTGTCTTGTCAAAACTCAACACCCACCGACGCAAAAGTAAGAATAATAAAAGGCAATTAAGGAGCCTGAAAGCAGTAGTTAAGGAGACCTCAAAATCTAAATCAAACAATAAACACTAGTTATAGTAAAAAGCTATTCCATTAAAATAAGAGATTAAGGATTGGCAAGAGGAACGACACAAGGGGTGAAAATGAAATGAAACTAAATTATACTAGTAAGTCTAGTATCAATTAAGGGTCTAATTAATTAGTGATAAAACTTTTTGTTATTGTTAACCCAAGTCTTAAAAAGATAACGAGAAACACCAATCCCTTCGCAGAAGACTCTTATCTCTTCTCTAATCGCTCTCTTATCCTTCAACGTCCATCCTAGCTTCACCGCGTAATCTCTCATCGCCTCCTTTTGCTCCGCCGTGAACTTCGACTTCCTCCGCCGCTTCACTGTCATCATCTCTTCCGTCGAAGTCTCCTCCGTGTCCTCCTCTTCCTCCTCTTCTTCTCTCTCTTCCGTCGCTCTCCATTTCAACCTCGCGAGCTGCTTCACGCGCCTCAAGCTCGTGAACGGGAACGGCGCGCGAGTAATTTGACCAGAAGATTTGACGTCGATACGACGGTGGTAGCTCCGGTGACAGCCACAGGCGGCGCAGAGATCACCGGTGGCTGGTTGAGAGTACTCGCGGCAGCCGTCGACGGCGTAAGAGCCGAGCTTCGCCGCGTGGTTGCGCATGCATTCACTGTAGACACAAGAACTCTGCATCTCTCCTTCTATCTTATTACAGACTAAAGAGGGGTTTTGATTTTTTGAGTAATAGTAAATTTGGTTTTAGGCTTTGGTTTTGGTTAAGATATGATGTTGTTTGTGTCAGAATGAGTTGGGAGTTACAAAAAGGCAAAATCTATTGTTACAATTACTACCTTAAGATTTTGTACTTATATGTTTATTAGGTGTCATAATAAATGTGAAAAACCCACTTTTGAACTGTTTCACTGGCTTTGCTTTTACAACCAATAATTTTCAATATTGATTTCATATCTTCAGCTCATGAAGTTGTCATCTACCCATAATTTTTGTTGGTAGCCAATTAGCCATGTTTTAAGTAGTGCAGTAAAAATGGTTTTGCTAGCTTATAAACTAAAATAGTGTAGTTCAACACATTAAGAGATTGGAGAAATCTATTGTTACAATTAATACAGTTGATTTCTAAAATTTTAATGGCTTGGAATTATACTAATAAAAACTTATAAACAAATCTAACAAGTGAAACTATGCTTTATAGTAGTTAAATATATTAAGACTTAAGAGACAGTAAGGAATAGTATTTTTCAAAAATTTAATAGTAATGAATAAGTTTGGATGGTATGAGAGAGGTCACAAAAATATTCATGATTGAGAAAAAAATTCATCATTTTAACAAAGTAGATGACACTACTAACAGTGAAAGGAGAGATCAAATTTTTAAGCATTTACGTTACATTTAAAAGAAAAAGCTTGAAACGCCATTCTTCTTTAGATGTTTAGCAAAATCGCTTATGTTTTTTCATACTCTTGCGTGACCACGCTGACCCACAAGTTGCATATCTTCGCCGTATGTTTATTGTCTACTTTATTTGCTTGTGTAATTTAGCAAACTAAACGGTTAGTTTATGTTTAAATGATTCCATTCACACCCATAATTAGGGCTAAGAACATTAGATTTCCACAATGTACAGAAAAAGTCCATAAACTGACTTCATCTCTTTGATCTTTTTTCTCAAACCATACTAAGATATACTACTAACAGTATAAACTTCAGCCAATATAAAATAACCTTGTTTCGAGTTAGTCCAAAACAAATTATACCAACATACTCATCAAAACCGACCGAATCAAGTCAAGAACCGTTACACATAATAATAAAACAGAATTAGAACATTCGAAGAAGATCATTACCGAATAAAGCAACACGAAAGAGAGGAAACCAAAAAAAAAACATAGATTTCTTAATTTTAGCTTATTCTTATCTAATTCGTTGTAATCCAGCAAAGAATTTTGACCTTGAAGAAAAACAGATTGGGTTTGCAGAAATTATAAAGAGTGAAAGAGAATAATAATTTGTTTTTCAAAAAAAAAAACCGGAGATGAAGCTATGGAAACGAGCCGCCGTAGCTCTCAAGGACGGAAGTAGTCTCATAGCGGCGGCGGATGACATTCTCACGGCGGCCGTCGTGAAAGCCACAAGCCACGACGAGTTCACGATCGATACAGAGAACGCTCTGTTCATCTACCGTCACGTCCGCGCCAACCCCACGAGCCTCAGGCCGCTAATACAAGCCATCTCATCACGCGTGAAACGCACGCGCAGCTGGGCGGTAGCATTGAAAGGCCTGATGCTAATGCACGGCTTCTTCCTCTGCAAAACCACGGCGGCGGAATCGATCGGACGGCTACCGTTCGATCTCTCTGCTTTCGGCGAAGGTAGTTCTCGGATGAGCAGATCCGGTGGGTTTAACCTCTTCGTACGCGCTTACTTCGCGTTTCTCGATAGAAGATCGATCCTATTCCACGGTGGTGGGAATCGTCATCGTTACGACGAAGAATCGTCCGTCATGATCAGGCTCGTGATCATCCGTAAGATGCAGATTATTGTGGATTCGCTGATTCGAATCAAACCGATCGGGGAAAACATGAAGATACCTCTGATTAACGAGGCCATGGAGAACGTGATCAGCGAGATTTTGGAGATCTACGGTTGGATCTGTCGCCGGATCGGGGAAGTGTTGCCGAGTGTACACTCGAAATCCGGGAAACATCAGGCGGGGATGGCTCTGAAGATCGTCGCTAAATCTATATCGCAGGGAGAAGAACTTTACAAGTATTTCGAGTTTTGCAGAGATCTCGGAGTCTCGAATGCTCAGGAGATGCCCAATTTCGTACGGATTCCTGAAGCGGACGTGATGCATCTCGATGAACTCGTACGGACGGAGGAAGCAACGACGGAGACCGATTCGTGTGAGGATAGTTCGGAGATGATAAAGGATGTAGAAGAAGAAGAAGACGAAGAAGAAGAAGGAGAAGAGTCTTATGATCTGATAACACTTGATCAGAACGACTACTCAGCTGCTCCTCCTCCCATAGTTGATATTCCAGACTTAATTAGCCTCTAATTATATGTTTATTTTCTGTATTAGTTGAATTTGGAGTCCAAATTCATATTAATTTCGTGATTCTAACAACTTATCATCAAAGGTTGAACACACGTTGATGATTAGATCTGTATATAAACATGTCAAAGTTGTTTACATATATTGTAAGTTTAACAATATATTCGCGATCATAAATCAATTTGAAATAAGTGGAAATATCAGTTAAGACCAATAAAAAAAAACGACATGGTACGAACATAGTAATTATTATTTGCTCAATTACAGTACTGGTAATCTGAAAAATAAAAACATTTAATTGAAAAGAATATCTGTTACATGAGCTTACAAGTCAGTAAAATGTTTATAACAAAAGGAAACAAAAAAAAGGGACGAAAAAAAAGACTTCGCTGCAAGTTTTCTCAGACACCTACTTCTTCGGACAAACAAACAAACAGACTCCAAGCAAAATAAAGCGAAGGTATGATAATAAGAAGTAAAAACTGCTTCCAAACCCTAATACGAAGAAGGTTACCTGAAAACAGAATCAAACTCAGATTGCAGACTGAATTAAAAAAAAAAAAGGTCACAGATTTCAGAATTCTTGTATATGTACACGATCATTGTTGACTGATTCCATCCCGGAAGAGATCAGAAAAACCGCCGGTAATACTCTTCTTTTTTTGCTATCCCATTAAGTTTTACTAATCATCTGATCGTGACGAACTTGTTGGTACCATGTCTAGCCCAATGGCTCTTGAGATCAATCGGGTTCCCAAAGTTAAACCCATCAGAAGCAAGTTTCTCAAGAACCTTCTTAAACGCGCCTTGACTCATCTTCCTTCCCGAGATCCTCGCTCCACGGCGTTTAGTACTCATCGGCAAAGGATGCATCGATATGTTTGTGGTGCAACATGCAGATTGCCAACCACCACATCCCCAACGGTAACATTGCTGAGGAGCTCCAGTGCAAGTGCATATCGGTACAGGTAAACCGGAGATGTCCATGCTCACTCCGTTAATAACCAAGTCGACACTTTTCTTAGCCGGTTTCACTCTTGACACACTCGTGTTGTTGTTGTTGTTGCTGTTCTCCTCTTTTGGTTTCCGAGGCTTCTTAGCCTTTGTTGCCGTGCCAGCTTTTGAATTAGACTTCCTCTTCTTGGTCTGAACAATCTCTTCTTCGCATTTAACCGGGTTTACCTCGGTTTGATGATGATGATGATGATTGTGCAGGTTCATCTGCATCGACGGGGCTGATGAAGTTTCGGGAAGGACATTTCCGTAATGAGAAGTGGTTGTCACAGGCAGCATGTTGAAGAACTTGTCTTTCTGTTGGTTGATCCAATTGTAGCTCATGTGGATAGGAGGCTCTGGGTGGTGGTATGATCCGTTTGACCCGATCATTAGATTCGGGTCTCGACCGGGTAAGAAAGGTTTAGTGTTCCGATCAATGGATGACATTAGCTGCAAACCGAGATTACCTTTGAATGTAGCAGCCGCTGGTTCGTAGTAACCCCAATTGCGAAACCCATCGTCATCCATTTCTTAAGATCTACAAAAATGTCATTAAAACAAAAAAAAAAACGCAGTTATTTAAAAAGTTTCATATCACAAGAAACAAACAATCAGACATTTAGATCCAGAATCAGACAGAACAAGCCCAAAAGGTTTCTCAATTTAGCCATTTCTGAATTACGCAAAACTCCTTACATTTCTTATATCCAGCAACAATATTAACTCGTTAGAATTTCATAGGAAATCAGATCAGATCTTACATATACCCAGAACCAAAACTAGAGTCCCAACATCATTTGAGAGCATTTCCTTCCAGAAACCAACATGCAGATCCAGTAATGGTTTATAGATCTGGGGAAATCAGAGCTAGATCTAAGGAAACGGGACATGAATAAAGGATTTCCAAAGCCGAATTCTAAGAAACTCCTCAAAGATGATATTATATATTCCACGGAGAAAAGAATTTGAAACACAAAAAAAAGCGGGGGTACAGTAACACAAAAGGTCCCATTGTAAATTCGAAATTGAGAGATCTGAAGAAAGAGAGAGAGACATGTTAGATGGAAATGGATTAGGAGAGAGAAAACTTACATGAGACGAGGGGGTTAAACAAACGGGCTCTTTAAGGGAATTTTTTTGCCCTTCTGGAGAGAGAGGAGAGAGAAGCCTGAGAGAGATTGGGAAAGAGAAGGATGAGAGAGGAGAGAGAATATTAAGAAGATAAGAAAAGAGAGATCTGAAGAAAGGGAAAGGGTTTTATTTTAGTGGAAGAGAGAACCCTAAAAATTGCTACATTTCTAATTTTTTTAAGAAAAATATCTTCTAAATTAAAAACATCAAAAGGGCTTTTATCTTCTTCCTTCTTTTTTCTCCGCCTATGAAAGACTATTTTAATGTTTGGTCAGTGTAGGATAATAACACAAAAAATATATTAAGAAAGCCATTTGAGAAGAAGACAAAATCAAAGCCCACTCGTTGGTCTTTTTGACATCCTTTTTTAAAACAAAGAGATTGTTGTAATAAGACGAGGAAGAAAGATAATTGTGAACTTACTGAAAGCATTTGATAAAAAAAAAAACTCATTGAAAACATATAATATTCTTATCAAAATCTTTTATTGGTATTTTTGGTCTTAATCTGTATGTACATATGGATAGTGGATATAACATGTTTACTTGAGCCAATATATTTAGAAAAAAAACATATTCCGATTTTATTTGACCACTTAAAACACGGACGTTTTGAAAATGTATAATTGTATATTTTGTGTTTCAATGTGAGACTGCTTTGAAATCTCTTCTAAATCTCATATTTTATATTGTCCATTACTCATAGTTAGAGACTCAAAACCTTGTTTTCAAAACCGTGTCTCAGAGTCAGAGTCGTGTTTTAGAGTCGTGTTTAAGTAAATATTGATCAGAAGCAATGCTAATAAAATAATTTCTTTTATTTTTAAATATGAGTGTTCTCAATCTATTATTGAGAATTTTAATGATGAGAATTTGTTGAAATGTACAAATTTTGCATCATATTAAAAAAGGTATCAATAAAAATGAAATAAAATTAAGCAAAAGATAAAAATATAGATATCACAATTTAATGAATTTGGTGAATGTTAAAAAAGACAAACTACAACAATAATAAATTCAATAAATTGTTTATCCTAATATTACAATATTTTATTTTGTTTTATTTACTTTTTATTTTAAGGAGATTCACTTGATTCTTATTTTCACTTGAATAGATGCTAACCAATAATTGAACCTACTAAAAATAAATTAAAAAGGTAAAAAATTATCTATATGTAAATCTTGTCAAGAAAAGGTTCCCAAGTTTTTCTCAAAAAATTTTAGACCCTAGGCCTATGTTTCTTATATTATAACGTTATATTATAACGTGAGCACGGCTCTGCTTGTCCCTCACAAGTCACAACATTCCATTCCTGTTTTCTCTAAAAAAAAATAAGCTTGAATTGTGTTCACTGATTCTCAAAGTTATCAAACAGATTCAAATAGATATATATATTGCAAAATCGATCATCACTAGAATCACTACCTTATAAATCTATAATCTTGATAGGATATTACGCATCAACAGATCCGGGACTGCTCAAATCAACCCTCTTCTCAATCGGGCTGCTAATCATCTTAGGACTCTTTCTCTTGTTGGACTTGCTTCTCTCTGCAGAACAAACAGGGCTACATTGCTTCCACAACCTGCGATTTTCTTTATCCAACTCCCTGTTTTGCTCGCACACCAATTCTACTTCTTGCTCGGCTTTAGCCAGATTCAAGACGAGGCATTCTTTTTCCTTTTCAATCTTCTTCACCATTGAAACCAAAGACACAACTCTCTGCGTTGATGGCTTCAATTGATCCCATTTGCTCAACAGAGCTTGACAAGATTGGTCTTGAATGTTTGCCTCCAAGAAGCTACGCCCAATCACAGTTTCGTCTTTGCAAACAAACGATGCCAGAACTGAATCAACCAAAACATCTTCTTCTAACGACGTGGTTTTGTCAGATTCCATTCGAAGCTTCACTACATCAGACATCTTACTCACTTCTTCCTCTAACTCCCGAACCCTAGACTCTGCTTCTCTAGCCCTCTCGTCCGATTCGTTCCCGAAATCCATCAGTGCTTCACGATCTTGATGATAAAGGAAGCATTCTTTTTCCCACTTCTTACACTGGTTCACCAATTCCTCGCACTCACCTGCCAGTTTCTGATTCTCTTCTACGAACTTCTTCAACGCCTGCGCATTCATACTCGCTTCGGATCTAACGAGTTCGATTACTTGGTCTTTCTCTTTCAATCTGGAAACCAGTGACAAGTACTG
Source organism: Eutrema salsugineum (assembly GCF_000478725.1). Taxonomy (NCBI): domain Eukaryota; kingdom Viridiplantae; phylum Streptophyta; class Magnoliopsida; order Brassicales; family Brassicaceae; genus Eutrema; species Eutrema salsugineum. Next base: position 10,419,920 of record NW_006256612.1, read on the forward strand.
TTCACGGAGACGACGCTGAGATTCTTCTGCCGTACATAGTTTCTTCTGGAGAGCGTCCATGGAGATCGGAATCCCCAAAGAGTGATCGATAGTCTCTTTGATATAGTCCTCGACATCTCGCGAAAGGGCCATTGTGGGTTGATCCAAAAGAAAACTCAGAATCAACACAAAGAAAAAACGCACAGAGAATTCGTTCGTTCGCTCGCTGAAGAATTCTAGGGTTCCTTGGTTCTTTTTGGTTCCTTGGTTCAAAAAGAGGATCTGTAATTCAAACTTGAAGAGGTTCTATTTGTTTGATTAACCCTTTTATTGTTGGGCCGATGCTTTTAGCCCATGAAATTTTACTTAATTATCTCCATGAACCAAATAAAATCCTTAATTTGATCTTCTAATTGGATCCGGTTTCTTAAATTCAATATTAATATATTTAGTTGTTGAAGAAAAAAGACACAGCGAGTGTTCATAAGGGAAAAATAAGAGTTATGGCTATTATTAGATACAAAGAGACTCCAATAAAGCAGTGAAAAAGGTATTTTCGTCTTTTACAATACGTAAAAATATATGGAAATTGGATACAAGTAATTTAATTTCTGTAGCTCAAAATAAAGAGAGAAGAAGAGAGACTCACCTAAAGTAAAACCTCTACTGAGAAGGATGCTATTTTAAGAAAATAATCAGACATTTGTCTTGTGTCTCTCTTCTTTCGAACAAGTTATCTCTTTGTCCTCTTTGTTCTAGCAAAATTCGTGAGGCAGAAGAAGAAGAAAACCAACGTAAGAAGATTGGTGTAAAGACTTCTTACTCGCATTTGATCGACCGATAAATGTGACGGACGAAAAGGAGAGCTGCGCGGAAGCCAACAGTCCCAAGCATTAAGAAGAATCCGTAGCAAATGCAAGCCATGTATCCGAAGAAAAACGATGTTTGCATAAAACCCGACATGTCTGATCGCGCGTAGTAATAGTATAAGCAGTACGCGTAGATAAACAAACCGGTCGATCCACCGCATAGGAATGATCTGCAAATAGATTTTTAGAATCAGACTCAGGAGCTAATGACCAGAGAGAAAGAGTAGAGACAGTGAACCATGTTTAACGAACCTCCACCACCATTGGTGATCTTCAGCAGCGAGTTGGAAGTAAGTCAAGGCGACGGTTATGAAAGCAGTCACGATGATGAGAATGATGAAGACGATGAAGAGGATGCTGTAGATGGTGTAGATCCGGTGACCCCAGACACTAGCGAAAATGTAGTAAAGCTCGATGTAGATGGCACTGAAAGGAAGAAAACCAGCCATGGCCATCTGAGGAACAGCGCTTCTGTACCAAGGGAGTGGCGGAATCTCACGGGGATATTTGGTTGTGCGGCATGGTGCTTGGAACTCTGCTTTGCTGTTTTTACCAGCAATACCACCTAACACGAGTAAAGGCGATGTGACTAGAGTCCATATTAGGACAATTACCACGATGGTACCAAAGGGTAATGCTGCGGTTGCAGTGTAGGTGATCGCTACGGTGTTAAGGAAGCAAAAGGTTAGGAATAAAGGCCCACAGAAGAGACATCCAGTGAGTAACAAGTTTCTCACCTGCAATAAGGTGAAAAAAATGAAAAGTTGTTAAGCTGTGGTTAACAATAATTATGAAAAAGGGTGTTATGTGTAAATAGTTTACCCAGCTTTTGCCTTCAAGTTGGCAGTAGAAAGAGGCGGATGTGTATCCAGCGATTCCAGAAGTTAGAGCGTAAATGACCACCAAAGCGGTAAAGAGTGCTCCTCGGTTGTATGGATAGAAAACTCCAACAAGAGCAAGCATGAAAATGAATATGGTGCTGATGGAGTGGAAGAAAAGGAAAGCTACTGTCAGTGAAAGAAATGCAGATATGCACAGAAGTTATCCGGATGTAAGAAATACTCGTGTCAACTGGGACTTACAGAGTGAACAACTGGGTACCACTACCAAGTGATGCGGCAAACAAAGAATTGTGCGTTGGGAATCTAAACACATCGCCATGAATGTACTTCCATCCAGTTTCTTCTTGATCATCAGCAGCCTCCTCGTCTTGAGCATACCTTTCATGCATGGGAAACAAGTTCAGATGAGATAAGGAAGTGTAAAACAGTCGACGGTGAGGTGTGGGGAGTAACTTAAAACTTACTTCATGAAATCATTCTTAAGGACTCGCATCAAGATAGTTGCAAGGAATCCAGTCAACAAAAGGACAGTGACGCAGGAGTTTATGATGGAGAACCAGTGGATTTCCAAGTGATGTGGTAGAGAAGAAGACATAGAGTACTTCTCCATCCTTTTCTCAAACGGAGTCTCGGTTTCCTTCCACTTCACAGTGTACATAAACTCTGCATCAACTTCCTTGTCCTCAGTGAGATCCACAAGCGAATGAGGATCCATTCTGGCACTGATTTCGATCACACGGTCTTTGTTGTATAGAATTTCAAACTGGATGTGCTTGTACAGGAAATATTTGTATTCACTCGGATCAGATTTGATATCCTTGTCAACCTTTCCAATGAATCCCCAGATAGGCAGATCATCATAATACATCTGGAAGTAGTAGTCCTTCTCGACAGCCTTTCGGAACTGTTTGACCTCTTCTTTACTAAGCTTCTTTTTGCAGTACACTTCAGACTCTTTTTCATCTCTGAAGTTGAGCTTGTACGGAGCACTAACAAGCCGATCACCATTCAGAACCTCACCAAGAGCTTCTTTCTTCTCTTTCACACCCTCTACAAACCAAAATCAATAGGATCAGACAAAAAAAAACAAGATCACAACATACATTACGATTATACCATCCAGGATCAAAATAAACACCAAATTGTGAAATGTGAAAGGTAAATACTTTGAGCTATTTAAGTTGCAGCAAAGACCAAATTCAAATTACTAATCAAACTTTCTGAATTAAGAAGAATGCTATATAAGAATAACACAAATCGTTGTGATCGATCAAGGAAGATGAATGCATACCTGGGACACAGAAGGGAAGATCAAAATACCGATACGTCTCACTGCAATCATCGTCGAACAAAACCGAAATCAGTTATATAGTATTCAAATCTAAAGATAAATCCATCACACACGAAAACACTCCAAATGTACTTCTTCTTTCGCTCCCTGGATTTACATTACATTACACACTTTAAAGTGTACTCGAATTTCAATCTATCGGCGGGCAATTCAACAGCAACAAAATTAATAGCAATCGAAGCTTTACATCAATCGCATGTGTAATCAACAATACAATCTCAGATCTGAAGTTCAGATCTAGAAAAAAAATTACCAAATCTGACGCGCCAGGAGAATAAGATAATATTTACCTTGGGTTGTGAAATGGGCCGACCTTGTTGGCGTAGAGAGGAACGGTGTCTCCTTCCTTGTAACGGTGGTCTGATGCGTCGGATCTGACATAGCCGGCGCCGGAAAAGATGAGAGCTCCGACAAAGAGGAGCAGCAGCGTCGGTGTCCTCATTGTGTTTTCTCCTCCAAATCGTGAGATCTGAGTTTGTTTTTTATTTCGAAGAATGATAAATGGAGGAAATAACGACGATATTTATATACCAGACTTCAATCAAACTCGAGTCAGCTCTGTATTTCTTAAGAATAATAAACTCTTTTAAAAGGTTAACATAGTAAAATACATAAAAATAAATGCGTAAACTTGGTAAACTTTTTGAATTTCATTTTGTACGAACATCTTAAGGTTCTTAACTAACTGAGGAGTTGTGATAAATAACGACGATATTTATATACCAGATTTCAATCAAACTCGAGTCAGCTCTGTATTTCTTAAGAATAATAAACTCTTTAAAAAGGTTAACATAGTAAAAATACATAAAAATAAATGCGTAAACTTGGTAAACTTTTTGAATTTCATTTTGTAAGAACATCTTAAGATTCTTAACTAATTGAGGAGTTGTGATAGAAGCACATGAAAATTATGTAGAGATTTATATCAAATATGGTTTTTTTAGAATAGAAACTAGGACTCATTTTCCGTAATACATACATATTCAGCTTTTAATATTCGGATGTTTAATCGATGAAATTAAACAACGCAATTTGGAACATGTTCAACTTGAAGCCAATGTTCAATTATACTACACTCAAAGCATTTTCCAAAACATAGGCAGTGGGCGAATTTATTTATTCCGCCAAACCTATTTTTTATTTAATAAGTAACTAACTCTCGTTGTGTCAACATGCACTAATCTTCAGTACGTAACTATTTTTATATATTTTAGGGAAGATGAAGAATGTGGGGGCTTTTTTTTGTTAGAGAAGATGAAGAATGAGGGTTGATTTTACATGATTTTACATTATAAATAATTAAATTACTTTTTAATTATACGTGCGTTATACATACATCAATTGTTTTGCATGATCCCCTTTGGCATTCGCACGTCATGATCATAGAATCATAGAAACTCATTAAACAAATTCAAAACGTCGTTCATAAATACACAACGTGCATCGTTTTATGCTGCAAGAATAATTAAAGGTTTTTCATTTTATAAGAACCAGTGGCAGCGAGAAACATTTACAGTATCCAACTGGTTTCGATTTTTTTTTTGTTTTTGTTTATATATGCATTTTCATTCATACTTTCGGACGTATTTAAATGGTTTAGTGCCAATAAGCCAGCCAACAATATATTTGCTAACTCCAGATATACTTAGGAAAAATTAATATTTGAACAAGCTCTATGAAAGCGGAACAAACAAACAAAAATGATACTGGTTAGAGTGGTTAGCGTTTTTTCAATTGATATGTTGTTAGATGTAATCATATTTCTTTCATATTCTTTTCTTTAGAATCTCATATGTAAAGAAAACAGTTTTTTTTTAATCTAATTTAACATATTTAAAAAAAAAAAATCGGTACCTTTCATTTGAAGGGGGAAACTTGGTTGATTCAGTAAGAAATACGAATTAGTTATAAATTCATATCTAAGAAAGCAGAAACCAAATTAAAATGTATATTTCCTCAGTTCTCTTCAAATTAATCATATAATTTTATAAAAACTAGACCAAAACCGAAACTGAAACCTGTCAAACCAATGCAGACTAGTAGATTCAATCCCAGTTTTGTTGTTTTGTACTTCTTTCAGCTGAAACCTCATAAACCATACGAAAAACCGATATGTAAATACTATTAAGACAAACCAATTTCGGTTCGGTCTCTATTAGATTTGATATTTCTGGTTCATTAAATTAATTTCGGTTCGATTGTTTTATTTTGTTTCCGTAAGACACAAAACTGCATCATTAGAAGAAGAAGAAGGAGATGACAAGTATAATCGACGCGGCGGTGCCGTACAGGTCACCGGAGAAAGCAATTTCTTCATCTTCGTATCCAGCCGATAGTGCTTCGGGTCCTGTGGACGCTGTTATCTTTGCCGGGATTTCGCTGGTTCTGGGCACAGCCTGCAGACAATTGTTTAATGGCACCAGAGTACCGTACACCGTCGTCCTCCTCGTCATCGGCATTGTTCTCGGGTCTCTAGGTTTGATTTATATGCTCTTTTATCCCTCTATATGATGATTTTCCTTCGAATTTCCGGGAAACATGAAGCCGACGTGAGAAATTGAGTTTCCTCATGCGTGGGTTTTGAATTGACGTGTGTTTTCAATTTGTTGCTGCTTGTTTGTTTCCAATATCAACAGCTCATTTAAGTTTCATGGAAGAATAGGAAACATGACTGTAGTTGAATATGGATTTGCTTGTTCTGCTTTTAAAGCCAGTTATCTCCTTCTGCAGAATATGGAACAAATCATAACCTCGGGAAGATGGGCCATGGAATTCGTATCTGTAAGCTTTTGGATTACGAGCTGTAAATAATTGCAGTTCAGAATATTTGCAGCAGCAATGAAATGACCCTGGCGTTTTTTTTGGACAGGGAATGATATTAACTCTGACCTACTTTTGGCCGTTTTTCTCCCTGCTCTTCTTTTCGAGAGCTCATTCTCCATGGATGTGCACCAGATTAAGGTTTTTCTATGGCGTTTAACTTTCCTTAAGACTGTGCTTTGAGGTTATTCTTTGTGTTTTTGGCTCTTGTTATTGATTGTCTACATCATTTCCAGAGATGCCTTGGACAAATGGTTCTGCTTGCTGGCCCTGGAGTCTTAATTTCCACATTTTGTATTGGATCTTTTTTGAAGGTATGAGTTAGATATGGACATGCAGACCGTGAACCTTGAGTGACTATCTATTAGGCTGTAACTGTCTTCTGCTCTTGTAGCTCTCTTTTCCATATAACTGGGACTGGAAAACATCATTGTTGCTTGGAGGACTTTTAGGTGCTACCGACCCTGTGGCTGTTGTTGCTCTGCTAAAAGAGCTTGGTGCTAGTAAGAAGCTGACCACTATAATTGACGGGGAATCCCTGATGAATGACGGGTAATCATGTCAATCTTTTCCAATCATTTAAACTCCTATGTCTAGCATCAAGGTGATTCTATGTCATAATTTTCTTATGAATTCAGGGTATCAGTTGTGGTCTTTCAGTTATTCTTCAGGATGGTGATGGGGAATAACTCTGATTGGGGTTCCATAATAAAATTTCTTGTTCAAAACTCGTTTGGAGCGTATGAATTCTTGTTGTTCCCTTTGTTAGTGACATTGTGTGTCAGTGCCTTTTTCTCTGATTATGTTGTTTGGTTCTGTTTTTTTAGTGTAGGCATTGGTATAGCTTTTGGCATTGCATCAGTTCTTTGGCTTAGATTCGTGTTCAATGACATTGTTGTTCAGATCACTGTAACGCTTTCAGTGAGCTATTTCGCATATTACACTGTATGCTCTTTTCCACACCTAAATATCCAACATTGCGAGAATCCTAGATCTCTAGAAAACCTAAGACTGAGAGTTTTCTGCCATGTACAGGCTCAAGAATGGGCTGGGGTTTCTGGCATTTTGACTGTGATGACTTTGGGGATGTAAGTGATGGTGAATTATCCCTTCTTTGTTTTGTTATTGTATGAAAAACGTCATTTTTGGTATAATAATTGTAATAGGTTTTTCGCTGCATTTGCAAGGACAGCATTTAAGGGTGACAATCACCAGAGTTTGCATCACTTCTGGTATTTTACAACTCAGAGTTCTTTTGTTCATTAATCATCATAAGTGAGGAAATTTTTAATATAATGCAAGTATATGACTGTCATCTTAATTTTGTAGGGAAATGGTCGCTTATATTGCAAACACATTAGTTTTTATACTCAGGTACGAAGTATCTGGAAATATTCCTTTTTTTTTTGGTCAATTCGTGTAGCTGGAAATATTCAAACATAGAAAGTTACTCTGATATTTTGCCAAGGAAAAACAACTATATTTTCTCTATCGGTTCTCCAGCACAACGCTTGGTATATTGCAGTCAATGTTTTAGCCAATTGATAGAATTACATTGAATTTGTTTCTCTTGTGAATTGCAGTGGTGTTATTATCGCTGAAGGCGTTCTTAGCAGTCAGAAATATTCTTACGAAGGTGCCCCTTCACGTTTGATGTCCGGAATTTTGGTTTTTGTTCTGTTTTAGACTATATAAACAGAAGTTTCCCCTACAGTTTGGTATAATTTATCTCTAATTGTCATAATTATTTTGACTTTGGAGAAGATGACGTGATTAGCATTTAGTTCCTGATATTATTCCCCCAGTAGCTTTGTTTTTTACATATATATTAGGTCTAAGGAACATTCATGACTCATTAGTTACTTCTCAGGAAACTCGTGGGGCTTTCTTTTCCTCTTATACTTGTATGTCCAACTTTCCCGTTGTGTTGTGGTCGGAGTTTTGTACCCATTGCTACGTCGTTTTGGCTATGGCTTGAATTGGAAAGAATCCATCATACTCACGTGGTCTGGATTAAGGGGTGCTGTGTCCCTATCACTCGCTCTATCTGTAAAAGTGAGTTCTGGAAAAATGGTTGTTTTATTCATTCAAGAGAAATATATACTAATTATCTGGTTGGTTACCTCTTTCCGTATCTTTTATATTCCTGTCATAAAATTCAGCAATCAAGTGGCAATTCGTATCTCAGTTCGGAGACAGGAACAAGAGTGAGTTTCGAAACACTTAATGAAGTACTTTTGCCTGTCTTTTTTGGAGATTCGTTTTGTTATCTTGATGTGTTCAGCTATTTTGCAGTTTCTATTCTTCACTGGTGGGATTGTTTTCCTAACTTTGGTCGTTAATGGATCCACTACCCAATTACTCTTGCACCTTCTTCACATGGACACTTTAACAGCCACCAAGGTCAGGACTTTAATCCTATTTCCTCTTGTTCTGGTACTTTTCATATTTAAGATGCAAATACTATGGTAGATGGTGGAACCTCTGATCATCTGTGTTTGTGCTCATACATGCACAAGTGACTGCACCCTTCTGTTAGTACGACTACATTATCTTAGGTTTGTATTTCTATCAACCGGTAATAGGTAGTTAGATTGGATTGGACCTGATTCGGAATCCATCACTGACCCTTGAAATGTACATGCCCCGTAATGTTTGCAATTATTGCTACCGAAATAGAATGATTATATCTGCTCCTCTGGTTTGTGTTTTTCTTTTGACAGAAACGAATATTGGAGCATACAAAGTGTGAAATGATGAAAACCGCGTTAAATGCTTTTGAAAATCTAGGAGATGATGAGGAGCTTGGATCTGCTGATTGGCAAACAGTTATAAGACATATTTCTTGTTTGAGAGATTTAGAAGTTAATCCTCGCAATGGGTGTGAAGCAGGAAATCTGGACCCTACGAATATAATGGACATACGTATACGCTTCTTAAATGGTATTTAACAATGCGTATCAAAATATTCTAGTTGTCAGATTATTGTCGCTCCAAAACTAGCTATTGATTCGAGACTCTTTTCTGTATCAGGTGTCCAGGCAGCTTACTGGGAGTTGCTTGATGATGGGAGAATAACACACAGTACTTCCAATGTTTTGATGCAATCAGTAGATGAGGCACTCGACCTTGTTTATACAGAGTCTTTATGCGATTGGAGAGGTTTAAAAACGTGTGTTCGTTTCCCAAATTACTACTACAAGTTTCTGAAATCAAGAATCATTCCCCGCAAGTTGGTCACTTATTTAATCGTTGAAAGACTGGAATCTGCTTGTTACATTTCCTCTGCATTTCTCCGTGCCCATAGGACTGCGCGACAACAAATGCATGACTTTCTAGGTACGCATCGCTGTCTGTTATATCTCACTTTTAATATTTGTTAAGCCTCTGATAACATTTGAGAAATAGAGACAAAAAATTTACCGTTTATCTTTACCTGTGTGATGTGAACCTCAAATGAAAACCTTTGCTCCATCATTTACTCTTGTCATATTATCTTCCTTTGCGCAGGTAACAGTGACATTGCTTCTACTGTAATCAACGAGAGTGAGGTGGAAGGAGAGGAAGCAAAACAGTTCTTGGAAGATGTCCGTGATTCATTTCCTGAGGTTCGAAACCATATGTTTTCTTGAAACCTTTGCCAGTGTTGGTTTGTATGCTCGTAATACATGTAACTTGTGGGCGTCCAGGTTCTGAGTGTTTTGAAAACGAGACAAGTAACACATTATGTGCTGAATCATCTAAATGGTTATATCAAAAACCTTGAGAAGGTTGGGCTGTTAGAAGGAAAAGAGGTTTCTCATCTTCATGATGCTGTCCAGGTACCCACCAACTTAAGATTCTTGGTCCTCAATGTTTTTGCCAGATATTTTATTTATCTCTCTTTCGCTTACTCTTCAGTCTGACTTGAAGAAGCTCCTGAGAAATCCTCCTTTACTAAAGCTTGCAAATGTAAACGATTTGATCGCCACCAATCCTTTACTGAGAGCTCTATGAGCAATGTGGCTCAAGCTTCAAGGAGTTTTGTCATGGACGAGAGTTAGATTCATGAACCTTTCGTGTCGGCTCATGATTCAAGTAACGAAGACTTAAGGTTTTCTTGTCAGAATCAACTCGAGGAGGAGAGTCAGATTCAGGACCGAGTCAGGAACTCGTTCGTAATTTCAAGATCGAGTTCGTGAACTCGTTAGTATAGTTTTACTTGTAGAGAAAATGTTTTGAGGGAAAATTGTAAAATAGAATTTGGTGAGTTTTTCTCCCGTAGCAAATCAATCATTTGTATAAAGCTAGTTTTAGAATCTTTCTACCGAGATCGACCAACCACGTCATCCCAAATCACAAAGATCCAATTTGTTTACCAATAGTAGAGTTTTTTATTTTATTTTTTGAAATCCGCCTCAATTCCAATAAATATATCCGAAAGAGTATTAGTTGACAGAAAAAAAAACAAAAACAAATCAATGTACCTACAATTCTTTTTGCCCACAAATCTATAACCTTTGATAAAGTTCATAATCGAAAATTCACTTTTTGTTTCATACCAATGATTAAAAAAGCAAATAGTATATCATATTTTCATTATTGCTTGAAAGCACGGTTCTTTTATTTATTAATTAATCATATAAACAGATTGAAACAAATACAGTATCTACAGGCAAAAAAAAAAGAAAGAAAGAGATATCAAAGCAATGGTTTATTTAATTCGGAAAAGGGCAAAAAATATTAATGATAACAAAACGCAAACCCGGTCGCTCCCTAAGCCAAAAAAACGCGTTAACTTGGTACCAAAGAAAGAAAGTCTACGACCACTTCAAACTCTGAACAGTAACACTTTAAAACTAAACCTACTATATTAATCACTCATATATGTGCAGCAAATATAGATTTTCAAATGATAAATGAAATTTATAAGAAGCAAAAAATAAGAACGAGCCAACGCGTCTTGAGGAACTTCACGCGGTCTCGTATCTCTCCAACGCTTCACTCTATATTAGATTCTCGTCGGCAGTTCCAGCTTGCAAACACATCATCATCTCTGCTACTAAACTAAACCAAACCGAAATAAACCGGGCGAGAGAAAGAAAATGGTTGGAAGAGAAGCTTGTCTAGTCCCAAAGAGAGGAGAAGTCCTTAGACGAGTTCTGAGAGTTGTTTTCTTTTCTTGTATTTGTTTCTCTTCCCGAAAAAATAGACAGTCTAGTCTCCAATCATCTTCTTTGGTCACACCTTCTCTTGAAGTCATCAAGCACTAAAGAACCTTTTTTTAAGAACAAACCAAACCCAAAAAAGGATGAAATTAAACCCTACTCTCTTTTCTTTTTCAACTTGTTTCTTGATAAAGAGTCAAAGACCACAGGATACAGTATGGTTTCAGAGGGGATTTCAAAATGTTGTAGAAGTTCATGCATAAGTTAATTTGCTTTTGTGGCTTACTTTATCTCTCTGTCATTTAGTTTCAAAGATTCTCCATTTATTCTAATGTTGTCTAATACAATCTTATGTATATTACTATATTGTATTTGTAGTCCAAAATCACTCATAATTTAAGCATGTGCTTGATTTCATACCCAGCGTGCAACCAGTATTCCATTCGAAGTAAACAATTGCTATCTGCAACATTCTAAACATCACATATCTAAAGAAGAGATTGTTTGATTTTTTCCCTCAAAATTACAGAGCCAAAACGTTACTAGCTGCAAATCCAAAACAAGCTTAAGTCAGTAAAAATCACTCTTCTTTATCTAAAACTCCATACATAGATGTGATGAGCCAAGAGTGTAAAGATGTGTGACCTAAAGAGAGAGCAGTACAAGATAGTTTTGGCCACCAATCTAAAACATCTATTAAAGAAGAGTAGAGAGATTAAACAGCCATATCTTTGCATCCACCAGCCGTCTCTCTATCTCTTTCTCCCACCACGTTCCCTCAAAGACAGCGTTAAGATTTCTCCAGCTCCAACATTGTAATGTGCAAGTGACATGTTGTCCTTTAAGAACCCGGCTTTTCCACTTAACTTCTGTTTGTTTGCTGGAATTTGTATTTCCCCAGCTATTTTCTCCTTCAAACTTCCCACGTTTTCAGATAAAGACTGCACTGTGATCTCAATGACTTGCCCGTCATCCGCATTTGGAACAGAGACCCTGATCGTAGCAGAACCCTGCATACATAGAAAACAATATATATATAAGACACAACTCAGAAGAAAGAAAACGAAAAAAAAAAAAAAAAGAATGACTGAACAGTTTATAGAGAACATTACCGGATGCTGAGCAAGAAACTGTTCTTCTGGAACAAGAGCAGACTCGTCGAACTTCTGTCTCTTTGGCTCTGGCTCCTCAGGAAGAGGCGGTGGTGCCTCCTCGGGTGGTGGAGGAGGAGGCATCCCAGGCATAGGTGGTGGCTGCATCATCCCCATCGAAGGCGGTTGAAGCTGACCATAAGGTCTCGGAACTTGAAGATGAGCAAACTGTGATCCCGGTGGAGGCGGTATAGGCATACCAGGCTGCATTTGTGGTGGTCGGTTCATCATCATCGACGGGTGTCCAGGTGGCCCGGGCATCGAGAGCTGGTGTTGTGGATGCATGGGTTGCATCATTGGAACACCTAATGGCCTCGGTGCACCTGGGTACTGAACAGAAGGAGGAGGGCGAGGGAGGTTCAAGGCGAGATTAGGAGGTGGTGGCAATGGTCGCACTGTTGGGACACCTGGTCGAGGAGGAGGAAGAGCAGCCGGACCAGGGAAGCTATTGGGATCTCCATAAACGCCATCACCTTGCTCCTCTCCATTAGCGTTCTGAGTCAAGGCTTGGTTTGCCGTGCGACCGATACTTCCAGTGTGACCATCCCATATTACTTGCTTCGGCTGCTCATCTTTCTTCTTCTCGATCTCTGCTTTTACAGCATTTGATACTTCTTCTTCAGTTGTTCCAAAGATGTCGGGACGCAGGCGGGCCAATCCGACTATGTTTTTAGCAATCTCATCATCTTGAGCAAGAGTGGTCTCACGAATCTTAGCAAACATCCGATCCTTCTGCTCTTTGAACTTAGGATCGATAAGTGAAATCCGCATGTGCTCAGACATCTCGCTGATGGGAATCAGCTCTCCCGTAATTGGAGATATAACAACTTTAGTAGGATCTCTCTCTGTCGGGATCCTGTCTTCTGGCCTCTTCCAGTTCTTAACAATTCTCATAGGTCCTTCTTCATTTTCTATTTTCACAATGCCTCCATTCTCTTCCAGGTTCGCTGCTCTCATTCCTTCTGCAACAAGCTTAACTTCTTCTTCATCCATTTCCATTTCGACTTCCTTTCCAGACTCAACAATTTCATCTTCTTCCATCGCTGATACTTTGCTCCTCCTTATAACTTCCTCATGTGTCATAGGTGGTGGCAACTCTTCATCCTCCTCATCAGCAAAATCTATCGATTCAACAACCACAAAATCATGCCAGTCAATCATAGCCATCTGCACTCTCTCCTGCTCTTTCTCGTCCTCTTCTTTCTTCCTCTGCTGCTCCTGAGAACGATCCCATTCCAGACGGTGCAAACAACGCTCAAGAACGGTAGTAAAATCAGCAGCACTCTTTCTCAGCTTATCTATCAAATCCTCGGGAGGCTTTAATACATCAAAATATGCATCAACCAGAGTAGTGAAAAAAGGGAACATGCTATGAGTTGGCTTCATAAAGTGAAACTGAGGATTGTTATTCTCTCTACTCTGCAATCCGTTCAAGAAAGATTTCCCATTCCGTGCCACAAACTGCGCTGTGAGCTTGATAACATCAAGCTCCTCGCTCGTGATCCCTTCAGGAAGTCTAACTGTATACTTCTCAGGTTCAGGAGGTTCTAGAGGCTTAGGAGGAACCCTAAATTGAGCTTGAGCGTCGGGTTGTGCCTCACCTGCTTCACCCTCAGCAGCAGCAGCAGAATCAAGCTGAAGATCTGTACCATCTGAGTCAGTAGTATGGGTTCCATCTTGATTCTGAGCACGGTATTCATTGAGCTTGTGCTGGTAAAAGGCATGATAAGGATCAGAGCTGCTCAAAAAGTTGAATTTAGCATTACTGGCATTGCGAGCTATAATCCTCTTCTCAAACTCCAACCCGTTTTTGGAAACAAACTGAGCCGTTTTCTCGACAATGGTTCTGATATCTGGAGGTGGGTGAATGATTCCGATAGTCTTCGTGTGAGTCGCTACAGATTCAGGAGCATGATTTGAGTTCTTCTGCTCTGATTGCAACTCCCTCTCTTCGATTTCCTGATTCGTTAACTGCGACGGAGGAAGTGGACCGAGATTCCCGTCGGAAGGAGGAGCCTCGAGTGGCAGTATCTGCGTCGAACCGAACATTTTCTGCAATAAGGAAGAAGAAGAAGAAGAACAAAGCACATTAGTATCGGAATCTGATAGACACGGGAACATCACAGTTCAGAAATTCCCTTTTGACCTAAATCGATTGGTTTAAGTCGGCCTAAGAAACATTTCTACTGAAATAGGTTTCACGAAGGTAGAGATGAATTCGGAAAATCATGACTATTTTCCATTGGAGAAGGCAGAGATCCTGAAAGACGAAGATGCGAGATAAGGAGATCGATAGGAAGTAAAGATGAATCGGCGACGCTAAGGGTTTTGGAGAGATATAAGAGACACCGTACCTCAGCTGGTAAGAAACAGCTCCGCCGCGAGAAGTGTCGAGACGTCGAGGAGGAGCAGGGGACGAGCCAGTTCGAGATTCAAAGCTTACAAGACGATTTGATGGGAATCGATAGAACAAACAGGTACAAGAGGAAGTGAAGAAGATCCTCCTGAAGAATTAAACCGAGCCCTAGGATTTATCATTTGTGAACTAAAGTGTATCCAGGTTTGTAAATGGGCCCTTTAGTGGGCTTACAATTTCAGTCCATGGTAATTTACTTACTAATTGTTAGACTCAAATTGTTAGGAGGCTCTATAAGTTTATCGTTGTCCTGATATCCGAACTAGATTTGCAAGATACTATTTGTGTGGATTTGACTTCTTCAGATACTGCGATAAAATTAATATAATTATATAAGAAATCGAGGAAAGATGGAAAATACAGTAAAACCTCTATAAATTAATATTCGATAAATTAATAATCACTATAAATTAATAGTCACTATAAATTAATAAATTTTACTGGTCTCAAGTCGGGCCAATGTAAAAATCCATCAAATTTTATAAGATAATAAGATAATAATTTTTTTGAAATCCTTATGTAAATATATGGTCCCAACAAAAACGTAAATTAATAATTATATATATTTATACAAATATATATAAATATAGTATTATAAAATATGACTAATGTGTTTGCTTTTACTTAAGGTTGAAATCTCATTGGATCTTATTTCTTTAATTATTATATCAGTAACTTTTATTGATGTTTTTATGATATACATTCAATTTGTGATAATTTTTAATGTGATAATTGATTTTCTTATCTGTAAATGTTTTTAAATGTATTGTAGTGTTATCTTCAATTTTATCATCAATAATACAGATAGTAGCCATAGTTTTTTTTTAAATTTTAAACTTATGAACATGTATATTTTTACATGGATAATCCAATATGGTATTAAAAACTATTTTATTGTGATAGTTATGATTGTTAAACATAATTTACATTACGAAATTTGTTAAAATTTTAAAATATAACTTTATTGCAAAAAAATTAGTAAAAAATTATAAGCGGAAAACAATTTTTTTTTATAAATTAATAATTATTAATTTATAGATAAATTAATATCACGATAAATTAATAAAATATCTTGATCTCGATATTATTAATTTATAGAGGTTTTACTGTAGATACTGTGAATTTGATTTCTTGTCGACATGGCGAGGACTATTCCACTTCACAGCAGCTGATAAAACGGATAGACAAAGGCATGAAAAATAGATTCAATTCCATTCGCCTCTAAGGAGATCAGAAGTACGAAGAAGGATATCAGCTTTGGTTAGCATCTAGTCCTTTACAGTGACAAATTGTTCTAGATTAATTTTTTCAAAAAACAGCAAACATCTTTGATGTAAAAACGTTCTTTTTTGTTTGAATAAATTTAATATTTATTAAAAAAAAAGGAAAGATTGAGTTTTAAAATATTTTAATTTTTTCCTTTACTGTTTTAATTTTAGTCAGTGTCTACCAAAATGACCCAACCCACTAAGTCAAAAGCTACGTTGGTCCTTTGGAGAGGAAACATAATGGTAACGACCAGTAAATTAGTAGTTAATCTCCCATTTAATTTGAACTACTCTATAAATGTTGATAGAGCATTTAAGTATATATTAACTTTAACCCCAAAAAAAAGCTAGTTGACAAAAAAAAACCTGAAAAACTTACTATATTGTTAGTTAATTAGTCCGCCACGTCAGTTAGCACCTGAAAATGTGTTTATTTTATTTTTAGCACATGCTAAACACTTACTAGTACGAGTGCTTGAGGAGAAAAAAAAAAGAGCAATGCAACTTTTCTTTTTGCCGTACAGCTCATGCCGACAAACGTCACATTACACAAACATGACGCCATCTACCTGACTGTGGGCAAATCGGCCATACAATTCGACTCTTCGACGGCCAAATCTTACTTTGACGTATCGGGCCATGACGACATTAACATCATAGAAATAGTTGTTATGTTGGATTTGGTTTCAGGTTAACAAATTATATGTCTAATAATGGCTTTAACCTTTATAGTTTTACATCAAATTTGAAATAAAGAGTTATTCAAATTCAAATTTTCTTAAACAAAATGATTCACTGTACATCTCGTCATTAAAAAAGTTATATAAGAATGTTGATGTAATATTTTGAAAACCTTAGTTTTTTATTTTGTTAACAAAAACCATAAAAAGTATACAGATTTCAAATTTGTTATTTCTTTTTTTTTGAAAAATACAAATTTTTCATTGTCAAATTTGTTATTTCGTAACCTTTGTTTCAATTCAAAATTTACCTACACCTATTTTAATATGTAAGTATGTTCAGTTTGGTCGTATACTATGTTGGTTTAAATGAGAAACCGTATCGAATTTTCAAAGTAAATTCTAGTACAAAGAAAAAGGGAATTCTTGTTTTGTTTTATTCAAAAACTATTCTTCTTTCTTGTATGAGTTTACTGTGATATATTTTCCATGCAAAGAAATATATATATATGTTTGTTTGATCGATCAGTCCCATTTTCTTTCCTTTTTATACTTTTTTGTTAATTTTTTTGTAGCCACTATATGGTAAAAAATAAAATCATCAAGTAATTTGCACATATACATATACAGGTATTATCTTACAAATTTTATATTAAGGTACTAAATACTCTCTCTCTCTCTTTTCCTTTTATTTTTTATTTTTAGTCTTGCTTTTTCAACACATTCTTCTCTTTTCTTTTGCTTTGATTTCTTTATAATTTATTCCTCTTCACGCTTCGTTTGTGTTTTTTTTCCTGGTCTACTGAATATTTTCATATTAAAGGACAAAAGGGTTTGCTAAGGGGTAAAGAGTAAAGAACAAAAAGCACAAACATGCAAAAAAACTGGAAAACATAATAAATAAAAAGGAAAGAAAATCAATTTAAATAACTTGGATTTTATCAAACTATTTTTTATGATAAGTTTCTAAAACAATTCTTGATTAATTATTCATAAACTTCCAAATTACTAATAAAAAAACAACGGAAAAAAACATAACTATCTTTTTGATTATATACAAAAGGTATAAACAAGTCAACCAATGATTACTCTTGTCTTAGCATAATCTCACCCCTTAGTTCTTATAATAGTGATTGTACCCCTCCCTAATGTTTGTATCTTTGTGAAAGCAACCACCGCTTTGCCTGATAAACCCGGTCCATGTGCAGTGACAGACGGACGGCAGGCAAAGGCTCCAACCGGATGCCGAACTGGCCGAGCCGACGGCATGAGAATCCTCTTATTTATGTCATTTAGGGTTACATCTTCTTCTCGACCACCTGGTTTCACCACTCCAAATGGATACACCACTCTCTTCTTCTCATAAGCATTCTCCTCTGTGATGCACATGTGTTATATTAGTATATATTATGATTAACGCAATAGTTAGTAGTAGTAAGCAGAAAGTACATTGATCTGATCCCATACAATACATTCTTTTTGGAAAGGAGATAAAGATTACATACTTGAAGTGGACGAAGATGGTTCAGCAGAGTTTTTAGAATCTGAGGCGTCTGAACAAGTATTGATGGATGAATTTGGAGATTCACCTGCTTAATATATAAGAAAAAAGAGTCGAGAAAGAAAATTTACTCATGAAGATTATGAAACACATTAAAAAGAAAAAAAAGGATTATAATACATAATATATATTTTTGAATATATATGGGCCGGTGACAATAATAAGAAGTAGGTCTCTCACCTGCAAACTGACTACTCGTGCAACTATAATTCTCAGAGAGGCCCCAATTATTCTGCATTATTATATTCCACAATCAACCGAATTAGTTTTACAATAATTGAAAATAAAAACATATTGAACCATTATTCAAATGACAAACGAAAAAAAAACCAGAGTAATTATGTAAAACCTGAAAATTGTCAAAGTGGTTATTCGGTTTGTCCTCGGCGTTGAACGAAAGACGTCTCCGTTTGCTTTTCACACTGAACTCCATGAGTGCGTCTTCGAGGTAACCGGTGGAAACATCGCCGATAATATCCATCTCCGGCGAATGGAATATATGCTCCGGCGATTCATCAATGTGTCCACATGCATCTACAAGTACATTGCATGGCCAAATTCCTCGCATTATTATATGTAGTATTGATAATGTATTTTTCAACAAAATTATACATTATTTTGTTTGCATGAAGCCAACCTCATAGTACATATTATCAAGGCCAGCATGAATCATATCTATAAACATACATATATAATTAAACACAGGGTGTGTGCATGTGTTTTGTATATACCTAAATTGAAGTTTTGGTTGAAGAATGATCCAAGGTTATGGAGATCCCAAGTGGGGAGAGAGTAAAAAAGCTCGCTCATCTTTTTTATTAAATATTTGTCGATTGATTGTGAATAAGCGTATGGCATGTGGCCGCCTATTTATCTTGGTGGGTTGTGAGTAAAATGAATTAAAATAAAGAAAAAGGAGGGAAAAGTAAAAGCAATGAAGAAATTTAGAAGGATCAAATTTCGTACTCAAACAC
Source organism: Eutrema salsugineum (assembly GCF_000478725.1). Taxonomy (NCBI): domain Eukaryota; kingdom Viridiplantae; phylum Streptophyta; class Magnoliopsida; order Brassicales; family Brassicaceae; genus Eutrema; species Eutrema salsugineum. Next base: position 10,438,978 of record NW_006256612.1, read on the forward strand.
AGTCAACTGCGAAGAAAAGATAAATAACAACAATGGTTGGATATTATGTGCCATCAGGATTCATTTTAAAAGTATAAATTTGATTGGTTTATTCGTGGGATTGTGAAGTTATCATTTTGACTGCACTGTTTCTTATTAATCGATTGTTTTCTATAAATTTTATTTTTAAATATATGATTTTGGTATTCCGTCATTACAAATCTACAATAATCAAAACTAAGAAAAATGAGTTCAAAAACGAGCTTTACTTTACTTAGCGAGACTACCCTTCCATTTTGTAGATTAATTTAAATCCTACAATTATAGTATGGAATACCAATACTTGTATACTACATGTTACATATATAGTTTTTACAATTTGCATATCACATTTAAGTCGGAATTAAATCGATGTATTGATAAAGTGACAACACTCGTAAAAGCTTTGGTCATTATATAAAAGTATAAAACTACTTAAATAATTGATATTATTATAATGTCAATGATGACATGGTGTACGAAGACAAACTATAGGTGTTATGTCAATGAGAAATATATTGATATTGACCAATGTATAAAACAACAATGGAAAATATGTACATCAACGTTTTGAAATTTGAGTGGGGTTAGGTAATTGGGGGACTGAATAATGGCTAAAGGCGATGATACTATCATCATGATGTCTATGTTCTATTGCTGCTTATGCATGTTACTCATGGAAGAGAGAGAAATTGGTAGATACATGATGTATAACTTGATTTTAGTCATGTTACGTATTCTTGCTGTATTTATTGTATGAGACTACTAGTACAATAAATAAAGCAATGATAAGTTATTTTATATTTGGTTGTACATCTACATGAACGATAAACCATCATTAATATTTCTGATGGATTCAGAATGCGAAAGCTACTTAGCCCCATTTGTAACATTGTCCTTGAACTCGGCTTTTAAGTTTGAATTAGACTGATAGTGAGTACGTATACGACTTTATATACCTCTGGAACATGGTTGAAATAAAGTGGGTTTAACAATATATATCATAAACCTAAGAAAAACAAATCGATCAAAATACAAAACAATAATCAGGGCTATGCCTGTATATAATATATTTTAGTTTCAAAATTAATAACATAATTGAAATGTGAAACTTAATTGAGTAATCCTATTGAAAATGTTTTATTCAATCATATATATCCTGCACACACACAAATTTCACATTTTCTACAGAATTTTTCATTTGTATATAATATATGGGAAATGTTCACATTATAATTATGGAAACTATGTAGTAAATACAACGACAAGCCATAATTTATATACATGTACCAACCAAGGCAAGATGGTTTATTAAGGTCTTGCATGTTGAGTTGCTGACCAGAAAATCAAAAATCAAAAGTTAGACATAAGAGTATTTCAAATCTGCAGCTTTATCTGTGTTTAAATTCTTCAAAATAACTTTGCTTTCAGATTTAGTGAACAACCTGTTCTTCTATTATTAGGTACTTTTTTCCTAAGGTTTTTACTTTCATTTCTTCCCCATCGTGGGGTCATGTCATACCTATCACGTTTACTCCATCATTACCCACCTTTCTTTCGATATTTTGTTATATATATAACTCGCACACCTTTTTTTGTCCCATATATTTTATATGACGAGCATACCAATTATTAACTCGGTTTAAATTTTTAGAGATTATAAGATTACCGAAGCTAATGTTTGAATTTATTCGATGATAAGATTAGCTGTTTTGAGTTCACTGGTTTATAAGAATATTGAAGTTAATGTTTGGAACAATTCTCGTTTTCATTTGTTTTCAATTTAAAATTGTCACGTCACAAAATCTAAATTATTCGAACAACGCATTCATAACGAATAAGAATGAACTAGATTTTTTTTTTTTTTTTTTTTTTTGCCATCATGAAATGCATCGATGATTGTAAGAAAACACAGTGTTTAAAACACAAGGATAAAAAAACAGAGTCATAGCTCAGCCACATAAATGCATCAAACTCCTAAAATAAGGATAACTAGAGAAAGTTTCAAAACTCAAACTACAGAAAGTTAAACAACTGAATATTGGCGGGGAAAAAATGAACAAAAACCCTAGTTACAAACAAAACAAAGAGACTATTTAAATACTTCAAGTCTTGAACAAATAGAATATGTTTTCTTCTTGGTGTTATAAGAGCTAATCAGTCCAATATTAAACTAGGACGATTCACTTCACATTGTTGACAAAGAGAAGAAGAATAATTAGTAAGCATTTTATCAGTCTAATCTTATATGAATTACTTAACATTTGTTAACAAACAAATTTTACTTCGCATTTGTGATTAACCTTAATTATATATATACAATGTCTACTAGTGCGAGAAAACAAAAATATAATATTTGTCCTTTGTCTCCCAAAATGCTTTTATCGATTGCAATGCATATAGCCGGCATACGAATTTTCAGTGGGGCCGAATGTATGCATGCCGGCGGGGCCCATTTGGAAAATTAGAAAGATTGCTGCCGTATCATTTTGTGGGGCTTATTACTTCTTTAAATTCGACTTTGAATGGTCCAACCCACATTGAGATTTGAGACTACAAATTACAATCACTACTAATCTCACAACATATATATTGGTCAAATTTAATGATTGGAATTTACTTAGTTTTCTTGACAGTGATCCAGAAAATTTGAGAATATACTTAGTATTTAAGAAAAACTAATCACACAGTTATAAGAATTTGTGTTATTTTCTCCTTTATCAATAATGTTCTTCCGCAAGGTTACCATTTTTTTTTGCAGCATTCAATTGTTTTGTTATGTACTAATTTATATTATATCATGTTACTATTAATAATCAAGACGAGCAAATCATTTTTTTTTTACAGAATTTGCTAACACGATCAACATTACGAACGAATACAATTGTATATGAACCACAAAGATCCTCACGATAAAAAAAGACAGAATTATATATTCTTTATATACGGAATCACAATAAAAATATCGCATGTATTCAGAGTTGTGCCTGAGATTTCTCTAACTACAAGCAAGAAAAAAAAATTGGCCCCTTAAAACTCTTCTTAATGCAGTTTAACCTATAAATAATTGGTAAAAAAAAAGAAAAAATGACAGATATGTGCTTGACAAGAATCAAACTCAGTCAAACCTCTAACCAAACCTTCTTTCACCTCTTTACAAACCACTTGGACTAACTCAAATTTTGGAAAATTGGCCCCAAAAAAATATTTAACTCCTCTATACCCTGAAACACATGTTTCATTAGCCTGTGCTCAGGCACGGCTCTTGATGTACCATACTGAAATCGTATTTCCACACTTTAGTATAAATAAGTATTGATAAAATTTTGGCTAACCAGTAGACCAAAATGGACTTCCACACATTTAATTGTTTCGATGTTCGTTAAAGCTCACTTTTAAAACCATGCATTGACACTCGTCTACTATCTATATGTTGAATATGTTTCAGAAATAGTTAGATTTGTAAAACGCGAACCAGTTTCCCTTTCATACGTTGCATTGAAAATACTACCAGCACGATATTCAATATCTAGTATATACAATTCCAAACGATATGATTGATCCATGATATAAACCTCTTTTATTATTTTAATGGGTCCGAGTAGATTTTTCAAAATCTTATGTTGCAGAATCCTGAGATTATATACCAATATATGTACTGTTTAAACAGAAACCTTTTGGTGGGGGTAGATTTTAACCAAGGATTTTTTTTTTGCATTATGATACAAATATAGGACACGTAGAAACAAAAGGGTACAATAATTAGTTGAAAACAATAACATCCACTAAAACTACTAAACTAGTATGTAATTATGGATGATTTGAATTTTTTTTTTTTTTTGTGTGTTTGTCTGAAACTCATTCTACTTTTCCAAATCTTTCAAACTACTGCTATATAAAACTACCTGTGATTGCGATAAAAAAAATATTCAAGCGAAAAAATCAATTTCTAGGATCAGCCAAAGGAGCCATCGCGGATAAATTTCTACGTGTCACCTACCTGATGTCCTCTTGTAAATTATACATCCATAAACAAATACAAATTAAGAGAACTTTTGTCTTTATCGAAGATGTGCTATATTTGTCTTTTGCATGTGTGTTTGTACGGTTGTTCATCGGACGGTTCAAGATCGGTAATCATGGTGAATCAAACGGTGAAGATTGAAGCTCAGGTATGGCCTCGGTTTGGAGATTTTGTCTGTTGCTATTAACTGGACCCATTGCTTAAAGTTCAGGTCACACTTTAACCAAAAACACAAATGCTTAATTTTTACAAGAATGGGTAGAGAGAATATTTTTCATAATAATATTTAACTGATAACATTTTTTCCCCACACACATATTCAATTATTAATGAGGAATCAAATAGTTCATGTTTGGTAGCTAGGCATCCCATGTGAAATATTTGAAGGCCCAAATACAGACGTTTTGAAATATATATTTTACGTCTGCAGTTCACAGGCCAACGAAACAGTATTGAACTCGTTTTACAAACCTGAATATCCAATTTTGATGACGAATGTTTTGTAGAATGTGAATGATGGTAGCTTTATATCTTGTGTCTGTCTCGGTCTTTTTTGGATGCCTGATTATCTACACACCAACTATCCGAAACCCGAGATATTGAAAGCCGGACCGAACCGAATCTAATACCCAATGCCCAGCTCAAAACGTACCTTTTTTTTTTCTGGTTCACTTGTTGTGTAAACCAGATGTATTAGAATAAACCGGGTTCCGGTTCAGTCTAGTTACATTGAGGTGTCAAACTGTTAATCTTGAAAAGAAACAAAAAAACAGGGAAAAACCCTCAAACGGCGGCGTTGGCTCCCTCTCTGGCCATAGTCGATTCTTTTTTTTGTTCAAGCGCAAACGTTCTATCTCTCTCTAGCAAAAGTCGATTCCTTTTTTTTTGTTCTACTGGTTTCTGCGTTGAGATTGAGAAATGCGATCATCTTTGCGGCTTCTAGCTGGGTCTCTCTTAGAGAGCAGACGAGGGTTTTGTACGAGCTCCGATAAGCTCGTAGCTTCGGTGCTTTTTGAGAGATTGCGCGTTGTGATACCCAAACCGGATCCTGCTGTTTACACTTTTCAGGAGTTCAAGTAAGCCCCTCTCCTTCTGTCACTGTTTTACTTTTGTTCAGTAATGACGAGAAAGCGAGAAAAAAATGGAGAAAATGGTATAGTGATGTGATTCAAAGTATGCTTCTTTTTTGTATGTGGTGGAATTGGATAGGATTTGAGTACGTGAGCAGTGAAATTTGGATAAGGGTCACCTGTTTCCAGATAAATGAGAGTGGATTAGCTGATTTTGATCTTATGGAATGAGAAAACGTTAACATTTTGTCTTGATATGGTTCCTCCATTGCAGATTCAATTGGCAACAGCAGTTTCGTCGTAGATACCCGGATGAGTTCCTGGACATAGCTAAGAACAGGTAATTTCTTACCATTCCTTATTCTGTAATCTAGAGATTGTATCAAGTTTCTGCTTTTGTCAATCTTGTCTGATATGATGTGTCTAAAGCATAAATCTGCTCAACACTCAACAGTTTATTGTTCACTCAACTCTATGTCATCTTCTTTCTGACAATAACAAAGAATTGTAGATTCGGGTTTTTTCTTCTTGCAGCTCCGTGAGTCACGGTTATTGAGTAACCTGAGCAGCACTAACTTGACTGCAGTGAAAGTTTAGAACTGTTATGTGCTCATAGATATATATATAGTGAAGGTTCTGTGACTATTTTTAGCCCAGTTTAAAATTGATTTAAGTGAATACTGAATCTTCCATGAATGCAGAGCCAAGGGTGAATACCAGATGGACTATGTACCTGCTCCTAGAATTACAGAGGCTGACAAGAAAAACGATAGGAAGTAAGTTGTTTGTACCTTTAAAGTGATATGGGCTAGTGTTCTCTTTCCCTGATATAATCGATGATTTACTCTTGGAAACTGCTGGCAATTATAGGTCATTATATAGAGCTCTTGACAAAAAGCTGTATCTTCTCATCTTCGGCAAGCCATTTGGAGCAACTAGCGACAAACCCGTCTGGCATTTCCCAGAAAAAGTCTACGATTCTGAGCCAACTCTTCGCAAGGTGAATGATTTAGTGCCTCTATTTCAATCCATAAAAACATCATCAATTTCGTTCCCTTGCCTATAACTGTTATGTAAATCCGTTTTCTTCTGCAGTGCGCGGAATCTGCTTTGGAGTCAGTCTTAGGAGACCTCACTCACACATACTTCGTCGGAAATGCTCCAATGGCTCACATGGTTATACAACCTACAGAAGAAACACCAGATTTGCCATCTTTCAAGGTAACAACAACAACGAAAAAAAGCCTTTTTAAATTAGGTCTCATCGAATTGTTGAACTTGACGTGTTCTTTTTTTTCTTGTTGTGTAGAGGTTCTTCTTCAAGTGCAGTGTAGTTGCAGCATCGAAATACAACATAAGTAACTGCGAGGATTTTGTGTGGGTAACTAAAGATGAGCTTTTGGAAATTTTCCCTGAGCAAGCTGAGTTCTTCAACAAGATGATCATTAGCTGAGTCACACTCACACCACAAAACTCCTATTTGAATCTCTTCTTCATCATCACTCTAATAACCAGACCAAACCATGTCTCTGGATTTTTGTGAAGGATTTTTTTGTTGTTGTTGACAGTTGATCAGAAGTAGTTCAATGTAGTTTGGCTTTTTTATACATCTCTCGGATGCACATCACAAGAAAGAGTGGATCTTGAGAAGAAATCACATTTATTTACGCTACATCAGTTTCAATCTCATTTTTGTTACAAATCAAATTACAATTAGTCAACAAAAGAAAGAAATCAATTGTAGTTCCTAGCCCACTGGGCCAAGATTGAAGATGTTAGATTATTATTATTTTTTTTTTGGATATCGTCATCGTCAATTATAGAAAAAAAGCAATGCAATAAGCCCTAGCTAGTTTCGTTTCTGTCTATGTCATTGCTCTTACTCAGAAGAGCCAAGCCGTTATTTGTATCTTGTTCAGCATCTCATTCTCAGGCCAGCTTCTTATCGTCATCGCTTCCGAGTCTACTCTTACGTTCGTTTCACGGTTCCAGAACAATGGTACGATAGCAATTTCGGATTGATTGTTCATGCTGGGATTATCACCGGATTTCGAATTTGTTCTGCCGTTTGTTATGAGTCTGAGAATCGAACGTTTGTTTTCTGAATTCACAGTCTGAAGCAGAGAAGAAGATCCTTACAGAGGAGGAACTTGAGCGGAAGAAGAAGAAGGATGAGAAGGTTTGTCTTCTGATTAATTTTGCTTTTTCCAATTCGAATCAATTTCTTTTGTGTCAGTACAGCTTTTGATTTTTACAGTTTCAACGTTTAGAATCTCATAGACGAATGTGGTTGAATTATGGCTTGCTCTTTCGAAAAAACTGATGAGATCGTTGATAGATAGAATTTGTTGTTTTCTTGACTTAGGACAGTTAGTGCAACCGTCTTCACTATATCAGGATCAGGAAGTGTTCTATACTAATAGTTTGAGTAGTTCCCACAAATGTTTATATTCATAGTTTATGTTTCTTTCGGTACCGTTGTGGAATTGTATACTTTTATATACAACACCTTACATTTCATTTTGTTCTGTGGTGAGAGTTAGCTAAGTAAATATTATTTCGGTTTTTGGTTAATCTCATCAGTTTCATTATATTGTGTAGGACTTCAATTAGCCTGTATTCCAATACAATATCAATTTGAAATTTGATTGTAATTATAGGCTAGAGAAAAGGAGTTGAAGAAGCAGAAAGCTCTGGAGAAAGCGAAGCTGGCAGAACTGAAGGTAATCTCTGAGAAACTCCAATTATGCATCTCAGGTTCCTGCGGGATATGTATGTATGCGTGCAAGTCACTTCCTTAATTCTCCATTGAACAAGAAAAATTGTTCATGGTGTGCTTCTCGTGTAGGCACAACAGGCGAAAGATGGAACCAGTGCCAGTAAAAAGAGCACAAAGAAGAGTTCCAAACGGGATGCATCAGAAGAGAATCCTGCGGATTTTGTGGACCCTGAAACTCCTCTTGGTGAGAGGAAAAGGCTTTCTTCACAGATGGCTAAACAATACAGTCCTGCTGCCGTTGAGAAATCGTAAGTGTGTAGAGCTTCGATTGTGCTGTTCATTCATCCCACCAAAAAAAAAAATCCTCTAGATAATCTCTGTATTATAATTTGATTGGGTCAGATGGTATGCCTGGTGGGAGAAATCTGACCTTTTTAAAGCGGATGCTGGGAGTTCTAAGCCACCCTTTGTTATTGTAAGGCCTTATTCATTTCTTGAATTCATGTTTGTTCTGGATTAGACCATCTTTTTATTGTCTTCTCGAATACTTAAACTGTCCTAAAGAATTTCAGTTGAGGAAATCTTGAGCAAATGAAATTATTGATACAAGTCTGATTTTTTAAAAGGGTTTCTTTAATCCTATTATTGATTCGGCAGGTTCTTCCTCCTCCAAATGTGACTGGAGCCTTGCATATTGGCCATGCCCTAACAACTGCAATTGAGGTTTCATTAGCACATCGTTTGGTGTTATTGCTGTCTATTTTTTCCTCCTGATGATCAGCGGCTTGACATTTGTTGATGCAGGATACAATTATTCGTTGGAAGAGAATGTCTGGGTATAATGCTCTGTGGGTGCCCGGGATGGACCATGCTGGTATAGCTACTCAGGTTCGCCATTAACATCATTGAATTCTCCCTATCTCATGTCCCATATTACTATAAATTCAGCCTGTAAAGTGAACCTTATATTGGCATGCTTGTAGAATATTTAGTTTTTGCACATTGTTCATATTATTTGATTGAATGTATCTAGGTTGTGGTTGAGAAAAAGCTCATGCGTGAAAGAGGAATGACTAGGCATGACGTTGGCCGTGAAGAATTCGTAAATGAAGTGAGTTGAAAATAAAGATACGTTCATGAATCAATATCCATTTTTCATTGTTTAAAATATTTTTTGTGGTTGCTTATGATCATGGGAAAAGGTGTGGAAATGGAAGAACCAACATGGTGGCACAATTCTAACACAACTACGGCGTCTAGGAGCTTCTCTTGATTGGTCTCGTGAGGTGAAATTCAGTGATTTGACCTATTTTGTACAAATGTTATTGGAAAATTGGCAATGTTTAATTTATTTCGCCACTAGGTGGACTTATATGTAAATGAACCATTTATCGTCAATTGTTTCCGAGGGCTATCTGACAGATGTCGTTTCTGCCTGTATTTTGTAGTGTTTTACAATGGACGAGCAAAGATCAAAAGCCGTCACTGAGGCCTTTGTACGGTTATACAAGGAAGGGCTTATCTACAGGTATGTTTAAGTCTGACTTTGTTCTTTGACGCAAGCTATAGAATTTCCTTTGTAAAAATCCAGGGAAACAGGAATATACAAAAAAGGAATAGTACTATTAGTTTTTCAGTTACCCGGTCGAAAGAAAGCACTTTTAACTGAAAGGTATACCATGACTTGTGCAGGGATGTTCGGCTTGTAAATTGGGATTGTGTTTTGAAAACAGCCATATCTGATGTTGAGGTAAGTTAGCAACTGTTAGACTGTGATTATAGGACGGCATCCTTTTTATTTGGAATGTGTCTATATCTGTAGGTTGACCATATCGATATCAAAGAAAGAACGCCGCTAAAAGTTCCTGGCTATGAGAAGACGGTAGAATTTGGTCTTCTTACTTCATTTGCTTACCCTCTGGAAGGAGGCTTGGGCGAGGTTGTTGTTGCCACTACAAGGGTGGAAACAATGCTTGGGGATACTGCCATTGCTATTCATCCTGATGATGCAAGATACAAGCATCTTCATGGGAAATTTGCTATACACCCATTTAATGGACGGAAGTTACCAATTATTTGTGATGGAATACTTGTTGATCCAAATTTTGGTACTGGTTGTGTTAAGGTACATACTCGCTCTTATTTATTTGGATGCATATTTCTGCCCCTATTAGTTGATATTCTGGCTTCAAAGTTGCTTTATTTTTCTTTTGTAGATTACTCCTGCCCATGACCCCAATGATTGTGAAGTCGGAAAGCGTCACAATCTTGAATTTATAAACATATTCACTGATGATGGAAAAATCAATACAAATGGCGGGCCTGACTTCACAGGGATGCCACGCTTTGCAGCACGTGAGGCAGTTCTTGAAGCCCTGAAAAAGCAGGTAATTCTTTATTTCTTCGTTTAACATATCATGGCAACCTGATTGATTGTTGGTTTGATAAGGTATTGTTACACCATAGGTAGTTGGTTGTAAGTGTCTTTAAGATCTTTCCTTTAACTGTTTAGTCAATATATATTACAGGGGCTTTACAGAGATGCCAAAAACAATGAAATGAGGCTTGGACTCAGCCAAAGAACCAATGATGTTATTGAGCCTATGATTAAGCCTCAATGGTACGTCAATTGTGGTTTGATTGGAAAAGAGGCTCTCGATGTTGCTATCACTGATGAAAACAAGAAGCTCGAGTTTATACCAAAACAGTACACAGCAGAATGGAGAAGGTTTTTTTTCACTTATCATTCACTCTATGGTTCTATCATTACCCATCTATTAACAATCACAATGGACCTTAACAGATGGCTAGAGAACATACGTGACTGGTGTATATCAAGACAGCTTTGGTGGGGCCACAGGATACCAGCATGGTATGCTACTCTCGAGGAAGATCAGCTCAAGGAGATTGGTGCGTACAATGACCATTGGGTTGTTGCTCGAACGGAGGAAGAAGCTCGAAAAGAGGCTGCTCAAAAATTTTCTGGGAAGAAGTTTGAACTCACACAAGATCATGATGTACTTGACACGTGGTTTTCTTCTGGGCTCTTTCCATTATCTGGTCTCGGATGGCCTGATGAAACTGTCGACTTCAAAGCCTTCTATCCGACATCTGTCCTGGAAACTGGACATGATATTCTCTTTTTTTGGGTTGCTCGTATGGTTATGATGGGAATGAAACTAGGTGGTGACGTTCCATTCAGCAAGGTACGTGTAAATTCTAAGAATAGCCCCGAATAAATTAAATACATGCATTAAAATAAGAAGACTTAAACAGGGATCACACCACCCTCCTTAGCAAAATCCTTTTCGATGCCAAGTCTTATCTTGTGACATATTTGTTGTCTTTTCTAATAGGTTTACTTGCATCCTATGATACGTGATGCACATGGGCGTAAGATGTCAAAGTCTCTTGGAAATGTCATCGATCCGCTTGAAGTAATAAACGGGGTAACTCTTGAGGGTCTTCATAAAAGATTAGAAGAGGGTAACCTGGATCCAAAAGAACTGGGTGTTGCCAAAGACGGACAAGTGAAGGACTTTCCAAATGGTATCCCTGAATGTGGCACTGACGCTCTTCGATTTGCGCTTATCTCTTACACTGCTCAGGTACTATCCATTGTACACGACCTCTAATTTGCTTCTTCGATTTGTGATCTTGTAAACTAAGAATTGCTTTACTCTTGTTTCTTTTCTAGTCTGATAAAATAAACCTGGACATCCTCCGAGTTGTTGGTTACCGTCAATGGTGTAATAAACTGTGGAACGCCGTCAGATTTGCGATGATGAGGCTTGGCGATGATTATACCCCTCCGTTGACTCTAAGCCCTGAAACCATGCCATTCAGCTGCCAATGGATTCTCTCTGTATTAAACAAGGCAATATCAAAGACAGTGGAGTCACTGAATGCATTTGAGTTCTCGGATGCAGCCAACACAGTATATGCATGGTGGCAATATCAGTTCTGTGATGTGTACATTGAAGCAATCAAGCCTTATTTTGCTGGTGACAACCCGGAGTTTGCTTCAGAGAGGGCTCATGCACAGCATGCTCTCTGGGTATCTCTGGAGACTGGTTTGAGACTGCTTCACCCGTTTATGCCCTTTGTTACTGAAGAGTTATGGCAACGGCTGCCTTCACCCAAAAACTCTGAAAGAAAGGCATCTATCATGATATGTGACTACCCATCAGCTGTAGAGGTTAGTAAGATTTTCTTTGTGACTTGTCATAGTTGTTTTGGTTTTCTAACTCTTTTTCTTCTGATGTCGTGAGCCCAGAATTGGACAAATGGAAAAGCAGAGACCGAAATGGAAACCGTTCTAGCGAGTGTGAAATGCCTAAGGGCACTCCGAGCAGAGTTGCTGGAGAAACAGAAAAATGAAAGGTTTTGAGTAATTAATTAAAGCCCCATTTAAGGAACACTTAATGAGACATTTTATAACCATCTTTCGTTTTTCTCAGGTTACCTGCCTTTGCTCTGTGTGAAAACAACTTAACATCTGAAGTTGTAAAATCTCACGAGTTGGAGATCAGAACCCTTGCTAATCTATCATCCTTAGAGGTAAATTCTATGTTTGGTTTCTTTCTCATGGTTTTCACTATTGTTTCGTTTTTTCTTTTCTCAGTTTCTTTGGGGCTTTGGTATATAGGTTCTGTTAAAGGGAGAACACGCAGCCCCACCTGGATCTGCAGTTGAGACGGTGAACGAAAACCTGAAGGTATATCTCAAAGTGGACAGAGCCATTAACACAGAAGCTGAAAAAGAAAAGATCAGAAACAAGATTGACGAGCTCAACAAGTAAGCCTCTAAACCCATATAATTGAATCAAAACAAAATGTTTGAAAAGTAAAATCCTGTTTTGACATTTGATTTCTTGTTTCATCAGACAAAAGGAAAAGTTGCTGAAGATGATGAGTGTGTCTGGGTACGACGACAAGGTCCCTGCAAACGTAAGAGAAGACAACGCGACAAAGCTTGCTAAAATTCTCCAAGAATTCGATTTCTTTGAGAAGGAAAGCGCTCGTCTCGTTGCAGAGACAGGAAATCAACAAGTGGAGCAGAAGAAGTGAGAAACACGAAGTCACAGTTTCTGTTCTGAGAAACGAAAAGCATACATCGTCTTACAGTTATCGTTATTGGGATCTGGTTTCGAGTTTTGACTATATTTTGATATTGTTCTGGACAGATTATTCTAAAGATCATCATTTGTTTCAGCTTAACCACTTGGAATGAATTCGTTCTGTATTATTACATTGAGCTTAGTGCGTTAGTGAGAGATGTTAATCAACGTATTCAAATATGCAAATAAGCATTTTCATTGTTCACCGGCCTTGACCACAAGCTGACACAATTCTAAGGATCATAAATTGGTTGCATATTTGCTAAAGAAGTATACAAGTTTACCAGGAGGAACTAAAGCTCTATGCTGAAGATGGTTCGTTCGATTTCAAGAGAAACCCACCATTAAATCACAAAACCGGAAATTGAAAAAGCAAACCAGTTAAAAAGTTAATTTCGGTTTTAGTTCGGACCAGACCGAATCGATAAAACAAATGTCTTACAAATTTGTTGCAATCAACGAGACAATCTCGAAACTTTTCGCTATATGGGATTTTCTAATATCTTATCCACATTTTGTAAGCCAAGTATCCAATTGCCTTATTATTCCTTCTCCATCATAGAATATCTTCCTTTTGCTTTCTATTCCTCAAATATTGTATCTAATTTTTCGAATAACTTGAAAAAAATACTACTGGACCCACGATTACTTTGCCGCAGCCTTTTCATTTCCTCAAAGTGTTATCTAACATCTGGTCTCGGATTCATTCTTTGATGTAATGATGCTCATTCTGATAAGTCTTTACATATTTCCTAAATGCCCATTATACCTTATTACTGCTTTTCTCTCGAACATTAGGTAAGTGTCTGATTTTCTCTTTAATGAGATCATTTGTTAGGTAAAAGGTTATTACTAGGCTGGTCGAGACTCCAAATTGGCTTATATATGTATGTATATTAAGGGTACTCTCATACCCTTTATTAATTAGATTCTAGATTAATTGAAAACTTATGGTTCGTTTTGTCTTATAGGTATATTAAGTTTAATACGTACTCTCATTTTAAGTTTTGTGCAGGGCTGCATAAAAACTAGACCGGCCCTGAATACTCTGCATTTAGATATTGTATAGAAGATTCCGCAAAATTGCAATTATGGATTGGTGGATAAGAGGACATATACAAAGCCTGTAAAGGGAGAATTATTCCTTTTTATGTCCCTCTCCTTCTTCTTCTCACCTGCCATATTACAATCTACACAATCAAACGTGTGTTATTTCTTCAACTGTCTCTACTGCTATGATTACAACCATGTGTGCTGCCTCTAAAAACCTAAAGTTTCTCTTTAAAATTAATTTCAACATGTTATGATTTCCCTTTTTTGAGTTATAACTCATAATTTGATATATTTGGACAGGAAGCTCTAATGCATGTTCAAAAATTCTCCTTGCATTCTTTTAAGTGTTGAATCAATTGTTTACATAAATACAAACTCATCTAACTGTTTACTGTTTAGTACTAGCAGGTGGATTTAAACAATATCAGGAGGATCTTTGAAAGAAAAGAAAAACATACAGCAGACATACATCCAATGTTTTAAGGAACGAAAAAGTCAAGGGTTGTTTGGTTCTTTTTTCCCACTAATTAATTATATACATTCACTACCCTAAATATATTTCCACATGACCACATTTATATCATTGTATATAGACAAAATTGATTGGTAATAACATATTCTCTGGCATAAAGTTATACAAATAATCGTTTAAGAAAAAAGTTATTTTTGGTGTTTTCCAATCACACTTTTAAACAACCCTCTCTAGGTGTTTATCTCTCTCGGTTGATTACACTTTATCATATTTTAGAATTTATATTGTTCGTGCATGTGTGATGATTGAAATCAGTTAAAGTGTTAGGGGAAGAAAATAATGCTAATACAATAATACTAATAATGGTCAAATTAAATCCAATAAAATGGTTCGGTGAGAATTTTCTGGATCAAAATAGAAATTTAGCCGTTATGATAATCCGAATTTTTTTTCTCAACTACCCTATATTTTTAAGCTGTATGTATATACATATCAACACACACAAATATATATCAGTCGAAGAAACTAATTGAATGTTGGATTGTAGTAAGCATGAATCATGGACCTGGAGTCAATTTCACATTAAATTCCCTTTGGATCTATTTGGGAATTCATTGAATGTTTTCATTTTCATTTTCATATAAATATTTCAGAAAGCAAAACTAATGTCGCGACAGGCCACCGAATCAAATTCGTCCTACCAACTTTGTATGTGATAAATTGCTTTAGGTAAGTTCAATCAGTAAAAAACTTAAACAATCAGGAACATAACTGATAATCCCATTTTGATTTGAGCTAAATGGTTTTCATTATACAATAAAAGGAGAGATTTAGGCCCGTTTTTAAGGAAAAAAAGGGAGAGAAATCCACAAAACATAATCCAAACTGAATATTCTTGTATTTGATTGATTAACTCTTTCATTCAACATTGTTGGGGTAGGATCTGTCCTATTCCGGGTGAAGTCTACATTTTGAATACGTTGGAATCTAACCTCGTTATTCTTCAGGGGAAACTTTAAGGCTTTTACAATCCGAAGCTCGTCTGATAAAAGATATATGCGGTTGATTTATTGATTTAACTCTTTAATTCAACATTTAATTTCACACCATCTGCTTAGATTTTCTAAACTATAAAAATGGTTTTTGGCATATATATATATGCAGAGCATATTGCACATGTGTATATATTAAATACGTATGCGACACTTTGACAAACTTTTAGATACAAAGTGAATAAAACCATAGCGTATTTTTATGTGTTATAAGTCTTTATCATGACGGTCCACTTTGTACGTAACCTCCAATTGATTTTACTATTACGGCTTGGTTTGATTTTTAAGAGTTTTATACATGCAGCTTTCTCATTTTAGTTGGTTTTGTTGAAATTCTTGCATTTGTGGTTTTGTTGAATTACAAGCATCTGAATGATACACAGTTAAAAACAAATATGAATGGTACATATGTAAACGGTATACAATAAGTTATAACATATTTTGAATAAGGTGATTAACGATAAAAAAAATATTTTTGAAATAGTTGTGTACTATTTCAACCGAAACGACAATAATCATTTTTAAAAACCATACCCAAAAAGAAAATGATATATTATAATGTAAAAGAAAACAAAAAATTAAGCGATCAAAACAAAACTGGGGTTATGTATGGTCAAGATGATGACTATGTGTAGCTGTGTACTACTTACATACCCATTTGGCCATTTCGTCATCGACGACATTTACGTCCCACCTTCCTACTTTAAGCAACCTCCTACGTTCTTTTCTTCGTCTTCTTCTTCTATATTTTTTATTTTTGAATTTAAATATTAATCTAACTTATCTATAACAATGTGGTATCTGAATCATATTGCGAGTAAAAAGAACTAAGTTAAATTGGGAAATGTGACCGGGTCACTTACCCTAATGGCTAAGACCAGGATGGATCGTTGGTTTCAGATTGTGAAAAATATTACCTAGTCCAAACTTTATAGAATGCAGATTATTTCAGATTTCTGAAAGGTTAGATATTCGTCAATTATGGTTGAATGCATTACGATGGACTATCTGTGAGTAAATAAATTGATTCTTTTGTGATATTAGTTTAGCCAATATAGTGTTATTAAAATTTAGAAAATATGAATTTGAACTTTGCAGAGAAATGTTTTAGGAAAAAATCAAGAATTCGTAACCAGTAATTTTTCTGTAGTTTTAATGGGCTATACTACATAGGGGAATGATTTTGATTTGTTTTCAATATGCTGCAAGAAATCAGAAAAAAAGTAAGATGACAAAGTGGAAAGAGGCAGAAGCATAGGGGCATGTGAAATGAATACAATTACATTCTATTTTAATTGCGTACACAACTAGTTTAAAGTAGAAAAAAAGGAAAGGGAATTGATTGGAAATGGACGTAAAAAAAAGAAATTAGGGGAATGAAGTCAAAAGCTTGGTCTAAAACTTCAAATACGTACAAAAGCTATTAATATAAGAGACCTCTATAACTTTTTTTTTTTGAAACACTGACCTTTATAACTCTGCAATTATCAGAAAGTATATATTAAATAACACGACACCCCATACCAAAATTGATAAAAATTAATAAATTGGAAACTTGAAAAAGGAATGATGATCCTAAGGTCAAAGCTTAGCAGTTGGGCTATTTTCATTTTTCTATTTTTATTTAGTTTAATTTGGTCTATGATGAAAAAAGCTTGCCACCTAGAGGAAACTTCTTCATTTGGGTAAATCCCAAATCCCAATAAGGTAATTCTTGTAAGCGACTATTAGGATTGGACGAAC
This sequence comes from Eutrema salsugineum, assembly GCF_000478725.1. NCBI lineage: Eukaryota > Viridiplantae > Streptophyta > Magnoliopsida > Brassicales > Brassicaceae > Eutrema > Eutrema salsugineum. The sequence continues at coordinate 10,456,248 of NW_006256612.1, forward strand.
AAAACAGATATTATCAAATTTAGTGGACAGTAAAATATTGACAAAGTACGTAGTTAACAATCAAAATTTGTGAGGAACAAAAATAAGAATTTAATCTCATTACTTTTCGGTAAAAAAAAAATTCAATGTTCTAGTGTAACATATTGGCCCGTTTGATTGAATGTAGTCTTTTTTTGTTTGTTTATTCAACAATGAATTTAGTCTTCATTTCTCACAATATCGATTAACTAGAAAGGTTCACTGATTAAGGTGTGGACTAGTTTCAAAGTATATAACTTTCATATTATATATATATATAAGTTTAGTAATTTATATGAATTCTTTATAGCATTTGCAAATCAACATTTCTCCAAAGGGAGTGGTCCATGGATTATGGCATGGATACCAACCAAACCTCAAAAAGATTCTTGTAAAGCTATTTTTCTACTAATGCATGCAAAGTCAAATGGATGATAAATTTGTGTTGAATGTATTCTATTCTGTTAGGTCAAAAACATATGTCACCTCAAACTATATAAAAGTATAAAAACATTCCAGCTGGTTACTAATTATAAAAATAAATATCTCATCTTTATTTCTTTCTATTGGTCAAAAATAAATATCATATCACAATGTCTAAAATTTTGATTTTTCTTTAGCCTTCTTCTTACACACACCCCACACACACACACACATATATACATATTCACATACAAACACAAATACCAAACATATAAGCACGAGTTCTTCTAAAAAGAGACAGAAGGGGAATAGAAAGAAAAAAGAAACCTTTATCTTTTATAAAAACAGAAAAGCTTCGTCCTTTCTAATCCTTAACCCTCACTCACAAAATCACAATCCCTCTTAGCTTCGTCACCATCTTTCTTCTTCTGCTTCGTCTTGTTGTTTCAAGAAAGAACAAAAAAGTTCAGATAAATCCAAATCAAAAGGATTAGGGTTTTCGTTGGCTCATATTAAAATGGGTAGGTGTGGAAGGAGCAGCGACGGAGGTAATATTGGTGGAGTTAGACCGTACGTAAGGTCTCCGGTGCCCCGCCTGAGATGGACGCCGGAGCTTCACCGGAGCTTCGTTCACGCTGTTGATTTGCTCGGTGGTGAATACAGTCAGTCTTTTCAACCATTTACTTTTTTGCTATTTTTTTTTCTTCGAAACATCTTAAAGTTCGGTTCTTTTACGTTTAATTTATAAGATTCGGTATCCTGTTCGAAATATTTAATTAATTATTCATGTTCACCATTGTCATTTTCAAGATTTAAATGTTTAATATTTCTTGGTTTTGAATGAAACAGAAGCAACTCCAAAACTAGTTCTTAAGATAATGGATATGAAGGGACTAACCATTTCACACGTCAAGAGCCATCTCCAGGTCAAACAAAATGAAAAAACTTTCATTTCTTTTTTTTTACTCTAATATTGATTGTTATCTACTGCTTATTCAACATCACAGTGCTTTCTCACCTTAATTTCCAGTAATTTGAATATATATTTCTGACCTTTTTTTTGTTTTTTATATCATACTGTAGATGTATAGAGGATCCAAACCCACACTTTTTGGGAGACCAGGTAATGAGTTTAGCATATGCTTTGGTTAAAAAGAAGACAAGAAATTACACTTTATAACGTCCTAATTTCAAGATTAGGCCGTATGATTATTTTCAGATTCCAACTATACACATCAAAACAATACTGCATAAATTACAAAAGAATAAGTCTCACTAGACCATTGTCATAATTCATAAATATATAAATGTTAGTGAATATTTATTAAAACAAGGAACAACAAATTTGGGTATAGCCTTACAGGTAAATAGGTGCTTCTTTTATTAATTATGAAAAGAAATACAAAAGGGTAAAGAGAATATTCATCATTTCTGGTCATTAATTAATTAAATATTTTTGGGGGACAGAAGAGAGTTCTTCATCATCTTCAAGGAGAAGAAGAAGACAAGACAATGAAGAAGATCATCTTCATGACAACTTGTCTGTACACGCAAGGAATGATTGTCTTTTGGGTTTTCACTCTTTTAACTTTAGGTAAGTTTATTTAAGTTTTTTCATTTTTACTTTTGGCAGAAATGGAAAGGGAATATTAATTTGTTTCTGACAATCCTTTTAATTTTATTCCAGAAAATAGGTATGCTATCATACAGTTTTGTTTGAATATGAATTGTCAAATTTACATATATGCTTGTTTTCTTTTCTTTTCTTTTTTTGGTTTGGGGAGAAGAGAGCAGACTTCAGCGACTTATAATGATGACGATGACTTTCTTAACATCATGAACATGGAGAGAACGAAGACATTTGCAGGCAATGGCGAGTCCATCAAATTCCAGTCTCATCACTTTCTCGAGGTTTTAATATTCAATTTTAATATATCGGAAAATATATAGCCGTTCCGAAGAGTTACATCAGTAGTATAATAGTATATTTAAGACTCAGATAAACACTCACTAAACCATTTAACATTGTAATGGGTCAACACTAGGGTAGACACGGGGCTGAGTACTGAAAAAACATTTAGATATATCATATATATTTGAATATAGTTGAATAATCTGTAGTAAGATCACTAATAATTAAAGGAGGATATAGATAAGGCTATTTCACTGTTTTGGATAATACTATACTAGACAATATTTAAGATATTTTAATTTCTTTCGTTAATTTATAAAGAACATTCGTACATTGATTTACCAAGATTTATGTTTTCGTCGACAGTATCGAATATATGGACTAATAAAGTAATAATGCAAATGAGTCAACTTCTTCAGAAAATCAGAAACTAAGAATTTATGTCTTTCGAACATATTAGGGACACAAAGAAGAAGAGGAAGAAGAACTATCGCTGTCTTTGTCATTGAATCATCCTCATAATTATCAACAACGTTGGAGAAGCAATGCGTCATCATCACTCAGTGAAACCAGCGAAGCATTCTCATCGTCTTCAGCTCCATTCATCTTCAGAGATTGTTTTGCTTCTTCTAAGATTGATCTTAATCTTAGTCTCTCTTTTTCTCTACTCGGTAGCTGAGGTTTTGTATAATTTTAGTGCAGTGAACATTCAGATTTGTTCGAAAACATTCTGAAAAATTGTAATCTTATAGTTAGGTTTCTAAATTTCTTTTGCGGTCGTGATGATTTTTTGTCTACAATATCATGGTCAATTCAGATTTATTTTTTTTTTATGAAAATTTGGAATGTTCTTTCGAGCCAAAACTAGTTTTAAAATGAAGCACTCGAAGGACACAAAGTTTATTCTTCTTTAAATGAATAATGAAAAATTAATGTTTTTTGGAGATAGTAAAATTGAGATTCTCTGCTCATATCTGAATAAAATTACCTGATTATTTTCTTGGCTGCGGTTTTCGAAAATTTGCCGTTAAACAAAATAATAAGATGTTTATGTGAAAACAAAAATATGCAGTTTATTAAAATAGCGAAACTGTGTGGTTTGAAATTAATTGCAGTCAATTAGTGGTTCAAATATGGTGGGCTGACTAAAACTCTACTGGGCTGGGCCTTTTGTAGTCTTTTATTTCCTTTTGCAATTCAATAGAAAAAGATGACGGGAATTTTCCCAAAAATAACTAGAAAACAAATAGAAATTGTCAATCGAGCCTAATTTAGCCCAGTTCTATAGGTGTGTAGAGCTAATATATTAAAATAGAGAATCAACGTAAATGAATACATTTGCGTATACTTTTAGAATCCATTAATTTTCCAATTTCCATTAAAATGTTGTTGGCTGTAATCAGGCTCCGATTTACATACACTCACTATATATCTGTATCTTGGAGTTCTATTTTTCTCCATCTCCCTCGTTCTCTCTCTCTCTCTTTTTTTTTTTTTTTTTTTTTTTTTTTTGAAAAAGGGTTTTCAATTTAAATGCTAGAAAATATTACAGCTTTGATTTCAAATCATAGTTTAGAGAATCAACAATAGACTAAAAGTGAAGTCCACATATAAGATAATGAGAAGATAAATGTAAACTTACAGAAGGAGAAGATATATCTAATTAAAAGTTCTCTCTCGTTTTTTGCCCTATTAAATATTAACTCATATAACTAACTCTTTTCTATTTTTTTTTGTTTGTTAAAACAAAATCTTTCTAACTATCATTAATTAGTGAAACACACAGATTGTAAATTCGAATCTTTCATCCATTCTCAATTGAGTACTACAAACTGTCAAAAATCTATCACTAATTAACTCATTTTTTAAATCTATTTAATTATCTTCTTGCAAAAACCACAGATTCTGATGCGGAAGTGATAGCTTTATTTCTAAAGACGATAATAAATGACGAGCTGGCGTCAAACAGATTCATATGTGAACTTGTGAAGTATGCAACGAAGAGATTTAAAGAGCACAGAATCTACAGCTTCAAAGAATAGGACATGACCTTCCATGGAAGCTGAGACAAAAGAAAAACATCAAAATAGAAGTGAAGAAGAGTAAGTGTATCTTTGTCCAGAGCCCACGTGCGTGCCCTCCCCTCACGTGCATTTCTGAGACCTCACTGGGATCATTACTGCTCTAATTTATATACTCATTCATATTAGATGCTCTAACCAAAGGTAACCAAACGTAAACTTTCCCTTCAATACATCGCCTATATATATGTGTAATAAATTTAGTTTTCGTATGTGTATATTTGACTATTCATTACGCTAAAATTGTCGGAATCTGATTAAATCGGAATATTCTGCATGTGTGTGAGTATACACATAAGATAGAAAGGGGCAGATAAATGGATCGACTGGAGTAGAAATTAATTAATATATGGTTATAAAAATACAAAAACTATTTAAAGCTATGTATATTCGATACGTAGTGACAAAACAAAAAAAAGATAGTTCATTCAATACATCCTCGAGTTGCATTTAATCAAAGTCAAGGATCTTTGTAGTAATAAGTAGATAGAAATTCAATATATTCGTTGGACAATAATTCTCTCTCTTTAGTGAAACTTTTTCCACCTACCTTGTATTGGTCTACCTTTTGTTTCAATAAATAAATAGGCCCTTGTTAATTTGACGAATATATAAACCCTAGTTTTCAATTTTCATTCATCGACAAGATCATGACACTGATACGCCCATCCTCGCAAGTGTTGACCTTTTCAACACAGTTACTACACTCGATCTTCGTCCTCGGCGGACAGAATCAACTCCGGCGGCGAAGGTAGCTCAGTCAGGGCCTTCTCTCTTCAGGTCATCAATGCAAAATACCAATTTTACCCCTCACATTTCAGAAACTTGCTAAAATAGGTTAAACGACGTCAATCCTAGGAAGCTTTGGTCGTTTGGATGCGGCAACGATCTATGGGGACAACGAGAGTAGTCTTCAAGATTTGATGAATTCTTTTAAAACGTTGATAAGCAGAATATGACCAGAGACTTCCTCGGCGTTGGTGACAATGCCGGAGAGAGCTTGGATTCGTTGGATTCTCGGTATAGAAGCAGGATATCTGCTTCTCCGACGAGTCGTCTAGTGTTTAGACTCCATAACGCGGGTTTTTAGGTTGAACATCATAACATGGTGTAACGTTGTTGACTTGTAAAGTTTCAACTAATTTACAAATAGCTGAAATTATAGTAGTAAAGTTCAATAGCTGTTCTTAGTTTAGTTTATGCTATAGTTCCCGACTCAACAGGCTTTTTCGGATGTGTGTGAGTTCGCCAAATGTTTTTTTCTGTTCAACTTTTTTTGTTAATATAAAAGACAAAAATACTACTCCATCTGTGAAAGAAGTTATCTCAAAGTTCGCAACTGGCCCTTGAAATCAATACCTATTTAATGTTTTAATAAAATATTTATCACTTTTTAGTTGGAAATCTATATCAGGTAATCAATAATATTCTTGTATATTTAAAATACTAATCGTGGTTAAAAATAAAATAGTCGTTGGTATTACTAAAAAATAAAAAGTAAAAAAAAAACGATTGATTAAAGAAGATGTCAATTTATCGTTCTTGGATTTTGATATCCATTTTATTGGACAGACAAACCAAAAAAACTTGGGACTTTTTTGGCCTGTCACATTTATTGTCATATCATTGCATAGGGCAGTAAAGAGTTGAGAGGGTAGTAGCAGCTTTTTTTAGTGTGCGTGTGTGTTTTTCTTTAGTAGTACTATTATTTTTTCCAAATTTATTGTACATTTACGTTTTTGTTATTCGCTAATTTCATTTCACTTGTCATCATATTAATTTACGAAGGATAGCTGGCTATGTCACGAGTGTTTGTCTTGTAATGCCTTTTTCTAAAATCTATTCACATTTTATATAATTTGCCAATTGCCATGCTGGTGTATGTATCGACATGTATCTATATATCTAACACTGTCATATCCACAAGGGTTGTCTTGTCCCCATCAAAATTAAATTTAACGGCCTAGAATCAACAGTATATCCTAATTCAACATTCATCTCTCTTCGTACATAAACGTATATAATTGTGACTTCCCTTTCATTGAATTTTATAGCTTACATTAGAAAATTCGCTTATCTGTGTGGAATAGTAAAAATCATTATAATAGCACATCATGATTATATCAAGTATGTGACTATTGTGCAATGATTATTGTTTTCCTAACCAACGATAGATATCCTCTTTATTACATAAAATTTTGTTGCCACTATAAATTTTATGGTTATATATACTTTTGAGAATTTGTCTATGTTTTGGTCTAAAATCTCCAACTGTAATAAACAATATGTTATATGAGCTAAATGAGTTCAGACCAACTGATTATAAAAGTGCAGTCATACCAGATCTGAATTTTAAAATGACTTTGTTTGATGAATTACGATAAGTGTTTTGTCGAGCAATCAACGTATTATTAACTAACATGACGAGTGGTTACACTTTAGCATAGTTAGACAAAAGCAACCGTTTGTGTTTCCCGTTTTAGCAAAGAGCACTAAAAAACTGTATATGTTATTATCAACCTATTTACAAAAACATAATAATCATAGTTAATAAAAACGAGAACTGCGGGAAAATAAAATATAGCGTATCATCACAACACAAAGTTCACCGAGTCTCACTTTTTTCGTTACAGTTTATTTCCGACTTTTTCTTAAATTGCGGTTTTGTTACTATTCTCGCCTGTAAAAATTGAAAAAGCAACAAAAAAATGTTTTTTGTTAAAGAGAAAAGCAACAAAACTGCAGTTTAAAATAACATTTTGTTTTTTTCCTTTCTTTGAAATATTTAAAATCAATATTTATGATATATTATACCATTTATAAAACATGGCATGTTCTTCAGTGTCTTCTAGAGTTCTATATATCCAACGGTCCCCGGGTCATGTCTGTAGAGTCTGATCCAATTGCACCCCAACAATAGGCTGTTTACCACTTAAATCAATATTAGCAATTATCACGAAAGATTTTATATATACAAAACATGTGATTTTATTTTAACAAGTAATTGATTTTCGTACGTGAAAAAAAGCAGGTGATTTTCGTCTCCGGTCATATTATTTTTTTTGGTCTATGGATTTCATTGCAAATTCATCGCTATTTTCCAGCAAGAATCTTTTTAGTTGTATACTATGACCAATTAATGAAGAATTTTACGAAAATGAAGTTCGTCATAAAATTAGATGCTGTTATCACTACATTTGTAAGAAAATAAAATAAAAATGTGTCTACCCCACTCTTTGTTCCTAGACCGACGTCGAAACTTAAATTTTAGTTTTCATAAGTAAATATATACGTACATGATTATATGTGTGTATGCAGATTGTGTATAGGGCCCAATTCGAGATTGCCCGTAAATGGTGTGGACCAACGACCAAAGGAGAAAAAGATATCTCAAAGCATTTGTGGTACTCAACTATTCATCAATTTTTTTCTCGACAATATATTCTTCACGGGCATATTTGATATTCCACGTCAACGACAAGTCTACCATTCACATGCTTTCCCATTTTTTTTTCTCCCTCTACATTAAAAATATCTTTCCAATCACCACTATACTATATATATTATATATATATATATATATATCTACATTTGATCATCAAAATCCTCCTCAGACTTTGATCAGTACTCTCGATTCCACTATAGCCAACGTAAATTTTAAAGTGTCTTCTTTAATCTTTATTAGTGTACAAAACGGGTCAAGCTGACCAAGTATGGGTTTACGGGCCTATTTTAATGTGTTTTAATTTTATAAAGCAAAACCACACATTTGACAAAAAAGGTGTAAAACAGTCCATATTTCTCTTTTACTTGCGGTTTTATTGAAGTCAGGGCTAGCCAATGCAGTGTTGTTTTTAATAACATCAAACATTGAAATAAATTAATTATTAAACCTCCAAAATATTAAATTCGTAGATTAACGTAAAAGCAATTCTACAGAGCTAAAATCTTAACTAATTTCAGAATTGATTGTGTATAAATATAAATCTACACCGACCAGACTAAAAGCATTCTCAATCAATTCATAAACGACTCTCAATATAGCTACCACGGGAAAAAATTGGACCAGTTCAAACAGAATTTAAGTACTTTTCAGTTATTACGTTTTGTAGGCTTGTAGCCTATATACTTCATAAATCATAACCCTTTAAATAAGAAGCATGGATACACTATGACATTTGTCTATATATATCGTGTCGGATTGAAACATATATAGAAAATGGAGTGTGTGCGCTGGGTGGAGTCAACGTCGGAAAAGTAACAATAAAGACCAAAAGAAACAAAGTTAAGTTATGTCTTCAGAATGTCAACACCGTTTTTCCTTTTTAACTTCAGGAATGTTTGACGGGTACGCAACCACTATTCTTTTCTTTTTTTTTTTCGTGAAAATTCATATTTTCTAAACATTGCAATATATACGAAACAACTGAATTTAACATCTCTAACCAGTCAAACTAATGGCGTTTGTGTTAGTTATTTTATGTCGATTAGATGTTTGAAAAATCAAAGTATTTACTGATCAAATTATTAGATAACGTTTTATATGTACTACAATTTACCGACTGCGTTGTTTTGTATTAGGTGGCCGAACATCTCTCTATTGTATATTTTAATACATATTACAACAAATCTGACAATTATAACAATACTTTATATCTTAAAAATATTAGATTACGACTCGAACTTGAATAATGTTGGAATGTTGGATGCTTCTGTTTGTATTATGCTTTTGTTGGAATATTATCCGTTCCGTTGACGTATTATTATAGACAGATATCTCTCTCGAAATCTGCATAACTTGCATGTGCAACGTGGGATATATAATTTTTATATGAACCTATCAAGAAATTTATTCATTTGTTATGCGAGAATTAAAAAAAAATATCATTACATGTGATGTGGGAGTTTTTCATATATTTCTTCATATGCTTTATATAACTAAGTTTTGTTTAAATTTAAGTCACATGATACATGCAAATGTATGTTGTAACAAATTATATGATGTTTCGCAGATTTATATTATTTAGAAAAAAACTAAGTTATAGATAGTTTTTTTTTTGGGCCGAAAACTAAGTTATATAGTAAATTTGCAAGAAAATGGATAATTAATATAATTGGCTCAACTGGTTAGATAATACATATTTTAGTGAAGGAACCCCGGTTCGAGATTCCCACCATGACATTATTATATAATTAAAACATAGAATAATATAGATATATAGCGAGATAGATAGACGCAAACTGAAAATCCCAACCTAAATCCTTACTTAAGAGAGATAATTATCCAGTTCCGATAGATGAAGACGACAAATGAAAGAAAGCTTAAATTATCCAGTCCGAGGAGCCCAGCAACACCATGTATCCATCTCAAGCTTTTCCAAAGGGATCATTTGGATGTGAAAACTTCATATCAACGTCCAAAGGAGCTCCATTACGACCACCACGACCATTGACGTTGCTCACGATTCCTCCATTAACGCCAAGAAAGTCCAGAGTCAACCTATCAGAGCCTCCCATGCTAAGATTGTTTCCGAAGTGAAGGTCAAAGAGGCTGCTACCGGACCGGCCTTGATGATCAGATGTCGCAGCTAGAGAGTTCATGAGACCTTGAAAGTTTCCATTGTCACCATCTCCAAAGTCATTGACGACCACACTTGAGGAAGATGAAGAAGTTAACCCTCTAAGCAAAGCCGAAGGATCGTTGTTATCAGCACCACTGGGGAAAAGGGGAGGAACAATGGTCTGGTCAGAGTTCTTAGCGTTGTCTTGAAAGTAGCCGAGGTTGAACAAGTTGTTGTTGTTGTTGTTGTTGTTGATGTTATCACCGAGGCTAATCAGACCGTGCTGGTTCATGAGACCCTGATCGTTCTGCGCCAACAATCCTTGGTTTGGAGAGCATTGCATGAGGAAGTTAGTAGGGCCGGGATTAGGGTTTGTGGACTGAGGAACGAAGTTCTCAAACTTCTCGGAAGATGAACGGTTCAGATTGTAACCTGCAGCTAGAGGGGTAAAACCGGAGTTTGAGTTGTTACCGAAATGGTTGTGAGAGAGAGCAGAACCAGAAGCAGCGCCACCGTAAAAGCCATGTCTGCCCCCGCCGCCACCAGCGGATGCTGCCATTGCCGTGAAGCTCACGGTAGGATTTCTTGCTGTCTCTTGGATTAGTGCATCACAGAATGCCCTGTGCGTAATGTAACTGTCTCTTCTGCAAAAGTAATTTAGATAAAGTCAATATGTGTATATCGACAATATAAAAAAAAGAAGAGGAAGAATCCCTTACCAGAATCAACAAAATAAAAAGATATATAAAACCCTAAAAATGTAAAGTGTTCATCAACTACTCCTACTCTATCACGCTGACCATAAAGTTCATTGATTAAACAATGAAACCAACCACTCTTTATACACAAAGCACAAATATAATTAATCTAATTAATACAGTATAAATTAAGGAGAGAGAAATGGGGACGGGGTCCACAAGAGGAGGAGTTACATGGAAAGAGGAACCTGCAAAGGTGAAGGAGAAGAAAACAAAAGTGGGAATGCATGGAAACAAATCCAACTCACATGTGACCAAATTTAGCATCTTTTATTTTTCTCCTTTCTCCTTCACTGTCTTTCTCTCTTTCTCTACTCATCAGCAACCAAACAAATAGATTGATAGATCCTATGTGTATATATGCATATATGTTCATGTCCCTATGTAGGAAATATGATGTTCCGTGACCAATATAGCTGATGATTTCTATATGCATAGATTTCATGAATCACAAGTCAATATGTATATAAAGAAGGTACCACACTCATGCACTATAGTTTACATAATCATTAGTTAGCAAATTTACTATTCACCGACCGACATCTTTTTTAACTGGAATCTCAAGCAGAAGCCTAGAGTACTAGTAAGAGCCGACATGTAAAATCGCAGTTTTAAAAAAAAAAAATTGATTTCAATTTCAACCAAAAAAAAATGATAACCACGAGACTATATCATCTATGGTAGAATTTACCGATTCTCATTTGAAATGATTTATATAATATGAACAAAATTATTGAATGGATCAAGAAAGATAGCTCACCTTGAGAAGATGGTACCACAGTCACATCGATACTCTTTGGTACCACAAGTCTTAGAGTGAGCCTTCCAATCAGATTGAACAGCGTAACGCTTAGAGCATTTCTCGCATTTAAACTTCTTCTCGCCGTGCTTCCGGTAATAATGCTTCTTGATTCCGGTGAGGTCTCCGAGAGCACGTGACGGGTCATGGTGGACGCACGAGGGCTCCGGACAAAGATACACCTTCCTCCTCACTTCTTTGGTAGACTTCTGTTTCAGCTTCCATGGAAGGTTGTGTCCTCTCCGGTGAAGCTGTAGATTCTGTTCTCTTTGAAACCCTTTGTTGCATACTTCACATATGAACCTGTTCGTCGCCATTATCGTCTTTGGAGACAACGCTATCACTTCAGCATCGGGATCTGTTCGATTAAAAGGCAAAAAAAATAGCAATTTGGTCAAGAGCACGATAAATTTAAGATAATATATAATCTAATCAGATCGAATGATGATAATCTAAATTCTTGAAATTCGAAAATGATAACAAATGAAAAAGGAATCAAGTTTAGGGTTCATATATTTCATTTTTTTTCCTCCTGAAAGGAAAATTCTTCACTGAGGTTTTATTGATTCATTTTTTGGAATTTGGAACACACACACACATATTATATGCTTATGTATAACAATAAATATAAATAAGAGGTACTTACTTGGGTTTCCGGGTTGGTTTCTTCGTTTCTTGGGTGGTGGTGTTGGAGCGACGGAGTTGGGTTGTTGAATCATCGTCATCGCCGTCTCATCACGGTTAAAGTTGTTTGCTCCGATGGCGGCGCCGGAGAGGAGGAAAGACTGAGTGGAGGATGATGAAATTGTGTTGTTGTACGATGAAGACATCTTCTCAGGGTATGCTTAAGCTTAATCTACAAAGTTTCATTAATAAAATAATTTTAAAAAATGAGAGAGAAGATAGAAATGAAACATGATTCAGAAGACAACGAAAGCAAAGAATTAGAAGAACAGGAAGACGCCATAGAGATTGACGACATGAAAAGAAAAAAAAAATTCACTAGAAGACATTTACGAGAACAAAGAGAACAAATATAAATCCAAAGAGTTTGATTTAATTTGTAATTTTTTGAAAGAAGACATAGTATAAGTTGGTTTTTTATTGTACTAAGTCTTGAGATGCAGAGAAAGAAACCAAGAAGAAAAAGGTCAATAAAAAGCTAAAACTCAGAGACAAAGAAAGAAACCAAGTAGATGATGATGATAATGTTAAAAGATGAAGAAGAAGAAGCCATAGACAAATATATATATTAAAAATAAACAAATACTCACACCTCTCTTAAAAAACCCTACCTCTCTCTCTTGCTTTGTTTTGCTTTGGTGCTCTTCTCTTGTAATAATTGGGATTGAGTCTTGTATATTTTCAAAATATATATAGCTACAGTCCCTTTCTCTTTTTTATCTAGTAAAGAAAGAAATTTATTTTCAAAAAGAAACTAATAAATTTTCGATACGTTTCTTTTTAGTAACGGACTTTTCTTTTTAACATTGAACAAATTATGAGAAATTTTTAGTAACCGATTAATGACGTTTTATTAGTTGTAAATTTTATCTTAGAATAGCAGAACTATGGTTTAGATTATCCCATTTTAATTTAACACCGTTTAACTGTGGTAAATATTTGAAACATTTAAAATACGCTTCTATTTATTAAGTTTGAAAAGATTAATTTGAATTTCGCTTTATTATAAGTTTATTTGTTATTAAAAAAGAATTGTTAATTTATCTGTATTTTTATATTATTATCACAGTGTCGTAAAACCAATGTGTAAATTGCATTTCCTTTAGCTATTGCAGCATAAAATCAATCTAAAAGCTAACCTTAGTATAATTCGGGTTTCAAAAGAATGAGGAAGGTTACGGTTTGGGTGTCATTGTAAAACGGTGAAATGTGGGCACATGCGGGTGTGGTCAGGGGGCCACCTCAGACTCTTTCTCGTGTCTCTCTGATGGCTTTAAGACAAAACCTTTCTCTTTCTCTTCATTTAACTCATGATTTTTGTCTTTAAACAACCAAAGCCTTCAATACTTTTCTTCTATTTTTTTTTTTAACCGAATATTAGTTTACGTACTACCCATCAGAGTAGACGAGAAAAATATTACTAAATTTGTTCCATCATATAACTTATGTCATAAAGTAATGTATGATTTCATATACCTTTGTTAAAGGTGATTATAAATGTAAACTAATATTCAAAGTTAAAATATACGATGAAACATTATTTCATTGATGTAACTAAAACTTATATTTAATTAGTCTACTAGAATAGTATAATAAATATCAAGACCGGATATATGTATATATTTTTCAGTGTTCGAATTGCATATTTATCAATTTGATTTTGCATTTGATTCAGTCGAGGTTTAAAATAACTTTAGGATTTACTATTGTAACTAGTATTGATTAACGTTAGTTATTTTTATAGTTATAGTTATTTTTTACATGTTTTTTACACAATATTTTGGAAGCACAAAATATCTATTGGCGTTACCATTTTGAAATGATGTTTAATAGGATAAAAACAAAACACTATATTTTCTATAGATAAAATATAATTATTAACATTTTGGTCAACATATAATTATTACATTTATACAAACAATTGCATTTAAAACAGTTAAACTCAGTTGTACACGTGTGCTCCAGTTTGTGATGGTATTAATGTGTATTAATGAGTATTACACTATGACTAACACTAAAGACTCTTTTCATTAATAACTGGAAAACTATTAATATCCTGTCAATATAATTGGTAAATTTTTAAATAAACATTAAAGTATTGTTATTTTTGAAGAGTAGCTATACTTCACATGTAAATATAGATATAAATAATGACATTTTACATTGAAATAATGAAAATCTTAATCGTACACGTGTGCTCAAATGTATGACACATATTATTATGTATTAACTGAATGCCAAAGTTTGTTACTCTCTACTAAAAAAGGTAAAAACCAATTAATATCACAGTAAATACAATAAATATTTCATAACTAATTCATTGTATTTTCATTTCCTTTTTTATGCCAACTAACTCATTGAATAATTCATTTTAAGTGCATTGTATTTTAAAATTTTCCAATTTTCTTTTCATTTTTCTAATAATTTTTAAAGATGCCACTTGTAGCTGCAAAGACATTTGGATTTGGGTCTCCTTGGAGCAAAACGTGAAAGTGAAACGGACATTTTGGGCTTCGTAAAATTTATCCACACGCGCGCCTTACATCCACTGCATGAAGCGTGTAATTTACGCGCTACAAGTGCGCGTTGCGTTCTACCTTAATTAGCTTCACAACTCAGCTGCTTGTTGTTTGTGGTCTAAAATAAGCATAGTGACAGTTTAGTCTTAAAATCATTAATCCAGTTAATTTATAAGAGACTTAAAACGCAGCATAGTGAAAGTTTAGTCTAAAAACCATTAATTCCACTAGATTATAGAGATTTAAATGATTATTGAATCTAGTATAAGCACCATAGTAGTGACCGATTAGTCTAAAAATCATTCATTCAACTAGATTATAGATATTTAGATAATTATTGAATCTAACAAAAGCATCGGTGACCATTTCACTCTAAGAATCATCAACCAAACTAAGCTAATAGAATTCAAGAGATTATTAAATCCAAATTAAGAATCATAGTGACCATTTAGTCATAAAGTCATAAATTAATAGAGATTTGAAAGCTTATTGAATCTAATAATGTCGAATTTCCACTATTATGTGGAATAAACAAATATGAAACCTTTAAAAAATCCAATAAGAGATGATTTTTCCATTCACTGCAAATTAAATATCATAGATTTTCTTTCTTCAAAAAGTCGAATTTTAAATAACTAATCTGATAAACCTTAAGAGACAGCATCATATAAAGTTTTATAGATATGATTTTGTCATTCCCACGTAGCAGAGATCATGGAATTGGCAACACCAGATTGCTCCAAGGTTAAGTTAGATTCATACTCCAACGTCTTTGATTCACCTGGAATCGCCTGTGTTAGCTTCAATGGCTTCTTCCTCTCTGATTCCTCAAGCTGAGAATAGCAGAAAGACCAGAGAAGCTACAATGGAGACAACAACAAAATCTTAGAAAATCTCAGACAAATAAAAAAGAGTACAAGAATCAACGTTGTTTCTTAGGATTTTGCAGACCTGAATTGCGTCGGTTTTGAGGAAATTCCTCTGGATTCTTTGTCCGTTGGGTAAACGGATCCCGACTCTGCATCGAACGCTGGGATCGCCTCCCTTTGGTTCTTCCGGCAGAGGTGGGAATGTTGGCAGCACCGTGGAAGTAACTGCTTCTACCGCTACTGCTTCAGGCGTTATTGGTGATTTATCATCTGACGACACTTTCATGCCGTTGTCTTCCAAGGAAGCAGCCAATGCTCGTCGCAGTTCTTCTTCTTCTCCATCTTTTGCAGCATCCTCTAGAGGAACAAGACAGGTAAAGAGATCGATCAGTAAATTTTCCAACGGACAAGACCTTGAAGTTGCAGAAAAGTTTCAAAAACTAACCTTTGGATTTGGAATGAGGTGTCAATGAGAAGCTGCCTCTTGGACGTTTCTTTGAGAGAGAAGCAAAGTGTTCGCGAGGACCACCGTCCATGAACGGCACTAAATCCTCTAGCAAAGTCTCGGGTTCAACCATTCCACACCACATTCTCATCTTTTGACCAGTCGTAGGATCAATTACAAGCACCACGGGAATGGATTCGAGCTTGTAGTATGTGCAAACCTTTCTTCCTTCCGTGGTATCATCATAGACCTAGTACCAGAAAAGGATTTATTTCAATCAATCATGTAAAGAGAGTTTCAGTTTAAGCACGTGGATGTTTAAAAAAGGGGGAGGTTCTATACTAAACCTGCCAGAAGATGAAGTTGGCTTTGATAGTCTGAGAAACAGCTTCGTTTGCCCAAGTATCTCGATTTAGCTTTGAGAAAAGAAGAAAAAAAATTGGATGCGAGTGAGTGAGTGCTGTTAACTGATCCTAACGAACCAAAACTGGAACAAAAAACCAAACCAGAGAGACAATAAAATCCAAACCGAGAAGGAAATAAAACGACTCAAACCGCAGCAATTACTTAGAAAGTCCTTCAAATTGAAGGTCTATTTTCTAAAAACGAGATATCAACCAAAACGAAATATCTGAAACTCAAAAGAATTGAACGTCAAAAAGAAATCCAGAAAAAGGAAATTTTAGAGAGTAACCATATGAGAGCTGAATTCCGTGTTAGATTGGAGGTTGACAAGAAGCCATTTATCCTGAGAAGAAGAAGTTGTTTTTGCCTGAACAGAAAACCATACAGTGAGGTTTAGAGTAAGAGAGCAGACAAGCAATTAACAAAGCAAGAAACTTCGTAGAGAACCTGTTCAAACGAGCCATGCAACATCAGATGAAAAGGGGGACGGTACAATGAGGCCAAGCTATCCCGAGGAGCCGACGCTGTCTCTGATACAGACGCTGAGGCTGAGGCAGAGGAAGCACCTTCATCTGGTTCCCAAACTCCCGGGCTTTTCGGCTCTTCATTGAAGTTACGGAAAGCAATTAAAGAAGTAGGTTCAGGCTGAGAGTTTCCCAATCTCATAGCCCTAATCACAAATGCAAGTGAATTAATTATGAGAGCTACATCCCGCATAACCAGGACAAAACAATATAACCGATATGGGCATAAATTGGGTTATGATTAATGCAGATGCTGACTCTAGTGGGCTTATGACAGATGAAACACACATCTATTCGCGAAGTACAGCCGTGGCACGTGATTCACTTCTCTACCTGAGTTACATAGTTCGTTATAATAAGCACCATAAGGATGAAAGACTAAACTGGCTTTTAGCTAGCTGCTTGAGTGATTTTACAACTAAGATAGAGAAGTTTGGGATGATCAACCTGCAGAAGCAATTGCAATATGCTCCCCAGGATCTGAGATTCCAACAGAGCCAGAACCTGAATCTGCTAGCAACTGACTAGAGCCAAGTGCATATCAACCCAGGTCTCATTTGAGTTTACAGCATCAACTAAAGCTAGAAACGAATCCTGAGTAGAGCTAACTGAAACAACAGTAAATCTGAAAACTGGACATAGGTGAACTAGACAAAAACCTAAACTAAGAAACTAGAAAGGACGGCTCTAAAATCGAGGATCCTAAGTAATCACAACCAGTGAGGGGGAAACACTTGAAATATGGGCTAACCTACGACCTACTTACAGCAGAGGCAGCTCAGAGGATAAATCTTCAACCAAGAGACATGGTACGGGTTTAAGAAAAAACAAAGATGAGAGAAATAGACTAACCCATAATAGTCACCACCATAAAGAGTCTCCCTCACAACAGGCAAAGGAGGACGGACTTCATCTACATCATTCTGCTGTATCCTTTCATTTCCTGCCGCCCTATGGAATATAACATCAAACCAACATGTTTAACAAACCAAAATGAATGATGCTTAACAAGGACAAAGTATAACATCATCATACCCCCAAGATTGTGCAGCCATGTGATCGTCGGACGCTGGCTGAGTGTGTGTACCAGACGGAAGCATACCACCTTCGCCTCCAACGTAAAAAAGCTGAATAGCTTCCTCAAGTTTCCAGCTTGTCGCCTGTTGAAAGAAAATATCTACTATGTTAGTGGTTTTACACAAGTGAAGAGAGCATAACAAACAAATAGAAGGGTGGTGAATCGCGAACAACAACGTTTTACTCATTATGGAACCAACCAATCAGTCCACACAAAACAAATTCTAGACAGAAATGATAGAACAGCTCAAATGAGTTACTTACAGGTCATATGAAGAATAATGATCATACAAAGAATTTTAAAAACGCCAAGTCAATCTCATCACATAAACCCTCGATCACAATGCAGACAGTAACGCTACAGCGACCAACTCAAGCTACTCTCTAGCACAGAGATCTTGTAACACCAAAATCCAGATCAACCGAAAACTACCAAAACAAAAATACTCTCTGCGTCCAATCTAAGTTTCAACTCGAATACCCAAATTTTCAGTGTTCATTTTCTTCTTTTGACAACCATTTTCAGAGTGTTCATCAAATTGCTCGGATGACCAATTCTAGGGTTTCAACTCGACATCCCAAATTCTTCCATATTAACTAAGCCCTTAGCTGAAATAACGCCGAAACAAACAATTTAGACACCGAAACCAATAAACCAGAAGCTCAATCAAGTTTACGTTCACTCACATCAATCACATCAGTTGACTATAGCACCTAGAACAAAACAAATCTACCAGTTTCGAGCAAAGGAGCAATCTGCGAACCTCTAAGAACTGCCGAGCTGTGTCAGATGTCTGCCCGACAGCGATCTCAAGGAAGGAAGAGACTAATCTCTGTTGGTCACTGGAAGAGAGCATTCCCTCCATTTCTAAAGTCGACAAACCCTGAGAAAAGAAAAACCCCAAATATCTGAGAAAAACCAAAAAAAGACGAGTTTTTTTCCGAATGATCTGGGAAAATAAGAGAAACCCAGAATTTATACCAAGGAATCGCACTTGCCCAGAAGAAGAGGAGAAGATCGGATTAAATAAGAAACAGTGGAGTCGAATCCTGCGCGAGGAGAAGAAGGAACGACATGCGATTGAATTTGATCTTACTGCCAAAAATATTACACGCATATATATCTCTCTCTCTATCTCGGATTTGTCACTGAAAAGACAATTATAACCCCACGTCTAGTCAAGTATCTTGGCCGGAAAGTGGGGTTGCTTATGACATTTCCAAAACGCATACGCATGTGAAAGTGGCACATCAATTAAATGTAACTATCGAGTTCATTTTAAGATATTGTCCCCAGTTTATTAAGAGTTTAATCATATGGAATCGTGGAATCATAACGTTGTTATATTATACTAACACGTCGATAGTACTTTGAGTACCTGGCTGCACAACACATGAGTCGACGGAAAATAGGGAGCAGATTATCATTTGTGTATTTGATAACAGATGTATATAACCTTTTTTGCTTAATTTATCAAAAGAATATTATCACAATGAAGGAAAAATAGGGGGCAAATTCGCCTGAGAAAGTAAGAGAAAAAAAAAACTGTCTAAGAAATTTTGTCTTCTTCTGTGTCTGCTCTAAGAGGATCAAATGAACAAAACCCTTATGCTGGTTTTGATCTCTCCCGTGGTGGAATCCGCAACCACGACTTCATTGACTCATACACCGTGAATCCAATGGCAACCGACGGAACAATCTAACAAACAAAGACAAATCAACGAGTCATGACTAGTCATTGTCTTGGAGACCCAGATTGAGACTACTTGGAGTCATTGGCTTAGAACACTTGAAAACTTTATACCGGAGTTACCTTAATGTAGTTGATACTTAAACCAGCAAATAACTGTCTCCAACCCTGAGTCCGAACAATCGTGTTAAGCCCATCAAATGTGTTCTTGTAACGTTTGTTGTTGCCATCACTAGTCATAGGCTGCAGATTCTCCACCTGTTGACACACGAAACCAGACAGATTCTGAGTTTTGAAAATTTTGCAAAGTTTGAATCATGTTTCTAGTTTGTTTATTATTACCTGCATTTGTCTTCTTACAACGTCCAACGGGTAAGTAAGGGTCTGGCCAAATAAACCAGCTAAAGCTCCACAAGGTAGATGCATTCGAACAGAATTTTGATGCTCTTCAGGAACATGTCTTTTCAATTCCTCATATATGTAGAACTTAAGGCCCGCGTAAGGAAGGATGCCGATCAGCGTTGGCCCTGCAAAAAACACAGGAAATCCTCAACCTTTAAGTTAGTATTACATGGCATACACACATAAAGATAGGGTTATAAGAGTCAGTTTGTTACTCAATTAAATCAACCAAGATTAAACTAAGAAATTCCTTATAAAGTTGGTATTTTTTTATATAATGGAATGACTTCCTCAATCAATTTGAAACAAACTTTAAACATTAATGCAAGCAAATTTAATGAGCTAACCTATGCCTCGGTATAGCCCACGTGGACCCCCTTCTTTATAAGCCATTGTAAGCACCTCTTTGATGCCTGAATATGTAGGTTGACGGTAAAATCCATTCCCACCTCGGAGACTCTGTGTTGTGTCAGAAACCTAAAATGCAATAAGAGTGGCATCAGAAGAGAAATATATTCTTCATTTTCAGCTAGGCAACATCAAAAATCTATCAAAGATAGGTATTAAAAATTACAAACCTGGTAAGCTAGCTTAGTACGAGCTAAATCAAGGGGATATGTGCACAAAACTGCTGTTCCGCCTGCAGCTGAACCAGCCACAAGATCAACAATGGGACCTGAACCTAAGGGAAGATTTTTCTCCAAAATCCAGTCACGATACACTTCATATGTCATGTAATGAAGGGCGGCATATGGGATAATCCGAATAACACTAGCCCCGTTTCCTCTGCAAGAGTTATGCACCACAAAGATTTAGTAAAGTAGCTAAGCAGCAAAACAGAAGAGCCAAAACCTTAGGTACTCACTTATAGAATCCGAGAGGACCGTCGCATTGTAACACCTTCTTCAGTGACTGGGACACACCAAGGGTCCTAAAGTCGTTTGTTCTTGTCTGGTTTTGAAAAAACAGGTAGACAATCATTAAATGGTAAAAACTGTACCAATGATTCGAAGAACAGCAAAGCAAACGTCTACTGATATGACCAAAGTACTAAGAAACATCAAAAACACAAGAATACCCAATTTTCTGCTAAACAGATGAAAGCTGAATACAATATAGATTCAATCAGGTCCATGGAGACATAATAAGATCAACAAAAGCCAGAATTTCACCTGCAATAGAATTTTGATCCTTTCCAAGGGTGCAACAGCAGTCTTAGCAAATGCCCCAGCAGCTCCTCCAGCGATAAGCGTTTTAGCAAGAACAGGCAATGTATCAACAAGGTCCATCACATCAGCCGAGAGTGTGGAGCCTTGTGACGAACCCATCTCGAATTCTCAACCCAGTTTTTGATGGAAAATGAAACTTAAGTCAAATTTGGTATATTCTCTCCCTTAAGCTTACAAAACGCCTTATCCCATCTAAATCTAGGGTTTATGGTCGAGGCAGATATCTTCTCGGAACTCAAACTTGTGAACCTAAGATATTCCAGAAAACTCGGAAAGCTTGGAAGCAGATTCTCCTCTTCTCTTAAAGCAATATTCATTAACAGCCTCAATGACACACGCTACGATGATCAACCCCAACCAAAGATCAAATCATACCGATAGTCCAATCGCAAAAAAACTAATCTTCAATTAGACAGATCCAGATACTAATTCCAGTGCTCTCAGAAGCCGAACCCACGAGCAAAACCGATCTATCGACCAAACGAACAAGTACCCTTTTGAGATCGATGAACAATGATATCTCTTCAGATCCAAATGAACCAATCAATGGGAAAACTCGTCGAGGAGAAGACAAAAGAAACCCTACCGCTAATTCACGAGTAGCAAAACAAAATTTGTGAGCGAGATATAACACGAAGTTATCGGAGAAGATTCGGGGAATTAATTGGCTGATGAAAGAGCGACTGAAGGCTCGCCGTAAATTTCTGAGAGAAGAAATAATGAAGACAAAAAGGTTTTTCGATTCAAACTTCGTCTCTGCTCTGTTTACTCATTGGTCGCGCATTTTCAGAGGCTCCAAGAAACAGAGATACCTTTTTTTGAGGTAAATATTGCATGAGGTTCGGTGCACCGAAAACGTGGTGGACCTAGCGATTGTCCAACTACGTGTCACAAATCTATAAAACCATACACATACATACAGTGATTAGGCCCAAAGGCCCCAAACCATACACATACATACAGCAGATTTAACTTTTCACTTGCGTCAAAGTATTTCAATAGAAGTTACAAACAGTTACAACAAAGAATGAAGCAATTTTTTAGTAAAAAAACGAGATAAAGTGCATTGCATGCATGTTAACCCAAAGGTTTCCACTTTCAAGCATTGTGTTAATTAACAAAGCTGCAAATCCTTCTGATTTATCCGGTAGAGCCGGCCGGTTAGAGGTTCCATATCACCCATCTAACCATCTTGATCATAGCTGCGGCAAAATCTGTTGCGAATTTGGATGGCTTCTTGCTGTATTCCGACACAATACCGTCAGTGCTGCACCGGATCCGAACAAAACCTGATCGGTTACTAGAAGTCCTTTCTTTTGCATTAAGTTCTTTTAGTAATTGTTGTCAAAAGAATTAGGTGTCACAAGATCCAACGCTGCTAGATTCCCATCACTGCCAACGGTTGGGCATCGACGTTTGCGCGTGTTAGCAAATCCAGCGTCAGTGAGTTTTCGTAGAGCCTCTCCCGGAACAAGAAGCATTGAGATTGCCCTATGGTGTGAGCTCCTAAAAAGTTTTTATGCATTGCACACAAACACGTATATAGACAAATCACTTAGAGATGCATCGGAACAATGGTCAACGCAATTTTTTTTCCTGATAGTAAAAATTGATTATCTTTTATTGTTAGGGAATATCGATCAAGAATGATATTTGATGAGTTTGATGTTGAATGTTGCAAACCCTAAGGGGTTTATTTCACGCTGTGTCGCTGTTCAATGTTGAAAACTGTAAATTAATATATATGTCTAAGCTTTTATTATATTTTAGCCAACGAATATTTCGGATTGAAGGATAATTTCTGGGTTCTGACCTTGTATTTTGGTCAACTGTCAATTTGTTAACTTATAGAAGAACGTAACTTATTCAATTGAGAAAAAAAAAGCATCATTATATTAAGCGATTAGTTTATTCTTACAATAATATAGGTTGAAGTTCTGATCTGAAGACTAACCAGCAATTATTTAGTTCGATCAGTTTGAAACGAATAATTGACTACTAGAAAATCAAAAGTCAAATTTTGAAGCACATTATTATAAAATAATGATCACAAGGTTTTCATTGAAAAAAAAAAATTAAGTTCATTGCCATACTTACGTCTAAAAATCAATGAAACACGTTTTGAATTTGATCTGTTTGGCCAAATTAGTTTGTCGACGTAATATATATTTTAGAAAATATAAATGGAATAGAGCTGTTGACAGAAAAAAGAAGGAATTGAGCTGTTGCGAAAAACAAAAACTATTAATTGGGTGATTAATTAGATTTGCAATGCCCTACGCGGTGCTGACGAAGGCAATCTAGGCACGGTCAATGGCGATAGAAATGATCAGATAGCTCTATGTATTGTCGCTGTCAATTCCCTTTTTCGCTTTAAAATCACATAGTCGAGTCTTTGTGGGCTAGAAAGTATAATCTATTATTCCCCGCCAATAAAATGATAATATTAAAACATCATTTTCCTGATCGAACTACATATACCCATCGTTAGGCTTTTGTCCTCAAACTTGATTCATCACTAGTTAACTCTTTGATAAAATTTGTTAGGAATTTTTGTAATGTCGATCGCTAATTCGCTACAGGCGGTCGTTAATTAGTACCGTGGTCTCGTTTTAGCGCTTCTATTTCTGTTTTTAAAAAAAAAAATCTTTTACGTTGTAATTTTTTCTACCAATCGAATCATTCATCACTTAATTTGGTTGCAAGTGGGACACAACTTTAGTGGTATATGATTTATAGAAAAAACCATAATCATTTTTGATTTCTTGGTTGACAGTTTAAAAGTTACGAACCTAACCATTGGTTCACCAATCAGACCCATAGTATATCCACATTTTCAAACCTATTCTGCCGAAAATAGTGTCATGAAAATCTGAATATTGTATATTTTGATAATGATAAATGTTGAGACGAACCTTTTATAAAATAAAACTTAATTAATTGTGCGCAGGATATAACGTAAAATCATTAACCTTATCATTCTATACTATAAAGTATAGAACTTTCTTAATTTATTACAATTTCGTTTTTTTGTTGTGTCACTAGTTTATTGCTATTATCTAACGCTAGTAACAAGTAACAGCGAGAACTTAGCTAAAGAGGAAAGCAAAGCAGAACAAGTTAAGAAGCAACCTCGACATGGTATGGACAATTCGACCTCGCATTATCCTAATTAAAGATTCTCTCGCTACTTTTTCAAAGTCAAAAAGTCAATTTTCAAAATTTCGCGTTTAATATTATATTTACTAAGTTTTCGATTGGTCAACGCAGACCAGCTTTCCATTAATCTAAACTTAATTCGGATACCTTTTTCAGTTTTTGACAAATGCTAAGTAATGCAAGAGTATAAATAAAGACGAAGAGGGGGAATTAACCAATTATACCACGAATAAACACTTTTTCGTAAATAAGAAAATCTTAAATCAGAACAAATTATAACTCTTTAATGGCTGAATCCGCTAAAAGACATATATAGTATAGTATATTAGAGTTTTCTATTCATCATAAAAAACAATTAGTTAACTTCTGATTGTTGAATCCAATATAAGAACGTAATCATTTTTTTTATATTGTTTCACTATTAAGCACAATAATAAAAATAAAATGAAATATTTGATTATATCTTAAAAGAAGAAAAGGCAATTCTTGGACAAGGTCATATGGGTGATTTCCACGCGCTCCCGCAGCTAAAAGGGACCGCAGTTGACTATTTCGCTCACATATATATATATATATAAGACACATTTCGTCTCAATTCTAAAACTCACATCAAATATTTGAATCTTCAAATTCATCGATCACTTCTAAATTTAGCTCTTTACAAAATTTGTTATATTACTCAACAAATTAACAAAAGGTTTCTTGTAATAACACTAAATGGCCATCTTCAAGATTCTTGTGTTGTTGCTAAGCTTGTCTTGTTTCTGCCAAGCACAACTTTCTTCTACTTTCTACGACCAAAGATGTCCAAATGCTCTCTCAACTATCCGATCCTCAATCCGAACCGCCATCAGCCGCGAACGTAGAATGGCTGCTTCTCTCATCCGTCTCCATTTCCACGATTGCTTCGTAAATGTATGTCATTAACATTTTGATCTAACATGCGTGTGTGTTCATGGACCGCTCTAAAATTTGTATTTGGTTTTTTATATACTTTTTTTTTGTAGGGTTGTGATGCATCGGTCATGCTTGTGGCAACTCCTACCATGGAGAGTGAGAGAGATGCGTTAGCAAACTTTCAATCAGCGAGAGGATTTGAAGTTATTGATCAAGCCAAATCTGCTGTTGAGAGAGTCTGTCCTGGTGTCGTTTCTTGTGCTGATATCATTGCCGTTGCCGCTAGAGACGCTTCTGAATACGTAAGTATTTATCAGTATCTATAGCCATACGCATTGACATATGTCAGATATATTTACATGGTTAAATTTTATTTTTGATATTTGTAAGAAATAGATATTTCATTTTTAACATAATCTTATGTAAGTACTGAATGAATTGTTCATTCCATTTTGTGTTTGAATTTTGCATATACAACTTTTATTTTTACAAGTCTCCATGTTAAAACTCTAAAGTATTTTATTTGAGAAAAAAAGAAACACTATCTATTATAACATTACCATCTAAACGTAAAGATAAAAGAAATTGAGGTCATACGATATGCATTATACATCAGCTTTTTCAATTTGTTTTCTCGTAGTTCTAATAATTCTTTAATATGTAAATTTGGTGTCATCAATAGGTCGGAGGTCCACGATACGCAGTAAAGGTTGGTCGGAGAGATTCCACCGCCGCGTTTAGAGCTATTGCAGACAGCGGCGATCTCCCCAACTTCACGGCAAGCCTCGACGAACTCTCTGATCTCTTCCTTCGAAAAGGTCTCAACACTAGAGACCTCGTCGCTCTCTCAGGTCAGTCCCCAAAAGAAAAATTCTTATTAGTCGCTAATTTGTTTTAATTACTATATTTTAAGAAATTTCTTGTGACACAAGCAACTTCTATTTGCAGGAGCTCACACCTTAGGGCAAGCTCAATGCGTCACGTTCAAGCAAAGGCTTTACGACAACTCGAGCGACATTGATGCCGGATTCTCTAGCACACGTAAGCGTCGCTGTCCGGTAGAAGGTGGAGATATGACCCTAGCACCTCTAGATCAAGTGACACCAAATTCGTTCGACAATAACTATTACAGAAACTTGATGCAGAAGAAAGGGCTTTTGGCGACCGATCAGGTTTTGTTCGGAACCGGGGCTTCTACAGACAATATTGTGTCGGAATATAGCAGAAACCCAGCTCGATTCGCGTCTGATTACGCAGCTGCAATGATCAAGATGGGAGATATTCAGACACTCACTGGCTCAGCTGGACAAATCCGGAGGATCTGCACTGCTGTTAATTAAAGAGATATTACTACTCTTTGTCCGAGAAAGTTTCGAGAATTCTACATTTATCCATTTGATTGGTTCATTGTTGTAACTGTATGTAACTAATTACCTGCATTAATTCGTTTGTTATTTGAATATTATTGAATAAAAATTTATTCATTCTATATACTGTCACGGAAAAAGTGAAAATCTGAAAAATGTATCAGTTCAATTTACTTTAATTTATTTATTTATTCTATTTTTTTTTAAAAAAACAGGTTTCTGTTTATTCTATTGTTTGTTACAAATAAACAAACAAATTTGATGGCTAAAAACTTCAGTATCGAAGCCAAATAAAAGTCGATCATAGGACGACGTACTTATATTTTCTCACACACATTCTCCAAATCGGTTTATAAATACATAAATAAAAGTAAGATCCGTGATTGAAGAAAGAGATCAAAGCTTTCATGTCTTGATCGGGTTGAAGCTTTTTGAGAGTATGAAAATACTCATCTAATTTTTATGAGATATATAATACTCATAAATATTATTAATATCCTAAGAGTTAAAAAAAAAAGAGTAACATGGAAAAGCAGCAGATCCTTACCTTATCTAAATGAGAATCAAAACCAGACCAAGTTATTGAAGAATTTGTTGCTTGTTTTAAAGCTACACACGTACCCGATTCACCAAGTGGACACACCCAACTCTTGTATGTCTAACAACTCTAGACATGTAATTGTACAAGATCAGCCACCAATGAAGTTTGGTTTTACAAAAAAAGAAGTCATGATTTACATGATTTACTTTATAGGTCTGAAAATGAGCTAATAAAACCATCATGATAGCTTCTCTAAAACCTTATGAAATAACTCATGATAGCACTTTTGGTAGACACTTACCCAACAACAGTCTATTGATAGCTAACTCTTCATGTTTGATCTATTTGTGAGATCATACTTCATTCTTGCAATTAGTTTAATTAACATCATATATATAATGATGTTTTCAATGAAACATCTATTGTTTAGAACTTTGTCCAATTTAAATCTTGCTGACGTAAGTAAATAAAAAAAAACATCATCAAAACAACTTACACTTGTATTAGTTGAATTTACACAAAATCCATAATCATCATTTGAAAATTCATGTGTTTTAGATAAAAAAAACGAGGAAGAATCAGTGTTGGTTCTCTCTAAAAGCTGGTTACGATGTCAATATACAAACTTAGTAAATAACACAAACAAACAAGAAAACTTCTATTCATAAACGTTTTTCAAATATGAGATTGATGAAGCAAGTACATACTTTGGGCACTTGATCATATACGATTGATCCATCTTAGAGGTTACTTTCTTCTTTTCAAGCAATGTAATGCAAAATATTTTCTAATCAATTACTTTTTAACATCTAAAAACATAATCATATGAAAAAAATTAAAAAGAGAGAACAAAAGAAATAAAGGTAGATATGTTTTTATTTTCATTGACTAGATAATTGGTTTCATTTCAGAATAAAATCAATCCCAAAACTAACTAATCTAAGGTGGAAAGGGCATGACTCTGAATTTTTATCGGTGATAGATTTGTTCAGTTAAGGGTTTGAGAATTTTTTTTTTTAAATTAGGGTTTGAAAATTTTGATTTTGGTTAGTTACTTTGTTTGTTTGTTGTGTGAATTATTTTAGCAATTTCACAAAGCATTAAGGATTGGTGGTTCTTTACTGAAGAGCCTATCAAAGCTATCTTCTAGTTCTCTTGTAATTCCAGCCAATAGTGTTTGACTAATGAGATTATCCCGAACTTGTTTATGTGTAATTGAGACAATTAGTGACTAAAACAATGAGATTTTATAGTGATATCAATGGAAATAATATATGTGATTGGCTATGTGAACAATGAAATTCTCTAGAATGATTCCTTGGATGAGTAGGAAATTGGTTGAATTTGTAGAATAAGAAGAAGAAGGGCTTGGCTCTAAGATTGATGTAAAGAAAACTGTAAATAGAAAGACAACTTAAGGTTTTTTTTCATATAGCAATGATAAAGAAACTTCCAGAGGAATATAAATCTTTGGTGAAATATATGAATTTATTGTTTGGTGTTTATAAAATGCTAATTTTTTCTCAGTAATTTGGTTTGATTTTAGTTCAATTAAAAATTTCTATTTTTTTGAAATTTGATTACCTTTTAGTGTGTTACAACTTAAACACATTATGGACAGATTTCTGTTGATCAGTTGTAATGAACGTATATGTAAATTTGTTTGTTCATGTTGAGTTATCCAAAAAAAACTGTCTATGTTATATAATGTACAATATATGATTCTATTGATTTGTCCACAATACATAGCAAATATAAACGTAGGAAAAAAACAGTAAAAAATTCCAGCAAGATTAGCTTTTCCAAGTATACGTACACGTGGAAGTATGACAACAACGTCGCGTGTCAATCACCACAAGTCCCCAGAGATAGAGTCACCGGCTCTATTCAGTTACTTTTAAAATCTACTCTTCTATTGCTTCCACGTCATTCTCTGTATTCCATGTCATGGTCGTTCTCAATCTTATTTCTGGAATACTATAAACACCTTAAGAAAAAAAAAAAAAAAAAAAAAACAAAAAAACTTAAACAGAAGGAGAAGGAGAGAGGAGAAGTGATTCGATCGATTCTCTTTTCGTGGTCGAAAGAAGATTGGAGCTAAATCTTATAAGGAATCAGAATACATTGATTTCTCTGAGATGATGAGAACCGGCGGCTTGGAAATGATGCACTCTTCGTCGGGGATTTTGTCGTCGTCGTCGTCTTACTCGGCGGCAGCGGTGGTAGCGCTTAACCTGAAGGAGGCTACGAATTGGTGGTCGGACGTCAATGAATCTCCGGTCTGGCAGGATCGTATCTTCCATATCCTCGCTGTTTTATACGGAATCGTTTCCGTCATTGCTGTGGTACCGCCTTCGTCTCGTTATGGTCTTGAGTTTTTTCTGGTAGATTTGAGATTGGAATTAGGAGATGGGTTTGATGTAGAGAGAGATTAGGGATTCGAAGATATTGGAACGAGGAATAATGTTGCAATTTGTTTTATATAGATTCAATTGGTGAGAATACAATTGAGAGTTCCAGAATACGGCTGGACGACGCAGAAGGTCTTTCACTTTCTCAATTTCCTGGTGAACGGAGGTGGGTTTCTGTGCAACGTGATGATTTTTTTTTCTCTTGTTAGCTTCTGATTTTGTCTGTTTTATCTTTTTGTTGATTGTCCTGTCTTCTTCTTTCTAGTTCGAGCTCTAGTTTTTGTCTTCCGGCGGGATGCTCAGAATATGCAGCCAGAGGTTTGGTTTCTCCATTGACGATTGTGATTGTGATACACCTCGTTGAATATGAATTTTCTAAACTTGCAAGTCTCGCTTGGTTTCTTGTAGATTCTGCAACATATCTTGCTTGACATTCCAAGTCTTGCTTTCTTCACTACGTATGCGCTTCTGGTCCTCTTTTGGGCAGAAATTTACTATCAGGTAAAACCTGATTTGTTATATATATATATATATTTTAATTTGGTTTCTGGTGCATTGTTGTTGATATTTACTCCGTCCCAACAGGCACGTGCTGTATCCACTGATGGACTGAGGCCAAGTTTCTTCACCATTAATGCTGTTGTATATGTAGTTCAGGTGAAACCATCTTTCTCTGTGGCCTTTGTAATATCTGTTTAATTTTCAAAATTCAAAATTTACTTTGATCTTAGTTGAACGATGGGCCTGAGCTTGTTCTTCAATTGCCTCGCATCCTCTGTGTCTGATTGATGTGCCTTCCCCAGCTCTAATCTTTCATGTGAACTGCATTATTCCAGATTGCTATTTGGTTGGTATTGTGGTGGAAGCCTGTTCAAGTTATGGTAATCATTTCTAAGATGTTCTTTGCAGGTATAACTTGACGTGTAATTCATCCTTGTGCAGAGATTGATTACATTCTTTTTCTGTGCTTTATGTCTCACCTCTTGTGAATGTATGTATATTGCAGGCGTGTCATTGTTCGCGGCCCTTGGTTTTTTATTATATGGAGGAAGGTTAGTCTTTTGTCACTTGCATATGCTACACCATGATGGTAGCTTAGTTTATATTCTTCTTACCTGTCATCTTTTGTCCTGCCATAATTGAGTGTGATGTTGATCTCATTATGAAAACCCGGCTTGCCAGAACCTCATTCATAAGGCTTCTATCTCTGAGAACGATATGCAACTTGCACATATGTTCATCATCTATCATACCCTATAACTCACGTTTAGGGAGATATTATGCGGAAGCTGTTAAATTGCTGTCCTTTTTCCAACATATTCTTGAAGCTTGTACGGTTTTGCTATTGTGAATTTTTGCCATTGAGTGCTGAGGTTGAGATCGTGGTTTACCCCTACGATATCACATAGCAATTCCGTAACCTGCTCGCAGGCACCTACTAGAGCCTGTTTGTGCCTAAGCATACTTTATCACCATTACTGTTGTGAAGACAATTGCGCCCATGACCTTGATTTGTTGTTTATGACAACTATTTCCTCGCAGGCTGTTCCTAATGCTGCAACGGTTTCCTGTAGAATCCAAAGGGAGGCGCAAGAAGCTGCAAGAGGTGAAACTTGAATTTTCAAACAAAGTTAAACAGATCAAGTTTCCTGTTTCCGTTTCATGGAACTTTACGCCCTTTATGTGTTGTGCGTATGACAGGTCGGTTACGTGACAACCATATGCTTTACGTGTTTCCTCATCAGGTGTATCATGGTAAACTCATAAACATCATAATCGTGATATGAATATATCGTTTCTTGTTGGCTGAATATCTATTGCTAGTGATCAAATTTTGAAGCTACATCTAACTAGAGCTTTTATTTCATCATCTACTTATGGTCTAGATGTGCTTTGATGCATTCGATGATGCAGCAGATCTTGATGTCTTGGATCACCCCATCCTAAACTTTATATATTACCTGGTAAGCTCTCTAATCAAGCTCTTGCACTGCCATATATGTGCATATATATATATGATGATGATGATGAAACTTGTGGTGAAAATCTCTTAAGAAAGGGCGTTTGTCTGGTTTACTTACAGTTGGTGGAGATACTGCCTTCTTCTCTGGTCCTCTTTATCCTAAGAAAGCTTCCACCAAAACGCGGAATCACACAGTACCATCAGATCCAATGAACTGAGATTGTATAACATGGAGATGGATGCTGACAGTCTAAACAACGAGGTAATTATTGTTGACTTTCTGGATAATATACATTGAGGGAGAAAAACATGACAAACAGCTGAAAAAGGGTCGAAATCTGATCTCTTTTTGGTTGTTTTGTTACCAGGAGTTAATATCGTGTAGGCGTAACCGGGGATTTCTTGTTCCTTTCATAGATAAAATGTACATGTAAGAGAACAATGGGTTGTGATGTCTCTTTTAACTAATTGAATGTGGGTTAACTAGTGTAGCCTCTCTTGTTTTTACTAAACTCAAAGTAGTTTGGTCTCAGAATGATAGAATTCATATCTTTGAAAGGTTATTGAGATTTCAAACTTTTGGTTATGAGACGAGACGAAGGAACAATTTATGTATATATCATGGCTGGCCATTTCATTCGCGGAGATTTTTTTTTTTTTTGAAAAGGAAAAGATAGATGCAAATGTAATCGCTTTTGACTGGTTGGTATTTTCGCTACCGGTCTTTTCCTCTATTTTGTTAATTTGAAAGTGTGGTGAAATTCTCTCGTACAAATTGTTTTCTGCTTTAGTCATTCGTGCGTGCGTTTAGTTCTAATCAAAATTTGAAGTGTGTTTGTTTTCATCGCTTATTATTTTCAGATATATTGTCGCCAATCATTAGCAGTGTAAATATAAGACATACGAAACAAGTGAAGAATTGTGAAAACCATTTAACAAAATTGTCATACCGTCAAGGCATCAATTATTGATCAAATCGATATTTACTAAATATATTTCTAATTAAATTTGTTTGTCTGTAATACGAAAAAGCTGGAGAGATAAAGAAAGGAGGACTCAGCACAATCCGTGAATTGTGGGATTGTTTGGTTAGACAATTCTAAAGATGAGAAAGAAAGAAAGTAGAAATGTACAATCGAGACGTCTTTCCTCTTTAACTCGGTTCTTGAATAAGCACCGTCGGCTCAATAAAAACAAAGCCTACCGATCCAATCCAACAGCTCATACATAGAGACTCTCATTGCGTTTCTCAAGAAAAGGAACGGTGCGAGATAAGAGATGGACAAAACTGTCATTTTCTGGTAATAGGCGTTACGTCATGTGTTATGCTTCCTTGTTTTCTGCGGATCTTTCCTTAAAGGGACGTGATTCTTCTTTCCTTAATCTATTTACGGCTCATGTTCAGCACACGTGTATTATTCGTTTTTTTTTGTCGTTTATTATTAGTTATGTACTAATAGATTTTATAACATGAAAAAATAAATATCGGAATCTATTAGTCTTAATTTTTCGCTAACAGCTAGCTCCCACATGATATTATTTGGTCTTTACACCTTAAAAATCAAAAATTGCTTCACGTAGCTATATTTACCGTTGATGAACGTGTGTAGAACCCGCGAAGGAGTTTTGATGGATTTTTGGTATGATATGATGAGAATAGAATTTGCCTATTTCTGAAAAAATTATGACGCACTTTTGTTTTCTGTTTCATTTTCCCTTTCTATTTGGTTCGTATCAATTTTTTTTTCTTATTTAATAAAAAACAATTTCAAACTTTAGATATTAGGAACAGAAGTTTGTTTTGAAATATCTAATTTTTTTCGACAGATTTAAGTTTAGAGAAATAATTAAATGTGGTTTTACTATAGAAATATTTTGCTCTTTTCAACAGTTCCACACACTACTTTTTTTTTTTAATATACACAAACCTAAGAACTATAATACACTCAAAAGTCAAAATCATTATGTCAAAGTAGTTGAAAAAACAAATAATTTTTTATAAATTGTTATTAGTTAGTGAATTAAAAGCCTGACACATATACAAAGAAAATCATTATATAAAAAAATCAAAAAAAATATCAGGCGCCAAGTCGTTGTCTAACTCATCTCCACGGT
This sequence comes from Eutrema salsugineum, assembly GCF_000478725.1. Lineage (NCBI taxonomy): Eukaryota > Viridiplantae > Streptophyta > Magnoliopsida > Brassicales > Brassicaceae > Eutrema > Eutrema salsugineum. Next base: position 10,490,098 of record NW_006256612.1, read on the forward strand.
TACAGCTGTTTCTTTGCCTCTCTGTTTTCTCTGCATGAGAAACCCTAAACTAATAAAAAGACGAAATTTTTGAATTTTTGCCATTGAAGGACTCTTTGACAGTCCTAGTTCTGAAAATAATGGCGAAGGACTCACTTCCTCCATTATTCTCACTTCAGGACTCCATTTCTCACCTATATAAACCATCATTTTTCCCTTTCTCCACTTGCCGTCATCTCCACCAAATTAAACCCTAGCTTTTGGTTTCTGGATCTGAATCTCCATGACGATCCACATCGATCATCACCCTGATCAAAACCGTTCGTGATTCCTTAATCTCTTTTTCGTATTCTGAGTTTGTCCTGTTTTGACTTTTTGAGATGATCTGCTTATATAATTACAGACTTTTGACCATCTCCTCATGAATTTCGGATTAAAATTCCAGCATCTATTTTGTGGGATTTGGATTGAAGTTTTGGGAATTTCGATGATTAAAATCTGAGTTTGTGTAGATGCAGGAGATGAGATTGTGGAAAAGAATCAGGGGAACGTAAAAGAGCAAGAAACAGAGCATGTGTTAGATGGAGGTTTTGTGGCTCCTCACACCAACTCCTTTGGTCACACCTTCAGGTAAATTAAAAATTCTCTCCTGAAAACTTTTCAAATATCTTTGTTTATTTGATCATCTTTAGAATCAATCCACACCAGAGAATTTCCGGTTTTAGCTTCATAGATTGCAAGATCGAAACTTTAATCAATCGATATTAATTTTGTTTGTTGTGATTAAAATAAAATAAAAAGGGATTATGATGCTGAGAGTGGAAGGAGAAGAAGTGTGGAGGATTTCTACAGAACAAACCACATTGGCCAAACCGTTGACTTCGTGAAGCGGATGAGGGAGGCATACGGGAAGCTAAACCGAACTGAGATGAGCATTTGGGAATGCTGTGAGCTTCTGAATGAGTTTATAGACGAGAGTGATCCTGATTTGGACGAGCCTCAGATCGAGCATTTGCTTCAGACAGCTGAAGCCATCAGAAAAGATTACCCTGATGAAGACTGGCTCCATCTAACCGGTCTTATCCACGGTAAATTTCTATTTGTTATGATCTCATATAACAAATTGTTTCCTGGTTTAGATGATTTTCTTGTGTTGGTGTGTATGTGAATCATCAGATCTCGGAAAAGTTCTTCTCCACCCTTCATTCGGTGAGCTCCCTCAATGGGCTGTTGTTGGTGAGTAGTGTGTTTCTTTTTTTGCCTCTAGGTTTTGTGAACATCTGTTTTGTTTCTCTCCAATGATTCATCACTTTTGGCGCAGGCGATACATATCCAGTGGGATGTGCTTTTGATGAATCTATTGTTCACCACAAGGTATATAAGAGATCCTTAACACAACTTTGAAAACTTTTTTTGAGCTTTCAAATTCCATCGCGGGTTTTCTTGATGCAGTACTTCAAGGAGAATCCAGACTATGATAACCCGAGTTACAACACTAAGTATGGGATATACACTGAAGGTTGTGGGCTCGACAATGTGTTCATGTCTTGGGGACATGATGATTACATGTACCTGGTAAGTAATTTGCAATCTCAACATTTGTTTTCGATTTCCCGATACCTAAGAGTCTCTTTTTTTTTTTACATAACCGAATTTCACAGGTTGCAAAGGAGAATGAGACTACATTACCATCAGCCAGTCTTTTCATCATAAGATACCATTCGTTCTACGGTATTTGAAACACTGACCTATTGGTGATCAAATCTATCCATAAATATATATGAGTCAAGGTTATAAAACCACGGGTTCTTCTTGTTCTCGCAGCTCTTCACAAATCAGAAGCATACAAGCATTTGATGAACAATGAAGATAGAGAGAACATGAAGTGGCTGAAAGTGTTCAACAAGTACGATCTCTACAGCAAGAGCAAATTCCGTATAAACGTGGAGGAAGTGAAACCCTACTATCTTTCCCTTATCAACAAGGTATGTATACATAAAATGTATATGCAAGTTTCATATTTACAGTTTTTATCAGATTTTGGTTTTCTGTCCTAACCGGCAGATTTTATCGCTTGCTCTTGTTTTGCAGTATTTCCCGGGGAAGTTGAAATGGTGAAACTCACAAACAGAACGCATTTCTAATAAAACGAATGTGATGAGTGTGACCATGTCTAAACCTTAGTTAATAGGCACTGACGGAAATATGCCTTGATGAATAAAACAGAGAGTTGTTTCGTTACATTTCCAATGGCTCATTCATTTAGAGATGTATTATCTACCATGAAAGAAATTGAAGTAAAAACAAAAATACTTGAAAAAAACAAAACAAAAAATTCTTGTTGACATTCGCGTCCTAACACAAAGTAACATTTTGTAACACATCCAAAGCTTACAAAAGATTACAGAGTTTAGTAACAAAGTCACAAAACAAATACACTCTTAAACTTAACTACTGAGTCATACAGACTTTCTTAAACTTAACTACAAACTTTTCAGCCTTGTACCTCCAACCTTTTACCCCTACATCATGTCTGAAGGGTTGATGACTTAAATAGTACTTTCAGCCAATCCCCAAACAACACCAGCTTAAATGTTTCACCAATGATCCCGTCATTGAATCCCTCCAGCTAATAATGTCAAATGAATTAGATGGAAATCACTAATTTACTGGATTGCTTTTAGTGAGATATAAAGTTCGAATACTAGAAAAAAGAGAAGGTAAACTACCGTCACTCGCCGGCGAGATATAATGTTGCCGTTTCAAGACCTTTTTGACATTTTTTAGGATATATAGAAATTAAATGGCCACGAAACCGTTTACTATATGATTGAAGCCATGATGTCACTGCTTTTCATGGCAGCCCCAATACAACCACTCATGAAGCTTCCTTTCATGAATTTACCACTCCCAATTGCATAGGAAGCTTTATCACCGAATTTTAAACCATACACCATACACCATAACCAATTTCAAACAATGCTAATCAAACATGTCTTTCTTGGGTTTAGGTTTTTAAGGCTGGTTGATTCCAATTTAGAGTAGAGAAGATTATACGACTGGCTTGACTAGTACAAAGAAACCAATCAAGAATTTTTGCATAAAAAACGCAACTGTTATTTTTTTTTCCATTTTATCTACACATGACCTTTAATGCAGTAACTTATGGCAAAATATACACACGTCTATGAAAAACATTATAGAATTCCATAAAAATCATTAACATATTTTATTAGTTATTTGGTTTTGTTTTGATATTTGTTATTTTCTAACACCCAAGTTATTTTCAAGAACGGAAATGATCTTACTTGTTCATTCGAACATAATGCCATCGGTTTATCTTTACATTCAGCATGTCTGAACAACTTCGAAGATGACAAACAAAATGTATGCTCAGTCGGTTTAGGAAAGAAGCTTGATGATCAAAAAAGAATTTGCGCTTAACACTCATAACATTACCACATGTTACCTATTCACACTCTATATCCCAGAAATTCATCCTTAGAATTTCTGTGAAAGTGGATGCTTGTGTTACAAAAGATTCACAATTTGGTGCTTCCTTTATCTATTTTTGAACTCTCATGTGTGATTAACATTTGTTATTTTGTGCAAACATGCGGAGGGAGAGTTTTCGTGTTTGCTGACAGAAAAGTAATTGGAATAAAACCGGTTTTTCTTTTTACAACTGAAGATTACTCTGAACTCGTGTAATATGGTGCTTCCTTTACCTTTCTTCAGGTGTAATTAACATTTCTTATTTTGCGCAACATGCAGAATGGAATAAAATCGCGTTTTGTTTTTCTTTTTATAATTGAAGCTTCCTTTCAACTCGTGTAGCTTCATCCTCATTGTCCATTTCTTTGCTGTAGAGTAGCTTATCATGTGCCTTAAGACCAATTGATTGCTGAATTGACTGGACTATTACAAAATTTATATAGTTTTCTAACTCAATAGTAGAATAGGCATCCTTTCGATTATGATATGAGCTTCTCTTCTATTTACTGTCATAATATTGAGAAACTCTATGAATACGCTGCATGATCTTTGTGTTATGTTCTTGCAGAATAGGATTATAGGATAACAGACATGGAACAGTGGTAACCAATTATGGTCTTCGTTGACGAACAAAATATTAACTTTTCTGTTAAGGGACAAAAAGGTGGTGGCTGGATCGCGCGATCGTTGAAACGTTGATGGCTATTGTCTAGCATTGTTAATCTAGACATATAAGAAAAATAGACATATATTAATTAAGAGTGGCAGATTATAAGAAAAATAGACCCAGAGGGTAAGCCAAATTAAACTTATTAACAACTGGTGTCTCATTCTGCTCCTTAATGGGTTTCTTCGCTGTCTGATTCTGATTCCAAACATAAGCCCCTTAGAAAGTCCACACCGTACATGACGGCTACAGCCACAGCTATAGTTGCGAAGATCTTGGAGAAGAAAATATAACAAAACATTATCTTTCAACTGAATTTTGATTCATCGCCTCCCCTAGTTAAATGTTTAACAGAATGATGAGTCTGTCCTTACTTTGAACGTAACTTCATGTCGTAAACCATTTTATCAAAAGAGCCTTGTCCACTGAAGACCATGGTCGATTAAAACTCGTCTTATACTGGGGATTATAGCTGAAATCAAATGTCTGTTTATATGTAAGTCAAAATCGGTGCTGGCTTGTATCGAATGAAGATTAGAATGTAGGGTGGACCGTGGCCATATAAACCGAGCTAATAATTTAACCATATCTTATAACCATATTAATAATTTAATTAATTATTAGACAGCAATTGGAAACTACGTACTTTGAAATGTTTTAGTTTGGTTTCGACTTTCGACGTTTTATTATCCTTTTGGCCATCAAAATATCCGGTAACTTGGGGTTCAAGTCAAGTATCTTCAACACAAACTTCATCTTCTTTTTTTTTTTATCTGTAGAGAAAGCATCAATTTATATACTTGGCGGCAATTCTGATCTGCAATGGAAAAGCAATATCGTCCAATTCATCACATGGGCTTTTCTTACGCCTAATGTAGATCAGTAGATGTATAAACTTTTAAAACGACTTTAACAAAAATAAAAGTCTTAAAAGCTACTAATTAATCAATCAAACTTTATTAATTTAATAGTTTTTAAAATTAAAAAGACTGTTTCTAAATTTTTTCATAGCTTTCTTTTTCTATTTTTTCACGTAATTCACACATAAGTTTTAAAAGCATAAACATGTGGCTTTTTTTTTTTTTTAAAGTCACAACCATTTATTTTACAGCCAAAATTCTTTACAATTACAGTCAAAATTTAAAATCTACAGCAACAGTCCTTCCTAACCAGATCCGTAGTTATTATTTTTATTTTTTGGTATGCGTTGTAGTAGTTATTATTGTTTGATATGATAAAACGGCATACATTTAAAAATTAAAGACAATTGTAAAGGCATACATTTTTGAAAAAATTAAAACTCATTTTTTATTATCTTTAGTCTTTCCATTAATTATATTGATGGCAAATATGGATAATGTAGTACAAGTTTTAAGAGTTAAATACAGTAAAATTGCTACGACAAAAAAATACAGTAAAATTGCTAGAACCAGCATATACCTCAAACAGAAACATATAAATGTCGACCCAAAAGTAAACAAAGGAAAAATAGAATACTTGTGGACAGAGCCGTGCATGTATAAAAAAAAGCAATTACTTTAGGCTACCAAAATTTGTTCTAGTTTTAAAGGTCATATTTTTTTTTGTAATTTTAATCAAATATGTAAGATACATGATTTTATTTGTTATATATAGTAGGAAAACACTATGTAATTATATATAAATGTTTAAGACACAACTACAATAATACTAGTATTATGATGTTTAAAATTTTGTTTTGTTTAAAAAACTATAATAATATTAATATTAAATAAATTATAAATGAAAATATATATTTAAACATATTAAATGACAATATATTTTAAAATTTGCCTAAGCCTCCATAAGAGTTAGACACGCTTGTGGAGTCTTCAAATTATTGGAATTTAGTAGCAAAAGAAAATTAAAAATACATGTTGTGTCAAAAATAAAACAATACATATTGTCGCTGTTATCTGATCCATGCCTACCAGCCCCCAAATTATCTTTTGTCGCCTTTCTTTTTCGTTTCTAGGGTTTTTTTTTCTTTCTTTTTTCTTCTTTAGCTCTGCTCTCTCCTCTTCACAATTTCTTCTCTTCTTTCTCAATTTTCCCAATTAAGTTCCTCTGAAAGATTATAGATTTGTTTCTTCTCCCCAAAATACGGAATTCAAAGTAAACAATTTCCCCTTAAAAGGATAGAAAGGAAAAAGCCGATCTTGGCTTCCTTTCCCTTCTCTTGCATCTCGACACTTGGACGCATTCTTCCCGGAATACCCATCACCGGCGGCGTTTGTGAGGCTGATTACTTCTCCGGCGTGATTCTTCCGTGAAAGTCTTGGTTGCAGCATATGGAGGGAATTCAGAATCCTATACCTCGCACTGTCGAAGAGGTGTTTAGCGACTTTAGGGGTCGTCGAGCTGGTCTCATCAAGGCTCTCTCTACAGGTGACTTCGATCTCTATCTCTCTTTCTCTTTATTTCTATAATCTCTGTTTCTTTTGTTCGAATCTAAGCTTATTTGCTTCTCAGAGAATAAGCAATGAGCACCGTGTGCCGTGTGTTTTGTACAGATTTGCGAGTTTTTATGTTTATGCTCGTTTTTTTCTTTCTTCATTCTCAGATAAAAATCAACAATTTCGGCTTTCGTCTTCGTGTTTTGGTTTTTCTTTTGCTGGGATTCGACGATTCTGGGTTTATTCACTATTTTCTTTCGTTGTGTGGGTTTTCTTTTTGCAGATGTACAGAAGTTTTTCCATCAGTGTGACCCTGGTGAGTTATTTCGTCACCCATCTTGTATAACTTCGTAGCGCATTGATTCTTCTCTGGTTGGTTTCAGCTAGTGTTTATCGTTGAATAGTTGATATTATATGTTTTTATTGCAAGAATCGCCTCCTGGTTTGAATTAGGGAAAAATTTGTGTTAGGAAATGCATTTTTGCTTCATGAGTTTGCTCACTGCTCTGTTGATTCTGTATCTTTAGATTTTCTCGTTTCTATTTATCAGATCTACAGTTGTTGTCAGGGTTCTAGTTCTTATCTCCTCTGGCCGTAGTTTTATATTTCATTATATTCCTCCTCGGTGTAGTTTTGATTTCCTGATTTTTTGAACAGATTGGAAACTTTTTAGTGTTTGTGAGTTCCTACATGTTTGTAGCTAAGGTGAAGTTAGTTCTCTGTATGTGTTTCTCTTCTTAGTGTATTTCTGTTTTAACTGTATGCAGAGAAGGAAAACTTGTGTCTTTATGGACTTCCAAATGAGACATGGGAGGTTAATCTTCCCGTTGAGGAGGTCCCTCCTGAGCTTCCTGAACCAGCTTTAGGCATCAACTTTGCAAGGGACGGAATGCCAGAGAAAGACTGGATATCTTTGGTTGCAGTTCACAGTGATTCATGGCTTATCGCTGTTGCTTTTTACTTTGGTGCACGTTTCGGATTTGGTAAGAATGAGAGGTAAAGATCCCTTCTCTGCTCGGTGTTCTATGATAATTTCGACCATTATGATATCTGCAATAATAACAATCTCTGGTACACCTTTGAACTCAAGTTGTCTTGTTTCTGTGGATTATCATTTTTCAATCTTTTACTCCAATATAGAGAAATAAACCCACAAGTTTTGTGAAACACACCTGGCTGATAGATTTTATTGAGATATATAAAGTTTAAAGTTCATGTGAGCCCCTAGTTCTTATCTTGTATACAAGTTTGTTGAAAAGTCAGAGAACTGTGTTTGTTTTCTTATACTGTTCAGTCAAACAGTTTATAGTTGTCTTGCCTCTGAGCTTATTAATTTGTCTCAGGAAGAGGCTCTTCCAGATGATAAATGATCTCCCAACCATTTTCGAGGTTGTAACTGGCAATGCAAAACCAGCCAAGGATCAATCTGCTAACCACAACAGTAGCAGAAGCAAATCTAGCAGTGGCAAGGTAGAAGCTTCCGTTTCTCCATTTATTTTTCTCTCTTTCTCAATTTATCTATCTGATGGGGTACTTATGATCTTATCTGTGTTTACACCTTTTGTGATTCCTCGTGCAGCCTCGTCACTCCGAATCTCACACTAAGGCTTCAAAGATGTCCCCACCACCAAGAGAAGAAGATGACAGCGGAGATGAAGAGGAAGATGACGAACAAGGTGCGGTTTGTGGCGCATGTGGAGACAATTACGGAGGAGATGAGTTCTGGATATGTTGCGATGCCTGTGAGAAATGGTTCCATGGAAAGTGCGTGAAGATCACACCTGCTAAGGCTGAGCACATCAAACATTACAAGTGCCCGAGTTGCAGTACCAACAAGAAAATCAAAGCTTGAAAGGTGATGGCATTAGGGACTGTGAAAAAGGAGAAAGTTTTCACAGTCGAACAAAAAGACGGAAAGGATTAGCTCTCAGAGAAGGAGAAGAAGAAGCAAAAGTCTTTTGATTGTGTAGTTTTTATGGGATTGAGACAGTTTACAGTTAGTAATGTCTCTTTTTTGTTTTTGTTTTTGTTTTTTTTTTTGGATTTTGCTGTTAATGTCAAAATGCTGCGACTAATTTGTCTTTTATGTTTCTAAGAAAATTCTGTCTTTAAGCCACTCTAGTCTATGTCAACTAGTTTCTTCTTCCTGGTATCAAATCTATTTTACAACTTTGATTTCCTGAAACTCATCGACCCATTCAATGTATGTTAGAAAGGTTATATCTTTGGATTCTCAAAGTCGTTTTACTGTAGCTTTCAGATGGCTCAGCCTCAGGGCTATGGAAAATTCCCGTCAAGAGATATAGAGAAGTTGTGTTAGTGTCGAACGAGTTCTTCGCGGAATTGGAATCGCCATCTACCGTATGGGATGATACGGAAGCAGAGATATTGCACCATATACATATGCGAGTAGAAGATCATAACGATAGCTCAAGCAAAGCTTTCTGAATTTCATTGAATATAAAATCTGAAATGACAGATTATGTTAAGAAAACAAGTGAGAAGATGCAAGAGGATGCAAGATCCATGAGATTATTCTATAAATTTTTACACTTTTTGTTGTCATCATACATATACAATACTTCTTCCTTGATTGAGGCTTTTTTCTTGTCTTGCATCTCCACGCTTGGACGCATTCTCCCCGGAATACCCATCACCGCCGGCGTTTGTGAGGCTGATTCCTTCTCCGGCGTGATTAGTCTGTGAAGTCTTGGTTGAAGCATATAAAGGAGAATTCAGAATCCTCCTTGAACACACACGGTTTTTAAAACAGCTTGTTCCAAATCCAAGTCTCTACTCTGTCCCTGGTTTCTTAAAGATATCAATAAATGCTAAACCATCACCATTTACTTCGTTCGGCTTCATCAGCTGACACTCTAGCAACAGTTTTACCGTCTGCATACATTTATTCTACAGTCAGTTCAATTATGACAAAATGGATTATTCAGCAAACAAAACAAAATTAAAGAAAATTTGAAGCTTTAAGAACCATACCTAATGATCTTCCGTGTATGCAGCCTGAGCAACCATGTTATCTTTATGAATTCTTCAACAGCAAGATGCCATGGACTGTACCCACTTGTGTTCAGAGCATTTCCATGGCAAAAGGTATGTTCCCAGAAGCATGTAGATTCTGATGGAAGATAATCATTACAAACGATGCCTTTAGTAGATTCAGAGCATTTCTTCGCCTCATTTCTTGTAATTGGATCCTAAAGTTTGTTGCTTTTCAAAGCCCATGTTCCTTATCCTAAAAGTTAAACCAAAAAAGGTATTATTACTTTTTTGCCATTCTAATAAGTAAAAACATACCACTTCCCAAGAAGATTACGACTAGTCTTTATACCAAACAAAGTCTGCAGCTTTTTTTTTTTTTTTCCTTCTGTATCATTTAACCACACACAAAAATCCAAAGAAGAAGAGGAAAATGTTATCGGAGCTCCCTCAACAACAACGCTCTCTCTCCTCCTCCTCCATGGAAGCCGTCCGGCGTCCACGTGGCAGACCACCGGGTTCCAAAAACAAACCGAAACCACCAGTCTTTTTCACGCCGGAGCCTCCTATGAGTCCTTACATCCTCCAAGTTCCCTCCGGAAACGACGTCGTCGAAGCCATCAACCGCTTCTGCCGCCGAAAATCCATCGGCGTCTGCGTCCTAAGTGGCTCCGGCTCCGTCGTCAACGTCACCTTGCGTCAGCCTTCTCCAGCAGCTCCTGGCTCCACCATCACTTTTCACGGAAAGTTCGATCTCCTCTCCGTCTCCGCCACTTTCCTCCCTCCTCCGCCTCGCACCTCCTTGCCTCCTCCCGTCTCCGATTTCTTCACCGTTTCTCTCGCCGGACCTCAGGGACAGGTCATCGGTGGATTCGTCTCCGGTCCACTCTTTTCCGCCGGAACAGTCTACGTCGTCGCCGCCGGTTTCAACAACCCCTCATACCACCGGTTACCGGCGGAGGAAAAGCAAAGGGAATCGGCGTCGGCGGAGACAAGGGAAGGTGAGGGTCAATCGCCGCCGGTCTCTGGAGGCGGTGGAGAGTCGATGTACAGCTGTCACATGGGTGGCTCTGATGTGATTTGGGCCCCAACCGCCAGGGCTCCACCGTCTTACTGACCAATCCAATCTTTTGAAGTGTTTCAGCTTTGTATCATGCAAGAATCTCGGCTGTTTGCTTTTATCTTCTTGTTAGGTTTTTTTTTTGTGTATCAGAATTGACTTCACTCCTCTCTTGCTCACAAATCTCTCTACACTCTTCAGCTTCGACGTTTGACATTAATTTGATTTGACTTATGTTATAAAAATATGATCCCATTCCCATGTGTCTTTCTTTGAATTCTTTAGAGGTTATTAAATTTTTGTCCCTAATGATTGTTTATTCCCTTTTATTGTTTTAGAACCTTATTGAATTGTTTATTGGATCTCTGAAGGCTGGATCTCAGAGCTTAGAGGAGTTGTGATTAATATAACACTAGAGGATGCTGTGAAAGAGGACAAAGTTTTCACAGTTGAGCTAAAAGACAGAACAAGTTTTTTCACATTTATTTGCATTTTATTCTTTATGGGATTGAGATAGCTTTTTATACAGTGAGTAATGTCTCCTTTATTTTGTTTTCTTGATTTATGATTTTGGTAACAAATTTCATTATTAGTTTACTCCGTCTGTCTATGCCAACTACGTAGTTTTTTTTTCTTGTTGGCATGGCATCAAACTACTTTATTCATTAGCCACTGGCAACTTGAACTCCGGAAGCGTAATAAAACTCATGGAAACACACACCATATATTGATATAAGCCAATTACTAGTTGGAACATTACATTCCAAGTCACAAGTCATAAGAGAGAATTATAATCTGTTAAGGGTTGCAGCATCTGCATTCTCAAAAGGGAAATGTTATGGATACGATGCTGTTATAGTGTTATAGCAGCAATCAAAGCAACAAAGGATAACGCAGCAATCAAAGCAACTAAATCGGGGCTCAGTCTGCTCAGATACCACCCTCACCTTCCGATGAGTCTTGTGCCAGCGTTTAAAGAAAAATTCCCACAAGAGAAAGAGAGGAAAAAGCAGGAAGAAGGCCATTGTGGCGGAGAGAAACACCATGGGGTGTGGCGAGATTACCGCCATTGATAAGGCGTAAGAGACGCAAAGAGATGTGCCTATCCAAGAAAACCATATATAGTGTAAACAAACTCTGAGGTGGTAAGAGACAGAAGGTGTAGAACAGAGCGCAGCTGAAGCCTATAGTGTTGGTAACCAAAAACAAGGATGAAGAATGTCTGATTCATCACCACGGAACCCGCATTCTCATCGTTGGATTGGTGTACACCTCCGGGAGGCTGGAGTGCAGTCTGATAAGTGGCTGTTATTATCAAAGTGCATACGATCAGGAAGACTCCACGAGATTCATTTGAAATGTTGGACCTTAGGCGTGTCATGACCGTGGAGCAGTATGTCCAGAAAGTGAGTGGCGATTTTAGAAAATCAGACCTTTTCTTGGATTTTGGCATTGAAGCCGCCTCTTTACACCCTGATTTTACAAGATTATGTTCTAAATCCAAGCACATTCCACCTGCGGCTCTCAAGATATCAAGTGTTGTTAAACCATCACCATTTACTTTGTTCCGCTTCACCAACCGACATTCTAGTAACAGTTGAACCGCCTACACAAGATAAGATACATATCATCATATTGGTTATAAGAATCTTAATACATGAAGATTAGTTTAGTAGTAATCTTATTCTACCAGGAATCTCACATAGTTCACTCGATTCATTGTCAGTTAGTTTTTTTGAGTGAGTGTGGAAGAGCTTTTACTTCTGGTATAGAAATATAAAAAAAAAAAAAAAAAGAAACTGAAGAAAATAAAAGCATGCCTTAAGATCTTTCTTATATGCTGCAAGGTGCAAGGCCGTATCGCAGCTGAGATCCTTTTTATTCAGAATTCTGGTCTCGATCGAGTTTCTTTGGACTTTTCTCTGGATCCATCCCGTGAGCACTTGGAGAACTTCAAATCTATCATTCGTCTCACAGCAAGGTGCAAAGCATTCTGGCCCTTGACGCTCACATCTTGGATACATTCAGGGTAACGTCTGAGACACTCTACCACAAGATCGACATTCCCTTTGGACACTAGGGCAAGGAACGGCGTGATGCCATTTTTCCCTTTAACGCTGACAAGGCCGTGATCAAGCCCGAGCATCGTGGAAACAAAATCTGTATTATTCTTTTCCACAGCGAGATGCAACGGACTGCACCCGCTTTTGTCCAGCTTTCTTGCAAACGATGGCTTAAGATTCATCATCAATGCTTCCCGACTCAGCAGCCTGTTCAAGTCTCGGATCCATACAGAGAGAGCTTTTGGCAAAAACTCAGGAATCAAAAATTTGTTTATAACAGAACTCAACACGATCGATAGAGGTGAAAAAAGAGCAATAAAATGGGGAGGAACAAAAACTTTTATTGAAGAAATTTTCTTTTTCGATAAATGTTGACTTTCTATTGTGGCCTTGTTATATATATAAACAAAAAGAAATTGCTGGGGCGTTTTACCAGGAAGCTTCGAAGCAAAAACCAGTTTAAACCGAACGTAGTCAAATGTCAACATAAATAAAGAAATACCCACGATCACACCTAACCCTTTTGTTTATTAATCATTAAGGATTATAAAATAAAATAAAGCAACAAAAAGAAACTGTAGGGGCGTTTTACCAGGAAGCTTCGAAGCAAGAACCAGTTATCACACCTAACCTTTTTATTTATTAATCTGATACGTGATAATGGTTAAGGGATAATTAGTGTGTTTTAGTTAATAAATTAGGTTTTGATATTTTATTTTCTATGTTAGAGTGTTTTCCTTTATGCATTGTAAATCTTCTATCTAATTCTTACGTTGAACTAAGGTTCATATCATAATCATTTAAGGATATTCCATTCCCACGCCATATTCAAATGGGAAAAGAAACAATGGTTGCAACTTGCAAGCTGAATGGCCTAAACAAAGATCCGCCGATGGCAGTTTAGATATAAATATTATCTGGCCTTCTTCGAGTAATCCTGAATGGTTGCAACTTGCAAGCTGTCAAGACATCAGTGTAAGTCACATGGTCTGGCTCAATGCCTTCTTCTTTAATCTTTGACAATATCTCTTTCCTTAGCTGTTTCTTCTTCTTTCAAGAAATCAGTGCTTTCGATCCCGTCTTCATTAGCTGCCAAAGCTGAGATTAGTGTAATATAGGAGACAACATCTCTTTCCTTTATTTCATCGAACACCTGTGTTGCTGCCCTCAGGTTTCCACACCTTACATACATGAATATCAGAGACTTGAATCCCGAAACGCTAAGCTTGATCTGGTTCTTAGCAATGTAATTCACAATCCAATCACCTAATTCTAGATCATCCATACGTCCACAAGCCGAGAGAGCACCAATCATTGTCACTTCATCCGGTTTGGAATCTCCAGAATCAATCATCTCTTTGAAGAACTCTATAGCTAGTGCAGGTTGTCCGTTATGAGCAAACCCAGCTATCATCGAGTTCCAGGAAACAACATTCTTCTCAGGCATTGTATCAAAAAGCTGCCTAGCCAAACTCAAATCGCCGATTCTAGTATATCCAGAAATCATAGCGTTCCAAGTGACAAGATTCCTCTGCGTGCCTAACTCGTTGAAAATCCTCCTAGCAGATACAATATCTCTGCACTTAGCATGCATATCAAGCAATGCCGTCTTCAAAAAGCAATTCAAACGGACTCTCTGCTCATCAATCAGTTTTACTAGTGAATGTGCGAGCGAGGGATCACCACGGGAAGAACACGCGGAAATAACAATGACCCATGTGGTCTCATTTGGCTTAACTCCAAGTCTCATCATATCATTAAACAATCTCAGAGTTTCTTCTGTAAACCCGTTCTGGGCATAACCTGAAAGCATGGCATTCCAAGTCACAACGCTCTTCTCCTGCATCTGATCAAAATACCACCTTGCGCTTTTCAAATCCTTAAGCTTCGCAAAACCAGTAATCATTACCGTCCAAGAAACCGCATCGGTTTTATTCTCTGGCATTATATCAAAAAAGTTACAAGCTTCCTCCTTTTTCCCCCATTTCCAATACCCAGAAATCATCACATTCCAATCAGAACACATTCTCCGAGTAATTTGATCGAACACTTTGCGTGCAGACTCCACTGACTAATGCTTCGCGTACATATCCATCATCACGTTCCGTACGTACGGGTCCCCAAAGTATCCCAATTTCTCTACAAGAGCGTGAAACAAGACACCGAATTTCCCAGCCGATTTGATCACCACAGGGAAAGAAAAGGCGTCGGGCATAATCCCGCAACGCGACCTTTGCTTGTAGAGACGAAGAGCATCGTTCGCCATATCCATCTGCGAAAAGTATCTAAACATGGAATTGACGACGAAGACATTGGGGAATGCCACTGAACCGAAAACGAGCCGCGCGTAGTAAGGCGGCGCACGGAGGCGTGTGCAGGAGCTGATGAGGCGCGAAGCCCAGTAGCTTTGTCGATGGAGGGAGTTGAAAACGATGAGCTGAGCTTGGATTTGGTTTAACTGAGTGAATGTTAGAGCTTGTGAAGCTATGGCGCCAAGAGATGCAGTGATCTCTCCAGACATATATATAGCTTCAACGCATTCTCTCTGGTTTCTATTCCGAAATTCAACGGAAGAAGAAAGTTTTAGTTAAATTATTTTACTACTTGATATATATAGGCTTTTGAAAGCTCGTTTAAGCCCATTAGTTGGACATTAGGCCCGTATGTTTTTTTTAACTCACATCTGATTAACTTTTCCTTTCTAACTTTTTTAAAAAATAAAGAGATCAAAATTTTTTATTTGCCCATCAAAGGGGAGAGAGACACGTTAACAAATGATGTTATTCAAAAACCAACGTAGTTTGTTAAGTTGTCATTAGTAGTAATGCAAGTTTTTCATTTCTTTGATCTTATATTATTATGTTAAACTATTTGTGCAGATATTTTTTTTAATCCCTCCGTTTCACAAAGAGTGTCGTTTTAAGGTTTTATTTTTGTTTCACAAAGAGTGTCGTTTTATATTTTCAATGCAGAATTTTAAACAATATTCCAGTTTTGACCATATTGATTTAATGTAGAGAAAAAAGTTATTTAATGCATTAATAAAAGGTAAAGTAGTATTTTTAATAGTTTTCTTAATAAGTGTGAAAAATGTCAGAATGACATTCTTAATGAAACGGAGAGAATATCTCAAAGTAAACAATTTAATACGATAAAGACAGACGATTTGATATGCAAAACCGATGGAACTTTCCAGATTTTCTACAATCTAATGTATCAGCATGAAGCATTGATCAAATATTAGCTATTTATTAAAGAGAAAAATTTACGGACATTAATTATGACTATAAATTGTGGACAACAGGACTCTCACAGCAAGAGGACCATCTATTATCTACCCGACCAGATTAATTTGTCGCTTGTCTTAATTCCTCCTTAAGTATTGAATAAGGTTGTCTACATGTTATATTATGAAAAATAACGTTGAGACCGGCGTTTACTAAACTATTTAGATCGATGACTAATAAACTAATTTGAGGGGCATAAGAAACTTCGAAAACAGACAAAATAGTGCCATGTGCATTTTCACCGTCAATTTGTTTTTGCATAAATGAATGATTATAATGCATTATTAAAAAAGAGCACAAATAAGCAGACAAGAGATTTGTTCACATGCATCTACAATACATATTTGTGTCTATATTTAAGCGATCGTAGAGAACATTTGTTCGACATTTCAAACGGACCAAACAATAAAACAGCTGAGGCGTACGTGAGATCTAGAAGAGTGAAGACATTTGTCAAGGCAAAGATTATACATCTATGTTTATATATATAATATTTAATTATTTTCTGGTAAAAAAATATAGAATATATAACGCAACTAGAAAACTAAATAACAGGCTGAAATGATTTGTGTTTTGTACAATTACAACATATATTACTTAAAAAGAATAATTGGTCTCGCATTAATAGACATGCAAATGTCAGAAATGTGTAACGTATAATATTTGTTGACAAAATTAGACAGTATTTGTTGATCAGTAAAGCTGTAAAGACAGTGTTGGTAGAACAATAATAGTGGCCGTTAAAAATATTTAATAATTTTGGTACTATTCTATTTTTCCCGATTATGATAAATTATGATACTTATTTCGCTATGAATAGTATGGTATTATAACGATATTTTGGATTGTCTTTAGTTATGTTCGAATAGAATGTTGGTATTTGAGTAACTTTAGTCATTATTCACTTCCAAAAAAAAAAGAAAAAAAATCTCGAGTCATTATATATGTAAAAAAAAAAAGAGTTTAAACATTATCTATACAAAAAAAGAACATTAATAATGGTAGGCAAAGGTAAACAAAACAGAAAGACAGAGAAGAGGCGTGACTCGTGAGGATGGATCTGACAAGAGTCCCCCAGAAAAGGAGAATCCCGAGCGTCACCGCTCCTTCCGACTCTGTTTTCTCTTTTCACATTTCTTTTCGTGTCCTTTCTTTCTTTAACATTTAATTATTTATTTAAAAAATAAAAAAATAATCATCACCGTGATTTTTTTGAATTTATTATCCATCCCTTTCTTCATCTCTCTCGTACTCTACTCGCTTTCGCTCTCATAGCTTCGGTTTCTTAAAGTGATTCGTCTTCTTCTTCTTTCAAATTTTCTTCTTCTTTAACGCCGTTGAAGTTCCCGGCGCAACTGTGCTAAATCGACGGAGAAGTGTAGACTACCTTCCCTTTTCAACTTCTTATAATTTCTTCTTCGTTTAAGGGGTTTCGATCGAAATGCTTCTGTAAACTTGAGGCCAAAGAGGAGGAAGAACTCGAAGATAAGCTCTTTCGCTGTCGAGAAACAAATGTCGGGTCTAAGAATTTCGGATCCGAGCAAATTGCATCTGAAGAGGGAGCTCACTCAAATCAGGAAAGTAGCAAGGGGTTTACGCGATCCGGGAACCACTTCCTCATGGAAATCCCCTCTGGCTTCGTCTAGATCCGTTGCGGAGACGGTGGAGGAGCCTCCGGCGAACAAGAACGTCGAGAATCCCAGTAACAATCAGTTAGATTCTCAGCTTCCGACTCGAGCGGAGAGTAGTCGAGGAATTGGAAACGGGAAGGAGAAGAAGGTGTTTCTGTATAATTGGAAAACTCAGAAAACTTCAAGCGACAAGAGTGGATTTTCCAGGAACAGTGAGGGTGAAGATGGAACTTCGTGGATCCAAAGTAGTGTCAATCATGATGACGACGATGATGACGTGAGTGATGCGAGGAACGGTGGAGATTCGCGTCTCGGGGAGACCCGATCGGCTTCGATGATTTTCAGATGCAGAGACACGAATCTAGTGTCACCGGGTTTTTCAAAGATCAGAAAGATCGGTTTAGGCAAGAAGAAGAGTAAGAGATTGGAGTTCTTGTCTCGATATCATCAGCCTAAAGAAGCAGTCCTCGGCACAAGAAACGCTGCATCGGGTTTAAGTGCAGTGAGGGATCAATCTGGTGATTTATCTGACGAAACAGAGGATTTTAGCAATCCCCGGAAGATTACTAGAGTATCATCTCCTTTGCTCTTGAAACTTAAGCAAAAGAACTGGTCACGCTCTTCATCTAAGTTCTTGAGAGCTAGTAGTAAAAGAGATGATTCTTCTCATACTTGTAATAGTACGCCTGCATTGTCGACTAGCTCGTACAATATGTATGCTATACGTAATCCCAGCACTGTTGGATCTTGGGACGATGGTGATGATGAGTTGGATGATGATGATAACTTGTATGTTACAGGGAGACAAGGCTGTGGGATTCCGTTTTATTGGACCAAGAGGAATCTGAAACATAGAGGTGGATGTAGGAGTTGTTGCTCACCTTCGTTTTCTGATACTCTTAGAAGGAAAGGAAGTAGCATTTTGTGTGGGAGTCAATCGGTATATCGTAGACACAGACATTCCTCTGGGAGATACAATAAACAGAAACTTGCTTCAAGAAGTGCATTGGGCGTTGTGCCTTTGCTCAAGTATGGTGGTCATAGTAGAGGAGGATCATCTATAGGGATTGGGCGTAGTGATGATGATCTTTCAACGGATTTCGGAGAGCTTGATTTAGAGGCTCAAAGTAGATTAGATGGGAGGAGATGGTCTACTAGTCGTAGGAGTCAGGGTGGTTTGGAAGCTGTGGATGGAGAAGGAGACGAGGAAGAGGAAGAAGAAGAAGAAGGAAGTACACCGGAGAATATTCAGAGCTTGAGCAAAAAGTACAAGCCAATGTTCTTTGATGAACTTATTGGGCAGAGTATAGCTGTTCAGTCGCTAATGAACGCTGTGATAAAAGGTAGGATTGCTCATGTTTATCTTTTTCAAGGTCCTAGAGGAACTGGGAAGACATCTACTGCGAGAATTTTCTCGGCTGCCCTGAATTGTGAGGTGGCTACTGAAGAAATGAAACCTTGTGGGTATTGCAAAGAATGCAGTGATTTCATGTTGGGGAAAAGTAAGGATTTGTTGGAACTTGATGCTTCTAAGAAGAATGGAGCTGAGAAAGTTAGGTACCTTTTGAAAAAACTGCTGACATTGGTTCCACAGAGTTCGCCAAGATACAAGGTTTTTGTGATAGATGAGTGTCACTTGTTGCCATCTAAGACTTGGCTATCTTTACTCAAGTTTCTTGAGAACCCTCTGCAAAAAGTCGTCTTCATATGTATAACGACCGACCTTGGCAATGTTCCTCGGACCATTCAGTCAAGGTGTCAGAAGTACCTCTTCAACAAACTCAGAGATGGTGACATTGTTGTGAGACTAAGGAAAATTGCTTCAGATGAAAACTTCGATGTGGAATCGCAGGCTTTGAACCTGATTGCTTTAAATGCTGATGGCTCACTTCGAGATGCTGAAACCATGTTGGATCAGCTGAGTTTGATGGGAAAACGAATCACCGTGGATCTTGTAAATGAGCTAGTAAGTTTTGCTGTCTGTTCTATGTTTCCTTTCCTTTGCATTGACGATAAGTAACGTAAATGTAACTGCTGGTGTTTGTGCAGGTGGGTGTTGTTTCAGATGATAAGTTGCTTGAACTTTTGGAATTAGCCTTGTCTTCTGACACGGCAGACACTGTGAAGAAAGCTAGAGAGTTACTTGACTTAGGAGCTGACCCAATAGTCATGATGTCTCAACTCGCCAGTCTTATCATGGATATCATTGCTGGGGCATACAAGGCCTTGGACGCAAAATACAGTGACGCCTTCCTTGATGGACGGAACTGTGAGTTTCCGGAACTTCAAAGTCGTTAGTTCTAATAATCTTTGAATGAGACTGCAAAGTATTCAAATGCAAAGCTTCTGCTTATTGGTTTCCCTTTCTCTAGAATGGTTTTATACAAATTTTTGGCTTATTGATGCCTCTTGATTGCTTTCTTTTTTGGCCAATCTTGTTCGTTTGTTTTCTTTTGTAGTGAGTGAAGCAGATATGGAGAGGCTAAAACATGCTTTGAAGATTCTTTCTGAGGCTGAGAAGCAGCTTAGAGTTACTACTGATCGTTCAACATGGTTCATAGCTACCTTGCTGCAGCTCGGTCTGATGCCTTCTCCCGGAACCACACACACCGGTAGTAGTAGAAGGCAAAGCTCTAGAGCAACTGAAGAAAACCTGTCAAGCATTTCAAGAGAAGTTATTGCTTACAAACAGAGATCAGGCCTTCAATGTAGTAACTCATCATCCCCAACTTTCCTGAGAAAAGGCGGAAATACCGTTCATGAAATGAAATTAAACTCCTCATCCAGTGACGGTTCCATTTCCTCGGATGGCGATACAACTGCAAGCACCATGACGCTTACTTGCAGAAATTCAGAGAAACTGAATGATATCTGGATAAAGTGTATAGATAAATGCCATTCAAAGACATTGAAGCAGCTGCTATATACTCATGGGAAGCTATTATCTATCAGTGAAGTTGAAGGTAAGCCTAAAACTGCTATTAATTACTTTACATTTGAAGGAAAACCCAAGCAATTGAAATACTAATAGGATCTTGGTTGCAGGTATTCTAGTTGCTTATATTGCCTTTGGCGAAAGAGAGATTAAATTAAGAGCAGAAAGGTTCTTAAGCAGTATCACAAACTCGATTGAGAATGTACTACGACGAAATGCAGAGGTCAAGATAATCCTCTTGTCTAAAACTGAGCTACTCAACTCCAAGCAGACCAGACAAACAACAGTGAGTACTGGTTCAGACACTGAAAGTGGGCATGAGAATCCAATGAAAAGGATTGAAATGATCATCCAAGAACAGAGATTAGAAACTGAGTGGTTACAGAGGACTCCAGGTTCACAAGGCCACTTAAAACCCGAACGGAATCAAGTTTTACCTCAAGAAGACACCAATCATCATCACCAACCTGTAATTGGTTCTACTATTTCTTCTGGCCTATTAAATGGAGTTAAAGTTTTCAGGATTGGTGAAATGGGTGAGCTTCAGGAAAATCAGACTGCTAAAAAAATGGAGCATTGTCCTGTTTCCCCGAGTTTACTCCACGATAGTAACTTCATAAACAACAAAGACAATCTGTAAGTAATCTTGATCATAAAAGAAAAACCAAATAAGATCTTCATGACAAACAATTGTCTTGTTTGGTTTGTGTAGAGGATATGAATCAGGATCAGGAAGAGGAGTTTGCAGTCTGCTTTTCTGTTGGAACACACAGAAGTCTCCAAGAGGAGGCAAGGTGAGTCCATCGACAAAATTTCACTTTAATGGTGAAATCAAACCAAACATAATTTACTTATTGTTTTTTTCATTTTTAACGTTTTTGATTACTTGATTATATAGATCAAAGGGACTTCTGTGCGATCACGAAGAAGTCGAAAGAGACGGTTTTCGTTGTTCAGTGGATGTGCTAAGCCAAGAAAGTAAGAACGGTTACCATAGAAGAAGTAAAAATTCAAAATGCCAAGAACTCTTCTCACTTCTCAAAGTTATATTGTTCAGGAAAAGTCACCATAGTATAATTCGTTTCTCTTACTGTATTATTATATTTAATTTTTAATGAAGAAAATAGGAAAGTTACAGTAATGAAATGGTAAAAAGCAATTTAATAGTAGTAAATAATGAGATAAGTAATGTAATTTTAAGAGTACTCAAATTCGATAGGAAGGTTACTGTAATATGCTAAAACTGTTTTTTATATTATTTTGCCCATTGTTTATACAGTGATACAAATGTAGTGGTTCAAAACAATAATGAGAAATATCTTAAAATGGTATACTTTCCTATAAATAACTGCACTCGTGAGTAGTGACTATACTTTTGTTTATAAAAGTAAGTTTAAAAAATATATATATAAGTAGGATTTTGTCCATTTCTTAAAAAATAAACTCTTTAATAAGTTAATAACAAACAATATCTAGGTAATAATAACCTTTAAAAATATAGATTTGATCAGAGGAACAGACAAATCTAATTGTGTAATTACGATATAAATCTATAAATGTTATTTTTTAAAAAGAATCTTCATTACCATCTAGATTAGTTTATCTAAAAAATAATAATCTGTGAATCAAAATTTCCAATTATAGATTCAATCATTTATTAAAAACTAATAAACATAGAAGTAAGATAAGGTCTGTTTTTCTCTCGTGTACTTTACCAGTTTACCTCCACCTATTTATACACATAAGTGACATGAACTGACCAAAACAAAACAATCACTGGTTTACATACAAATACAATCCATACAAGTCCTGCTAAGCTCGTCACCACTGTAATACACAAAACAACAACAAAAAATCATGAAGGTCTCCGCAACAACAATGGAGGTTACTCTATTTCTTCTTCTTCTAATATCAGTCCAAACAATAGCCGAACCGTTCACAGACAAAACCGGTGCAGCAATTCCACCAGTTCCATCTTCTCCAACACTAGATCCTCCTCCACTAATCCCATCTGCAAACGACAAGAACTCGCTGTCCATGCCTGAAAACACTTTCTCTGATGAATTCACTATGTTATCTTCCCCTGAACCAGATGCATGAGCTGAAAATATCAGAAGATGTTACTATGATTTATCATTGTACTTTATCTTCTATTTAACGAGAAATAGTCGATAACAACTCTAAAATTATAAAGTCTTATATAATATGCAATATGAAACTTTACTATATAAATATGATCATTTTGAAGTAATATATTTTTTTTGGTCAATTATTGTTATTTTTTACAATTGTGTCTTCGAACAAACTGTTTATCAAAGCTATTCAAACATACATCCAATAGAAAGTACATGATCAACTTAATATTTTGATATTAAATTATAAAAGATAAAAAAAAATTACTCTAGTCCCTCTAGTAACAATACATCCAATAAGATAAAAACATATATGACTGAAACACGGATATACCTTTGACTCAACACTTAATTTATTTTTAAGTAACACAAATTTTATAGCAAAAAAAGAAAAAGAAAAGATAATTACTCTAAAATACCACAAACCATGTTTTTGGTATAAAAGTACCAAAACTCTAAAACTATTTTAAATATTTTTTTTCTTAAAATTAGATAAACCAATGAAATAATAAGTAAAACATAAGAAAGTATAAGCACAAATAAGAAAAAAAAAAGTAAAAAGGCATAACATAATAAAATTTCAAAAAAAAAATTGGTTAATTTATAAAAGAAAATTAAAATAAAACGTAAAATTGCTAATCACTATTCTCGTTTATTATTTGTTCCTACATCAATTTTCAGATTATTCCATAACGAAAAATTAAGGTCCGAAATAAAGCGCAACTATTGAAGAAGCCCATGTTTTGTCATAAGAGAATAAAGAAGTTGAAGAACGTACGGTCGTAGGAGATTAATCGAACACCGGAGAATATGGCGAAGCCTTTGGGTACCACCGGCGAATTTTTCCGGCGAAGAGATGAATGGAGGAAGCATCCGATGCTATCAAACCAAATGAGACACGCTCTTCCTGGTCTTGGCATCGGCGTCGCCGCCTTCTGCGTCTACCTCGTCGGTGAGCAGATCTACAGCAAAGCTTTGGTTCCTTCCAAATCATCTCACCAACACCAGAAACAGCCTGCTCCGTCTCACTGAAGAGCATTGATCTTCTTCGATCAGGTAAAATCGTTGACGATTGATTCATCTTATGTGCTAATTTTGTAATTTTACTCATTTGATCGGAACGCAGAGATGTAGTTTATCGAGGGATTAAATATTAATTAGTCTGAATCATACTCGTCTATGTTAAATTGATATTTGCGTTTACTTAGCTTAATATTCCCTAGTAAAACCTGATTTATCTGCTAATATTGTTGCTTATAGCTCGTTTGAACCTGGAAATGTTTTGCAAAGTGATCCTCTATTTGTTTTTTTTTTTCCCCCATTGACTCTCTATAAGATTTGGCATAGTTAACATCAGCTTACTTTAGTGAGTCTGTCTTGAATTTTTGTTCAATATATTTGTCTTACTTAGTTCTTGCATGACTAAAGTGGAGATATGAAAAGAGCAGTTAAAAGAAAGGATAAATTTTAGAATGATAGCAAATGTTGAGGAAGGTCATATTTTTGAGGAACCATATCTTAGAAAATGTTGGTTTCAGGTAATAACACTTGCAAATCGTTTACATAAACTCCTTTGCATCACTTGGTTTTAGTTGATGCTTTTGAAATGCCTGAAGGAATCAATTGTCTTAAATTGAAGTACGTATTTTTTGTACCCCCTAAGTTCAGTGCTCTCATCAAAAGATTCTTTGTGGAATGTAGCCTATAGATTTTAGAAAATGTTGGTTTCAGGTAATAACATTTGCAACACATTATACATGCGCCCTTTGTGTTCGCTTGTATAGTCAAGGGTGAATGAAAATCTAAACTAACCCATAAGAGTTAAGGTTGAGTGAGTAGATAGTCAGAACAATTCAATACAACAGAAAATTTATAAGTTTTAGTTTTGCTGGCAACAGCATAGGCAATAGCTGCATAAAGAGTAGTCGGGTTTTTGGTGTGTTATATGAGATCCATCACCTCTGCTTCTGTTCTCAAGTGTAATTTGTATCAAGTCTCTTACACTTAAAACTTGTACATATGTCTGATTGCAGATGCCTGAAACAGTGGTACATGATGAACTCAAGGCAGGCTTCTTCTCGGTTACTAGCTTTCTTGGATTGTCTTAATAATCTGCTTGATTTGTTCACAAAGACTTTGGTTTCTCTGTTCAATTTTAAAGCTTGTTCAGTTGTTTGTGCAAAGCGTCTCTTTGTATCCCAGAAAATTGTGTTTCCTCTACAATGACATTGAAGATTCCCTATTCATATTTGATGGTTTTTCTAGTTTCTATGTTGATACGCAGCTAAAAAACTGCGTCATTTTGGAGATAGTAGCTTTCCGGTTTATACATACTTTTAGCAGTAGAGATCCAGGTCTTGTGTGGTTTTTGAAATGGGCCTGGACGGAAAATAATAGGCCCGGTATGTTTTGTTCTGTTATTCTAGTTTCCGAGTCGAATTAAAAAAGGAATGTTTTTATGTTGGACGGAAAAAGGGATGTTTATGAAATAAGAATGAGAATTGTCTTGAAGACTATTATTTGGTTTATTTTGGAAATTATAGTTCCAAGGAAGGTGAGTGATGGATATGGCGTTGCAGTATAGTCAGAAAATAATATATAATTATTCTCAATTATTTATTATTATAATGTTAACTTTATCCTTTAGTTTAGAAAATTATATATAAGGTACGGGTTTGTATTTTCTTACACGTTACGTCCATTTCATCTGCCATATAACTGTACCTTGAGAATATTTACAAATAGAAAAGTGAACCAAACATACAATAATACATGTTTGAGGAGAAATCAGATGTCAGCAAACTGATTGCACGTAAAACCCATAATAGTGTTAAAAAATCCAGAACTCGTGCACTTGCTTTGTGGGAAAGTTTGTCCATAGTAAGAGAATTATTTTCTTAAAGGAAAAACACTAACCAGAAACAAATTTCAGAATGTTTTTCGTTTCTATGTACATTCTAATCTCAGGAAAAATCTATCTAAAATATATTTTGAATTTCAAGATTTTAAGCTGGTTGGGTGGTATTACCGTATTAATTGGTTAAATAAATACATCGTTGAGGTAATTTAATCGACGCTTACTTTCCAATAATAATAACTACGCATTAATTTAAGATTAGAAAAATTACTCAAATCAAAAGATTGCTTTCATGAAATTTCACAATACTGAAAAACAAAATTGTTTGGTAAAATAGATTGATTTCTGATGATCTCGACCGGTCGATGGCGGAATGCCACTAGCTATAAAACTATAAATGATCTACTACAGTTTTATGGTGAGAATTTTCATTATATTGTATGTAGTGTATTATCCATAATCGTAGTCAAAACCATCGCATATATTGTTAATAGCTGTCAAAAACAAAAATTCAGTTTGTCTTTTATTTTTATTTTGCGTTATTGATATAACGACTATAGATGTTAGAATATGTCATTTATGTTCGTTTAAAGATATGCCTTTTTCAAATTAAAGTATTGTCTTAAAAAGATGAAGATTCTTTGTAAATTCGATTGGAACTGAACTGCTATTGTGTATTTGTGTTTGATGGGTAATTTGGGATTAAGGATAAGAAGATAACTTAGGCCATGAATGTTTAAGTGGTTTTTAGATTTTAGTTTTTGGTTTTTGACTTCTGGTTTTTGGTTTTTAGATTTTAGTTTCTGAGTTTTTAGTTTTTGATTTTGCTGTAGATTTTGGGTTCAAAAAAACTTGAATGGTGGTTTATTTATATTTTGGATTTTGTTTATATATATATATATATATATTAAACCTTGATTTATATTTTTTATGTTTTTTTCAGACTTTGTTTTGTTTTAAGTGTTTAAAAAAAACAAGCACATTTTTTACTGAAATGCATATGTGAGTGTGTATGGAAATATGTATGTTTTTAAAGTTATTAATTTAGATATATTTTTATTAATAAAATAAAATTATTTTGCAGAAAGTTAATTGACAAAATTATGAGATTTGTTTTTATGTATAATAGTATGAGACTGATGATTTTATGTAAAAAATATATTGATGGCTAAGAATTTTTTTTTATAGAATAAAAATTCTCGACAATTTAGATAAAAAATACATAAGAGTAGATTTTAGTTTTTGTTTACAAATTGGTAGTTATTTGAAAAACTAGTTTTCCTAAAAAATAGGGAATCAACTTTACTAAAATCTTGATTGGATGAAAAATGGATTTTTGAAAAACAAAAAAAAATCTATTCTAAAATCTTGAAACATTCAAGGCATTATATTTAAAATAAGATTTTTAGCCTAACTTATATTTGAAATTCCTTCTTAAACTATTAAAAAATAAAGAAGATAAAAAGGAAAATTCTTTGGGTCTTAGCGAACCAATATTCCTCCGTTTAAAAAAAAAAAAAAAAAGATCGATAACCAATATTATTCCTCCACTACATCGTGAACCATTTCCACTTATCCAAGAAAAAAAAAAAAGACAACCTCTTTTTTGAACCTTAAGACAAACCATCTTTCCAACAATTCGTTTCCGAACTAATGTTATTTTCCCGAATGGGCTATGAACTGGTCCATGAATCGGTCCCCAGTTAGTCTGTTGCACCGTTTCTAGTATACATAATTAAATGTGTGCGCTTATGAATTTGTGCATGTATTAATTACTATGATGTATGTAAACATATGACAAAAAATACGAATATATATTCAAACCTACACACTTTATTAACATAATTGCGTTCCTATGTTAGAAAACGAAAAAAACATAATTGTGATATTGTATGTATTGTAGACCAAGCAATTAAGACATACTGTAGGTTTTTTTATCCATTATATGTATATTAATGGTTAATTATTGATTGAAATTGTTAACTCAATTAACTTTTTATCAAAAGAAATTTTTATTACTATTTTGGATGAAATGTAAGATCAAGTACGCAATGTATTAATAGATCTTTAATAATATGCCACATGATTAAGTGTAAAGAAAGAAAAGACTAAATTATTACTCTGTATATATATAGAATGAAGGAGATTAGATGATAAAAATCGGAATATATAGTTGAACTTTAGGTAAAATTGCAAGGAAAAAGCAGGGAATGTCAAGATTCAAAGCAAGGTTGCTTTTAAAAAATTCCAACATATATATCAAGTTATCAAGATAAAATCATGATATTAGAAGGTGCTGGGATTGAAGAGAAGACACATGTATATATATATATATATATATGATAAATTAATATGTACAAACACGCATTAAAAAAAAAAACGGAAAAAGTATGCAACACAAGGTCATTTAAATGAGAATTTGCATTCTGAATTTCTGATCGTCACAAAAAAAAAGGGATTCTATGGTTTCATCATTCAATTTATTCTAAAATAAATACAAATAGAGCCTGATATTTGTCCTTAGGTGTTGACAAAAAAAAAACTGATGTATTAGACTTATATTTATTATAATTTTTTCAAATGGAAAATATGACAAAATGATTTGGTGTAAACAGAATTTCTTTCTTGTGTTTCCTTTTATATATAGCTCGACTATACAAAAATGAAATCATGTGAAATCATGTAGAAATGCTCTATCTGCATGATTATTGGTCTTGATTGTATGCATGCAGATACAAACACATTCTAAGCTTAGCGAAACATCTTTGGTTTAAGGGTTAATTTGATTTCAATTAAAAAAGCCAAAAAAATTTATATGAAATTTGCATTATCGGTTTCACAGTTCATCGGATCCAAAAAAAAAAAGTCTTAAAGTTCATGGCTTTCCGGATACTATAATATATAACCATATGATTAGGTTACGGACATCCCGATAAATCGAACAAACTTATCTAAACATGATTTTGCTTTTGTTTGGATTGAAGTGGTGTGAGGCTATTGAATCTCATGCCAAAAGGAATTAATAAATAAGTTAAAAACAAAGAAAAATAAAGAGCGAAAATGTTCGCAACGGCAACGGCTGGATTTCTAACGTAAAAATGGATTAAATGGATTAATCGAAATGGTGTGTGAGAAAAGCAAGGACAGTACACATGCAAAAACTGAGGAAGAGTATGAATAAAATGTGAAATCTAAGATTCATTTTTTTTTGTTGCTTTCAAGTTAAATGCTTGTTGCGATATATATAATGATGGAACTTACAAAAACACGTTTTTGCAGAACCATGTTGATGAACTGTAATCAAGGCATATAAGAAAAAAAAAACAATTGTATTACAAATAATTGAAATATATTGGACTTTTCTTTGTATCCTCATTTATATGCAAAGTGCAAACCGTAGCATATATGATCATGAACTAGTGCATGAGATTACGGAATTTAATTAACAATCGTAAAACTAAGGGATGTAACTACCCTTTTACCTAATATAAATATAGCAAATGATCTTTGTCAAAAAAAATAATAATGTAGCAAATGATGTTGTTATCATAATTTGATTCTAACCAACCCAAAAATGAATACATTATTATTTGTCAAGGTGACTGTGACCTGAATCTTCATTTTGATTAGCTAACATAAAATGATTGAAATCTTAAACATACATATAGGATCATGTAACATTTATTTGAATTTTCGTGATAAAGATTGTTAGAAGAAAGTTGGCATCTTGAAAGAAGTTATTATTATTTTTGAAGGATACAAGCTTTGGTTCACCAAAAATTGATGGTTCCATCCAGAAAAAGAAATAAACCGACTGCTTTTGCACGCTTGTCACTGAAAAGATATAGTAAAAAAAGAACGAAAGGGTTTGAATCGTACTTAATAGAGTAATTAACTTATATATCTAGTATATGAGTCTTACAAAGTTTACAAAATTTGATTTCACCCGTCTTTTTAAGGCGTATAACTGCCTAGAAATAGATCTTGTTTTTTTTTTTTTTTGATAAATAGGAAAATAAATAAATAAACAGGCCATAAATATAAAACTTAGAGATATATACTCCCTCTATTTCTTGATATATGGTGTTTTTTAGTTTTTATTATATAATATAAAGTGCTTTCAAATATCAATGCAAAATTTAAATATATTAAATAGTTTATGGCCACTTATGTTCTGCAGTTTTTTTTCTTGATTGGTTAGATTGTCTTAGACTAATTATTAAATAAATTTATTGTAAAACCTAATAAATTTTCTTAACTTATATACTTTCACTCAAAACACCATATATATTAGAAGGGCCTTATTAAGAAACAGAGAGAGTATTTTCAAAAAAAAAAAAAAACTTAGAGATATATACAAAAATTAAAGTGTCATAATAGTAAAAGGGAACGAGTAAATACGAACATCTTGAAAATTGTGAACAATTTTGGACCATCGACCTAACGTCATTTATTCGTGTGGACCCTTTTTATTTTGTTACTTGAATGAATACATAAAACTAGGGGAAAAAGACTAAACATAACAAAACAAATTTTATGTATTTATAAACGTAAAATTATTCCAAATTTTGGTTCACCCTATAAATATGCCGGACCGAGTGATTCTCAAGTCAAAAGACAATGTGAAAACATGGAGTTTAAAAATTAGTCATTCATTATTTACAAAAAAAAAAACTGGAAAATATACGGCGACAAAGAGGGATTAAAGAATTTACCAGAGGAAGAGACAACAAAAATAAAAACCAGAAAAAGAAGAATATCAAATATGGGATCTGATGTAAAGAATAAAGACCATAAGGATACATAAAGAACAAAGTGATTTCGACCCAAAAAAAAAAGAACAAAGTGATTCATAGCATTATTATATTATATGTTCAAAATATTGGTTCAATAAACGAATGCAATTTTAAATTAGAGTGGCTATTGCATGATTACTACTGCTAGGAGCAGTAAGTCTGAAATGTTAAGCAAGATTTTCCACTTTACCACGACTTTCTGTTTTTAGTCAAACGAACATTTCGATCTTTTGCCCATGCCTCCTAATTTACAATACTAAAACTATGAGGGTATATAATTATAATCAGTGCTATTTCTTTTTTACATGACTACTGCAATTTCATCTCAAGTATGGTGAGCTTTTATTTGGTTCAGTGGTTGGATATAATAGACTTTGAATGGATAACAAAATAAATGCAGAAAAATGCAGTTAATCTATATATAAAATAATCTGCTCTTTTTACCATTTACAAATTTTATGCAGAACGAAAGATATTAATATAAAACTAATAGATCTGCATGCAGATCTTTAATCTTCTAAAAATAAAAGAAAAGTAATTTTTTCCAAAACTGCTGTAAAATAGTAGCTGTTCACCCAATTCTACATGCAGATTTTATTTATTTTATTTATTAATATTTTTTAGTTTGCTTAAAATGATCTGTATTATATGATTTATGCATCATTTAAAGCCTATATATGACTGTAAATTCTAGAATAGATAAAAGATACAGAAATATATTTACAAATTAGGAGAAACACTAATATCTCGTTTGTGATGTGAATTGAATAGTTTACTAGGGTGTATGTGGATTTGAATAGTTCATCATATTCTCGAACTACGTGTGAATGTGTGACGCAGCAGATATATATCGGCTATGAAAATCACTTATGTATATGTCTTAAGAAAACTGTAATATACCATCCAAACCATTGCTATATCATTGATTAAAAAGGTAATTTCAAGTTAATATACTTCTAAGATAAGTTAAATCCATAAATTTATAAAATATTCAAATTTCGTCTTTTTAAAACATATCGAGTATTAATTCCAGGTTCTATATTCGCGAAATATTGTAGGGCCATAATTAATAGTAACTTCTGTTTAGTTATATAATTCACATGCAGGCCATGACAACCTCGAGAGTCGAAAGTCTTGGCAAAAAAAAAAAAAACAAGAGAGAGTCTAATTTAGTTAATGTTCAACGATGAATTAAACAAAAAGAATTATCTATGTGATTTTGGGTAAATAAACGTGTAATTTAAATAATTATATAGTCATCCCCAAATTTCTAATTAAAGTAAATTGAGTATTACTGACCAAACGAGTATTTACGAAGGTTTGGATACTAAGATTTATCAAAAGTCAGCTGCAAATAGTTAGCCAAAAAAAAGTTTTTTTAAAAAAAAATTCTCTTCCTAATATATAAACAATCACATCTTATTTTATTTGTTGGTTACTAACGTAAAGCAAATTTTTTCCTTGCAAACGACATTCGTTTATTCATGAAAGTTAACCTACTTGATTTAATATTACTTTTATGCTTGTCTCACTGCTTCAGTACTCTCCCCACCACTCTCTGACACATTTTATCTCTCTAAAAATTGTGTAAATTTGATGTCTGATAGTGCAAGCAAAGCAATCACCCATGACCTTTAATTTTCTTCGTTTCTCCCCTACTCTGGATAAAATTTATTTTGGAGTACAAAAAGCTAGAATTATAGTTAGGTTATATATCTTCTGTTAAACACATTTTTAAAGAAACCATATGTATTTGAAACAGTTAGATTAGAATTTATTCGTATAATTAATATAATACTAACAAAACTGCTGACATAATTAAATGCTGTTGTTTTCTAATTGTCCGTAGAAAAAAATGGGAGGGGCCGAGGGGAGGAGAGGGAGAGAGAGTGAAAGGTTGAAAATATCTAGTTTGGTTTTCTCTCTCTTGCTTTATTAGTCTTTAGGCTTTCACTACTAATACCCTAAAGCCCTCTTAGTTTAAGACATTGCCTTCACATCCAAAACCCAAATGCAAATCTTTGTCTCCTCTCTTCCTTCAAAGGTTTTTTCATTACAAAACCCCTAAGTATCTAATCTGTTTTATCTCTCTTAAGGGTTTCTATTTGGCTGATGCTGACTATCTTCAACAAAGTTCTGAACTTTTTGGAAGCCTATTAAGATCAAAGTCTACTGCTCTTAGTTGTGCGCGGGTATGTGTTCCTCAGTTCAATCATCAACAACTTAAGTCAGTTTACTTTCATAGCCAGTCTTAACTTCTCTCTCCCTCTCTATTTAATTTATCATCAAGATTTGGGGAGAAAAAGAGATTGATAATCAAAGAACAGTTGTTTTTATGATCCATTTCTTATTTTCTTTTTAACTCATCACCGTAAACCTCACTTACATTGAAGTCGAAGACTTCTTTTGAAGTGCGTTTGTCAGCTTTTTATCGAGCAGGCTTGCAATAAGAGTTTTTTTTTCTCCATTAATTGTATTTTTCTGTATTCTTCCGTTTTGTCCTCTAATTTGTGATTTTCTAAACTTTGGGTTCTTCTTTTTCAGTAAACTCATTTAAAATGGTTTCCGAGAGTTGTTTCTGAAAAAGTGGACATTTTCCAAGAATTCCAAGAATACTCATTTAAGATTTAAATCAAGAAAGTATCCACCTTCAATAGTTTATAATCATTTTTCTGTTAATTATTCTTCTCCAATTGTTTTGTTTTCTCCTTAGCTAGTCTCTTTGTCTCCAAACCAAGAAACAATTTGCAACTAAAAGAAAACTTTTTGCAGAAGACCCAATAAAAAGATGGAAATTACAAGTCAAGATCAAGATCATGATATGCCCATCCCATTAAACACTACATTTGTTGGTGGTGGTGGTGGTGGTCATGGTCACATGATCCATCATCATCATGATCATCATGTTGCTAATTCTGCTCCTCCAACTCACAACACTACTACTCAACCACCGCAAATGCCGTTACAGGTTAATGGTCATGGCAACAATCATGATCATCAACATCATCATCAAGATCCTCATCATGTGGGTTACAACGCCATCATCAAGAAGCCTACGACAAAGTACAAGGAGTGTCTCAAGAACCATGCAGCAGCTATGGGAGGCAATGCCACTGATGGTTGTGGAGAGTTTATGCCAAGTGGTGAAGATGGCTCCATTGAAGCTCTCACGTGCTCAGCTTGCAATTGCCACAGAAACTTCCATAGAAAAGAAGTTGAAGGCGAAACAACCGCCACCGCCATTTCCTCTTACCACCAAACGCCTCCACCGCGAAAACTCATGCTCAACCACCATAATATCAGATCAGCCATGCCTCACCAAATGATCATGCCAATAGGAGTTTCTAACTACCGGTATATGCATAACTCGGAGTCCGATGACTTTATGGAGGAAGACGGGGTAACCACCGCGTCTAGACCGCTACCGCACCCGCCGTACAACCAGAAGAAGAGGTTTAGGACGAAGTTCACGCCGGAACAGAAAGAGAAGATGCTGAGTTTTGCTGAGAAAGTTGGGTGGAAGATACAAAGGCAGGAAGATTGTGTTGTTCAAAGGTTTTGTGAAGAAATTGGAGTGAAGAGGAGAGTCCTTAAGGTTTGGATGCACAACAACAAACTCCATTTCTCCAAGAAGAACAACAATAACAACATTAACCTTGAAGACAACGAGAACGACAAGATCAACAATCTTAACAATCATGTTGATCTGTCCGGTAATAACGACCTCACTAAGATCGTACCATGATTTAATATTAATTATGCTGTTGTTTATGATTTGATTATGATTAGTCATCGTTATGTTAGTTACTAGGGTTTCAATATTATTTTCTAGTTGGTGTGTTTATATATAAACTCGTTTTGCTATCTGATTAATGCCATATTAATGATTATAATATATCTCTTCTTTTCTGGTCCATGTAGTGTCTTTTTATTTTCCCTTTTGGAAGTTATATATATTAAACTTGTTGTCATAAATGTAATACCAGTCGTATTTTATATTTTCTTCTTCTTTTGGGTATTTGAGGAAAGCTAGTTTGGTTATATCATTTTGAATCATTAGACTTTTTGCAATTCGTGATCATTGTTTTCACAAAGCCTGCATGCAAGATAAGTTATATACGTATTTCACTAACTGCATGACTTCTGAAATCGGTGTAAATATCTAGAATAGCGAACTACAACTGTTTTGTGGTTGTAAATTGTAATCAATTTAAATTGTAATCAATTAAGTAGTTTTCTTCATGTCTTAGATTGAAAATGGTGTTACTAGTTAGAACTATAACTTGGTTAATCCGAAGTAGACTAGAAGTCTATAAGTACAGATGAAAGTTTTATTTACAGTACTTTCTAAAAAAAACAGATGAAACTTTTATTAACTTCCGGCCGGAGTAGCTAGAGGCTTTTGGCATTTTCAAATATTCTTCTTCTTCTTCTTTTTTTCTTTTTGTATTTACAAACCAAATCTATATATTATTATAATTAGAAATAAAAGACGAGTTTCACGTTGACTAAATGAAGTGTGGCCAAGATATGCTTTTTATTTTGCTCTTGGACTGATACAATAACAATCATATAACAAAATTTAAAGAAAGAATCAAATAAACAGTTTCTACTACAAAAAAAAAGTTTCTACTAATAGAGAGCTGAAGAGTGTACTCGCGAGTTGTAAGTCACGTCCTCTTGTGAATGACGTATAAGGTGAGTAAATATGCAGTTGGTGTCACAAAGTGATCACATTTATTAACCCTCTTCTATATTACGTATGTTCAATAATTAGGTATTTCCACTTTTTAGGTATATTATAAATTAACAATTAATTAATGTAATGAGCTATTGCATAAATAAATATTTGTCGTTAAGATGTTCTGTTCTTTGTTACACGTCACATATATCAATTTCCGTTGGTTTCTAGAATAAGTTTTTCTATATTTTCTTTCTGTATAGAATAACTTACATGCCTCGCATGTGTTATTTGTTTAATGCATTCACCAAGCTCATTCATTTTTCCTCTTTTAGTCGATATATAATCGTAAGAATGCCAATTCGATATATATATATATATTGTTATTTTCAGTTCAGAATTTTTTTTGTTGACACTTTTTTTTTATTGTGAAAATTTTGGTCCATAATAAATTTTTGGGGGTAAGTTGTTCATAATACAGCCTTCAAGGCATAAATCACCTATCCAAAATGAAATTGAATTAGTGACATAGATAGTTGACATTGCGAGATCAAGTCAACTACTTATTCGTAATTGGAGTTTAAAAACTGATCTAATTGATTCTCCCTTATTTGATTTAGATGCATGAAATATTATGAGCAAATATTCCATGTTGCCTAATGCTGCGTTTTAATTGACTGCTTTTATCGTTATTACTTTTTTTTGTTCAGTTTATTTTGTCCACCATTACACTCACACATCGAACCATATTTTATGTATTAGCTTCGTTTTTCTCTCACGACTTATAGGATGCAATTTTGAAGGCATACAATCGCTTGTTTTAACATTTTCTTTATTTTTTAATTGTGGTCAATATTTCGTTTGCTGCAGAAAGAAAAGGGAGAAATGAACAGTGACTTTTATAATTTTTATTTTGTTTGAATCATAGTGAAATCCACATCGATGTAAATAAGTGGGAATACTTTTTACGTTTAGGGTGAAATAACTGTGTATGCTAATTTTAACTTTCAGAGAGGTAGAAATCCCCAAACAAGAAACAGGAGTATTATCCTATCGATATATGATAGACAAGGATCGTGATACATATAAGTACTAAAAACAACAATAACTCTCACTTTGTTTTTGATAAAACAATAAATATTTTGCAATCTGCATTCAATTTTTTTTTTTACGTCAAGTAATTATTTTTATATCTAATCGTGCTAAAAGAAAGGACTGAAATGTGTAGGATGGAGAGTCGTCACTGTTACATTTATTATTGGAGTAAATAAATAAGAAAATATGATATTCTGAGCCTATTTATCATGTTATGTGAAGGAAACTCCATTAATGTAGTTGAAAATAATGTCCCCTCTTCTTCCTACTGAAAACTTTGTGATTGTAATCACATTACCTGTTCAAAACAACCCTACAGATTCAATAAAGACTGAACGATCGAGCCCGGATTAGTAACTGAGATCTATAACTGTTATGCTTAGCTTATTGTCTAACAAGTGTTTGAAATCCGATTGTCACAGGTTTCCAATTTCGACTAATTAAAAAAAAAACAAATCTCTTTGACTCAAAATATTATGGACCGTGGAGACTTTCACTCATATGTTACAAAAATATATTCTAAATTTATCTACCTTAAGTAAGAGTTTGTATCGAATAATCTTCTGCGTCATTAATGAATTAAAATCACTTAAAAAGCAACAAGACTTTTAAAACATAGACTTGAACCAGATGAGCCATGGGAATTTGGAGAAGTATTCTTGGCCGAAAATGGTGTAAAATTCAGTTGAAAACAGAAGACGTTCCTCCAATAAAAATAAATTAATTTCGTAGCAAAACATCTATAATTTACAATGCATTCTAATTGGTTGATCAGCAAAGTTAAATAGTAACAAGAAATTACAATGTTCATTGATATTAAAGAAAACAAATTAATCTATAAAATAGAGACTAAACTTTCGAAATAGCAAACAAGAGCTCCAATAGATGTATGATGTATGTAGCCGTGAAAACTAGATCATACGATTTGGTTTCGGGATCATGTACCACCATTGGTTTCCTTTTTCGTATATCCATTAATATATAGAAAACAATAACTTATTACATTTAGTCAATATTGGACATCACTAAAAAGGCTTTTAGCTTTGCTAGAATATATGTCGGAGAAAGAGTTGTCGATGCCTAGGTGGAGGATATTAGGACCTCTTGAACTCTGACAATAACATCGATTGTCTTTCTTGAAAGTGTCGGGATTCAATTGTGGTTTCCATTGCGTCGATACAATGACTTTAATTTTCTCGAGAATCTGCTCCACTACGAATGAGATATATATCCATTCCATGCATGCTGAAACAATGTTTCTTCGACTTTTGTGTTGTTTTAAATTGCGATCTCACCATTGATGAAATATCAGTATTTTCAGATGATAAGCAAAAGGAAAAACTGTAAGTCCGATTCTAATTTCAACCACTTCTCTTTCCTTTACTCTTTTTAATTTATGAATATCATAATCTTCTACTAATATCTATTTCTGTTTTACTCCTAACAAAATCTCTTAGTTTCCATTATTCTCTTACTTTCACCAAAACAAAATGTTTTACAACATTCTTCAAAAAAATATCCAAAAACTATTAAGTTTCAAAGTCTAACCCAAATACCCACACTCGGAATTCCACGGTGGACCACGAACATCATATAATACCCAGGTGGTGCCACGTAGGAGTTAGTGGGCCCATCCACATCAGCTTTGTACGCGAAAACAGATAACTGAGCCACGCGCCTCACGCGCAGGACCAGCAATCTCTGGTTCATCGCCGTCGAGTGCGTGCTGAACGACGGAGCCACGAGCCGCACCGAGACTTCTCCGTTGAACATACCGAACGCCGGAATCACGAACGTAACGGAAAACGCCTTCCCATAAAGCATGTTTCCGGCCAGCTCCACCGTGAGAATCGTCGGCCTCACGCCCGCGTTCTGCGGATCGAGGTAACGCGGGAGATAGGCCTCGAGACTGAGCTCCGTCGGGTACGGTCTCGCCGTGAAATTGTAATTCCGGTGAGGATTGCTTCCTCCGACTAAGACTCTCCCGTCGGGAAGAAGAAGAGACGCCGAGTGGTACATTCTAGGGATTCGAGTTGGGGCGAGGATTTCGAATCTCCGGGTCGGGTCAGGCTCGTCGGGTAAGTATAGAATCGGGTTGAGAACAGCGTTTGTGGCGTCTTCCCAACCAGCGGTTCCATTAGCCGCACCGTTGATGATCAAAACGTTACCGTTTGGTAATAGCAGCATATCAGGCATTACACGTGGCGACGGCATCTGCTCCATGACCCATTGCGGATTCCGGTCGGTCACTTTCAATCTCCCGCACGTGCGAGACGACCCGACGAAGATTTTAGGGATCGTCCTCGCCGCTTTTAAGAAAGCTCCCGGCGGAGCACCGCCGCAGACCATAACTTCCGCCGCTATCTTCGATCGGTTATTTTCTCCGGTGAGAAAGAGAGGGAGGAGCACGGAGGAGCCAGTGCTGGGGTAATTCCGTTTATCGCCGCCGGGAATCACCGGAAACTCTTTGACGATTCGGTGATTGACGAAATCGAACAAAATCGATCTTCGATTGGCGAAGATGAAGAGATTCCCGTCGGGGAGAAGATGAAGAAACGGATAAAGATTGTTTTCCTCCTTCGGGTCTCTCGTTTCCGCCAAGAACCTGAGATAGAAAACGGATTTTCCTGGATTCTTGGGGTAAAATTCGTAGGAGAAGGCTCTTCTTCCGCCGACGATGATAATCCGGCCGTCGGGAAGAATCTGATTGGTGGAATACCACCGGCGAGAGGAAAGATACGCTCTGTTCTCAACCCAGTCACAAGACACGCTTCCACCGACGCCGTCGCAAGGTGTGAATACACGTACAGCTCGTTCGCCGACGCCGTAACCGCCGGTCTGGATCAAAGAGCCTGAGGCGTTTAAGGAGCCGGAGGAGCACCACGTGTCGTAACGGAGAGTGAGCGCGCGAAAGGTGTTCGAAGCGACGTCGTATAGGAGGGAATGAGCAGAGCAGTCGAAAACGGTGGCGTTTCGGCACATTTGAGGAGGGAGAGGGAGATTCGAAGGGCCATAGTCCGTACGGTCAAAGATGACGACTTTGTTGTTGTGGAGGAGTTGCATGTGCATCGCCGATATGCCTACACTCGGCTGCAGGAGATCCCACCTCCCGCCGGCGAGAATCGCTAACGGTGAACGTGGGAGGAGCAAATCCGAAGTGGAACAGAGGAAGAAGGAGAAGAAAGATAAAACGAGTGCGTATAGGTTCTTCTTGAATCTTTCTTCTTTCATATTCGTTTTCTTCTTTTTTTTTCAGCTCTGAGTCTTCTTTCTCCGGGACAGTTGAAGCTTCTTTGGGTAATTATTGTCTTTCTTGCAAATAGGTAGGAGAAGAAACATTTATGGTGTTTTCTTTTAGCTGGTGAAATGTATAATCACAGACTCACTGTGCTACGTACATAATGATTTATATCATAAGGGTCAAGAATGATTTATTGCTTATGAGATGTGCAAATAAGTTGGTGAATTTGGATCTGTATTATTGATCACGGACCATCTTCACAGAGGTAAGAATCTGGCATTTCATCAACTTGCTGTGTGAACTATTTCGGATCCGTATGCCTGAGCTCTTAAAAAGAAAGAATTTATCACCAAAGAAAAAAAAACTATTTCGGAGATCCACTTTGCATTTTTTTGTTCTGTTTTCTGTTGGGGGGAACAGAGAGTCCCGCCATAATACAGTTATGTCAAAATTTACATCGAAAATGTAAAACCACGAAAAACAATGCTATAGTATTACTTGCGAAGAAAGAAAGGCTGCTATATCCCAAGTCCAAGGTAGACAAATTTCAAACAAACCTAAACGAAGAAAAACCTGCAAACACAATATAGTAAACATAACAAATAAAAAAATAAACTTGAAAGATTGTTTCTTTTTTAGTTAACAAAAAAAAAAAAAAGATTGTTCATTTTTTAGTTATAATCTAAGCTTGGAGACTATCTCAACAATGCCTCTAATATTCAGGTTTTGACAAACCAAATCAATGTGATCACCGAAAAAATAATGTCATTAATGGAATACCAAGACCGTTTCTAATAGCACTGATCGAACCAACGATCGTCAACAACACATCGGTAAGAATCTGAGAAAGAAAATAGTTTGTAGAAAGGTAAGGTCATCGTCTTCTCTTCGATTCCCTTCTTCATCTCCTTATGTGTGGGGCTTTTTGAATGAACATGACTTTTCTTGAAATTAGATTTAGTGACCATTGACCTGGATTTGCTTAGAGAAATCTTATTATATAAGCTTTAATAGTGTATTACTGTATTTTAAACCTTAAATATCATAGTTTTTTACCACCAAAAAACATGCATAGTTCTAGAATAAACAGGCCGAATTAGTCGATAAAAAGTAGGCCTGGTTATTGATATTTTTTTTATTTAGAATGTAGAGCTACTTGTTTTGGGTTATATATAATATATATCTCTGAGTTTGTCGATGTGAGGATTTGTAATTAGTAACTTAGGTCAGGTTGATTCGATAAAGAGGTTTTAGATTTTTTGTTTTATGTACACAATGAAAATTTCGTGCTATGAACACGATGAACACGATGAGATATTAGCAAATCCATTAAATACAATATAAAAGTATTCTATCTCGTCCAATACTATATATATATGTAACTTGTGAATAATGAAAGGAACAGAAAGTTTTCCGTATGCAATTCTGACATGGTATCAAAGAAAAGTTGAAATGTTGATGGTCATATGAATTCATAATTTCAAAAGTTTGTGTGGTTAGGTCATACAAAATTT
Organism: Eutrema salsugineum; assembly: GCF_000478725.1. NCBI lineage: Eukaryota > Viridiplantae > Streptophyta > Magnoliopsida > Brassicales > Brassicaceae > Eutrema > Eutrema salsugineum. The sequence continues at coordinate 10,530,939 of NW_006256612.1, forward strand.
AATTTTAAATGGAGTATGAAGATGTCAAAATATATTAGATGATCATAACTCAAAAATATAAATAAAAAGAAAATCACACAAACACATACCTTGTATAGTGCTTTCCATAGACACTTTTTATCATAATCTGTGAAAAGGTCTTTGTGAATTCTCATCCATGAGCACAAACCCATAGCATGTGTTTAGTTATCAACACACTAAGATCAATGAATGAGTAATTTGTTAATTTTACATGAATTAACTTTTTGGTTTAAACAACAATGATAAATTAGTACCGGTTTACAAGATGCTTCCTTAGTAATAAAATCAACCATTGTCGAATTTGGTAACTCGCACAATGATGATCACTTTTTTTTTTCACTTTCGCTCAGTCTTGATTGGAAGTATAGCACAGCTGAAAGAAAGTTGTCTACATCAAATAGAGCCCATTGGTTTTTTCTTTAAACAATCATCAATATTTGTGTAATTTGAGTTCTGATTATTAAATTTTGTGGGATGTTGATCAAAAGTTAATCAATATCTCAATGATTACTAGTATGATTAATTAATTGGAAAAGTGATTAAAAAGTGTTATAATCAATCTTCCTCAAAATGTACAAAAGTAGAACAAAATATAATAAAATTTAAAGGACATGTCATCAATTCTATTTAAATGTGAGATTTACAACAATCGTTAAATATTTTTATCCTTATCCAAATTTGAAGAAAAATGGTTTATTTTTGTCCATATAAAGAATGTATAGAATTAACTAATGATTAGAAATACCTAACAGATTTTCTTCCATCTTATTTGCTTCATTCGAGGAAAAAATGATAAAAATTTATGTTGATGATGAGGCAGAGTTGAATCTTCAAAGGCTTGAGCATATAATTTACCACTGATGATAATCCCATCAAATCACATGATTATCTTTTTTAACATGAACTACTGACATAGAGAATTTTACTTTTAGTAAGAGTGTGAAATCCATATAAACCAATTTATTCTGAGCTCTGATTCGATTTGATCAACTGAATACAAATTCAAGTTATTTATATTTTGTTTTGTATACAAGCAAGCTAAAATTAAATCTTCTTTAAAACTATCAAATTCTGGAAGAAAAACACTGACTGCAATTTTTCTTCTTTTTTTTCTGTTAAAGAAAACATATAACTGAACACATATTGAACATTAAAAAAAAACACTCCAAGGCAAATGATAATAACTTGAGACTTCACTAAAGCACCACAAGAAACACAAAAAGAATAATGAAATACAACTAGACTTCCCTTCAAACTCAGACGCAGATTGATCATCAGGAACTTCCAATAGCTGAAAGTAAAATATATCACAGTAAATTGAGATGTGGTTCAGTGAAACAAATGCAAATGATAATACTTGAGACTTCACGAATGCACTGACTCATATATTTTTTCTGTATACAAGCAATCTAAAATTAAATATCTTCTTTAAAACTATCAAATTATGGAAAAAAAAAACACTGACTGCAATTTTACTTCTTTTTTTGTTCTGTGAAAAAAAAACATATGACTGAACACATATTGAACACATATTGAACACCCCACACAAAAAAACATATTGTGATCTTTCGATTATTATTTTCACTAGTTTGGAACCTTGAATAGTTATTTTGAGAAATTATGTAAACCTTTGTAATGTCTAGTTAGTAAAAACCAAAAATAGCTTACCTAAAGTTTTAAAGGTGCTTACTGAAATATCCCACAATAGAAGGACAAACAAAGGCATCTGAAACCTAAAATTGGGTTTAAGGAGATATAACCCAAGAGACTAACCAATGGCTGCCTAATCTCGGTTAATTCTTAATCCTCCATTGACCCTTTTTATCTCCCTCTCTCTCCATTTCCTTTTTATTAAAGAATTAAGTGATTCAAGGTTTTACCGATCTGAGAACAACAACCTCCGCTCAAGGTTTTGCCGGAAAAATAAATTTCAGCGGCTTTGATCGCCGCATTTGCAAATGGCAGCAGCATTTTTGAATACTGGCTGCTACGTTTTCGTCTTCTCCTTGTCGTTATTAGCCACATTCGCTCCACAGGGTCGAGCCAATGTTGCTGTCTTCGACAACTACTGGACGCAGCGTCAAAGCGATGCATTGAAACAAACCATGGACTCTTACGATCCTAATCCGCTAAACGTCACCAATCACTTAAATCACCATGTCGCTCTGTGAGTTTTTGTCTTTGTTAGGTCAAATATTAACATAACTTCTTAAACAAGCAACCTAATAAAACAAATCCAATTCTTCTTAACAGAGCAGTGGACGCCACGGAAGCAATGAACAGCACAAGGAGAGAGCTTTCGCAGGTGAAAAGTGGTAGGAAAACGCAAAAAAGCAGTGGAAAATGCGTAGCTTATAACCCGATAGACAAATGTTGGCGATGCGACCGTGATTGGGAGAAAAACCGGAAGACACTAGCGGATTGTGTGCTCGGATTCGGCCGGAGAACCACCGGAGGAAAAAACGGACCGTTCTACGTAGTCAACGATGCTTCAGACAACGATCTTGCCAACCCTAAACCAGGAACGTTAAGGCACGCGGTGACCAGAGATGGACCGCTTTGGATCATATTCGCCAAAAGCATGATCATTAAACTGCAACAAGAACTGATGATAACGAGCGACAAAACGATCGATGGACGAGGAGCTAGGGTTTACATCATGGAAGGTGCTGGACTAACGTTGCAGTTTGTGAATAACGTGATCATACACAATATATATATCAAGCACATTGTTCCTGGGAACGGTGGGTTGATCAGAGACTCTGAGCACCATATAGGGCTCAGGACAAAAAGCGATGGTGATGGAATCAGTTTGTTTGGAGCAACCAATGTTTGGATCGACCATGTCTCGATGACGAGATGTGCAGATGGTATGATCGATGCAATTGATGGCTCTACTGCTGTAACCATTTCCAATAGTCATTTCACCGACCACCAAGAGGTAAAAATATACTCTGTTTTTGTTCATTCAAACCCTAAACATCATGTGAAGTTTCGTTTGTAACAATCAAGTCCTCTGCTTTTTAAAGCCCTTGTTTTGAATTTTATGAGAGAGCAGGTGATGTTGTTTGGGGCGAGGGACGAACACGTGATCGATAAGAAAATGCAGATAACGGTTGCGTTTAACCACTTTGGTAAGAGACTGGAACAGAGAATGCCTCGTTGCAGATTCGGAACGTTCCATGTGGTGAACAATGACTATACGCATTGGGAAATGTATGCAATTGGTGGAAACATGAACCCTACAATCATTAGCCAAGGCAATCGTTTCATTGCTCCTCCTAACGAACAAGCCAAACAGATTACAAAGAGAGAGTACACACCATTCACTGAATGGAAATCTTGGAATTGGCAATCAGAAGGAGATTACTTCCTCAATGGAGCTTATTTTGTTCAATCAGGCAAACCAAATGCGTGGAGCCCTAAACCGAAAAACCCGTTACCTAACAAGTTTGCGATTCGACCTAAACCAGGAACGATGGTCCGTAAACTCACCATGGACGCAGGAGCACTTGGCTGCAAACCGGGTAAAGCATGCTGATTGAAATTACCATTTTGCCCCCTTCCAACAAACACACATAACAAAGCTTTTGCTCTGTTCTTTTGCTCTGTTTTTGCTTGTTGTTCAAGAAAAATAGAGAGAGAAGAGGAGAGGAGAGGAAAAGCAAAAGAGGCTGTTCTTAATTATGTTTGTAATCAAAGAATACATAATGCGCAATTTCGGATTATTATTCTTATTAGGATTCAAGTTCCTCTTTTTTTCTGCGGATTAAATCTGTTTACAGTCTCCTCCCTATACTTTGATTGAATAGACTCCCCTAAATCTCTTGTTTTGTCTCATGCATTAGGTCTTCAGGTCTTTCTTTATTGTTCATGATCACTATTCCCAGTAAGTTGTATTATTGATCTAACTGTATCACATATATCAATTTTCAGATTATAATGACACACATAATTATTAGCCTAATCAACAACGTTAATCTATCTTTCTAAAACCAACTAGTACTCCATAATAATGACAATTAAAACAATTAAAACTGCAAAAACTTGGACAAGATCAATTAAGAACCATTTAATGAATGATATATGTAGAATTAAACCATCTCAAACAACAGTTAGAAGTTGTGAAATTACAATGTTCAAATAAAGATAACACTCAATTTTCTTGACTAGAGAATAAACTCTGGAAATAATAGGATCTACCTATGAAAGTTATATCAGAAGATTTGGTTTTAAGGATCATGTATCACCAATGGTAGCAATCCACCATATGTTCCCAATCCCACATCAAGTAAAAAACTACATTGATTGTATGGTTTTGTGGCTTGTCGTGTGTGCGAGTAATGTGTTCCCAATGCTTTGACGATACAGGTTCTTTCGTTTTTTGGATTGTAGATTATATGTGAAAGTTAGACCATTATGCTATTATGTACATAAGAGACTGAATTCATAAAAAAGAGAATTCGATAAACATAATTACAGTGAGACTAAACAAGCTTCAAATTGATTATATAGCCCTATAATAGTAGCGTGTTTGTTCTTGGTGGTGGTTATAAAGCTACAAACTGCTAGATATCTATGATAATACGCATCGACAATAATCAAACACGGGACCCACCGTCTGTTCGTGATGGTCGTTTGTTGATGGTTTGTTGATTAAGAGAGCTTAAGATGGTTTGTTACTTGTTGCTAGCGGAACTATTTTGCAATTGTCGAAGCTTGTCCATGAAACCTACGGTTTCTTAGGCCAAAAATACGGCAACTTTCTTACATTTCTTGATACAAAACCAAATTCGATATATGTTTCTTTTTCTCTTCTAGGATGGTCTCAAGCTGTTTTTTTTGGTATCTAGTTCAGATACCAAGACAACTCCATGTGAGAACAAGAAATGGTTTAAGAGTTTTGTTCTTCTTTGGCCTGAGAAGTTGTGTTACCATATCTGTGTATTTTCAGATTTAATCTTTCATCGTTTCTTGCAAAGTTATTATGTATTAAAACGTCTTTCATTTTAGTTTCATATGGACCCGTTTTGGAAGTTCGTTGTTTACTATTCCAAACGAGTATATAGAGGCTGGGTTTTTGGTCTTTGTAGTTTTCATCTTTCATTAGCAAAGGTATACCACATTGATGCCTAAATGAGGAGTACATTTTTCTGTTTTTTTTTTGGTATTACGTGAATGTTGAAGCGTGGTATCTCCCTAAAAGAGCTTATCTCTCCAATCTCTTTTTTTTTTTATCTCTTATTAGAACACAAACTCTTACTCATTTTTATCTATAATTAGTTAATTAGATAATAAATCAACTTTTCACGAGGTATTCTTTTATTTTGTTTTTGGTAGATGAATTTTCCTAAAGTTATATATTTGGACGAACACTTTTTTGAAAAGTGTTCAACTTTCCAGTTTGTTAGATTCGTTCATTAATTCCAAATCTCTTCCGCCTTCATTCCTTGGTTTCCTGTCCTTATAAATTTTTAGCTATCTTTTTTGCCTTTTTTCAGTCCTATTATTTTATTTTCGGTATACATTTTTTGTGTGGATTCTCCATGTTTTAAAAGTTTCTGGTCTGCCCTGTTTTTGTTTGTGTATACAAAGTTTGGATTACTGCCTCTAGAATATGGTTTAAATGAAGAGGCAGAACATGCAGCGCTTGTGCAGGTATGTCTCGGTATTGTTTGATATTCACCACATGAAATCGGGATGAGCATTACATTGTTATGTCTTTTTTTTTCATGTATATGATACTTTTATGTTTTATGATTTTCAGTCACTAGAACATGGTTTAAATGATGAGGCATATTATGGAAAGCTTGTACAGGTATGTCTCAGTATTGTTTGATATTCACCAAATGAAATCTGGATGAGCATTATATAATATACATGTTATGTCTTATTTTTTCATGTTTTATGCTTTTCAGCCACTAGAACATGGTTTAAATGATGAGGCAGAAAATGCAGTACTTGTGCAGGTATGTCTCGGTATTGTTTGATATTCACCACATGAAATGTGGATGAGCATTACATAATATACTTGTTATGTCTTATTTTTTTCATGTATATGATACTTTTATGTTTCATGCTTTTCAGCTACTAGAACATAGTTTAACTGATGATGCAGAATATGCAGCTTGTGAAAGTATGTTTCAGTATCGTTTGATATTCACCACATAAAATCTGGATTAGCATTACATAATATACTTTTTTTGTCTTATTTTTTTCACATGTATATGATACTTTTATGTTTTATGCTTTTCAGCCACTAGAACATGGTTTAAATGATGAGGCATAATATGCAGGGCTTGTGCAGGTATGTCTTGGTATCGTTTGATATTCACCACATGAAATCTGGATGATACTTTACTTGCATCATTACATACAGTTTACTCTTATATTTTAACAACCATATATCAGTCTGTAACCTAACTTCTTTTTACAGAACTTCATAATTCTCTAGGACTTCCAGAAGTAATGAAAATTGGAACACCTGCTCGATGCACTGGATTTCAACCAATTGCTCATTTTTGTGAAATGCCTCAGCAATGCAGTAGACATACCTTAATGCGTTTCTCATCAAACTGAAGTACCTGTCTATGTGCATTGCTGATTCGATGTCTGAAGAAGAGAAGTTAAGCCATTGCCAAAGCTTCACTGATGGCGAAAAACGAATCATTGTCACCACCACCAACATGCCGGGAATAAAGAGAAAGAGAATTAACATCGTCATAAACTACGATACTCCTCTCTGTGCTAAAAGTTATCACAAACTGGTACAATCATATATATTACATTCGTCTCTTCTACTGACTGGGACGTGGCTGTATTTTAAGATGTGTTTTTTGTTTTGTTTTGTTTAGGTGGACTCTACCAAGTTGGTTATAACATTCGTCTCGTCATCTGCTGACTTTGAAGTCATTAGTGATATTGAAGAAATTTCTGATCTACTTCCACAATTGATGCCAAAATTTACATGAGGTGAGAGGATCATCTTACACGACAACATGGTACATACTTTGGGCTTTTCTTTGTGAAGTACTTTGGAGATCACTTTTGCATTTTTTCTCTTCAAATTCTGTCTGTTACAAACTTACAACTGTAATTACTTGGATGGCAAGAACAAGGGCTTCTTGTTATACATATATGGCCGAGTTTATACTCTGTTTGATACCAGCTGATTCGACCCTTTGGGCTTTTGGGTTTAGAACAAGGGCTTCTTGTATTACATACCTGTTCTATACATATAGACATATAGTCATTTCACCAACCACCAAGAGGTAAAATAATATATACTCTGTTTTTGCTCATGCAAACACAAACACCTCTAAGATTCTATAGACTATAAAATCCTGAATTAATACCTTTTTTAAAACCCTTGTTTTGAATTTGATGAGAGAGCAGGTGATACTGTTTGGGGCGAGGGACGAACACGTATCTTTTTATTTTGTTTTATTTACTTTTTCTTTTAAGGAGATTCTCTTTATTCTTATTTTCACTTGAATAGATGCTAACCAATAATATTGAACCTATTAAAAAATTTTAAAAACTTAAAAAATTATCTATATGTAAATCTTGCAAAGAAAAGGTTTCTAAGTTTTTCTCAAAAAATTTAGACTCTAGCCTATGTTTCTTATATTATAACGTGAGCACGGCTCCGGGTGAGGATGCCATATAATTCTAAATTAGTTATATTAAATGGGTTTTGTGGCTTGTCGCAGTGTTTTCCTATGCTTTGATGATATAGGTTCTTCCGTTTCTTGGATTGTAGACTAGATGTGAAAATAGACCATCATGTACATAAGAGACTGAATTCATAGAAACAAAATTCAACAAACATTTGTCACAGTGAGACGGAAGAAGCCTCAAATTGATTATATTGTCCAATAGTAGCCTGTTTGTTCTTGGTGGTGGTTATAGAGCTACAAACTGCTATAATCAATTAGTCTTTTGTATCTATAGGTCACAATAATAACTAAAAGAAATGTGAAGTTTTAATATGCATTGACAATAGTCAAATTTGGGACAAATTTGATGAAATAGCACTTAGTATATTGGACAAATGATACAACCAATTATAGACTAAAAAGCTAAGAATATTTAACCGGAAACTAAATTCAATGTATCTTCTTGTCATCAATTTTTAGCTACAAGTCTACAACACAACAAAAAAAAAGAAGACAAACCCCACTCTCGCTTACACAAATCACATTCTAATTGGGAAGCAAGGAAGAAGCGACATCATCGTTAACTAGAAGCATAACAAGCAAGACTCTGGACCATAACCTTGTCTTGTAGAGTTGCAAACTTGGACAAGCAAACAAACAAAGAATTAAATTATGCATTGACATTAATAATCAAACTTAAGAAACAGAGAACAAACTCGGGAAATAACAAACCGGATCTCCGATGGATTTAGAAGAGAAAGCAGTATCATATGATCTGGTTTCAAGATCATATGTCATCAGTGCTTTGCGTGATATAAAATCATAAAACAGCAACTTCTTCCTCTTCTTCTTCTTCTTCCCACCATCCAAAAGTGCCAGGGGAGAGAGAGCGCATACAAGTGTTGGGATATCAAACCGCCGAGAAATGAAATCCAAATCTATGGTACACATTTGGTCCCATGTTTTATTGACTGCATCAAATGACCATATCACTTGGTTGGAGTACTTCTTCAGGGATACGCACAAGCGGTTGTGGAGATTGCACATGACGATCTCGTTAACCGGAGCATTGGCAAAGGGAGCTTCAGAGAGGACTTGAAAAGCTTCAGTGTGAAGATCAAAAGAAACAACTTTGGTATCTTTGCAGTCCGTGAACCAATGGAGCGACCCATCTACGTACACGGGATCACAGGGGCAACCAACAACACGATAAGGAGCAGAAGGAGTGACATACCTCCAAGCATTGGTGCTAAAGTCGAAAACTTCGCATTTAGTAGCGTTTTCTTGGGCTATTTTTGAAGAGTTGTAGAGCCAGACGGGCTTGTACGTGCCCGTGAATTTGTCTTTACCAAATGCAAGCTTAGAGGGACTGGGCATAAGCTTGAAGTAATTGAATCCTAAGTCGGGAATGAGTTGTTGTAATTGGCACAGAGGAAGACTCCGATTCCATCTTGTGGTGGGAGTGACCACAAAATTGGGTCTGTATTCGACGTAGGTATGGTACAGACAAATGAGACCGTCACAGCTACTCTGGCAAACAAAGTATTCCGTATTTTCCCTAGGAGTAGGGATCTCGACCGAACATGATGAACCCAACACAAGTGTTCTGAAAGAGTTTACCTCGTCAGGATCTGTGGGCACCATGAGAACGTCTGGATCTCCAGATTGCTGACGATGGATCGATTGCCTTTTTTGAAAGAATGGTGATTCGACCGTTGACTTCCATTGACTCGATACAGCTTTGAATCTCAGCAGAGATTTCACCGGAAGCCTCTCCAGGATGCTCTCTACGACTTCTTGTGGCAGGGATTCTATCCTTAAACAATGTTTTTTCGACATTCTTGTCCTGATGAAGAGATACAAAGGCTCATATGTATACAAATACATAGGAAAAAATTCGTAAGGAAAAGGAAAAAATAACAACACTTTCCTTTTCTCTTTCTTGAATCTAAAATTTCAATCAGATTGGAAATTTCTCTATTTCTTTTTGACTTTTAACTAAAATCCGACGTAATTGGATTAAAGAGAACAGATATGCAAAGGCGGGCTGGATTTTACGTAATGATGAAGGTAAATTTCTGGGAGCAGGACAAGCGGAAAGTAAAGCAGCACAATCTCCTTTAGAGAGCGAAGCTCAAGCTCTTTTAATGACTATGCAAAATTGTTGGTCAAAGGGCTATAAACAAATCATTTTTGAAGGAGATTGCAAGAATTGACAAGTCTCATTAACAAGGAATCGCTTAACTTCGGCAGCCATAATTGGATTCGTGAGATTTGGGAATGGAGTAAGAAGTTTGAGAATGTTGAATTTCTATGGTCGAACAGAGAGAACAACAAAGCTGCAGATTTACTAGGGAAATCTTCACTTCCAGCTCATTGTTCTTATGTTTTCCATTTTTATGTTCCGTCTCCTATTACAAATGTAATACTGATTACTTTAGCTTCTTATAATTAATAAAAGAAGTTAAAAGAAAAACTAAAATCCGACATGTTCAAAAAAAAAAAAAACCGACAAAAACGGGACCCACCATCTGATATGGAATACATTGAAAGAAATAGTTTCTTTTTCAACATCGGTCAAGTTGGTGTTTTTAGTTTGTTAGTAAAATAAACTTTAACCTTCGGGTTTAAGTCATAGATTAAAGAGTCAATTAGCTAGAAATACCAAAAACTAGTCAAAATTAGCTAAATAGGAATGATAAGACATAATGTTATATCTACAGTGGTTGGTCGGTATGCCAATTACCATATAGTCCTCCACTGTTTTTTTATTATTTATAAACATTATTTTTTTACGAGATATTATTCTCTCTCATTCTAGTTAAATTTAAGTTATTTAGTTACATAACTTGTTAACAAATTATATATTTTGTTAGCATGATAAGTTCTTATCTTCTAAAAAAGAAATGTTTATTGTCAAATTACTATTCACTATTTAGAGTGTTATTATCATTTACCCTCCGTTCTTTTATTATGATTTTTTTCCATATGAAGTTTCTCTCTCATCATTTTTATTTTGTTAGCATATAAGTTATACAATTACATAACTTGTTATTATGCTATATACTTTGTTAGTATGGTAAAGATTATGTTATCTTGCTAACAATAAATTTACATTAGTAAAGATTATGTTATCTTGCTAACATTATATTTGTATTCGCTAATAATTTATTTATCATTTCTAATATCTTATTTTTATCCGCTAACAATTTATTTATCATCTCTAACATAATATTTGTATTCGCTAACATGTTATGTTTTGTGAATATATTAATTCTTAACTAGAACTATGTTGTTGACAACTATCTATGTTTTAGAGATTAGACATTAGCAGCTATCCAGATTATTTTGAAGGTCCGATAATAATTTATTTAAAGCGATACAAATAAATTTAACATATTAAGAGCTTATGTATTACACTAAAAAAATAATTAACAATGTTCAACAATCTCTTTCTCAATGTTCATCGAGATCTCCGCCTTCAAAAATCTCTTTCTCAATCTCTGATCCAGAATTTTAGAGAAAAAACATAATTTCTAATTTACATCAGCATATATATAATTTTAGCTAAGATACGAAACTAAAATAACTCTGAATTAGATAAAATCAGCAACTATGATTAGTTCTCCTCTGAAAATCGAAATCAAACCAGAAGAAACCCAGTTAAAAGACAAAGAAAGATAAAGAAACAGAGAATACTCTAATGCAATTTCATCATATTGTTTGTAAAATTCGACTAGAAAGTTAAAAGAAATAGAAATTTACTAGAGCTTGAAGCAGCAACCTTCAAAACTGTAAATTATTTTCAGTGTCATTAAAGAAGAAGAGAACTGTTTTACGGTGACATTGAAGAAAAAGAGAGCTGTTTTTTATAGGAAACAAAAGAGAAAATGAAAGACAAATTAAAAGATGAAAGCAGCAGAAATCGAAAGAGTTAGAGAGATGGTATACAAGGGTAAGTGTGTCATATTAAAATATACACAGTGTCTGAATAGTATCTCTTATACATTTACTTTAGATTAAATCTGGTTGACGGTATAGTTCGCCCTAACGGTTTATTCCGGTTTATGCTCCTCCAAAGGCCAAAGCAAACCCAACTTTACAGATGTATGTCAGAGAGGCAAAAGTTTCTAGAAGATCTGTCACTGCTTACGATATACCGTATACGTTGTTTCCGAATCATTGAAGTTTTCATTTTTCACTCATCGCACGGTCAAATCGAGAATCGCCGACCTGATTCTCGAATCGATCGGAACTTCTCTGATCACCGGCGGTCATCGCCGCGACATAAATGTTCGCTTGACGACACTCTTCTCGCCGCGATCTTTGCCTCTTCCTTTTTTCCTCGCCGGCTTTTACTCAACAACGAGATCTGTTTCCACGGTACGTACGTTTTCTTCTGATCTTTTTTTTTGTCTCTTGGATGTTTCTTTGCTGGATCCGTGGATTTACTTTCATCTGAGCTGTTTCTTATCAAGTTTTTAAGCTATTTTTGGTGAATTGATGCGACTTTATGCTGTTTCTAGGTTCAAGTCTTAGTTTTGGAAAGAAGTATCTTCTTCAATAATTTGCAATTGATGTTTGCTTCCAAGCTATTTAGCTGGCATAGGTCGTAGACTTCCTTGGCAGATTTGAAACTATTACGTTTTAGCATACTGAAGCCTTAGGAAACCACTTCATTTGACCATACCTAGTAGAAATTCCTAGACTAACAGAGGTTTTCAGACCTCAGAATGATGAAATTTTGGTTTTTCTTTTTTTGGTCATAGAGTAAAGGAGCTGCTTCTTGTCATTCTTATAGCTATTCTGGTGAATTGATGCGACCTTGAGCTGTTTTTAGGTCAAAGTCTTAGTTTTGATGTTGCTTTTAAGCTATCTAGCTATCATAGACTCAGAGGTCGTTACTTCCTCTGGAGCTTCGAATCTATCACATATCAGCAATTTAGAATACACAAACCGTTAAAAGTAAGCGGTTTTCATACCTCAGAATGATGATCATATGGTTTTCTTATTTTATAGACTATAGGAGGATGTCGACTCCAGCAAGGAAGAGGTTGATGAGGGATTTCAAGAGGTTGCAGCAAGACCCGCCTGCGGGAATAAGCGGTGCACCGCAAGACAACAATATCATGCTATGGAATGCTGTCATATTCGGGTAAAGGAACTAGTACCTTAGATACTGGCTTTACTTACTCAAACATGCTATTTTCTGAACTTACTTAGACCCTCTTGTTTTGTGGATTTGCAGGCCTGATGACACGCCATGGGATGGAGGTAAGGTTACGTTGCTGTGATTTGGCAAAGATCACGTCTCTTCTTGGGATTATAGTAGCTTTCTTATTAATCTAGCTTGATCCTTCTTTCAGGTACTTTCAAACTCTCGCTGCAGTTCTCTGAAGATTATCCAAATAAACCACCAACAGTTCGTTTTGTGTCACGTATGTTCCACCCAAATAGTAAGTTCTCAGATGCAGCATTCTCTTTTTTCTTCCAGTTAGTTGATGTTTACCCTTTGGCTCAAATTTACCTTCTTCTTCTTCTCTACCTGCTTTGCAGTTTATGCAGATGGGAGTATTTGCTTGGACATTCTACAAAACCAGTGGAGTCCAATATATGATGTTGCTGCTATACTTACCTCCATCCAGGTAATATCGAAATGCCCTACCAACTTCTTTTAATGCGCTTTAAGCTTGAAATTACTCTCTTCTTCTCTAATCTAGTTTTCCCCTTTGTTATCGTAGTCATTGCTCTGTGACCCTAATCCGAATTCTCCTGCAAACTCGGAAGCCGCTCGGATGTACAGCGAAAGCAAGCGTGAGTACAACAGAAGAGTGCGTGATGTTGTCGAGCAAAGCTGGACTGCTGACTAGTAGTAGTTAGTTGTAAGCTTTGTAAACTCTCTCCTCCTCCTACTCTCGACGTCACCATTCACAACAGCTTCCTTGTCTTTTCATTCATGTCTTTTATCTTTCCAAAACTCTCAAGTGATTGGATGCTTTGATGGTTCTATGAAACCTAACATCCTTTAAAACAACTTTGTACCAAACCTTCTGAATTATTCACTTTTGTGTATATATGTAATGTATTACGATTTTCTAGCTAGGTAACCAAAAAACTACTTTGTACTAAAATCATCAAAGTTGTGGTATGAAATATCACCCATCAATTCCCTTTACAATTACACTGTATTTTTTGTCGAGCTAATCTAATGTCTCAACCAAAATGCGAGGCTTCACATGAGATTAGTACTTAAGAGTTCTAGTCGTTATAGTTGTTTTTCAACATAATGTACTCTTATATTTGAGCTGTTACAAATTCAGTACTTTGAGTTCTGAAGAGTCAACTCACTTATATAGCTTTTGCAGCTCTGCCTTTCTTTCTCAAGGATTAAAATCATATTCTTACATGGGTTTTGAATTTGTCATTGAGCTGTTTCTCTCTTTCCATCAGGGATGATGAAGACATATTCCTCTTTACATCTATGTACCACCACCAAGCCCGAGGTTTCCACTGCTTGTCCATCCTTGCTGCACCTGAATTGTGTACTGCAGATTCCATACAACATCCTCTATTGATGGCCGCTTCCTCTGATCTTCACAAAGACAGTTAATTGCAAACTCTACTGTGGTCCTCAGTGACTCATACGCATATGTTCCTCTCACACTCGGATCTGCTAAGCTACGCAACACTGATGGTTCGTCTCTCAAACCATTCTCCAGCTGAAGCTTCAAGCTTCCCAACTCTGAAGATGCAGCAGCCATTACTTTGCCCGTGATGATCTGAAGTAGGATCACTCCAAACTGGTAAACATCTTCCTTCTCTCCATCTTCATTACTAGGGCTTTCTGCTCCAACCTGCAAAATCCCCGAAAAGATGATATATGTGATGAGATTGAATTAGAAATAAGAAGCCAAGTCTTGTTATCTCTGGTTATTTTATACCTTGGATGGTAAAGGAATAGTATAACCACTGAGTTTTACAGTGAGTGTTTCATCAAGCAGAACATTCTCTATCTCCAAATTATTCCCAAAGATTCCTGGTGCAACTCCTGTGTGCAGAAACTGTATCCCTCGAGCGACACCAATCGCTATCGACATTCTCTGAGGCCATTTCAGCACCTCTTTCTTTCTCGAATCTGCCAAAACAATTAGTTTCCCAGCCAAAAGAAAAAAATAATTCTCTTGAAACCAAATCTGTTATCAAGTATTACCAGTGAGGTAGTCCCTCAAAGACCCGTTGGAGATGTATTCTTGGACGATGAAAATGGTGTTTCCAGCATATGGATGATGATCTTGGTAAGTAACAATGCAGTGTCCAAGAACACTGACCAAATGCATATGCCTTAACTTTGATAAAACTTCCATTTGTTGAGCCAAGTTCTGTGTTGAACTCTTCTGTTTCAGCTTAATACACCTCACTGTCACTGGTATGCCTTCTCTAAGACAACCTTTGTACAGCTGTAGTTTTGAAATTAGACATATCCATCAATCAGAGACTCATGTCAAGTTATGCTCATGTTTTGATTGCTTTTTTATCTTACCTGTTCTCCACAGAGACTCCCTGCGTCAAAGTTACTGGTTGCTTCTTCCAGTTCCTCCAAAGAGAAAACTCGGTAGGGTGATAGTCCAATCACTGCAGATCTCATGGTTTGTGGGACGCGTCCTACAATTGAATTACTTGAGCTAGTTAGGTTAATGGTTGGTGGAAACATGATTCAAGATTTCTATGTAATAGCCTTTTTTATTACTTGGATCTGGTACTGTCTTTGATGTAGTGGACCTGGTGTTGGTGCTGCAAACAGAGATTTTGTCGACGTTGTTTGCTTCAAAAGGCTCTTCCTTTGATCTTGATTTTCTCATCCTAACCAAAACCAAGCCAGCCAAAACCGCTGAAACAAGGACCACACCGATGATAATGCCAATCACCAAGCCAAGTTCGATTCCTTTAGCTTCTTCTTTCTCTTCGTGATCCTTAGTGTCAGACTTCACAGCTGCGACCGCTTGCTTTGCTTCGTTCTCGCAGAAAGAAACCGGACGCTGATACTTTGCATAAGGAGAGCCATTTATAGACAAGCAATTGAATGTGAAGAGCACTGTCTGATGCTGGAAATTCTTGGAAGAGAAGCAAGATGGAAGCTTTCCAGTTAGAAGATTCCGGGAAACATCTAAAATCCTAATTTTGGAGCTGCATAGCGATGAGTTTGGAAGTGATCCACTCAACAAGTTTTGTGCCAAACTTAGATTCTGAAGCGCAGGAAGCGAAAACAGGAATCTTGGGACTGACCCAATGAACTTGTTAGAAGAAAGATCCAAGCTTTGAAGCTTATTCAGCTTCTTGATCTGTTCTGGAATCTTGGATCCAAAAGAGTTGTTCTTTAATGAAACAGTGATCAAGTTACTTGCGAGTAAAGGAACGACTTCAGGACCGAGTTTATTACCGCCTAAATTCAGCTCTTGAAGATTCGACAATCCTCTGAGATCAGGAACACTTCCGTTGAAGCGATTGTTTGCTAGAACAAGACTTCTCAGGTTCTTCAACGACGAGATCTCTTTGGGAATTTTCCCAGAGATGAAATTAGAACTGAGGTTCAGAGATTGGAGAGATGAAGATAACCTGACGATCTTTGAAGGGAGAGGGCCAGAGATGCCGAGAGAGACAAGAGATAAGGTCTTTAAGTTTGAGAGTTTTGTAAGAACAGTGAAGAGTGAGTCGCTGGAAAATCTTCCGGGCAGCATAACGGTTCTGTTCCCGGTGACGGTTAATTCGGTTACGTGACCGTTGAAACAGAGGATTTTTAAGGAAGGAGAAGAAGGGAGGTAGCAGAAATTGGTCCAATTGGTCCATGTTCGAAGAACCGGTGGATATTGTAAATGCTTCTGGATTTCTAATAGAGTTCTTGATTCACTTGATGTTAGCTGTGATTCTGAAAGTGATAGCAGAAGAAGAAGGAGAAGGAAAGTGAGGGAAAAGGCATGGCTTTTGGAGGAATTCTTCATTATCTCGGAAAATTTACAGAGTAAGGATAAGTTTTGTGGCTAGAGGAACAGAAGGAAATCTGTCATTGTTTTTGACATTAGTGTGGTTTGATAATAGTAAATGCAGGAGAGGTGCTTTAGTACATAAATTCTTGAGATTATTTATGATGCAAGGCAGATTTTCTCGGGAAATTGAAATAAAGAGATAGAGAGAGAGAGAGAAAGAATTAAACAATATTTTGGGACAGAGAGAAAGAAAACCCAGTTTCAGTGGAGAGAAGTACTGCTGGGAAGGAGACAATAAATACAATTTTTGTTTAATTTTCAAAGTTTTGTTCTTGTTTGATTGTTCATCAGTTGCACATTGACAGACTGTTTTACTGCTTCGAAGGAAGTGATAGTCATGTTTTTTTAGAAAAGAAAACCAGTTAGATCCTTATAATACGTAAAATCCACATGAAATATCTGACTATTGTTTACTTTCGATCCAAAATTTCCATAATTAGATTTCATCTAATTTATTTAATTCAACTTGATATTAACTAGTTTCTCGGTAGTCAGCAAGTAAATATACATATACTGCAATCGTCAGACCTGTCTTTATATATAACATGCATTTATTGGATACATACTAGATGCATATAAATACATATACCCGGATACAAACATGTTTGGCACGAATAAATGTTTGTAGTTGTACTTCTTTAAATCCGTAGATCTCTTCCCCAAGACAATTCTTTCATCTTTACAACTAATGATAAGTTCACTAAGCAGCATAATCAGTTTCCTCCAAACTGGGTTTATTTTATTACTTATAAAAATATCCAAAACCATATGGTGTTAATATATGGAGAAATATTGCGACCAGTTTGTAGTAAATCTTTAAAAGTTAACCAGGGAACGCGGTTTTTTTTTTCCCCAACAGTTGACCACTTAAGAGATCACGTGCTACCTCTGGTCAACGCGCGTAATGATCGACGTTAGATCAGATCACGCCGTTTTGGATCATCCAAAGTCACCATCACGGGGAATCTAACGCCGTTCGTTTCGTTGTATTTAAAAAGTTAAAACAATAAATAGTGTGAATTGCAATATCTTTCCTCAGATTTCACTTTAACCCCCTTATGTTTTATTGAAATCAAAAAGACACCAATGATCATCTATATATAATAAAACCAACAATTAATATGAATTGCGTATTTATTTTTTTCTGGTCATCAATCAGTATCAAACTAATAATACTACCAATGAATTTGGCCATAATGTTTTGTAATCATCTCTACTATTGATTATTCGTCGGTGAGATTAAGAAATATGTGTCGTTTTGTTTTAAAAGTATTGAGATTCTAACTAATCATCCGCTGTTTTCCTTTAGCCTGATGAACTGTCCATTACTTTCTCCTTTGTTCTTAATTCTTTTATTCTTTCTACATTATTATTATTATTATTTATCTTCTTTTTCGTTGTTTTTAAAGTGGCTTGAGTTGCCTATAATAAAAGAAGTTTGGCTATACAAAAGGGAACCATCACCATGTAAAAGAAAAAATCAATAGTTTTTAAGATATCCAAGATTTTACCAAAAGCACTTAAAACATTTTTTTAAAAAAGAAGCTGCTGGTGAAACTCAAAATCAGTTTTTTTTTGGGTCACATCTTCCAAGTTTTCTTGAGAACTTGATAAGTAATCATGATTGGTATTTTATGTTTAACAAAAGAAAAGGAAGGGGACATCAAATACGAGTAAGCACATCACATGCAACTGCCTCTGTAATAAGCGACACAGCCAAAAGTATCAATTAATATCATATACCAAACTCATTTTTGTTTTTTCACTCTGCTCTAGTATTATTTAAAGCCATTTTCAAACCAAGTTACTGAATAATATTAATATTTTTTTCGTTGGGCTTGTGGGGGTTGCAAAGGGATAACTTATAAAACCAGTATAAATCCAGTTCATTTTAGGCCCAAAGATATCCATCTTCAGAGTCCACATAGTTTGATATGTTAACAATCATTCTCCTAAATCATACATTACACATTTACACATTACAAAAGTAATTAGTCTAAATAACTATTTATTTAGCATTTACACAATAACATTTTTCATCGTTTCTATAAATAAAAACATGCAACTTATTATTGTTGTTTTCATAGCCATATAAATTTATTTAAAATAAGTGCATCCATCAACAATAGTTTTTATAAAATATTTTCTACATAAATCAAGAATTTAATATCTACTATTATACACTTTAAACTTTAGTTTCTATAATAAATTTATTTCTTAGGATACTAAATCAATTTCTTTTATTCGTTTATGGAACGGAGGAACTACCAAAATAGGCTACATCATTATGAAGTGGTCACGACTTGAAATTGATGTGAAATACTTACACGTCTGGATTTAGCGGACTAACCACTTGGATAATGACACCCTTATTTCTCGATTTATATTTTTCTTTTTCTTACAAATGTTTTCACTTATCATCAATGATTCAACATCATGAACCAAAAGAAAGGCCTAATATCAAGTTTTGCCAACACATCATCTCAACGACGTCGTGTAAAGCCGAATATCTTTTGTCTATTCCTTACATTATTTAATTAATTAAAGGGTAATTTATTTATTTATTTTGGGCAATTAAATTCAATATCTCTCTCTCTTCTTCTACTTCTCTGGCTATCACTATCAGTGGAACCGTTGGGGAGTCTAATTTTCACTGTGACCTACTATGCTTTTAGCCTCTTAGGTCATTGATCTAGTTTGGGACTTTCAAGGACAACATTCGAAGAACAAGCAGAGTGGGTTTGGTACTGATCGTTTTATGGTTTAAGAGCTACATTCATTTCTTTGAGGCTGACCTTTGAATTTCTTTTTAACCATTTTTAGATTAAAAATTTCTGCTTTTGATTTCTACCCAGATCTCGCTATTCGCTCTTCCTCATCATCTTCCATCTCTGATTGTTTTACCAGTTTCGTCAGCTCTGATTTTGTCGAAAAGAATTGAATTTTGCTTTGGTATCTGCTTAACTGGAAATTTACCAGCTCCCTGCAACGAATTTCTTGGGGTTTTTGCTCTCTGGGTGTTGTTTGTCTTCTCGATCTTCATGATTTTTCTCTGCTGTCTTCAAGATCTCTGCTTTTCTTCACTTTCTTTAATGCCTTTTTTCTGTGACTTTTGTTTTTATCCATATCCGTTGATTCATGCTACTTTATCTCTTAGCACTGAAATGAAGACTTTCGATGATGGATTATGCTGCTCTGTGTTCCTTTATATTTGATTTTGTTACAGATTTTTGTTTTTGGTTAGGGTATGGGAATTTATACATATGTTGAATAGGTTTTAGCTCCAACTTCTTCATGTTCATTGGCTGATTGGTGCTGTATTTAGACTTAGCTTGTTTCTTTGCTTCTAGAACTCACAAACTTGGCTTGTTCTTCTGCATGTTTCTATATTTAGCAACTTATTCAATCCAGCCGCATCTTGCTCTCTTAAGAATGGGAAAGACTCCTGGTAAATGGATCAAGACTTTACTTCTCGGGAAGAAGTCACCAAAGTTGAATTTGGCAAACGGAAGCGAGAAACTGGTAAGACTATGGGATTTCTACTTCTTTCCTTGCACAAAATGTGGATACTTCTAACTATAATGTTGTTCATGCATACAAAGAGATCTGTTAAGAAAGAGGACCTGGCGGTATCGGTGATGGATGATTTTTCAAACTTATCGGTTGATCACAATCCAGTGGTTACATCACAGCCAGATTCAGCTACTACTACTGATTTAAGTTTGGTTTCCCCAAACAATGGCGATGAGTCAAAGGTTAATCTTGAGTCAACGAATGACTTGGAAGAAGCTGAGCTTGAACACGCTGTAATAAAGGTCCAGACTGCTTTCAGAGCTCATCAGGTACTTTTTCTTTGCCGTAATTAAGACAAATATACTGTATAGTGATTCTGGTAATGATGATGTTTTGGTTCTTCTACTCAAGGCACGTAGAGCATTTCGAACCCTTAAAGGTATCATCAGGCTGCAGGCAGCTATCCGTGGTCACCTGGTCAGAAGACAAGCCGTTGCTACGTATTCATGTATATGGGGAATTGTGAAGTTCCAGGCGCTTGTTCGTGGCCAGAAAGCTAGATCTTTAGATAAGGGGATTCAATTTCATAAAACACATATGGTAGGATCTCTTTACCACTACTTGGTTACATAACATAGTTGGCTGAATTTGTAGGCATGTCTTGTTTTTAATCAAGCTGTAATTTCCTTTCTTCTATTTAGGAACCAGGTGATTCGGAAGCTTTGCAATTGAGCACGTATAGTTGGATGAATAATCCCACAAAATTCTTCATCGTTGATAAGGTATTTTTCACTTTTGTTTGATAATTTCCATAAATTCTTGCTCGATAAACTCGGACTTACCAATCCTGCCTGCAACACAACGTTGGCTCTTTGTTTCTGTGGCGTCTTTCAGCTTCTGGCTTCATCACCAACTGCATTGCCTCTGAACATACAATATGGTCCTGAGGATCCTAACTCAGCCAAGATTTGGCTTGAACGCTGGCAACAATTGCAAGTTTGGTCTCCTGGTTCACGAGCAGCTAGCATTATGGTTCCAAAATCTAAGACAAAGAAGCGAAATTATGAAGCAGTTGTTGAATCAGAAAAGGCAAAGCCAATGCAAGGTATCAAGAAACAATCCGGACGTGGAAATGGCTCTAACCGCTCTGCTGCTGAAAGGGAGAAACCTAAACGAAATGTGAGAGAGGCTTCCAATCTTAGTAAAGATCCCCTGAGAACTGAGAGTGACAAAGCTAAGTACAGTTCAAGAAAAAGTAGAAGCGCCTCAAAGGAGGGATCTCCGTTGGAGGTTAAAGATGAGAAGCCTAGGCTTCGTCAGAAAAGGTCTTCTCTTTCAAACGGGCCAGAAAAAGCCACCCGTAAATCTGCTGAGAATAAGAGAGATACTGCAGATTCTGTGCAGATAGAGCCTGAAGTGAAGGTTACAGATGTCCTTGAAGGAGGAGACACTGTTGAGTCAGCTGAAAAGGACAAAAATACTGCAGATTGTGTGCAGATAGAGCCTGAAGTGAAAGTTTCAGATGTTCTTGAAGGAGGAGACGCTTTTGAGTCAGCTGAAAAGGAGAAACATACTGCAGAGTCTTTGCAGATAGAGCCTGAAGTGAAGGTTTCAGATGTTCTTCAAGGAGGATACGCTTGTGAGTCTCCTGAAAAGGAGAAAGACACCACAGATGTAGTTCCTAAAGACTTTGAAGTCGAAAAAGAAGAGAATTCACCGGAGGAAGATGAACCCAGAACTGCAGAAACCAGTGATAAAGGTGAAGAAGACCTCAAATGCTCGGATGTGAAGGTAAGCTCTGAGAACGGTGGTATTGGTTCTGAAAACACAAAGCCAAATGAAAGACGAGTGCCAGGGCCTGCAAATATTGACAATCAAGATGACGGGATTACGCATAGCGGGAGGAAAATCCCCAGCTACATGGCCCCGACCGCATCTGCAAAGGCCAGACTTAAAGGGGAAAGTTCTCCGAGATTTTCCCTAGAGAAAACTGAGAAAAATGGGACATCGCGGCGCCATTCTCTTCCTTCTCCAGCCAATGGTAAGCTGAGCACTACTTCTATGTCTCCAAGGGCTCACAGGCTTCTCCTAGCCTCAGCCAAAGGATCTGTGAACGGCGACAAATCTTTGTCTTCTTCTAAGAACACAAGTGGTAAGCAAGACTCACAATTACACAAAATTCTCTTAAAAGCTAAAAGCTTTACTCATATCAATAACCTTTTAACTCATTTTGTTTTTTTTTATTGTTTCAGATAAGTCAAACAGAACCGAATGGAAACGGTGAAGGTTCAGGCAAAAGAGAGTGTAGTCTCATCATCTTACACAATCGAGCTTATTTATAGTGTGTTTTTTTCTCTGCGTTTTGGTTTGGTTTGGTGAGTTTAGAGAGTGTTTGGTTAGAGTTCATGTTCATGTGTGGCTTTAATTTTCTCTGACATATGTTTGACGACACAAAACGGTTTGAGTAAATAGTTTTTCTCTGTATAATATATTTCTTTTCACTCATCTCCAATTATACATAGATTAACCTGAATCCCAAAACCTGCATTTTTACATATATTAGACATACAAGCTCAGAGTATGAGCTATTTACTTATCATCTTACACGCGGAGATTGATTGTAAGAAGGCAAAGGCGATGCGCGAGGGGTTAAGTGCATTAGAGGCCGATCTTGGCTATATCTTACCGGAGATTTCTGCACAGCAGAGGAATGACGAGCTCTTGGAGATACCGTCGGAGTGTGTTTGGTTCCAGGTTTAGCAGCGGATTCTAGCTGTTCTAATGTGACTAAAACCTCAGACATTTTCGGCCTGAGCTTTGCCTCGGGGTTTAAGCACTGCAACGCAAGACTAGCAGCTGCGTAAGCTCCCTTTTGTGGATATTGGCCGCCTAGTTTCGTGTCCATTATGCGAAAAAGCTTTCGCTTATCGTCAAGGTAAGGTCTTGCCCAGTCCACAAGACTATATTCGACTCCCCCATTTGAATTGTCCATGGCACGTCGTCCTGATATTAGTTCCAGTAATACCACTCCGAAGCTGTACACATCACTCTTTGCCGTCAATCTACCTGTAGTAGATGAAGATGAGCTTTCAGAAAGTGTCTAAAGAAACAAAACCACAAAGTGTCAAAGAAATTTGGTTGAATGACAAAGCTTTTGATGACTTCTTGGACATAAAAATAGAGTCTTTTCAAGATTTAAAAGTCAAAGCTTTTGAAACATTCTTGGAGAAACCTTTTGATGTGTTTTGTACACAGACACTGATAAAACTAGTTTGAAACCATATATAGATTGGCAGAACAAACCTGTGGCTATATATTCAGGAGCTGCATATCCCTGAGTACCCATGACTTTTGTGGACACATGTGTATTATCTCCAGTGGGACCTGCTTTCGCCAAACCAAAATCCGAAAGCTTAGCATTGAAATCCTGCATTAAGACACAATTTCAAACGGTTAAGAGTCAAGCGAATCACCAAAGTGCTAGAAGAGAGTTTCTGGTCGGTTTATTACAGAGTCGAGTAGAATGTTAGCAGCTTTGAAGTCTCTGTATATCACTTGTGACTTGGCTTCATGAAGAAAAGTAAGCCCTTTAGCTGCACCTACTGCCACTTTCATCCTTATAGCCCAGGTAAGTGGCTGCGCACCACCTGCAAGAAACCATTGACACGACCATTATCAAATACCGAAAAGAAATGAAGAGCATATATATAGAACAAACACAATGCTTCAACGTCAAACTCAAGATCTGTCGAATTACAGAAAAACATACGTCTAAAAAGATGATTCTCCAAGCTTCCTTTAGGCATGAATTCATACACAAGAAGCCGGTTTTCGCCTTCTGCGCAATACCCAACTAGTAATACAAGATTTGGGTGACTAAGTTGACCAAGATAGTTTACTTCAGTCTGAAAAAACAAACAATATCTCAATGTCAACAATATGAAGGAAACTTATACCGGTGAATGTTTACGTGACAAACAAACAAAAAAGGGCTTACCAACCACTCTTTATGACCTTGGAAACCTTCAGGTTTAAGCTTCTTAACAGCAACAACGATTCCGGAACCAGGTCTTGAAGCAGTAAGAGTTGTTTCATCAATCCATCCTTTGAATACACAACCGAAACCTCCTTCGCCTAGTAGAGTATCAGGACGAAAGTTCTTGGTTGCGTTCTTGAGCTCGTTGAAAGAGAAGGCTTTTAGATTTGGTGATGAGAGTATCTCTCCTTCTGTTCTAAGCGTTGGTAATGATCCTAAACTGCTCCCTGTGCTGTGAGAGTTTGTGCTTAGTCCTGAAGGAACCGTTGAACGGCTTGTCTTGCTCGAAACTTTTGATGCCGAAGAAGCTATAAATATGATCGATCAAACATAGGAAAATCTCATTAATTTGCTAAGAATATCAATACAAGTAATAACAGAGCATTTCGAAAGGTCTGATCTTCGATGATCCAGACACAATTTGGTACTTAGTGTCAAAGATTTAGCTCTGATTCAGAAAGTCATTCGAATAGCCCATTTGTATGATAAATACAAATCTCCAAAGAACTCAAAGATAGAATCCAAATTAAGTAAGAAAGGCTTGAGAGGAACTACTTACCAGAATTAGCAAGTGGGCTATGGCTGGTACTAGTACTATCCACTTTAGCTGATGAATCTAAGCAATTACCCATTTCAGATAGAAAGAAAAACGAAATTAGATAATTAAAAGCAGCTTGAAAATTCTCAAGTAGACAAAGCTGGTGTTCTTGTTGAGCAACGAAACAGAAAATCAGGACAAGAACAGAGCCACAAAGAGGGTAGCACAAAAAGTTTCGGCGGCGCAATGTCTACTAAGCCGAATAGAGAAGTTCATAGAATGGAAATATTACAAAAAAAAAAAAATTATAAAGAAGAAGAAGGAGAGAGGAAGGAACAAGGAAGGTGAAGAACAGAGGATCAGAAGCAAAACAAAATAATAGAAGAAAGTCGTCGTGTGCTCTCGTCCAGATTGACGTCAGGTTCTTTTTTAAAATGACAAAAACGTCCCTCATTCCAGAGTCGTTTTAACTTTTAATTAGATCCGATTGCGTCATGCTCACGCCAATATATCTGAGTGGTTTTTTTCTCAATGATATTTTTCAGTAACCGAGTTGATATTAGATTAATTATTACACGACCAAAAAAAAATAATTATTACAAGAAGGAAGGTCGTTGGCAAAAAAGTCGTGTTCCCATCTCATTGTCTGAGTATCTTGGTACACTTTACATTTGGAGCTTTCTAAGTTCTGTCTTTCTTTCACTAATTATCCTCTCAAAAAGTAATAAAAACAGTTTTAAGGAAAGATTTTGGATGGCTCGTTATATTTGACTCGTTCAAACGTGTACTACCGTACCTACAATTAAATTGATATTTATATAGCTTATTGTTGTGTAGAATACTTTTTATTAATCTGAAATACTAAAGTATGGAATAATTTTATTTTTATTTTGTTGACGCAAAAAAAAAAAATAGAAGAAAGCGGAATTTAATGTTTATGTTTGTGTCATTTCAATCAAAAATGGTCTCCGTTGACGAACGGTATTTTTTTCTGTTTAAGGACAAAAAGGTGGTGGGTCTGGATCGCACATATCGTTGAAACTTTGATGGCTATTTTTATTTATTTTTGGTAGAAAGCTTTGATGGCTATGGGTGCGCTAAATAATTTTGCGTGATAGAATAATAAAGTGATCATTGTGAGAGATTTCTAGTTTTATATGTAAATTTTAGTATCGGACTAAAAGGGTTCCATTGAACTTGTTCGTTTACAGTGTTTTCTATAGAGCTACTTTTAAATTCATTCTATAGGGTTATATATACAAAGTTGATTTCTAGGCTTCTAGCTATAGATCCAAAAAGTTCATTAGAAATTTGGTCCAAAAATCAACGGCATTACATCTATCATTAATATTTGATAAAATCTAATCTGAAAGCCTGAAAAAAAAAAACAATACTGTGGAGTTTTTCCCTCTCTAGCTGACAAAATGAATAATGGAAAATATTGTAACTGTATAACGCAGGATATATGAAATTCAACTTTTAAATAAGTAGATTATTTTTGGTAGAATTAGTAAAACGTTGAACTTGTCATAATTCCAAAGTGTTATATGCTTTACTATTATATTGCATTTGCATCATCAAACCACCTATATACTAACAGAAACATTAATCGTTTGTAGTCATAGAACTAACAGAACGTATAGTTAACGTCTTAAATATACTAATTTTCGGGTATATTTCTTAAATATATTAATTTCTTAGATCCCATCCATGCATTGACCCAAGGAATTACTCAATCTGTTCACATTGCTGTTGACCGGTAATTAAACTATTATAGACTTTTGTTTCCCCTTTATATATATTGCATATATCATTAGGCACGTGTGGACGAAAAAACCAATATGGCATCTTTCCAGAATTCGCTGAACAGAAGTAACCTTATTACTCACTCGCGAGTCGCGAATACAGTATTATAAATTGGTATATATGTTACACTATCTGACCAAGTAACATACTGACATGTACCAGTAAAATCATGAAATCTCTTATTCGCTCAATAGGAGTAATCGTATACAAAGCATGTTAATGAGTTATATTCACTCTCTTGGCTATTCAAACCAGAAAGTGCATCCCCAAAAGGATGATTTTATTATAGAAATTCTTTTTTATTCTCCTTCTGCATGACTTCTAAATATAGTTGTTGCATTCTGAGTATACATAAAGATAAAATTACTCGAATTCGAATGAACAATGCATGAGTGCAAGACTATGCTTCTTTGATCATATTCAATATTTTAAACTTGTTGTTCAGTATGTCAATTATCCACAATTGCTTTAAAATGTTATCATATTGTTTATTCACCTAACATTTAATATAATTAATTAATTTAGGCGTCTTTGCTACGAAGCAAATCAACATTCGTATACGCCTTTTCTTTTATTTCTTACCATCACGTGATCTTAGGTTTATGCGAGTTCATCAATCATCATTGAACTATTTTCAAACTATACCTTGAATATGATAATCCAGATAGAATGGGGTATCGTCGTCCTAACCCGATGGGATGGAATAATTCCTACATAAACCGCAATTAATTACAGTTTTTTTTTTTGTTATCTCTATTAATCTATGATGTATTTTCTCACATCCGGTATCACGCATGCAAGGGTGAAATATATTTTAAATATTAGTGTATGTTCTTTTGTTTTTCTCCATATTCTACCTTATATATCAAAAATATGATTAATATGAAACTTTACAATATAGCGCAATTTATATCATCGGTTGACGCAGAAACCTCTTTTTAATGTGTGTGCAGATCGGTTAATTAAAGGGCCGAAAAGCCCACGATGTAAAAAGAACTAAATTTGACCATGGAGGAGACTACCTGCCGTTTTCATTGAAGAAAACGTCACGCAACTCTAGCTTTTATCTCAGACATGGATACCAGTGTGTGTGACTTGGATTTCAGAAATAAATCCACGTCTCACGGCCAATGAGAAATGCCATGTCAGATTATTTATCCAATAATACAGCTACACGTGGAACATCTACGTCTTTCTCGCGCCTCCGACACTGTGATAACTTTCACTTCAGATCGCTCTCATAATTTGATCGCAAATCAGGTGAATATAACGTAAATTGAAACTCGAAACTTTTGCCGGACAAAATATCAGGCGGCGTGCGGCGATGGAAGCTCACGGTTCCGGTCTCCGGCGAGTTCTGTTGTTGTCGTTCTGTGTCGCCGGGATCTGGGCCGCTTACATTTACCAAGGCGTTCTTCAGGAGACCCTGTAAGTAAAATTCTTAAGTCGAATCGATCATCTTATTTAGCTCGTTGATTTTATCCTCGCCATTGCTCGATTCTGTTCGCTCAAGATCGTTGCTATACTCGGAACCCTGTTTGTGATGCATTTGTAACACAAATCTGTGATTGGAATGTGTAGACATGTAGCTGCTAGGAACTTTTTTATCCAAAGGACTCAAACTTTCCGTTTATAATTAGGTCGACGAAGAAATTTGGCGAAGATGGGAAGAGATTTGAGCATCTTGCCTTTCTGAACTTGGCTCAGAATTTAGTTTGCTTGGTCTGGTCTTATATAAGTGAGCATTCGAAATACTCTTCCTTGCTTATTCATTAGATGTTAGCGAAGAATAATTGAAGCTAAAGTCTTTATCTTTGCCGTTTCGATTGTGAGCAGTGATTAAGCTCTGGTCCAATGGAGGTAGTGGTGGAGCACCATGGTGGACATACTGGAGTGCTGGCATTACTAATACGATTGGTCCTGCCATGGGCATTGAAGCTTTGAAGTATATCAGTTACCCAGCTCAGGTAACTTAAAGTCAGCTTTAGGTTGATAATTCAGCTAAACGGATCTAGTTTTAACCGTCTTTGAGGTAGTATGTAGCGGAATATGTTTTTTTTTTTTAAGAAATGGTATTTAATGGGGAACTTGCTTTATGCAGGTTCTGGCAAAATCTTCGAAAATGATTCCAGGTGAGGTGTCTATTTAGAGGCGTCAATCCATTTATTCTTAAATCATAATCGCTCCCCAAACTTGTTAGAATTATATGATTTCCATGTATATCTTATCTTTGCTTTTTTCTTTCTTGTAGTTATGCTGATGGGTTCCTTAGTTTATGGCATAAGATACACTTTGCCTGAATATCTTTGCACCTTTCTTGTTGCGGGAGGAGTGTCCATGTTTGCCCTTCTTAAGGTAAGCAGATCTATGATCAGGAATTTTGACCAGAACATTTGTCTCTGAAATGTAGTAAATTGTCTTTGAATCGTTTCAGACAAGCTCGAAGACAATCAGCAAGCTAGCACATCCAAATGCACCCCTTGGTTACGGACTTTGCTTCTTGAACCTCGCGTTTGACGGATTCACAAACGCTACCCAGGATTCCATTACCGCAAGGTATGATTCTTGAACATGAATTTATAATTCTAATTTACTCCAATTTAGAACGCCAAGCTCTCTCCCATATGTCAACTGAAAATTTAATTATCGCCATACATGGATACAGGTACCCAAAAACTAACGCATGGGACATAATGCTGGGAATGAATTTATGGGGAACCATATACAACATGGTCTACATGTTTGGATTGCCACACGGGAGCGGATTTGAAGCTGTACAGTTCTGCAAGCAACACCCTGAGGCAGCATGGGACATTCTTATGTACTGTCTATGCGGTGCAGTGGGCCAAAACTTTATCTTCTTGACAATTAGCAGATTCGGGTCTCTAGCTAACACGACGATAACCACAACCCGGAAGTTTGTAAGCATCGTGGTATCCTCAGTTCTGAGCGGGAATCCACTGTCATCCAAACAATGGGGATGTGTGTCGATGGTGTTTGGTGGTTTGTCTTACCAAATTTACCTAAAATGGAGGAAGCTGCAGAGAATGCAGAAGAAGAAAAAGACTTGAAGCTGAGAATGGAGATCAAAAGCTTTGATTCTTCAAACAAAATTGTTTTTTTGATTTGGCAACTTTTTTACTTCACCATATCTAGAGGGAAGAAAAGCTTAGTCACATTAGCAAAATGTAACCGAATGCATTAGAAGACAACTTAAATATATAAAACAAAAATCAAATCATATTTCCACTCATATATGTCTTTACAAGCACATTTTGCAACACAAAATCCTAGGAGGGAACAAGTTTTAAGTTCTTTTGTCTTCTTCTTTCACACCTGTGAGAGAAGAGCAGCTGACAAACAGGTAAAACTCTTCCCTCTTCCGAGTTGTTTCTTTTCCCTAGAGTTACACACTGAAAGACTTCTTTATATATATGTGATAGAGATTATGTACAAAGATGAAGAAAACAAATCAAGAAATCAGGGAGAAATGCTCAGATGATGTATCTGAGTATGACTCTTAAAGACAAACCAAAGAATTTTTCTGAAGACACACCGGTGCCTTCCTTTGTAGATGGCTTCCTTATGTTTAGTAAGAAGAAAAGAAAGAGAAAATTTGAATCTGAGTATATGGCAGATTCTTGGGAGCTTTCTTTGATGGTGCTAGAAATGTTACCATTAACATTCTTGGACCAAGAAAGAGATTTTAAAACCTTGAGGAAGGAATGCAGATCATGGCATGCCCGCTTCATAAAAACTTTCAGGCCGATATGGCTGCAAAACCTAAAATGAAATCTAGTAAAATTGGGAAAAAATTACGTCTCCATGGAGACAAAACCGCGGTTTAGGGCTCATAAGGGTATGAGAGAGATGGCTGGTTTGGTTGGTTTTACAAACTATGGAGAAGGGCTCTTTTGCAAGGGGGCGGTTGTGAAGGATTAGCACTTGGACATGGAGATGAGGACTCGATCCCGAGTGTTTTTAGCAGGAAGCTCCTCTCCTGAAAAAGCAATCAGTCTTTAAGACTCAATGTTTGATTAACGCCAAAGAAGCAATGGTGTGAAGCTTACACTTTCAGAGAATTGTGGACTTGGGATGCCATCTGCTAGAGATCTGAACAATGGTGTGACATGAATAGGCGAGCTGAACTTTTCTTCTCCCGAGATGGGCATATTCTCATCAGGATTTTTCAAGACATCGCAAGTTGAGAGGAACTCATCTTCACCTTGTTTATGTTCTGTCTGAGTATCAGACACTGATGGCTGTGTTCTGTCACCAGACTGATCCACCATGATAGTTGATCCTGAACTATACTCAGAGCTAGCTGGTGAGTCATGGAGATCAGGTTGCCTGGAGGACATCAAATGAAAGAATTAGACAGTCAAAATTTATATATCAACAGACAAAGTATGCAGGTGATTAAAAGCTAGTTTCACCTCCAAGATGGCTGATTCTCTTCATAACTACTCCTCAAATCCTCTACAAGATCCTTAAATTCGTCGATTTGAAAATCAATGTCAGGTATTCCATATCTGAATAAATCATTTTCCTTGCCCTTATTCAAGAAATCCTGAAGGACCTGAACATATGCATATATAAACAAGAGGTTCTCTTATCAGGCACTTTTCGCCATTTTCTCTAAGCTGAGAAGAAATGGTTTCTTTGTTTTACCTTCCAAGCGTTCTCCATGCTTTGTTCTGTGTTGTCTGCATTTACTTTCTGCGCCAACGAGCTTAAAAGTTCAGCTTGTTGCATCAAAGCTGTTACTTTTGGATCATCCTTTTTCAGAAACGTCCCTTCACCATCACTCTCCTTCACATTGATTGCTTGATTCTGTTCCTCCGAGATATCAATATCCGTGGCATCCCGCGCTAATACCGAAAATGGAGATCTTGTCAGCTGATTCACACAAGTCTCAGCCTTTCCATAATTACCGATCTCTGTAAGATCTAGAATGTGACTTCTCCTGTATATTCATAACCCACAAGAACATGAATCTATAAAAACAGTTGGGAAACTTGTATGTTTGTTGATACAATAAGAAACAAATTTACCTCATTTTCTTGGCAATAGGAGCTTCATTCTCGGCTTTTCGAGGTGTAGTGATACCGTCTAAGAACAACATTCTTTTGTTGTTTGAGTTGTTCTCTTTAGCCATAGCTTCATGCTTGGCTCTCTTCTTACAAAGTGTTGTAAACCTGTTCTTGACAGCATTATCCGTTCTACAAACACACAAAGAACAGAACATTAATAAATCACTCTGGTCCGGTAATGATGACTTTAACCACCATTAGAACTGTGATTCTACCTGCCTGAAACCACCTTTGCTATCTCAGTCCATCTATTCCCAAATACTCTTTGTGCCTAAGAAATCACATACAAGCGCTTAACAAATGATCAGACAAAGCCCAAATATAATATCTCAAATCTTATCCATGTAATGAAGTCAGTAATTGAAGTCACCTCACACAAAAGCATATCTTCTTCAGGGGACCAACCTCCTCTTTTGAAATCAGAGTTTAAGTATGTATACCATCTGCAAAACAAAAATCCATAGCCAGATGTAAAAACTCTGTTTTGAACAAAACCCAGAAAGATTTAGATTACAGGAAACATATTAGCTAATCAATTTAATTGAACGGATTCACCAACCTTCTTCTGCATTGCCTTGTGCTCTTATCCTTAAACTTGGATGCGATGATCGCCCAACTAATATCATCAAAACACAATGGAACCAACAACCCAGCAATCTTTTAGAATCACTCCTCTAAAAAACCAAAACTTTTTTTTTGAAAGGAAAAAAACAGATGACTGAAAATGAAAAAAAAAAACAAAAACAAAAAAGCTCTTACTTTTCGGTTCCATGAAGAGTAATTTGTTCTCTTAGTATAACATCCTCCTGCAACTCAAGAAACCCATTTTAGAATCGGACCAAAACAGAGCAACAAAAGATTCAGGATACACACACACAATCATATGTATATGTATTCATCACACCTCTGGTGTCCAAGTAACAATATGACGTTCCTTCTTCTTTGAATCTTCGTTATTGATATTCTTCTTCTTTTTCTTCTTCGTGACTTCCATTTTTCTTCTTCTTCACTTCTCTCTCTCTCTCTCTCTCTCTCTCTCTCTCTCTCTCTCTCTCTCTCTCTCTCTCTCTCTGTTTATTATCTAGTTTTTTCAACGACGCTCCGTTGCCCTTTTAAAAATCCAAGTCCTCCTATCACACACAGACTCCTTCAACTTTTTCCAAGAAATAAAAGAAAAATCGGGAAAAAAAAAAAAAAACCTAATGAAAGACAAACTCTGAAAAGGAACTCATTTTCGTCACTCAAAAACTCTCGACTTATCTGCTTTATTTATTCTCCACTCAGACTAAATTCCTCTGATGCGAATTTACAGAGATCGAGCTACGGCAAAAGGAAAATGGGTTCTTCTTATATAAGAAAAGAAACAAGAATTGACAAAAAAATTGCTTTTTATGTCATTCACGATTCATGAACACATGGGTTTCGTTTCATCATATTCAAAATGCGAGAAAAATAAGTAAATAAAAAGAACTCATTCTCTCAATTGAATCTGATTAAATTTATTTTCTCTCTCCACATGAAACCTATTTTTAATTTTTCTTACAACTCTTTATGTTAAGATATTTAAAGAAAACAATAAAAATGAAAAATAAAAAATGAAAGCCAACGGATGGGTGAGTAAGTGCGCGGGTATGAAGGGGAAGTTTGAAAAAATAAACGCTGAAACCCATGAGACCTTGTTCTCCATCAATGCCTCCTCTCTTCACCAATTATGTTTCTTTGTCCTTTTTTTTTTTACTTATTTTATAGACTATTTTTACAAAAAAAAATGTATTTATATTTGTTGGTATGCACTTTTTAAAAATATAGATAGATATTGTAAAACAAAACAAAAACAATTGTCATTATATTACGGTAGTAGTGTCTATACTTTTGTGGAGAACATGATTACTTTTATGGGTTTCCTACATCGGTATTTCTTTGAAGTATGAATATATATAAAATAGTAGTATTATGTTATGTGGTTCAATATGCACTGATTTGATTCCATAGATGTTTAAAACCCAAAATTATATGATGATAACGTTTTAGTTTCAAGTTCGATTTTATGGCATTATTATTTTAGATTTTTGAAAGCGGCTTTACTTTAATGCTTTCTAGTAAGTTTCATCAGGTATTTTTATTCTTATCAAAATATTTATTTCTTTTTACATTTCAGTAAAGGAAAATCAGGATTATTTATGAGAACTACTAGATGAAAAAAAAATTCACAAA
The DNA here is from genome assembly GCF_000478725.1 of Eutrema salsugineum. Taxonomy (NCBI): domain Eukaryota; kingdom Viridiplantae; phylum Streptophyta; class Magnoliopsida; order Brassicales; family Brassicaceae; genus Eutrema; species Eutrema salsugineum. The sequence continues at coordinate 10,564,859 of NW_006256612.1, forward strand.
AGAAATCCGTCAACTGAATAATATCACAAAAATTGGTATTTTCTATATTTTCTTAATATATGAAAAGAACAACAAAGGTGAGAGTAAAAAAGATTAGAACATGGAAAAAGGAAATATTTTTTTGAAAAATAAATAAATCGTGATCGAGATTGGCAACACTTCATTGGTTGGTCTTCACATTTGCACCAAAAAAAAAAAAACACTTCATTGGTGTTTTTTGTTCTGAAGGGTACATGACAACTTACGTGACTCAACGGCCATTATTCGTTTGGTTTGATTCTCCTAGTTTCAAATTTTAAATAATCTCAATGCATATAGAAGAAACTTAGAAAGTCATGTACAATGAGCTGTTTCAATTTAATTGAGACCTAAATAGAAAGCTCCCACCAGTCACGACGAGTGCAATTAATTTCGGTAACTACTTGCTACTCTTTAGTCTTTAGTCTTTAGTGTGTGTGTGTATAATTGAAATAAATAAATAATAATTGAAATGATTATTCTTTGAAGTCATTATTCTCTCCTGAGTTTATCATTTTATCTTCGCTTTCGACAAAATAGTGTACTCACTTTTGAAATATTAAGCTGATATGCGATTTTTAATTTTATTAATCAGAAATGAACATGTTTCGTGTTTTTACACTATTTGAACAGTAAGGAGTATTACAAAAAGAAATTCGATCATCACAAATTTCATAAATGTAATAATGCTTTAACGAAGTTTATATCTTCTCAATCTTCATTTTTGACAAATAAAAGTGATATAGTTTATGAGTTACGAACTGTCGAATTTTAATTGGAACATGAGATTCAAGCGATACATTGGCGCGTGGTGCCTTGGATTTGAGTTTAGACAGCGAAGCACCTCTGACATATCACATTTTCTGAACAGTGGCTGTAAGAAAAATGCATATTTTTTTACTGTTACTCAAATTCTCTTTTGTCCACACCCTTTGTGTATTTATATTCGCTTTTAATTGGTTCTCTCAACTCTGTAGTTTTGGGTACAAGTTTAATTCTCTTCTCAGTTTCTGTTTTGTATTTTACTTCAACAATTAGTGCATGTAAATAACATATACATAAGAATATATAATACATAATACATGCTGTCAAAACAAAGTATTATATATTTTTATGTGCAACAACAAAGTATTATATATAAATTATAATATATTTAGATATTTGTCTGTTACATATGTGTACGAACGTACGTACGCGTTGTATTATTCTTCGATCTCCGGCCAGGTAAAACATATCAACGATTATAGAATATAAATATTAATAACAGTATACGAAATTAACGTAACTATCTCAACGGGACCTATTTATATATATTAAGTAGCTAATTTTCTTAATCAATATTCACTAGATAGATGTATTAATTATAGAAGATGATTGTGTGTGAATGATGTATCATGTATACATATAGAGACACATACTACTAATAATTATGTCCATTGTCCAAGATAGAAGCACATGAGCATTGTTCTCGATATATAGTTGACCAGTGCATATCAAGGAAAGTTCTTAGGTTGCAATTTTAGTAGTGTAAAACAAAACCAAAATCTAAATGCAATTGTTTTATCAGATTAAAAGAAGTGTTGTTAGTCATTTAATACTATTATTACATTCAAATTCAGTTGCAGTGCCAGAAGTCATGGAGATATGCTACTTTGACCACACACAAAAAATGGAGAGATACTAATTATATGCAAGGCCTCCGATGAAATTGTTTTTAAATTTGATGTCTGTTTTTCAGTATGTAAATTTGACTTTTTTCGAATAGCTACAGTAGTTTTTTTTTAAAGGGTGAAAAGAGTTGTTATGCATATATTACTTTGAGAACTTTCTATATTTTATTTTCCTTATCACTAGTTATTTCTCTTATAATTGACAACATCCTTAAATTACTTCAACTCAAATGCAAACACACTTCAGCTGTGAAAGTCATCCATCTTGAAAATCACTTCACTTTAGTCTTTCTGCTTCATCCTGTTCACTCCACTAATATGTTAATGGCTTCATGTAGATGACATCACCCACCATTTCTCAATACATAAACCATAATCATCATCACTGTCTTACCCATCAAATAATACATATACACTTAAGCGTATAGGTGGATATAACTAGTTAGTTGCGTAAAATCTTCAAAAATTATGAAGATGAGGGGTATAGATTCTCAAGCAAAACATTGATATCAACGATTTAAACAACGAATATAGAATTTTCCTCAGGATATGAGATACAATATTATACTGTATCTTGTAGAAACAATACGAAAGATCTATAATTTGTTATTATATTCTTAGATATATCATAATTTACGTTGCGTACTTAATATAACTAATTATTTTACCAATGTTTATAGAAAATAGTTTGAAAACAGAAAACCAGCTAAACACTTGTCGCGAAGAAATAAACCAGGGTGTGTGTATATATCTATATGTTATGGAAGAGAAAAGGGTCGGTGGTATGGGAAGCCCCACAAGTACACAACCGATCGATAGGAGTTATAAGAAGCCAGAAAAGGACTAAAGTTTATGATAAATAATGGAACCCTATGCAAAAGCCTTCCTTTCTACTTCACATTTTATACTACAAACCCCATTATTCACTTTTTTCTTTCTTTTATATTAATCCAACAAAGTTGAAGTCTTTATAATATTCGGTGCCTTTTTAATTTTCTTTTACTATTTACCTTTTTGTATTATAATTTTTTTTTAAAAAAAAAACATGAATGCCATTGGATGAAAACACGAATGTAATTGGATGTTGATTTTGTTGTTGTTAGAGTGTGTCTCGATTCTAAGATGTAACGGGTCATTTATTCTCTCGGATATACACAGATTTTTATTTTATTTATTTATTGTAATGGGATATTCTATATCAAATCAAAGGATATGTGACAACGTTTGACATAATGGAATTCGTAAATATCAAGAGGAACTTAACGTTAAAAAGATACAAACCGTATTGATCATCTATCCGAACAAACAAGTTGCATGGATTAAACGTGTCTTTTTGATTTTCCGGGTTTAAAAACACTTAAAAACGTCGAGTTAAGCTAATCATGTCGTTAGTAATGTATAAGTGTACTCATGTGAATAAATTAAGGTTTGATCTGTCTAAAATATGTTCGAAATTTAGATTTTAAAAAGGGGAGAAAGAAAAGTATTCCCTCCACAACATGGGTCGTTCTCAACTCTTTATGCCATTTTGTGTGGCTTTTTCTGGATCTACTGTGATTGAGAGTGAACATACATCTTCCATCACATCTACAGTCTTATTGGATCAACACCTAATGATTTGTTGTAGCACCTATTATATACTGGTCTCTCTAGTATATATATTCCACAGTGTTACAACCTATTGCAACTTTACCAAATCATCATCTAGCCACAACCTTACAACTATGAATAGCTGAGCCTCACATCAATGATACAATTAAATGACTAAGAGAGATTGTAATTAATTAAAATATTATAAACACATTATTTGATTCCAAATTATGGTGGGTTTACATTTACGTGAATTTGTGATAAGTTTGAAGTATATAATATATAAGAATATGGAAAGGGGTCCAGATAGAAAGAGATTGATTGACAGATTTTTTTTTGTTTTCAAGGCTATGGCCAACCTTATGCGGACTTTGCAGCAAATGTTTTTGACCAAGTCCCTGACAATATCGCCTTATTTATCTAGACCCGCACAATGTAATTCACTTAAGAAATTATTTGCAAACTATACATGCATTAAAATAAACTATATACATAATAGGGTCACATATTTTGTTTAGCTTTGTTTTCTAAGGAGTTCCATCCTTATCCCCATCAAAAGCAACACTATAATGTACAGTCTACTGAGCATGCATCAAAAGAAAAAGAATTGAGCAGTAATACCTCATTTTCCCCAAGTTTTAGTAGCTAATATATTAGCTTTTTCTATATATATTTTTAATTTAATCTTTTACATAAATGAAGCATTTCTTTCTTGGAGCCATCAAGTTCTCATCAAGACCGTCTTACTAGCTCACAGAATCATAGTCATACCTATATATTACGTAAATACTTATAGTTTATACATCTAATTTTGTAAGACTGATTGAAAACACAACTAAAATATTAATCCGCCATATATTAACTAACTTAGAAACAAAACTAAACCAAGTATAAAGTGGGCACTGATGGTGTTAGTTGTTGGAGGGAATGGCCCAAGTTCCCAAAGAGATTGATTATATAGTTCTAAACTTCTAATGAGATGAAAACGTTCGTGGGGTTCTCTTTTTATGATCTCATCATGCCGAGTGGGGGCACGGTCTCCAAATTCCACCACTAACCTCCACGGGGCTTGGTGGCTATATCAACTATACAGGGACTTGAAGAAGAAGAAGAACAAAAAAAGAGATTTCTGTTTAACAAGAAAAAAGAGTACGAGATTTTTTATATATGATAAAAATTATCAGCGCCAGCATGTTTGAAAACTATATTTACACTATATAAATATGTTTGAAAACACATAACATGAACGTCAAACTAGATAATACTCCAGTTACTTTATCATCGGAATGTATCTAAACTGTAGAAATATATTCGAAATTACGAAGAAATTTGTTCAACTCTGCTTATATATATGAATTCGAACTTCGGTCATGTTTTCGTGCAGAAATCTTACTTATTAAAAAGGTTAGTTAACAAAAATTAGGTCGTATTCCTCTAGTAACAATGTATACCTTTTGACCAATTCCTACTCTAACAAGTATATTTTTAAATCTATGTACTAGCTACAATTAGGCCGTGCTCGTGGTATTGGGTATCATGCAGCTCCATTATCATCATTAGGTTGCCTTTTACTCATCCCCACATCGTATAGAACTCATTTTCTCTAACAAAGAAGACTTCAATTTTTATGTATAAAAAAAGACTTCAATTTTAAAGAGAATAGGTTATATTTTAAAATCAAAATTAAACTTCTTCCTGAAAGGAAAACAAAAATCAAACTCCTTACCTTTTCCTTGAAAACAAAATTTCACAAGGCAAAACCCTAAACAGTTATTCTTTACATCAAGTTCAGGAAAAAATAACTTTTTAAAAAGTCTTCTATTAGATGCTTAAGTTAAGACTTTCAAATTTTATGTCGTATACACCATTAAAAGGACGTATATCATCATAACTTAATACTAAATCCGATGGAATTAATAAAAAAATGTCGGGGAAACTTCAATACTGTATATTATTAATGCGTTGATCTACCAACATTAATTTAGACTTGTATTTATAGTTTTATACCCATAAAAATATCGTATAAATTCGCCACACGTGTGCAAACAAAAAGCGATTGACAAAATTTGGGTCGGGGGTGGGTTAATTGAGAAGTACTACTAATTTACCATTAACCATAGTTGAAATAATAAGGTTTAAATAAATTGCTTGGGATTCCTACCATTGTGTGGGGCCTCGCTACAGAAAATTAAACCAGCTTTTCTAGAACCCTAAAACCATTCTTCTTCTCCCTTCTTTTAAAATACAGTACTTTCTTCGAGTGCCTATACAAGGCTACAACGAAGAAACTTCTAGGAATCCGATGTCCATCTCAATACTACCTACTCCTCCGTAATTAAATTTAATCTACGATTAATAGCGCCTTAATCCTCAGATTTCCTAGGATGTTGCTAAGGTCTCTGTACTTTTTCAGATATTACGCTATTTTCATTGCCTCTGCCAATTATTTATATTATGTTTTTCTTATCTAAGAGCCAGCATGTACATAGAAGACTCTCCTTCTAGAATTCGGTAATATATAAACCGCTTAAGCTTTTATTCGGGGAAAATTAAAAAGATTAAAAAAAAAACAAGACATCCTTGCACACTTTAAGGATGCTTGTTAGCCTGAGATTTAACCAAATTTCTACTATGCGCCGCCCATTTTCTGTTCACCTTTTTTTTAAAGAAAGAAAAGACTGACCAATTCAGATTTAACCACTTTCCTTTTTCGGATAAAGTTTAACCACTTATATGGTATATTGTAAAATCATCTAAAACTTAAGTTAACATCCGAAGAAACCAGTGGATATTTTATTAAAGCAAATATTTACCATATGATCCCACTTTATAACACTTTATTTTAGATTTGTCACGAATACATGCTTGCATTTTAGACGATGTATGTGTATTCAACGTAACACGCCTACAGTTCACACGTGTAGATATGAAGAATACAGATGTGCACGTACATGTATGTATACATTGTTCCCATGCATGGGGCATCTGAAACAATGTGACTTAAAGCTTGGGGATAAAGAGAGGAATCTGAATGCTGCAAAATTCGTCTTTATTGAAAGTAGAAAGCTGAGACAGAGCCATCTATTTTATATATAGTCTATGTATATATATATTTTGTCCAATAGTGCAATATACATTCCGCAAACTCTCTATATAACCTCACATTGCGAACTAGCTTCTTACAATTTTGTTGGTCTATTTATTCTCGTATTCGAATTTGGGTCTACTAAGATTCAAGCATTAATTCTGCACATTGTTTGAATGAAGATTGATTGAAAAGATCTCTCAAATTTCGGAATGGGTTGCTTGAAATTTTGAATTATATCCCATTATTAGACATGAATTACTCAATTCCCGCTTACATTCCATATATATATATATATATACATATATGAAATATACGCAAAAGGTAATTGTCTTATCACTGAACTTCACAACAATCAACGGTGATAGCCGACTAATATCAACAAACGACGTACGGAGTATGTAATTGATGACACTCACATCATTAAATATCTCAATGTATAATGTGATAAAAAAATCTCAGTGTATAATGTCATAATTGATGTAGTTAATAAATAAATTATGGGATAAACAATGAATAAAACAGAAGAATGATACGGTCAAAATTGGGAAATGTGGAAGACTACCTAAGATTTGATGAGAATGTGTCAGACATCAAAGCGAAGGTAAAAGCTTCAAGGCCTCTCTACTTTTTAGTTTTTACCATCAACTAGCTCCTTGCTCCTGTCTGTCACAAAACTCACTAGTCTCTATTTTAATCCATTTATCTCTCGATAATATACTAGTAATATTTTTTAACAAAATAAATTGGAATCCAATGGAGATATACAATTGGTCAAAATTAACAGAATATGGTCAAACACGGCATCTGGATTCTCAATTTCTCATGTTCTGTAAGAATATATGATTGTATAATGTCGACATATACGTATTCAGTATTCTCATAACGGCTATGTTTCAAATTTGTAACATTTTTCGATTTCTTACACCATATTATGTTGTGTGTGTTTGACAGTTCAATCATAAATTTGAACTACTTAAATAATTGTTTTTAGAATATTCGTTAAACTCAAGATGTTATCTATATACCAGTATGTAACATTGAATGTTGCTAGTTTTGTTCTCTATAACTACTACAAGTACAGTATTTCCTTTCGCCTGAATCAAAAATACCACAAATTCGTGGCTATGAAGGGTCATTTAAGAATCATTCTTAGTCCAATTTAAAAAACTTCATTAACTAAAGATTAGAGATGAGAAGAAAAGAGACGAGAGAAGAGAGAAAATAGAGATTTCAGAAAAAGTATCAATAATATCAGGTTAACTAATAGTAGTGCATCACTTATTGAGGCCCATAATCGGCCCATCTCTCTACCCAGAACATAACAATTGGACCTAGAGCGGTCGTGCTTCCCGCCATGGGTTAGAGCCGAGACTGGATGGAAGAAGATAGATACAGAATGAATTTTCAATAACAAATTTCGACATGGAAATGCTTAGATTACTATTGAAAAACTCACAACACACAACTGATACAAAAAAAAAAAAAACTGATCGTTTGCACAGAATCGAGAAATTGAGAGTTTATTCAAAAGCCTTTAGCGCCAGATTCTTTCAAAACGGCAGGTTGATCAGCCATTGACAAGCAGTACTTAGCAATCTCTCTGAACTTAGGAACGCTCCTGAGATCCACCTTCGTTCCATCTTTCAACGTGATGATGATATCACCCCATTCTCCGATGAACCTAGGCACAACCTGGACGTCTTTAACCACCTTGTACGAGAAATCGCTCCGATCTTCTCCGGTGAGTCCCGATATCACCGTCACGCGGAGGTTTGTGAACCTGTAACGGAGGTTAAACGCTCGAGACACGGCGGCTAGTGTTAGTGGGAGCCACAAGATGGTTAGACCTAAGACGAGATTGGCCAATAGATCTCCGTAATGAGCTCCGCCGTCGAAATAGATCGTTTCTTTCTTCGCCGGTTTAGAATCTGAAGGAGCGGCGGATGCGGCGGATGAAGCTTGGAGCAATCTCTGAATGTTTCTTTGTGATTTGGTGGAAAGTGGCAACGAAGAAGCGGGGAAGGAGAAGGTGGTCGAGAGAAGGAGAGATTTACGGACGACGGAGATCGCGGCGGTTGACGGCGGAATTGAAGAAGCAGCCATGAGATATGATTTGGAGTGATTGGAGGCGAAAGGGGATGAGATTTGTTTTTCTTATTTTTTTGTTGGATTCGATACTTGGCAATAATTAGGCCACGTGGCCGAAGCTTTATCCAAAATCCAAATAGACACACTCATACATAATTTCCTGACTCGAAAAATTAAATCAGAAAACACAATATGGGCCAAATTGAAACACTTGTAATGGGCCAAAATTGCTGAGAAGCCCAATTCGGGAACTCTTGAAGCTGTTGATTGTCCTCTAGTTTCAGCTGCTATGGTGGGAGGTTTTGCTGTGCCGGAGCTGATAATACTGTCAAACAGTCATTGAGGAGGAGTGATTTGCGTGACCTTGTGTGACTCAAAATAGGTTTATTTATTCCTCCATTTATTTAAAAGTTCCGTCGCCGTTCACACTACCGCCGCAGCTCAAGTCCCTGTAGCTAGGGTGTTAAGGTTCCGATGGGAGTACCGTCGTTCTACAGGTGGTTGATCGAGAGGTATCCGTTGATTTTGCAAGATGTCATTGAAGAAGAGCCGCTTGAAATCGGCGGCGGCGGCGGCGTCGTCACGGTTTCGGTCGATACTAGCAAACCTAATCCTAATGGCGTCGAGTATGACAATTTGTATCTCGACATGAACGGAATCATTCATCCATGCTTCCATCCCGAAGACAGGGTACGCTTTTTTTTGTTTTTTGGCTTCTCTTGTTTCTCGAAATACGAATTCAAATTCATCGGTTGTGTGTATATTTGATTGATTATAATGGTTTCTTCTCTCAGCCTTCTCCGACAACGTTTTCCGAGGTGTTTCAATGCATGTTCGATTACATAGATAGGCTTTTTGTGATGGTTCGACCCCGGAAGCTGTTATACTTGGCTATTGGTGAGTGTATTATTCTATCTATGCAGCTACATTGTTTGTTTTTTTTTTGTCCTTAGAGGTTTTTATTTTATCTGTATTGTGAATTTTTTTCCACTTTTTAGACGGTGTTGCTCCAAGGGCGAAAATGAATCAACAGAGATCCAGACGGTTTAGAGCTGCAAAGGATGCAGCAGAAGCAGTGTGTACCAATCTCTTTTTATACATTATTTCACTTTGTGTTCTTTTCAAGTTTGTATCAATCGTCTTCTTTCTCTGATAGGTGGTGTTAGTATATCGCTCTTAGTTGTTTACCTGTCATCTCAAACTTAGAATAGTTGTACCAATGCCCTTGTTGGAATTATAATTTGTTACCTGCTATTTTAGGCAGCTGAAGAAGAGCGGCTGCGGCAAGAGTTTGCGAGTGAAGGGAAGAGGTTGCCTCCTAAAGTGGACTCCCAAGTTTTTGACTCTAATGTTATAACTCCTGGAACACACTTCATGTCTACTCTCTCAATTGCGTTGCAGTACTACATTCACGTTAGACTAAATTCTGATCCTGGGTGGAAAAAGATTAAGGTACTAATTATGGTCTGAAATTTTCCTTATTGCTGTTTAATTCATACTTCAGGTTTTGCTCATGATTTTCTTATTTTGAAGGTTATCCTCTCAGATGCTAATGTTCCTGGTGAGGGGGAACACAAGATCATGTCGTACATACGTCTTCAAAAGAACCATCCTGGTTACAACCCAAACACCTGTCATTGTCTGTATGGTTTGGTATATAAGCTCCTTTTACTTCTTAGTTTCTTACATGCCTACATGTTTAGTCTTACAATAGGATTTGTTGCAATAAGAGTTTGTGATCTTGATCGAACTACTCAATAATGGCTTTCTATTATTTAATTCTGGATAACAGGACGCAGATTTGATCATGCTGGCTTTGGCCACCCACGAAATTCATATATCGATCCTTCGTGAGGTTTGTATCATTGCTCCTTACGGGTTTTATTTCTAGTCGATCAGTGACCACTCTATTTCGTTTATAATCTGAAGACGTGCTTCTTCAATATGGTTTGACATGTGATTAACATAACAAATAGTCACAATCAAGACTTAGTAGTGGATATTTTTGTTTATTCTTCTCTTAATTCAGCTGTGTTTCCCCGTGCTGACTTCACCTAGGTTGTATTCACTCCTGGACAACAAGACAAATGCTTCTTGTGTGGCCAGATCGGGCACCGAGCAGCAGATTGTGAGGGCAAGGTAAAGAGGAAGGCAGGAGAAATGTTTGATAATACTGAGACAGATGTCGTGGCTAAGAAGCCATACCAGGTATTTTTCAGGGTTATGCACCGCAATACTATGTTTTCAACATTGCATGCTATGTAAAGGACTCATTAATATCTTTACATAATTATTAAGTTCCATTATCTTTTGGCAGTTCGTCAATATCTGGACACTTCGAGAGTATTTGGAGTACGACATGCAGATACCTAACTCACGATTGCAAAAATGTTTGGACCGGATAATCGATGATTTCATCTTCATCTGTTTTTTTGTTGGGAATGATTTCTTGCCACATATGCCTACGCTAGAGATCCGAGAGGTTTGTTCCGTCTTAGTTTTCTGTTGCTTTAACTTTCTCCCAGCTGTCAAAATGTCTGGAACAGTGTGTCCTGACATTTGTATTTTCTTCAATTCTCTGATATTTGCTGAAAATTTGTATTTCTTAAATAAAGGAGTTGTCTCTGTTCCTATATCAGATTTTTCCGTGACAGAGGCATAAATCACTTTGTAGAAATTGTCATTGCTAGCTGATATATTGCTTTGGTATTCGATAGCTTAGTTCATACTTACTCATAATCTGTGTTCTTTCAATGAAACTGGCGCATCTAGCTTGGTGTCAATGAAAGTCTATGAGTTCGCTTAGAACAGCTTGACAAGTTTGAAAAACTATTGTCGTGCAGGGTGCTATAGAATTACTGATGTCTGTCTACAAGAAGGAATTTGGATCAATAGCAAGTTACTTAAGCAATGGAAGCAAGGTGCATTGATTAAATATTCTTTATCTTACTTGACGCGGCTGTTGGATTATCGTTTTAACATTTCTTTACCACCTTTCAGCTGAACTTAAAAAATGTGGAGCATTTTATCCAGGCCGTTGGGCTCTTTGAAAATAATATATTTCAGAGGAGAGCACAAACTTATCAGGTTAATATCCGTTCATAATTTAGTTACCTTCAGTTGTCTGTATTTTCGTTTCATTTAGTATTATGATGGAAGCTACACGATTAGAGATATCATTACCCTCCCAACTAAAACAAAGGAGGTGCTTATCTGATTTTTTTTTTCTTCTCTTTTCTGAAAGATGGCCGTAAGCCTCTCTTCTGCATGGGTTAATAATTTCTCTGCACTACCTAACCGATTTTTTTTCCCAGCCCTTTGTAACAAGAAAAATGAAAGCTTAGAAAACATGAAAATATACAATTTCTGATAAACTTCTATGGGTTAGTTTTCAATGGTGCAATTGTTGTGATATCTGATACAGAGGCAATCGGAAAGGTTTAGTCGTGATAGAGCTCGAGCAAGCAGAAAAGATGACGATGGCCAGGTTGTGCAACTAGAGAATCTAGTTGGAGAGTCTGATTCATTGCATGCCTTACCTCCACGAAAATGTTTGCGTCTGTCTTCGGATGATAGCATTGGTGTGGTGAAAGTTGAAACAGAAAATAGCATTAAAGAAGAAGTAAGTCGTCTTGTATCTGAGGAGGAATTTCCGCTAAGTTTCTAGCTCTTTTTGGCTCATGTTGGCCTGTAATTCTTTTTTTTTTTTTTTTTTTGAATTTTAACCTTTGCTGGTTAAGTGTAAACTATTGCTCTTTCTCCATTTCAAGTTGGTGAAACTTTCAAGTTTTGCTGTTTTTTTGCTGCGATTTTATTTAAGGACCTGAGGTTTGCTTTCTTGTTTAAAGTGTACTAATATACGCGGTGGTTTTCAGGAACTAGATAATAGCGAAGATTTGAAGTTTAAGCTTAAGAAACTGATGCGGGAGAAATTTGATGAGTTCAGCACAGGAAAAGGCGAAGAAGATAAGGTCATTTTTATTTATTTCAGCTGTCATAATAAGCATGGAAACAAAATCTGGGATTCCATCAACGATTGCCTGAATGCATAATCTTCATGATTCACGCTGGCAATTTTACATGGCTGCTGTATGCTCAGGTTAGGCTAGGTGTACAAGGATGGAGGGAGAGATACTATGAGGAGAAATTCACAGCTAAGTCTGTAGAGGAAATGGAACAAATACGCAGAGATGTTGTGAGTTTCCCATGCATGCATTTCAGTTGGATGAATATAAATTACGCTTAAGTCACTCAGAATGCACCAACTTATGGCTTTGTTATTATTGGATAGGTTTTAAAGTATACAGAAGGCCTTTGTTGGATAATGCACTATTATTATCATGGTGTTTGTTCCTGGAATTGGTCAGTTTCCTGTCATCCTCATACATATACGTTATACTTTTCACTTTTGATTACTTCCTTTGTGGTTCGTTTCGTGTAATATTTTGAAGCATGATGATTAGTACGCTTGATAAACCATATTGTGATGCTTAATTTAATCTACGCATCATTCTACGCATTTAAGTAGACTGTTCAGTATATCAAATTTTCAGGTTCTATCCATATCATTTTAATTGCGGGTTTATTTTGCAGGTTTTATCCCTATCATTATGCACCTTTCGCATCTGATCTCAAGTTCCTTGATAAGCTAGATATTAAGTTCGAACTAGGTGCCCCTTTTAAACCATTTAATCAGCTTCTGGCAGTTCTTCCATCTGCAAGGTATGCTATCTGTATTTCTGAGTGTGTTCATCATCTCTCTGTGCTGTCACTGATTTGTTCTCTGGATTCCGTTCTCAGTGCACATGCTCTCCCAGAGTGCTTTAGGACATTGATGACAGATCCAGATTCACCTATAGCTGACTTTTATCCTTCTGGTATGAGGTTTTTGCTGATTCGTTTCTTTCAATGTGGTATTGTGCAATCCATGTCTCTCATTTACTTTTGTGATATGCAGATTTTGAGATTGACATGAATGGAAAGCGCTATTCGTGGCAGGTTCGATCTTCTTTTCATGCTGATTAAGGCAGCATTGGTGGTTTGCTTAGATGTAATAATTCTACAGTCTCATATTTTTCTATCTTTTCTTGTAAAGGGTATAGCAAAACTGCCTTTTATTGAAGAACGGCGTCTTCTGGCAGCAGCCGCACAAGTGGAGCATTCACTGACGGTACAGCCTCTCTCGGTTTTAGATGTTAACGTCTTTAGTGTTTTTTTTTTTTTTTTTTCTGTAGAAGACAGTTATACAATCACATGTAACTTTGTTTTTCTTCCACTTATTTTGTCCAGAACGAAGAAATTCGAAGAAACAGTGTGTTGTCTGACATGCTCTTTGTAGTTGCACCTCATCCCCTTGCTGAGCTCATCCGTTCTCTTAATAGCCGTACCATAAAATTGAGCACTGAAGAACGAGGAACAATTACGGAAACAGTTGACCCTGGACTAAGGTTTGTGTCTGAATCTTGAGAATAGTCGATTCTTATTTTCTTTGTCTAGTTATAGAAACGATAGTAGTTCCTTAAGTATAATAGAAAAAGGCTTAGTTTAGTGAGGAAGGCAAGTTGGAAAATTATTATTACTGACGAAAATTTCGTGATAATTGCAGTGAAGGTATGAATGGTTACTTAGCTTCATGTGGTGGAGATAGTCAGCCTCCGTGCTTCCGTTCCCCAATCGAGGGTATGGAAGATATTTTAGCCAATCAAGTCATGTGAGCCCATGACCAAGAATTTGGTCTTTTTAAACTCTTTTTCTTTTGCCATCTCCTTGAGCTTTATCAAATTAACATTGTTATTTTTTCAGTTGTGCCATATATAAACTTCCAGATGATGTTAGAGGCAGCAACGCCGCTCGTCTACCTCCAGGAGTGGTGCTCCCTAAAAAGGTAAACTTGAGATTATTTTTGTGGCTTCGGATTTTGGTTTTGAAGTTGTGGTGAATACTAAAGAAAGATGCTTTGCTGGGTATTACTAGAACCAAAGACATAGCCTACTTATTTTTACTGGTTGGTGATTACAGTGTTCTTCATTTGTCATCTTTTCAGACTGTACAGCTAGTGGATTTGAAAGGTGGAGCTAATCTATGGCATGAAGATGGTGACAGAAGACGAGCTCCTGCAAAGATAATAAAAATCAAGAGGTGAAGATTACAAATCGTTGTAATTTGCAAACTTTGGAAGGTCTTTTATTTATGGATGTTGTTAATGTCTCGATGACTTTCCCCATTGTTTGCAGGTATAACCCACAAGGATCCATTTCTGGTGATAGGCTTGGGAAGGCAGCACACAGACTTGTGCTACAAACAATAAATTCCCAACCCGATCAGACGTTCATCAACTCAGAAGCAGCATTGTGTCCAAATACTATCTTCCAGAACGAACAAGTGTCGAAAAAAGTTCCATTATTCCAAGGGAATGTGATGCTGAAGATACACCCTCAGAGTGAGTTCACCCGGAAGAAGAAGAAAAGTAAAAACCTTCAAAGTAAAATCTCTGCAGGCCCTCGTACCCGGAAGAAGAAGAAAGACAAAAGCCTTCAAAGTAAAATCTCTGCAGCCGCTCAAAGAAGCAAACTCACTGAGGAGGAGAAGAAGACAGCAGACAGAAAGCGCATCAAGCAAGCGGAGAAGAGAAAGAGAAATTTAGCTAATAGAATAAAGAGAGCCAAAAATGAGCAGGCAAACAAATGATGAAGCAATTATGATAATGCATTGGTGTGATCAGGTGTTTTGGTAGATCCAAACAGTTTTGAAATTGATACTCATTATTAGTTCCCTTTTTCTTTGTCACGTCCTTCAAGTACACGCACTTTATTGAATTAGTTTAACATGATATATATATATATATATATATCAGTATATTTATTATGTATTTTAAGGTTGAATTCAGTCAAGAATGAGAAAAAGACCTCCCAAACCAAAATCACATTTGAAGTTATTTTGAAGACAGATTATGCTACTAGATGCTGATTAAGCGATACAAAGACCACCATAGCATGTATGATTTAGTTTCGTGAACATTTCTTTATAGTATTTGCTTGGATAAAATTTTGATACAAAATTCATAACAACCTATTTCACAAGCCAGTAGTTATTCCTGATCAACTTTGCATCATATATATTAACAATCACAGACAATACGGTTCTGATCGGTCTATTCACTGCCTTGAGCCTCCTCGGCTACCAAGATCAGAAGCAGCTTTAGCCGCCCTCTCTAACGCACCAGACAGCCAAAGAGCTCCGTTGGAGAAGTAACTGCTATTGACAACACTAGTTGCAGCTGCGGCCGCGGTTCTACCTGTGGCAGAGACGGCTGATTTGGCTTTGTCTGAAACATGGTACTTTTGGTCGGTCAATCTAACAGCTTCAACGCCGGCAAAGATTTTGTCAGTGAGACCAATCCTCTGGTCTAGTTGAGATACTCTGGCCGCTGCTGCAGCTGATACACCGTGGGATTCGTCAAAGCCTTTAGCTTTTGTTAGAGCGTCTTTGCCTAGCACGTACCCGGTGGCTAGCATTGTTTTTACAACTTCTTGAGCTTTCGTCACTGCTTCTCCAGCGTTGAACTCACCTCGTTGAGGATGTGACTACATGATTGAAGAACAAAAGAACTAAGAAAATTAGAACAAGCATCCAACTTCGACATAAAGATCAAAATCGAGAGAAGAGATTCGTACATGTGAGTTTGTTTCATCTTCAAAACCCCGATGAGTCCCGTTCCAGAAGTCAAACTCCTCGTGATGCTGTCCCCAACGTGTTATACAAACGCGCTGCTCCAATATCGTTGCGCCCTGAAATTATGGAGAATTCCAAACAAGTGAGTGATTCTCAGGAGAATCCGAAAAAAAAAGAATAAAGGTGAATCCAATCTAAACAACACATACACTGAGTAAAACAGCAGTTTCCTGGGAATAAGAATCCTTGAACATCACATAAGCAGTGCACGCTTGCTCACCCGACCTTATCTCGTTAACAACATAACAGAGTTTATCTTCAAAAATCCAGAAAAAAACAAGCAAATGTGAAATATCAAATTTGGTGGAAGTAATTAAGACTCACTTGACAATATCAATATGTTCGATTGCTCCTGAGAAGGAGAAGAAGTCGATGAGATCTTTCTCAGTAACAGCTGGAGATAACCCAGTAACTTCAACACCGTATCCATTTTGATGATCCATCTTGTTCAGAAGCTTCTTCTACCTACAGAATCTATAATTTCTACAGTATCCTGCAAAACAAAGCAATTTCGCTTCTCAGAAAATAAAAAACCCCTAAATTTCAACATAAACGAAGATCGATCATCTCCAGTTCGTGATCAAACTTCGGGAACTAGACGAATTCGAAACTCATGAATAAACACGCATGTAATCTTTCCGATTTCTACCTGATACCGATTTAGATAGACATGATTTAGATATGTAAAATCTGGAACACGATTTTCAAGCGCAGCTAGAGGAAGGAAGGATTGCAAAAATTCATCAAGAACATCGAATGGTTGATTCGCACATCGTATAACTATAGATCGAGAGAAGGATCAAACTCATCGAAGTTACCTGTTATTGACCAACACGCACAGAGAGAAGAAGCTTAAAAGATAGACGATAGTGACGAACACACTGAGTCACTGATGATGGGAGGGACTACCTTTTCAGAGAACGAAACAGACGCAATTTGAAAGGTAGAAACGACGTCGTCAGTTTCTCGAGCTAACTTATGGGCCTTTAATATATCTGGGCTCAGACTGTAAACGATTTCTTAATTAAAATGAAGATACTAGTATGGTTTTTTTTTTTTCCAGTCTAAGGTGCTGATTGGTTCACCCGCTATCATCCGTAAACGCAGCATTTGCGGTTGGTAGCGGTTAGTGATATTTTATCACAATCATAGAAATCGCTGCAAACGGTTCTGTATCGTTTTATACCATTGAAATCTAAAAGTTGCTTCTCTGCCAGCGTTTGCGGTTGCGGGCGATAGCAGTTGGATAAAAAAATAAAAAAAAAATTACGCTAGAAAAAAAAATAGAAAATCACTTTAAAAACATTTATAAAGCCTTAACCCTACTAATCTTCTCTTATATATATAAACCCTAACCTCTCATATTTTCTATCAAGTTCTAGTTTCTAATCATGGCTTTCATATTAGTTTAAAAAAAATAAAATACAAACATAAGTGCCATAATACTTTGGTTTAATTCATTTATATTAATTGTTATGTTTCCATTTTTAAAGTAAGAAATTATAAATATGTATCTTATTAATTACAAAATTAGTTTGTTATAATTCTTTTTTTTATTCTCCAGAAAGTTACATGATCAAACGAGATGACATGTGCGTTATTTCAACGGATCATTGTGGAAAAACAAACTCAAGATAACTATCTTAAATTTTTGAGTGCTCTTCAGAAAAAAACGTATTTTGAAGAATACTAATGAGCAATTTGGAATTGATTTGAGTTGGGGTCGTGCAAAAAATTGATTATATCAATTGATCAATTGATGGATTTACACAGGAAAAAAGCAGTTTGAATCTGATTTTGACATGTAGATTTCTGTCATTTTCTTTTGGATCACACACAAGCCTAATATTATAATTGTTTGACCATAAATATTAAAAAGGACAACCACCTAACATTAGCTACCTAAGCTTAACTAATCTCACATTCATGAACCTTCATTTTCACATCCATGAATTCCACATAAGCTTTACTACATGGAATTCTTCATTTTCAAGGAATTGACAAAGTCATCTAATGACCTGAATGAGGAACCTCCACTTCTTACAGAGGCTTCAAGCTTCTCTTTCAAACCAATGGCTCTCTTCCTCATTTCTGCTCCTTCTTCATCTACAAACAACCTCTTCACAGCTCTCTCCACAGTTCCTTTCTCCAGCTCTCCTTCCAATTGAAATCCAATCCTCCAAACACTCTCTAAGTACCTTGCATTGACTTTCTGATCACCGGTAAAAGGCCTACAGATCATAGGAATTCCTTCTCCGATGCTCTCTAGCGTCGAGTTCCATCCACAGTGACTCCAAAATCCTCCCACTGCAGGATGCTTGAGAACTTCCATCTGAGGAGCCCATTTCACAATGTAACCTTTTTCTGAAACCAACTTAGTGAACTCCTCTGGTAAGGACTCTGTCCATTCCGAGGCCGGAATAGATCCTGGTCGGATCACCCACAAGAAAGGTTGGTTGCTATTACTTAGTCCCCAAGCCATCTCCAACATGTCTTTGGTTTCCATTAGAGCTAAGCTTCCCAAACTTATGTACACTACTGAGCTTGGTTTCAGCTTGTTCAACCACTCAATGCAGCTCCTGTCTTCTTCAAGTAAACTAGAAGGCGCAGAAGCTGCAATGTGAAGTGGGCCTATAGGGTAAACTGGAACTTGTAGTTCTCGCTGCAACCATGTCAAAGACGAGCTCTCAAGACAACTCACAGAATTGACGATAACAGCGGAAGCTGTTCGAGTGTTTACAACCTCACTGTAGAGCTTGAGAAGACTCTCCAATGGCCCGAATGCTGAAGTTGGCAAGTCTTTGTACCTTAGAGGATGCAACCCTGGAAACACCTTGTCTTGCAGTTCAGGATCTACAAAGCGAAAAGCATTTTGGTTGACTTTATCTAAATGGTCTTTTGAAAATGATTTAAGAAGCAGAAGAATCTTGTGTACCTTTAATGTCGATCAAGAACACCTCTGCATTGACTTTGGCCAAAACAGAGCGACAGACAAAAGCAGTAGCACTTGTAGTACTGAAAACAATACTGGAAAGTTGAAATTCCTTAGTTGCAGCTTGAGAGAAGTACATGTACTCGTCGTAGATGACACAGGCAATGTCATCATTATTATCTTGTTCTTTCAATAGTTGACCTAAACAGTGCTTGAAGCTTTCCCCGCAGGTTTGATTGAGCTTCAACAGAAACTGGAGTGCTCCAAGGTTTTTGAGATCAGAGTCAGTTAAACTACCTGGGATGGTGAGAAAACGAAAATCAGAGAAGTCTTTGGAAGAGGTTACTCGATTGTACTGTGTCTGAACAACAGTGATGGAGAAGCCTATCGATTGAAGAGCTTTTCCGAGTTGCATCATCGGAGTTACATGACCTTGTGCGGGAACTGGAACTAACACTATCCTTCTCTTCACACGCGTTTCTTCCATTGCTAATCGCTCTTCTCCGTTGTTCTCGCTCTCTCTCTCTCTCTCTCTCAACGCAAGAATGGAAGAAGCTCAAAGAGACATAGGGACTAGAAACGTGAGGTATACATTTATTGTTCTTTGGTCTGGAGATGTATCTATCTGATGATTTGAGGTTGGGGAAAGCTCTTAAGTCTCCACTTTCTTCATTGTGTGGAAGGACAAGCACAAACACGTAGGGTTGAGAAAAGATATCTAGTAGAAATCGGCAAAAAAATTTCGAAAATTTTCTTTTTATCCTTTTCTATGTAGTCCTTTCATTTTTCTTTTCCTTTTGTCCTTTTTCTATGTCGTAATGTGACTTATTATATGACACAATTTTAAAATACTCCAGCGTTGATTTAATATATGCGGTGGTGATTGTAATAATGTGAGTAAAATCTGTGTCGTTTGGAGAGATATACGGAGAGAGATCTGTTGGCTAAAAAATTTCTGTCGGTTTAAGGTAGGTCCCACATGATTACAACACGGTTTAGTTTAGTTTATACATACTTAAAAGAAAAAGGAAAGTGTTGAGATTTTCTGTTATCCTATTAATTTGTGTATAAATAAGTTTGTGGATCTCTTCATTGGCTACTGAGTCAAAGACAAGAATGTCGAAAAAACGTTGCTTCACTACTGAATCGCTGCTTGTCATCTTGTCGAAAAAACGTCGCCTGACGATTCCATGGCTGCCACATGAAGTCATAGAGTGCATCCTGGTGAGGGTTCCGGTGAAATCTCTGCTCAGATTCAAAGCTGTATCGAGTCAATGGAAGTCAACGATCGAATCACCATTCTTTCAAAAAAGGCAATTGATCCATCGTCAGCAATCTGGAGATCCAGACGTTCTCATGTTGCCCACAGATCCTGACGAGGTAAACTCTTTAAGAACACTTGTGTTGGGTTCATCATGTTTGGTCGAGATCCCTACTCCTAGGGAAAATACGGAATACTTTGTTTGCCAGAGTAGCTGTGATGGTCTCATTTTTCTCTACCATAGCTACGTCGAATACACACCCAATTTTGTGGTCAATCCCACCACAAGATGGAATCGGAGTCTTCCTCTGTGCCAATTACAACAACTCATTGTCGACTTAGGATACAATTACTTCAAGCTTAGGCACACTCCCTCTAAGCCTGCATTTGGTAAAGACAAATTCACGGGCACGTACAAGCCCGTCTGGCTCTACAACTCTTCAGAAATAGGCCGAGAAAACGCTACTACATGCGAAGTTTTCGACTTTAGCACCAATGCTTGGAGATATGTCACTCCTTCTGCTCCTTATCGGGTTGTTAGTTGCCCCTGTGATCCTGTGTACGTAGATGGGTCGCTCCATTGGTTCACGGACTGCAAAGATACCAAAGTTGTTTCTTTTGATCTTCACACCGAAGTTTTTCAAGTCCTCTCTGAAGCTCCCTTTGCCAATGCTCCGGTTAACGAGATCGTCATGGGCAACCTCCACAACCGCTTGTGTGTATCCCTGAAGAAGTGCTCCAACCAAGTGATATGGTCATTTGATGTAGTCAATAAAACATGGGACCAAATGTGTACCATAGATTTGGATTTTATTTCTCGTCGGTTTGATATCCCAAGTGAAACACTTGTATGCGCTCTCTCTCCCCTGGCACTTTTGGATGGTGGGAAGAAGAAGAAGAAGAGGAAGAAGTTGCTGTTTTATGATTTTATATCACGCAAAGCACTGATAACATATGATCTTGAAACCAGATCATATGATACTGCTTTCTCTGATAAATCCATCGGAGATCCGGTTTGTTATTTCCCGAGTTTGTTCTCTGTTTCTTAAGTTTGATTATTGTCAATGCATAATTTATATAATTCTTTGCTTGTTTGGTTATCCAAGTTTGCAACTCTACAATAATTATTTTTTTTTTCTTTCTTTTTCTTTGTTGTCTCTCATATATTCTAGCTCTCTTTTAAGACTCAAAGAAAAGGCTAAAAGTTACAATGGTGGTTGGAGTTAATACATGTGATTCTGATTTCAGATCCCTTAGGTTTGCATTTCGATCATTGAACAATTTAAGGTATTGCTAATACCAATATCAATTTAAGTGTCATAAATTTGAGGCTTCTCTCTCTAGTTTCCTTCTGATAATGTTTTTCTTGATTGTCTTTATTGCATTCCATCTCCTATCTCCTATTTATCATGTTCCATATTCAGGTTATACCTTAAATTTATATGACCCAGGAAAGAATCAGCCGATGTTCTGGTAATAAAAACAAAAGAAAATTCAAAAAACCAAAGATTAAACTGATACATCCACAGATACAGGATACATCTTGTAAACTGATAGAAGAAACATAAATGAAGCAAAAGCTGAACATCAACAAGGATGCTGTATCTCTATAGCTTACTATTTGGAATTTCATATAACTTCCGCTCTCCATCAAGCGTGGATGTATATGTAAATTTAAACAAGCATAGGTTGTTATGCCATGCTCGAGCCTCGTGTATATACTTGTGAATTGGTGATACATACATGATCCCAAAATCAAATATTTCGATTCAGTTTTCAGAAAAGCTAGTCAATTCTCTAATTTCCTGTTTGTTAATTAGACTGTTGAAACCAAGATCCGATCTTGTATCTCTGAAAAGGCCTGAACATCTTTTCCCCATAACCTGGTTATTCAAAGAAACACAGACATAATAAAAACAGTTTGTGTCAGTGACGGGTTTGATCACTGAGAATTTCACTAAAGCCGAAAAAAGAAGCAAAGAACAAGAAGTTAATAAAAGTTATTTGTGACGCACCAACAAGCAATACCGATGGCGTTTGCTCCGCCTTTATCTGCTCCTTCATCATCTCCGACATGCACTGCTCTGTTTGCTTCTACGCTGATTTGCTCTGCGCATGACACAGAATATACATTTAAAGCTGAAGCCTTTGTAAGAAATTAATCAAATGACACAACACTTCAGTTTATGATGCAGAACCTAAAGCGGATTTGAAGATTCGATCATCAGGTTTCTCGTATCCGACTTCTGAGGATACAATCACAGCGTCGAACCTGTAAAAGGGCAGATATCATAAACAATGACCATTTATGGTGTTTACTACAGCATTCATATTTCAGGTTGAATAACAACAGACGATGCCAAAGCTTACATATCTATGACGTTAAGATCCTTCAATAGCTTTCTAAGCCGGGTATCGAAATTGGAGACAACAGCCATCTTAACTGCAATCATTCCAACCCCAAATTCAGATATCAGCAAATAACGGATACAAAAAAAGCCATCTAAGCAAACAAGGAGAGATTTTGTCAATGTAATAATAACCTCCAGAATCTTTAAGTAGTGACATTGTCTCATAAGCTCCTTCCGGGAGATGCCACGCCTCACCATTCGCGTAATACTGGAAACAACAGAAAGATTTATCATCATTCAGGACTCACTGTACTTTAAACAAAAAAAAAAAGACCATTGTTAATGGAAGAAGATGAAGACTACTTAAAGACCAAAACCCGGCCTCTATATACAATATACTGTACTCACTTGGTAAACTTCTTCAAAGTAGTCATTATCAGAACAACCAGTAGCCTCGGAAACAACGAGCTTCCAAAACGGTCTTCCATCTCCCTGATAATACAATGAGAGATGTTTCAATACATAATAACTTTGCAGGAAACGATGAAAGATCAAATCTGAAATAACGGAAAAAAAAAAATCACTCATTTCACGGACCTGGTAACGCAACTTCTCAGGCCAAGGAGCAGAAAAAGCTCTCTTGAAACCTTGCTTGATTTCAGCTGGAGTTGTCCTGAGACCTGAGCTAGAAACCAATAAAACAACTTGAGATCATCCGAAAAAGCAAGAAGAAGCGTTAATCAAAATTGGTTTTGTATCAATGAAGTGTAAGAAAGTGACCGTATTTTTGGCCCAAGGAAGCGTAAGTTTCATGGACAGGTTTCGACAATTGCAAAAGAGTTCCTCCAGCGTCAAGCAACAAACCATCATAAGCTCTCTTAATCGGCTTGCCTTCAACAGAGACCAAATAATGAAAGGAAAAAAATCAATTTTTGACAGCAATAACTTATACGTTTACCCAATTTCAGATTCACTTGAATCAAATGCATCTCACAGAACCCAATTCTCTTTTCGCCAATTTTATTGGGAAACAGAGGAGAATCAGAAAACCAACCGGTGCTGAAAGAGACAGAAGAAGAGCGGAGAGAACCGGAGAATATGCCGATTGGTCTCAACGCTTCAATTAGTTTGGTTCCTCGTGAACATCGCAAACAAGCTTCCATCTTTGTTCAACCCGAAATGTGAAGATTTGTTTTTTCTACTACAACTAACTACAGACAAAGATGTAGATGGGTTGATGTCGGAAAGAAAAATGTAGATGGGTTCCTGGTTTTTTGATTTAAGTTAAAAATAACCCTCAAGCTAACCGGAATTTACAAAGTAATTTTTTTATTTATGAAAATTGTAATCCGAGTCGTATTTAGTTGCATCAAAACGACTGCTCTTGCATTTGGTTTAATAAATAGAAGATTCTTATGTAAACTTTGATTAGTCTGTGGCTTGTTTTGCAAATTTTCCTTTAGGCTTTTTTTACTTCCTGAATTCGGATGATTGACTGATTGTGTTGGTTTGTCGTGCGAACAAAAACCCTGAGGATTTTCGCGTTCGCCGGCGGAGATATTTCGCACAGATAAATTGTGGAGCAACCGTTGATCACTCTCTTTACCACGAAGTTCTTCTTCGAAGATTAGAGATATGGCGACGGAGCTAGAAGAGCTTGTCGAGTTTTTGTCGTCTCCTTCTCCGCCTGTAAGCTTTTATTGCATTGGTTTCATCTGTTTCTAAGTTATGTGATGCACTGAAAGTTTAGGATTCTAAGGTTTTTTTTTTTTTTTGGTAAACGAGGATTTTTATTGAATTCTGATTACTTGATGAAACAATTTGCAGGTGAAGAAAGCTGCTGTGGAAATTGTTAGTGGATTAACTGGTTCGGAGGAAGGTTTACAATCTCTTTCCAAGTATTCCGAGATTCTTCTTCCATCACTGTCTCGGCTTCTAAGTGAAAGCAAGGTCCTTTGGATTATAACACTCTTAAGAAGCTCTAATTTTTCTAGATTTGGATTGGTTTTGATAAAGATTGAATTTTTGTTTTGAAATTTCAATTTTCAGGAGGTATCAGAGCCAGCTGCACAGGCTCTTGTGAATCTTTCTCAGAACTCTGAATTGGCTGGGAAGATGATTCAAATGGGTTTGATTAAAGTGGCCATGGACATGTTGTATAAACCGGAGTCTTGTATTACCAGATTGCTTGTTATGCTTCTAGTGAATCTCACTCAGTTGGATGATGGCGTGTCTTCCCTGCTTCAGGTCATTCATCTTTGCACCGGACTTTCTTTGCGTTATTGAGTTGAATCTGTGAGTGGGGTTTGTCTTTTGGTATTCTAATGGTGTCCTCGTGTAAAAACTATATGCCTTTGTTAGGTTGAGGACGAGAAGATGCATGGACTACATATCATGAAGCTTGTTAGGTCGTTTTGCAGGTCTTCCGGTGAAACTGCTGGTATGTTCTTACCACTTTACTCTTTAATTGGTTATATAATCTGTCCAAGTACAGTATATCTCTATTTCTAGATACAATAGTCTCGAATTTTATGCTTTGTTGAAGTAGTTCCTCACACTTTTAAGGAAAGGTTATGCTTTGTTGCTTTCTGTTAATTGTTTAGTGCGCAATTGTGTTCCTTTGCTAACTTATAAAAGTACAGTAGGAAGAGTTTGATGGATATTTTTTCTTATTTATGCACCAGATGATCAGTTTGAGCATGTTGGCTCAATCCTTGTCAACATATCGAAAACAGAAGATGGGAGGAAAATGTTACTGGAGCCAAAACGAGGACTACTAAAACAGATTATTAGGCAGTTTGATTCAACTAATCAATTGCGAAAGAAAGGGGTACGTTCATTTGGCAGATTTCTCTTTTATAAACCTGTTGCTTAAAACTTACCCTTAGAACAATTTAGCATTGATAATGGCTATCGGCTTTCAGGTTGCTGGGACAATACGTAATTGCTCTTTTGAAGCCAAGAACCAGCTGCAGAATATACTCCTGATATCAGAGTTTCTCTGGCCCGCCCTACTCCTACCAGTTGCAGGCAGTAAGGTTTGTTGATTTTGCCTTATAGCTGCTACTTCGTTGCAAAAAAAAAAGACTCTTCTTTTACAGCAAGGATAACTGTTTTTGACTATTGGGTTTTTCACCTTCCTTAGATATACAGTGAGCAAGATATCTCAAAAATGCCACCTGAGCTTGGAAGTGCGCTTTCCATTGAGCGAGAACCCGTTACTGATCCCGACATTCGTGTCCAGACACTCGAAGCTATATATTTGATCATCTTACAGGTACAACAATTCTAAATCTTGCATTTTTTTTTTCTTCTGAATTCTGATTTAAGAAACCCACCAAACCCAAAACCTTCAAAATGTCCTCTGATATTGTTAAAACTTGTTTTGATGTTGCAGGAGGCAGGTCGAAGGGCATTTTGGTCAGTCAACGGGCCACGGATTCTACAGTTGGGATACGAATACGAGGAAGACCCAAAAGTAATGAGAGCCTATGAGCAAGTCGGTTCTTTGGTATGTTCACTCTCTTTCTATCTCACACACTCAAGTCTCACTGCATGACTTGTACTCTCGACTTATGACAACATTGCATGTTTTCCTCTTAATCCGTCTTAATCCAGCTTGTTGAAGAAACTGGAGGCCCTGAAGATTCATCGGAGCCGACAAAAGCAGAGTCTTAAAGGTTACACTATTTGTTGTCCATTGCTCTTGTTTCCATTTTTTTGGCCCTCCAAAAGGAAGTTACTTGTCCTGCGAACAAAGTTGTCTTTTTTCTTGTGCACTAGTTGTAAAACTAGATTCGTTCTTTACTTTGTCTTATTAGCAAATGTTCCATTTTTCGAATTTTTCTGAGTGTAATTTTATTTCAAATTAGACATTATATTTTATTTTCGTAAGACTTTTTTTGTTTTTCGTATTATCCTATATAACACATTTGGCTATATTTTCTCTGTTTTCCCAATGTTTTTGAATCTGGATCGGAAATCAAACATGGAGGAGAAAGCATGGTTAAGTTAGAGTCAATCAATTAAATTTACTTGGGTCATACAGTTCTGCAACTCTTTTCCCGAGCCTTTTTCCGATCTATTTTTGTTTTTTTTTTTTTAAGTTTCAATATAGAAACTGTAAGTGAAAAAAAAAAAATACCAAATTATCGCCACAACACCACGAGGTAGCCAACCAATGTCTCCACAATTGGACAGAGAGAACAGAGAGGCAAAACAATGATTATGTTCTTCTTTAGACTTTTATGTTTCTTTGGCATGTGTGTTCTTTTGGATTCTAATTCGCTAGATCCAATCATATTTTACGATTCACATAATCTTTATATTAATAATACATTAGCACACAATTAAAATCAAAACCAGTTGGCGCCTTGACCATTCCTTTTTTTTAAGCCACGTGAATATTTCCGAATAGTCGGGTCCCACCTAAAATATCGTAATTGAAAATCATTTCATAGATCCTCTTCTTCATCTCTCCGTCCTCTGCGTCGTCGTCGTCTTCTTCTTCTCGACGAAGAAAGAGAGAGAGAGAGAAAACGCCGAGCGACGAAGAAGATTCTAATCTCTTCGTGTGGTTTAGCTCTTGAATAGCCAAGGGTGATGCGATTTTCTCCCGGCGGTATTTGATTCGTTTCTCGAGCTGAGGGGGAGGACAAATTGACTAGAGATGATGGGTTTGGAGATTTCGGATGAATTTCTGGGAACATTCGTGCCGATTCTGGTGTATTGGGTGTATTCAGGGATGTACATTTTCTTAGGATCTTTGGAGAGATATAGATTGCATTCTAAGATAGACGAGGATGAGAAGAATCTCGTTACCAAATCTGCCGTCGTCAAGGGCGTACTTCTTCAACAGATTTTGCAGGCCATTATCTCCGTTATTCTATTCAAGGTATGTCTCTCCTTACATTTCCTTGAAAATTGTGGCAAGTCTCTGGATTTATAGGATTCTTGTTGCGGATTATGCTATGTTGTCGTTGTCATCCTTGGCCTCTTGTTGATATAATGTGTGGGTTTAGTGTACATTGGTCAATGAGAATGAGTTTTTCATGTTTTCAAACTGGCGTTTCTGAAATAAAAGCACCTTTTTTTGTCCTGAAGCTGTCGAATCAAGATTACAGATCTAGGAATCAACATTGAATTCTGGAGATTGTCTGATAAATTAAAAACTTGGATCTCCTGTTTCTTGCTGTTTTATATTGAGAATTGTTAACATCTTATGTCTAAAGAGGTATTAGCCATTTCACTTGAGATTCTCGAACATCTAACAATTGGTAAGTGGTTGGAAGAATTCGATTTTTCTTCTTCTTCATCATTCACATGTGCAAAGTTTTATTCTCTTGCAATGTAGACTATTAAAGTATTGTCTTGGACTTTCTCACCATTCGTGTGTTGTTAGAGTCACGAGCTTGTGATGTTTCTCTGTATTGGAAGAAACTGTTCTGTGGCTTAGTCATGTTGTAGTACACTCTTGACATGTTTGTTGGTGGAGGTACATCAAGGATTCTTTTTGTTGTTTACCTGAAATATTGTTTGGAATTCTGGTTTTTTGTCTTTAGATAACAGGAAGTGATGCAGATGCTGCTACGACGCAGCAACTTTCCCTTCTCCTTCTGGCTAGGCAATTTATTATCGCTATGCTAGTGATTGACACTTGGCAATACTTCATTCATCGATATATGCACATCAACAAGTTCTTATACAAACACATCCATTCTCAACATCATCGCCTTATCGTGCCTTATGCATATGGAGCATTATACAACCATCCATTAGAAGGTCTTCTCTTGGACACCATTGGTGGTGCTTTGTCTTTCCTCTTCTCTGGTATGTCCCCAAGAACCGCCATCTTTTTCTTCTCCTTCGCTACCATCAAGACAGTAGATGATCACTGTGGACTATGGCTCCCGGGAAATCCATTTCACATCTTCTTCAGTAATAATTCTGCTTACCATGATGTTCATCACCAACTCTACGGAAGTAAATACAATTTCTCGCAGCCATTCTTTGTCATGTGGGATCGGATTCTTGGCACTTACTTGCCTTATTCACTCGAGAAAAGAGCCAATGGGGGATTTGAAACACGGCCAATCAAAGTATCCAAAGATGAGTAACTTTCGTTTCTTTGTTTTTTTGGAGGGGCTTCTTATCACTGCTAAGTTCCTTTATCATTTGCTCGCTAGAGAATCATCGTAACCTTTGTGTACGTGTAACTTGTACATACAATTCCAATCTCTCCTTTTCGATCTGCGAGCATATGTTTCTGTGTAAGCTAGCAGTAAAATTCGTTTTGTATTAGTCAAAACTTCAGATATTCTCTGTCGTTCTTATCTGCTTGTAATTTCAGATTTTGAGACCTGTGAGAGTCTCATTCATCTTCTTTATTAGAAAACGACATACACACACACACACAGTAACTGGTTTCTTTCTTTTACGCAAAGGGACTATTGATTTTGTTTCTTATCCTCTCTACACATGGAAACTTGGTAAATTTTCTCGATCTTGTTAGCATCATAGACCAGTGAAGTGGTTGCTCAATTATTAAAAAAGTGGACCTTTGAAAAAGGATACAATACTTATCTTCAATATCCATTGATACTTTGGAACAGTGTTGATATTTTCTTTACAAATCTGGTTTCATTGATGTTTCTGAAATCTTATATGCCATTCACGTACCTAACTGGATTCAGTGTATTAGTTTTAAGATCAGAAGTTTGTTTCTTGATTAGATCAAGCTGGTGAGAGCTGAATCTTGAATTTGGACTTTGAACTGTATTACAATCAATCTTTTTTCCCAACCTAAATCAGAGACCATATCATTAATAATACAATTAAGGTTATTTGGCTACTTCTACTTTATCTCATTATCAATCACATGGTCTTGAGATGAGTTCTGAACCAAAAGATTCTGGATTGGCTTTTAAGACATGTTAGGTGAAATGACACTGTCACTGATTGATTGAGTTTCCTCATTAATGGCTCTTTTAGGCAACTCGTACGGACTTTGATTAAAACGTTAAATCTAAGCCCTAATCAGGTACCTTTCTATTCTTAAACAAGCACATGAACATGAGGTGGCCCCATTTTATTTTGTGACTAGTCTCTGTGCTGCATTAAAACATGTCTCCTGAGTCAACAAAAGGTTATAATCACACCTTCGTCGGTCACATGGAGTTGCATTCTTTGGTCTTATTTGCAGATTAGAAACAAGTGTCTAGTATTCACATGGTGTAGTTCTTGAAAACCTTAGGCGATAATAGATGAGTTCTTGGATCACATGTCATTTGAACTCATTTGTAGCCAGAAAAAAAAAACATTTTTTAGGATTGATCGGTGATTAAAATTGATTTGCAGTCCTCAATAGGCATTCTTTTCTTAATAAAAAGCGAACTGGATTACCTCTTGGAAGAAGCAAATTGATCAGAAAAATCATTTTCAAGAGCAAGAAATTTAAGATGGTATTAACAAAGCAAATCTTTTTCATTCAACAGACATTACATGTAAAGAGAAAGTAGTTCAGTTTTTTTGGCATCACTGAGTATACAGAAAAGGTGAATGCGTGTGAGAAAACGAGCTACTACTGATCTTCCTCCTTGTTTCGATACTTGTTGGATTAGCTTCTACCGGGAATCTTGGAGCATAACTCGGTGTTCTGTTCACGCTTGTGTACGAATCACCTGAAACTCTAACATATTTATGACTCTTGCAGCCCAATAATAAACCTCCACTGCTCGATTTTCGTCTCTGAGGCGCGGTTTCTCGGTTTGATTTGGCGATCAGAGGGATTCGAGGAATCTGAAAAGACCGGTTTTTGACAGGACTTGTCGCACATTCAGACATAACAGAGTAATCCGCCACACTAGCCGTTACTACACTCCACGCTATGCTTACCTCACTTGGTGCATAACCATTCGGTGACTCTGGATCGCTGCTTCCTTGCCTTGCAAGGAAGGGTTTTGCCTTTCCTGTTACGCTCTCAATCTCGAAAAGATCCGAGCTTAAATCGCTCACACTCCCATCTTCCTCTTCTTGTTCATACTTCACAGAGAATCCACGTTCCTCTGTTTTCGCAGAGCTCGAGTATTCCCATGGAAATTTCTTCTGAATGATTCTCTTCTTGATTAGAGGAGATCCAAAGATTTCCAGAGACTTCCTCTGCTCTAACATTGCTTCTTGCTGTTGTTGATGAATCTTCATCTCTGAGCTCAATTGGGTTTTGATCTTCTTCAGACCAGAGTTTCTTCGCTGCTGCTCGTCGACGACATCTACTGAATTCCAGTTAGAACAAACGCATCTGCAACCAAGATTCGCGAGAAAACTCTTCTTGTTACTCACCTTTTGATTGCTACTTACATCCTTCTCCTGCAAGAAACTGTTGCAGCTAGAGTTGTTCTTGTTCTTGTTCTTCTTCTCCGATTTGTTCTGAAGCAACAAGCTCTGACTGTTCCAGCTGGATTCAGATCGAAGACTCGGAGTTTCCGAGGAATTTATCGAGCTTTGCTTCGGACCAATGAAGATTCTCTCGATTGAAACTTCTGGGTTTGGTAAAGGAGACACAGGTCTAGGACTGTGGTCGGAATCCATATCTCCATTGAAGTACTTCTCAGCTCCAAACACACTGATCTCCAAATCTTCAGAAGCTTTCTTGCTAATTCCAACAACATCGTGATGCTCCTCTGGATCGATGTTCCTGTTCATACCACTCATTAGGTTCTTCGGCGTGAGAGCATCTTCCTTGCTTGTCAAGTAAGAGAAAGAGGTAGAAGATGAAGAAGAGAAAGGACCATAGAGGCTGAGGCTGTTACTGGTATTATTGTTCATCAAGAAATCAAAAGATTTATTTGGAGTTGAAGAAGATGAAGTTAAAGTAACCATTTCTCTTTCTTGAAATTTTGCATTACTATTTCTTGTGGAGGATTTACATTTGGGTTTAAATAGAGGAACGTGACGAAGTTACTGGTTTTCTCTGAATCTAGGTGTCAATTGTTCAATGGATGTAGGGTCCACATTACTAGGACAATAGGGCCAATTTGCCAGTGATTCTGTGCTAATGCTTGAAAATGATATTAACTATTTTTTGTCTTGGTTATAACGAAAAATGAATTTTTTTTTTGAAATGAAAATAAAATAAGTGGATATCATTCTCCCAAGGAACAAAATTACAAATCAAGAAGCACGAGGGATGTATTTATTTTGTTCTACATACTGACAACGACCTTTTAGTCGTTGAAGAGTTTGGGCCTCTATTGACCTAAACAGGCCCAGTGAACGTCATCGTTTTAAGCAAGTACACTGATACGGGTTTTTCTATCCGACCCGTTTTAGTCGGACCTTATCCTCTTCCTCACTCTAACAATCTTTTTGCTTTGGTCGAAGTTTTTTTAAGAACAGGAAAAAAAGATTATTCAGTCAAACAATTCAAATGGTTTCGCAGATAATCTCGTGTTTAACTGAATCTTCGTCTCTTTTCTGCCTCTCCGATACCCGGAGTTTAATTCTGCCGAAGACTTATAACCGCTTCGGTTTGAGCCAGTTTTCTCCGGGATTTGCTAGCCGCCGGTTATCTAATGTTAATCGGAGGAAATGGAGATCTGCTTGCATTTTCAACTCTGGGAAAGAACCTGGAGGAGACGAAAAGGTCGATATTTCTCTGGCTCTAGCTTGATTAGATTCTTGTTTAGTTTCCGGGAAATTTTCAGGATGATTTTTGTTTTTTCTGAGGCAGTTCTTTGTATTTTTGCTCAATTGGATCCCAAATCTACAAAATTTTTAAGAAAATAATTGTTTTCTTAGTTACAGGGAGGTAGCTCAGAGTGGGCGATACTTCAAAGATGGGAAGTTCCATGGGAATGGCAGACAGTTTCGTTAACTTCGCTTGCTTGTGGATTAAGGTACTCTCCATTTTCTGACGCCATCAAAATCTTTCCTTTGGATGAATTAAGCCTGGAGTTTGATGATAATGATATGGTTGAGTAGTTTAATCTGAAAGATACTCTCTCTTTATTGGTTACAATAGTAAGATTTTGTTTAGTGACTATCCTCTGTGTACGAACATAACATCATCTCAAGCTCTTTAACTATTCTCAATGTAATGGAGTGGGATTAATTTTGTTCCCAGGCAGTTTTGTTTTGACAGGATTGACCGAGATGTTGGCCATACCGTTTTTAGGAATCGACGTTGAGAAACTGAGCTTGGACGAAAAGGCGGAAATTTTATTCCTGGATCAAGGGTACCACCATTAACTACTAATCTTTGTGTATTTTTTATCACAGTCTTACTCTTGTACTTGTTCATGTAAACTGATTTTAGAATCTTAGTGCTTTAGCCAATTTTACATAGGATCACCTCTGCTCCCTCTCTGAGTTCTTAAGCTATTAAAATACTGTACCTTGCGTTGGATAACTTTATCTGAATATATTTTGCAGCATAACAACTGCAGTGGTACTTGCTGTCATATTCACTGTTGCCAAAACCTTCGAGCCACTTCCTGAAGACATTTTGCGCTATGGTACTTCACTCTTCTTCTTTTTTTTTTTATTATTGGGATTGTCTTGCAATGTTTGCTCGTTTATTTGGCCTTTGACCTCTTCAGATTTGAAACAACCCTTCAACCTGCAAAAAGGATGGCTCGTGTGGGGTGGGATCGGTCTGGCTGGTGCTGTTGGTGCCATTGCGTTAACAGGTGTTGCTTTATCATTGTTCAAGACAGAGACACCCCAAAGAGAGGTTAGGAGAAGTCAACACCATATGTTATGTTTTTTTGTTGTTGTTTTCCTTCCTGAACTGTCTGATGGATACAGTAGTAATGAGGTTAGTATGATGCTTTCAGGTAGACTCTTTGATGAAGCTTTTACCATTAATTGGATCCTCGAACATAAGGTATTATCCGCAAAGAAATAGAGAATTGAGATGAGCATTAATACTAGAATTTGATCACATCGCATATGATGATGATGGTACAGCACCATAAGCTTGGTGGGCATAACTGGAATCCTTGCACCACTTCTTGAGGAGACCGTGTTTCGTGGATTCTTCATGGTGTCTCTTACCAAATGGTAAAAGCTTTTGTCTTCTTCTTCTTCTTCTTCTCATTAGGTTCTCGACAAAAGCTAGCTAGATTGAGTTTTGTTTCGCATTTCAGGGTCCCGACCCCAATAGCGATCATCATCAGCTCAGCTGCTTTTGCCCTTGCCCACCTCACACCCGGTGAATTCCCTCAGTTGTTTATTCTAGGTAAAAAAATAAAATAAAAAATAAATGAAAACAATAGCACCTACCATCTTATCATATATGTTTATAAACATCTCTGACTTGAGAGGTGTCTCTGTTTTCATCTGGTTTAGGTTCGGTATTGGGATTATCATATGCGCAAACCCGCAATCTCATTACCCCAATGGTCATTCACGGTTTTTGGAACTCAGGAGTTATTTTGCTGCTCACTTTTCTTCAGGTAGCTAGAAAACTCATTCCTGGTATCACTAAGGACCTATCAACTCTTAACTTATGTTTTTTTTTTTTGTAGATCCAAGGGTATGATATTAAGGAACTATTGCAGGCAAACTAGCTTTGAGTTTTGCTCTTTGTTATGTCCGCAATCAACTTGAAAAAGCTTCACCATGTTAGTAAGATTTTTTCGAAAGAATTCAAATGTATAATTTGAGTTTTGGTCAAGTTATATAATGTGATACTCTTAGCCTTACTACAAGTTCATGGTAGTATTGTATGAACGACAATGATATATAGATGATATTTATTTATTATTGTGGAAAAACATTAGTAATTCTATTCATATAATCACGCGTCTGCGTCTTTCCCGTATAAAGTGAAATGCTTGTAATGTTATTGAAAAACTCAATGCTACATTACAAAAAAAAATCACATCTTTCAGTTTATGCAATGCACAAAGTCAGAGAAATTAAACTCTACATACACAGAATCTTTCTTAGATTCTTTTACTTAAAAAAAAAAAAACTCTACTCTAAGTTAGGACTCCCCTTTGTTATAGCTTTCACCATATCTTTTTTATGATGAAATCAATGAAAAGCATGTTCCTGAACTTTTTGTGTAAAAACTCACGGCTCCATCGACAAATAATTAATCACAGCTCTAGGTTGATGTGAGCTGAGCACCAACGCAAACCGGGTGGCCAAAGCCGCTGCTTCCTGTTCAATCAGTTTTTTTTAATATAATTATGTTAGTATGTCCTAAAGATAGTATCAAAATGATAAGAAAAGTTTGTAGTAAGTGTGTTTAGAAGCTAACCTGTCTTTGTCTTCGCCGATGTAACATACTAATGGCTGATGCCATGATGTAGCAAGGAAGAAGAAAACTGGCAGCTCGGAGTAAGAAAAGCTGCAAAGAGATTTAAGATTATTTTGTGGTTCGGAGTTTAAATTTTTATGAAACTTTTAGAAAAATGGCCATCTTCACCATTTGCATAAATTGTTACAGAAACTTGATTTTAACTTACAGAAAATATTGAAGAAGGGTCCTCATCATCATCATCTGCATAATCTGGTATAGTCAGTGCGTATCGCAATAGAAGAGTCAACAACTGCAAAAACGAAAAACAAAAATAGAGGATGTTATCAGGTTTACAACTCGGTCAAAAAAATTGGTAGTGGTTGAAACTTGTCTTGAAGCTTTAGGCTTACTATTAGAGCAGAAATGCGGAAAAATGCAACTAGACTGGTATCTGAAGCTGTGTAATCATCATACTCGGACTCTAAAATCTGACGTTCAGCTTCTGCGATTGCAAGGAGCCGTGGATCATGTAAATCCAAACCTGAGATCGTCCATCCTCCACTACAAACAGACATTTTATGTCAGAACCATTACAAGCCATATGCATAACCAAATCTTAAGTTAGGTCTATGGCAAAACTATGAAATTGATGATCATACCCAATGTCAATTGTAGTTTCTTCAGATTGGAGCCGAGGTGGTGGGGAGGTATATCCAGCTTGGTATGGCTGAGTAAAAGAAGTTAAAAGGGTGTTAGATATCATGCATGAACATTGAGTTGAAATCTCAATCATCGATTAGAAGTCTCAAGCTAAATCGTTATAAGTCACTCTATATGAATATAGTATCATATTTTGCCCTTATCAAGGTAGAGAAAAGCGTATATACCTGATGACAAATCTCGCATAATGTGTTTCCCTTTTCATTACACCAATGTTGAACACATTTTCTGTGAGCATACTGGTTAAAAAAACATTGAGTTGATGAGTCATATACTCATTTTTCTCAGCTATTTCTGGATAAACATAGTGAGAGAGCATGAACAATGGGAAATTTAAGAAGAAAAAATACTACCTTTAGGCTGCCATTGCAAGCACATGGGCTCTCGAGATTCTTAATAGCCGATTCCTCTTGACAAATCCGGCACTCCGCCGAGCAAATCAGTGAATCTTCCTCCGTAGTTGTAGAATCTCCGTCGTAGATATCAATTGCACTATCCTCCGCCACCGCCGTTAGGCCATACGGCTCAGGCGTCTCTGATTCAACCTCCGGGATAACCGGAACCGGAGGTAACGGAACCGGCCGCATCAATCCATCGACATATATGTGTTCACTCATCTCAATTTCACAAACACTTGTCACTCCACTTTATATCTCACGAAATCCAGATTCAACACACTAAACTACCGAGAAATCACAAGAATACCAACTCTAATGAGAAATGAATCGAGAGTTTGCGAATTCGGGAAAAATCGAAGAAACCATAGAAAACGAAAAAAAAAAAAACGAGATACTGATGAAATCAAGAAAAATCACCTGGAGAATTTTGGGGAGAGATGTGTTTATAGCGTGAAGAGGAAAGCTTTCTCGTCCTTGATTTAAGAGCAGAAAAATCGGGAGGAATGTAAGCAGAGACGCAAAGAACTTGTGGTTTGCTTCCAGATTATTTTCTGGAGAAGATGCAAACTTTTTTTCCTTTTTTTTTCACAGAGATTTTCCCGTAAATAAAGCAAATGGAGAATAGCTTTTTATAGCGGAAGAAAAAAAAAAAAAAAAAAAGAGGGAGAGAGATATAACGACGTCTGAAAAATATAACGGCTCCGTTAGTTAAAGCCGTTGACCAGAGTTATACGTTATAATCGGCTTCTAGTGGCAATCTAATATATATAACTCCTATTGGCATCCAACATAGATTATAGTTAGGTAGGAATTAAGATATACAAGCACATACACATACATATTGATTTAGATATACAATACAAGTTGTTTGATTAATAAAAGTATAACCAAGTCAATAACTCAAAATAATACAGCGTATAATATTTATTTATTTTTATCCGAAGATCAGTTCAAAACTCATCAGTTACACAATAAATATTGCTTTAGGGGTGATTGGTAGAGAACCTTTTTAAAGCATATAGATACAAAAGAAAGTTTTAAAAAAATTTGAATTCAACTTTAACAGAATCAAAGCTTTAATCATCTTGTATCGCTAACATTCTACCTAAAATCTCACAAGTCACAATCCAAATTTATTCTCTTTCTCTTCTTGTTTTCATTTTTATTTTTAACTAGGGATTGCCCCGGGCTACGCCCGGGTTTTCAGAGATTTCTGTGTAATTAAGTTTAGGTTATAATTTGTATTTTGAATA
Organism: Eutrema salsugineum; assembly: GCF_000478725.1. Taxonomy (NCBI): domain Eukaryota; kingdom Viridiplantae; phylum Streptophyta; class Magnoliopsida; order Brassicales; family Brassicaceae; genus Eutrema; species Eutrema salsugineum. The sequence continues at coordinate 10,602,206 of NW_006256612.1, forward strand.
TATAGAAAAACACATAGATAGTGAGTTCATATTTAAACAATGCATATCATTTGAGGAACTTCGAAGACCAATGATCATTTTCTTGGAAGATCTTATCTAAACCCTGCAAATAGCAAATGATCAGTCAAGAACGTAAGATAGTAAAATGATCCAAAACCTAACAATGATACTAAAGAACAAAATAAAAGCCGTGCGATTCCCCTCATGAGCACACTGCTTTTTCTGCTGCTCATTCAGAAACGTTTCTTGGGATAGCTTGTTAATTAATCAGTCATGCATCGAGCTGAAGCCGATTGCATGTTCTTGATGTACTGTTTTAGAATTCATAAATCATCTAACCATTGTTTTAGATACTACTCGAACAAACAACAAAGAGATATACATTACATACAATAGCTGAAGTGGTGATTTCATTAATTTACCTTGTATAGAACTCGGCGGTTAAAATGCAGTCAGAATCAGTATCCCAGAACTAATCATGATCCCATGGGTAAAAATGCAGAAGGATGGGAGGAAGAAGAATCATTTCAAAATGCAAAGTCTTCACATACATGCAATGAAAAGGTAATGGTTGGCAAACTTAATGGTAGATATGATCGACCTCCTTATGGATCGGGTCAACTGCATCAAGTAGATTTAAGAGCAATCGTAAGGTGGAAGAACATATTGGCCTGATGCTTTTCGTACAATATTATATACTAAATATATAATAAAAATGTAAAGCTGTATACAAACCTGAGGAACATGAGTCTTTGGATTTGTGCGAGAGCATTTGAGACTGGAACCAAATGGAACCAAATTTTTTTTTATATATAGAATGGAACCAAATATATTACATATATATATGTACCTCAACTCGTTCATGCTTGCTCTTCATAAACCAGGAGACCTCTTTCCCGAAACTCCTTGTTCTATTCTCTTCCTAATTTTTTTTCTTGCCCGTCATGAATTCCACGAGCCTAGATAGAGGTGAAGCTTTGTTGAATTTGCTCATGAAAAGCCTCTTCAATATCACTGCATTGGACTTGCTCTGTTTTCTCCTTACCATCAACCAGTACAACTGCGAAATTTCTAAACAATGTTTCAAATCTCAATTCTCACATCCAGTGCGATTCACCCTAATAAAAACCTCTTTGATGGAAGGACAAAAAGTAAAGGCCATATATCGTTGTTAAAATTTTGGTCTTCATAGTAAGCTTTAGGTAGACATCATCGTACGTTGTAGCTGTCTTTTTGATCTTCTTGCTTTTACCTCCAGCAATCAGATCAATACTCTCAGAATCAACACTGGAAGCAAAATTCAACATCGAAGTACTTAAAAAGGATGGTTAACCGGAGAGTCAGTTGTGACAAAGAAAATAACTCAATCCAAAACCAGAAATCCAAGAATTCACTCAATGATCTAGAAATATAGATTTGTGATTCGAAAGATAGAATCTATACGACTGAAAGGTTAAAATGAAACTCAAAAAAGGGAAAACTTTAACAGGAGAGACAATCAGAAACGGAGACTGAGAGATATTGAAAGGGGGACGTACCATTGTAGCTTCCGGGGATGTGGTGTCGGCCGTGGAAGTTCTGCAAGATAAGTTTCGCCGTCGATTTTAGTGTTTATTCTTTCCACTATGGGCCAAGTTAATGTAGAGATTAAGATAGCTTATGAACTATGAACATTAAGTAAAGCAGAAACAAATCTAATCACCAAAAGAACTGATATGAACAGATTAAAGAAAGTTTGATGTTGAAGAGATAATAGGCGCATTTGATCTTAATATGTAAGTCAAAACAATCGATCATAAAACTTATTTTCTCTTGCTTTGACTTTCAATATAGAAAAATGTTATCACAAACCTGTCCCCTTCGCAATTGAAGAATGGAGATGAGAACCGACACTTCCAACTCCAAATCAATAATTCTTCAACAACAAATCAGCACAAAGTCCACAGCTAGAGCGTATTTGATTAAGAAGAAGCAGGGAGAGAGATATGGAGAAATAAAAGTAGAAAGAGAGAGCGTCAGTTTGGATTTTGGAGAATTAAAATAAGCTTAACAGACACTTCATCTGTGAAATCCTTATTTTGCAGAAATTCTTATTTAATGTTTATCCTTATTAATGGCTGGTTTTAGTTTAAGGCTGGTTTGTAACGTCAAATTTTTTTTTGTCGATTGAATTTTATGTTTTTCCAATGTATTTGAGATGAGAGAAAAAGCAATCGTTAGAGGGGCTCATAGCTAGTAGGTGGAGACGAAGGAGACATAGCAGGCGAAGGAAATTATATGAAGGTATCGATTCAGATTTCTGGTGTTTTCTGGAAAGTTTAGCTCTCGCCAACGATAGAGAAGATTGGGGTGGAGATTCTTTATTGGGCTGATGGCTTAATTTTTTTGGGCCTGTATTTAATGTCTATTCGACTTTCTGCGTTGCAATAAGGATGATGATAATTGAGTTTTTCGATGATGTGGCATGTTTTAATGTTTTTATTGGCCGATTATTTTTAAATTATTTTTGTCGACGTGGACAGTCTGAGAAGCCAGCAAATAAATCCCTTTTATATAAAGGAGAAGCCACTAAAAATTACTTTTAATTTTCACCTCCAAAATCGTCTGCAGTCAAAGTTTTAAATCAGCAGTTTCACAGTCACATTACCTACCCATCATCCCTTTAGTATTTTAGATTTTATTTCGCTGAAAAGAACTGTCATTAGAAAATAAATAAAATATCTATGTAATTAGGGTTTTCTGTTATTTTTTTAACTTTTCAAAATTGACATATTGTGTTATTTTTATACAGTTATATACTATGTTTTAATAAATACATAGTTTACTGAGCCCTAGTTTAGTAGTATAATACTATAATGTAGATGATTTTTTCTCAATTATATTTATATTAGAATGGATAAGGTTTTAAAGGCAAGAGACAACTATGTATGAAGAATAGGATTCATTAAAATATACATTTGGTTTGCTTCACCAAAACAAAAAAAGTAAACACTTGGTTTAAAGAGTATTATAGAACTCGCATTTTATTATACCTTTAACACATACTAACGTCGTTGACCATAAGACCAGGTGCATATTTTTTGGCAGGTACAAATATAGTCCCAGTTGTATGTTTTAAAAATTATCGACTGTTGAGTTATAGAGATGGTCAATTGTTCAATAAGGAAATTAAGACTCAACAAGGAAAGACATTTTCACATTTATATACGTATAGACTATTGTGAATGAAGACAAACGCTGTCGACACTTATCAGAAATGTTTAGTTATAAGGATTTGCGAGTTGAATTTAGATTGATTTTGGATTAGAATCAACGCAGATTTTTCAAATTGTTTTACCTCTTATATTGATCAATAAATTAAATATGCAATACAAAATTTATATGTTTTTTTGTTTCAACCTTAAAAAATCGATATGTTTCTAAACCACTTCTGAATAATATTTTAGGAAATAATTTGGACAATAAGATATGTATTTTGCGATCTCCCAAATCTGACTATAAAGTGAATATCGTGAAATTCAAAAAAGAGATATCTTAATATTATTATTAACGTATTTCTATTATATATTACTATGTTTCTTTACTGTATTAGAATTAGGTTTTGAAATTTTAAATTATTTGGTGTTAATTGTTATTACGTGTTTAGGATGACTACTGAAATAATAATTATTCTATAAAATCTATCAAAAGTTAAAACTTATATGCGTTTTAATTAGTTAGTTAAGAAATGAAGAAGCCTAAAGAATATAAACATTGGTCTGGAGACTGAAGTACAGAAGAATAGTCTCAATTCCAGAAGATATTCCAAGTCTAGAAAAAACATTGAAATTCTATCTGGCACTTTATCTGAAAAAACTTTGAATGAAGTGAAATTATATCGCCCAAATTATATCTGGCATTTCAAATAATCTTAAGGTCGCAGAAGTTTTCTTGAAATGTCGAAATTACACACATACCGCCACACACATATATATATATATATATTACGGACAATTAAAAAATATCGTAGTAACTTGGCATTCAATATTTTATGAGTAAGCCAACCTTTTTAATTTCATTAAAAGAAACGACGACAATGGAATAATAGATAGTTGCAAACACAGTTTAACGTAATAAAAATACAAAGGTAAAAAAAAAAAAAAACTTAGGTGTTTTATTGGAAATATGAGATACATCATAGCAAATCAATACTTCAGCCAAGCATTTTTCTAGATTTACCACTGTAATCTAAAGTGGCTATAGAAGTTTCTAGGATAAAAGCCCCCAGTGCCCAATCTAGTGGTATGTCTTTTGCTCCTGCTTTACTTGCAAACTCGATTCTGCAGACAAATTAAACATGTTGTTTTTGATCGGAATTCAAATCCAACATTCATTGATATAAGTGTTCTTGAATTTATGCAGTGACATTTTACCTTCCATCATCAAGAGCAAAACCAAGACTATCGTGAAGCATTGAGATAATATATGCTGATGAGAAGCAATAATTAAGCAAATGTTTGTCTTGTTCCGTTGGGTATTGTACTTTCAATTCCGACCAGTTTTCTCCACAGAATCTCTTCCCGGCTGGAATCATTTCAGACAGCCAATCTTTCTCATGCAACTCAAAGAACTAATTCATACAGAGACATATGTATAAGACCAAATGTTCAAACAAAATTAGACATAAATGTTGACGTTGACCTACATATATGAATTCATGGGATCTTAACTATAGCTAGTCATTAATTTTATACCTTGGAGGTGTAGTAGAAACTTGCTGTAGCTAAAAACCGTCCTTGAAGATCAGGTGTGAATGTTGATCCAATAGAACAATGCTCAGAAGCACAATTCTCTGTACACAACAAAAGCTGCATCCATGAGAGATCCAAGAATATTGAAACGGCCGATAACGACATTCAGCTATGCTAATAAGGCTCTTACCCTTTCCTTCATGCAACATTGCTAATGTAGCCGTTCGGCATTCAGTGAAATTACCAGCAGCTTGAAGTGAGGCTGTTAATCTGCTTTCTTCGGTCGAGTTTTGTCTCTTTGAGACGAAGATGTATCCTTCAGGAGTACAAGGGTCAGTAACTATTTCATCTTCTGTAGAGTGTGCAGCTGCAAGGATTAAAACACTGTATATGAGTTTTGAAGGGGGAAAAAAAAGAAGAAGCTTATTTCAAGTTGCCTAAAGTCAAATGTTGCTAATTGATTTAGAGATTTATTAACAATATATCAACCTGAGTTGTGGAGTGCTTCCCATAACTTGTCATGTGCTGCATTCTTCAATGAGACAAAAGTTAATAGCATTCTTCAACCTTAATGAAGATTTAAAATCCTTAGTAAAAATAGAGACCATGAGGCAGAAAATAGGGACACAATTACACTAAGCTTCCAAAAGAACCTTTTTTTTTTTGATAAAAAACCGCCAGCTTCCGGCAGAAAATAGGGACACAAGTTATTTTGATAAAAAACCCTAAACGCTCCAGCTTCCGGGATGATAAAGACAACTTTATCTTCAAGCCCGTTTTCTTCGTGCTGTCAAGCACGGCACGAACGGCGCCAGGAGAAACGGAAGAAGAAGGTATGGTGTGGGGGCGAACGACTTTTCGTCTCGGAAGAGGTGGTGAAGCATGAATTACCGCCTCAAGATCGTCTTCGGCACCTCCTGTTTCAGTAACGTTTTCCTCGGCATTGCTTTCTTCAATCTCCTCGACCCCTTCGATCTCCTCAATCTCCTCATCGATGTTCGGCCCAGCACGAGCATCTGTCTCACGAGCTTCTGGTTGTCCGGTCACTTCGACTCGTGGTCGAGAACGGCTACTATTGGCACCAACCGATTTTGAGTTTTTTCGGATTAACTGTGGAGGGTTATTCTCTTCTTTAGACGAGTTCGATAGATGAGGGTTTGAAGAGGAAGAGCTCGGTTCTGAGGATTCGCGACGATCTTCCGGAAGGATTTGGTTAGAAGAAGAGTTAATTGAAGAGCTGGAAGACATCTTTGAGTTCGGAAAAGTAGATCTAAAGGGAATCTGAGAGAAATGAAGAACAGTATGAAGATCAACCGGAAAAGAATGAAGATTGATCGGATAATTTGAAGATCGAACGGAAAACTCGAAGGTAGCTCGGAAAAATCAAGGATTCGCGGCGGCGAGAGTTGAAGAAACGAGAGGAAACAAAGAACAAAAGCTAGAGAGAGAAATGAAATCTAGAGAGAAGGGAGAGCAGCGTACCTTATATATGCTTGAGGCGAGAATAATGAATGCGAGAAGAAGTTTGCCTTTTATACACAGTGGGAATCGTGGGTTCCTCGATTTTCGCAAAGATCCCGTAATTCACGCGCCTCTTTGAAGACAGGGGCGAAATGTCCGGGAATGCGAATCGACGGCAGTTGCCGAGCTCGGTTCGTGATCCATTAACTAAGAAATGAGTTCGACTGAAAGTCATCCCCTTTCACCGAACTGAAGGGGGGGCTAACAGTTGGAGGTGAAAACCGCACCCCGGTTTTCTCCGGTACAAACCGAGATCGGCAAACCATAAGCCCGGTTTACGAAGGGACGTACCGAGAAAAGATGGGCCGAACAAAGATGGGCCGAATACGGCCCATCAGGCCGAGGTCGGTGAGAAACCTCTCGAAGAAATAGAGAGTTTCCGTGAGCTCGGTCGAAACAGGAAAGTTTCCTAATGGAAAAAGGAAACTTGGGAGAGAAAAGGAAAGGAACCGAGAGAAAAGGAAACTCCTCTCGGCCCCATATCGTCTAAGGCGGGCTTGAAGACCGACTTAGGAGATATATATAAAGGGAGACGAATCGACACCAGAGAACACAAGTTATTTTTCCCGAGAAGACTTAAAGACTGAGAACTCATTACGATAGCTTCTTAGTCGCATTAAGTCTTAGTTCGTTATTACCTATCGAAATAACCGAACTCAGTTGTATTTTGCTTGATTCGATCTAATAAAACCGAGCTTCCGATCTAAATTACTGTTTAGTCCTTTGTCGATATTTGCATATCAACATGGATGAATAAAAGAAAACAATCACTCAAAGACAAGTAGTCTGCTCTCAGAAGATACCTGTCCAAGATGGAGGAAGCTGTGACTGTATAGACTGTATGCAACATTTCCATACGTTATTGTTTGCGATAAGTCCTCAGGCATAGGCTGACTTGACACAAATGTCACCTAAACAAATCATCCACAAACAATCAGTTTTAGGTTTATCTTTCAAGTCTGATAACAAAATTGACTAATAAATAACCTGAGCAGAAGCCCCTCCGAGTTCAACAATCCCCGTTGTTTGCAAAGGTTCACCTCCAAGCGAACCAAGTGCATAATTTGCAACAACCCAAGAATACTTACCTTCATCAGATCCTGTAAAATATTTTCAAATAATATAGTTGATTAACGTCTGATGGATAAAGGCACATTTACTGCCACAACTAGTTACTAGAGCATCTAAACCAATTACACTTTCACGTACTTGGTCAAATGCAAGAATTGATTCCACAAAGACTAACCAGTGATAACCCATGCCCAATCGTCTCGAAAGTTAAAACCAGAAGATCTAAGAACTTCTCTGGTGACTTCAAGAATTTGTTCCATAACAGTCTCATTCAGCAATCTCAACCCAGCAGTGGCCATCAACCTAATGTCACTCTTCTCCCACATTCCCTCCGGAACTCTCCCCTTTGCGAACTTCACGAGCTCAGCCACTGACACGTTCGCTCCTTTAGGATTATCAGCATACGAAGACAAACCAGGATTCTCAGACTCCTTCGCGTAGTTGTCCTTACCGAAATCGAAAACCGGTTTTCCGGATTCGAGCCAGTACCGGAACACGTGAGCTCGGGTCCCAGAACTCCCGGCGTCGATCACGACGCTGTACCGTTCGAAGGAGCTTTCCCGAGGACGGAAAGCAAAGAATAGAGCTAACGTGATAGCTACGGAAACGAAGGTTAGCAGGATAATCGACTTGGAGGGTTTCCACTTAGACTTGGACTCCGTCGGCGATGATTGGTCGTGGTCAGGTTGTATCTGAACAATGAGAGGATCCGTCTCCGATGTCATTTTCCCAAAACCTGAAAACGAGCATGAGATCGTTTAAGTAACCGTTTAAAAAAAAACGACCTAGAAAAACAATGACATCTTGACGTAGTAGCGTGAAACGCAAGAAAACCAAAAAAACGTAACCCGATACCTACCAATTTTTGTTTTCGCTTAGGATAGGTCTAGAACCTGATTATATAATCGGAGATAACCGGCGATGAAGCTCGTCGGCCGTCGCTACCCTCAGTCTCTCCTGTTTTTCGTCTCAGTCTCCAATGGTTGTCTACTAACTTTACAAAACACCTGCTCTTTATATATTACTCAATATGCATCGTGATTCATAATGCTTTGCATAAAAAATATATATAAAAAAATAAAAAAATAGTGATTCATAATGTTTTGCATACAAAATAAAAATCGTGATTCATAATGTATTGCAAACAAAATTAAAAATATTTAAGATCGTGATTCATAATGTTAATTTGCATACAAAAATGATTAAGAAAACGTGCGGAATTCACACATTCATAATGTTAATATTAGTTTTTTTTCTTTTTCGTAAAGACATTTGTTTTTTAAGCTTATTAATGCATTTTTTACTCATCAATAATGAGAAAATTATAAAAAGGAATTCTAAAAATATTCATTTGTTTAATTGAATTGCTACTGATTTAGAATTATAGAAAATTGTTTAGTAGTACAAAAATAATGTATTTCAAAGTTAACCATGTGAGGGAACTGCAATCACATTGTGATCGTGGCCTGGCCTGACACAAGGTTAGAACTCTTGTTCTTCCGATCAAGTAAATTAGTTACTTTGAAACAATAATTTACGCAGAGTTACGATTTGTCACGTACAATTAAATCCAATTCCAGAAGATATTCCAAGTCTAGAAATTAAAAAAACTTTGAAATTCTATAGAGCAACAAAATATATATCTTGTGAATTATTGGCTTCGATCAGCAGAATGACACTTGTAAGAATGTACTTTATTTTTTTTTAACTCGCTTCAAACTAAATTCTACGTAGAATTCGGTTAAGACCTAGTAGTGGAAATTAGTATTTTCTTTTTTTTGCAGACTTTTTTTTTTTTTTGCTTCCTTTACTTGTAGACTTAAAAAGTAAGTCAGATCAAAAACAATATATATATATATATATATATGATATTGAATGAACTCAAATTATATTTGGCATTTTAAAATAATTGTAAGGTCGAATAAGTTTTCTTAAAATGTCGAAATCACACACATACCGCCACATACATTACGGACAATGAATATCGTAATAAGTTGGCATTCAATATTTTTATGAGTAAGCTAACCTTTTTTAATTTCATTAAAAGAAACGACGACAATAGATAATTGAAAACACAGTTTAACCTTATAACAACACAAAGGTTCAAATAAATAAAAAAACTTAGGTTTTTTATTGGACACTTGAGATACATCATAGCAAACCAATACTTCAGCCAAGCATTTTTCTAGATTTACCACTGTAATCAGAAGTTTTTAGGATAAAAGCCCCCAGTGCCCAATCTAGTGGTATGTCTTTTGCTCCTGCTTTACTTGCAAACTCGATTCTGCAGTCAAATTAAAACAAACATGTTGTTTTCGATCGAAACTCAAATCCAACATTCATTGATATAAGTGTTCTTGAATTTGTGAAGTGAAATTTTACCTTCCATCATCAAGAGCAAAACCAAGACTATCGTGAAGCATTGAAATAATATATGCTGACGAGAAGCAATACCCAAGCAAATATTCTTCATTTGTCGTTGGGTATTTATCTTTCAATTTCGACCATTCTTCTTTACAGAATCTCTTCCCGGCTGGAATCATTTCAGACAGCCAACCTTTCTCATGCAACTCAAAGAACTAATTCATACAGAAACATATATATAAGACCAAATGTTCAAAAAAAAATTAGACACAAATCTTGACGTTGACCTACATATATGAATTCATGGGATCTTAATTATAGTCATTAATTCCATACCTTGGAGGTGTAGTAGAAACTTGCTGTAGCCAAAAAAATGTCCTTGAAGATCAGGTGTGAATGTTGATCCAATAGAACAATGCTTATAAGGACATTTCTCTGTAAACAAAAAATACCAAAACTACACACATAAGAGATGAAGAAACTTGACACGAAGAACGATATTCAGCTATACCTTATAATGATCATACCATTTCCTTCCTGCAACATTGCGAATGTAGCCGATCGGCATTGAGTGAAATTACCAGCAGCTTGAAGTGAAGCTGTTAATCTGCTTTCTTCGGTCGAGTTTTTCTTCTGTGAGTTTTGGTCGAAGATGTATCCTTTAGGAGTACAAGGGTCAGTAACTATTCCATCTTCTGTAGAGTTTACAGCTGCAAGGATTAAAACACTGTATATGAGTTCTGTGGGGGAAAAATAAGAATGAAGCTTATTTCAATTTGCCTAAACTCAAATGTTGCTAATTACTTGAGAGATTTATTAACAATATCAACCTGAGTTGTGGAGTGATTCCCATAACTTGTCATGTGCTTCATTCTGCAAAGCGACAAAAGTTAATAGCATTCTTCAAACTTAACAAAGTTTTGTTGGCATGTTTTACATTTTTTATGAAATTAATTTAAAAAAAAAAAAAAAAAACAGAGACCATGAGGCAGCAAATAGGGACACAATTACACTAAGCTTTCAAATAACTTTTTTTTGAAATGGGTTCATGAAAGAAAACAACCACTCAAAGACAAATGCTCTACTCTTAGAATTTACATACCTGTCCAAGATGGAGGAAGCTGTGACTATAAATTTTGTAAGAAACATTACCATAGGTTATCGTACGCGACAACTCAGGAGGCACAGGCTCACTTGACACAAATGTCACCTAAACCAATCCACAAACATGTCAGATATAGGTTTATCTTTAAGTCTGATAACAAATTTGACTAATTAATAACCTGAGCAGAAGCGCCTCCGAGTGTAACAATCCCCGTTGTTTGCAAAGGATCACCTCCAAGCGAACCAAGTGCATGATTTGCAACAACCCAAGCATATATACCTTCATCAGATCCTGGTAAGATTTTCAAATAATTACCGACTAATGGATATAGGCACATTTACTATCAACTCAACTAAGCTAATAGAATATAAAATGAAACTTCAACATATATAAATCCAATAATACTAACAACATGTGACACACGATATAACACCAATCAAAAGAGAGATCCATATCTATTATATATATAATCTTTAATTCTAAGACCAACAATTACGTTTGGTCAAATGTAAGAATTGATTCCAAAAAAGACTAACCAGAGATAACCGATGCCCATTCGTCTCGAAACCTAAAACCAGAAGATCTGAGAACTCCTCTGGTAACTTCAAGAATCTGTTCCTGAACAGTTTCTTGAAGCAATCTCATCCCAGCAGTGGCCATCAACCTAATGTCACTGTTCTTCAACATTCTCTTCGGAACCCTCCCTTTGGCGAATTCCACGAGTTCCTTCAGTGACACGCTAGCTTCTTCCGGATTATCAGCATACGAAGACAATCCAGGATTCAGCTTCAAGCTAGCGTAATTCTCCTTACCGAAATCGAAAACCGGTTTCCCGGATTCGAGCCAGTACCGGAACACGTGAGCTCGGGTCCCAGAACTCCCTGCATCGATCACGACGCTGTACCGGAACGAGCTTCTCCGATTGAATATAACTGAACGGAAAGCAAAGAATATCGCTAACGTGATAGCTACGGAAACGAAGGTTAGCAGGATAATCGATTTCGTGGGTTTGGGCTTGAACTTGGACTCAGTGAAAGTGTACGTCGGCGATGATTGGTGGTGGTCAGGTAGAATCTGAGCCTTGAGAAGATCCGTCTCCGATTTCATTTTTTCTCAAAACCTGAAAACGAGCATGAGATCGTTTAAGTAACCGTTAAAAAAAAAACGAACTAGAAAATCAATGAGATCTTGACGTAGTGTGAAACGCTAGAAAACAAAAAAAAAAACGTAACCCGATACCAATTTTTGTTTTAGCTTAGTACTGACAACTGAGTCCGAAGTTTCTTGGTCTTATGTCTAGAACATGATTATATATAAACGGAGACAAGCTCGTCGCTACACTTCAGTCTCCTGTTTTTCCGCTCAGTCTCCGATGGTTGTTTACTAACTTAAGTACTTTACAAAACACCTACTCTTATATATATTAGTCAATGCATCGTGATTCATATGTTTTGCACAAAAATAATAAAAAATAAAAATCGTGATTCATATGTTTATGGCTAAGCGACACAGATGAGACAGAGACACGTAGGTTCATTTAAGCGTGGTCGGAGGGAAGATTCCAATCTTTCCAATCATAATGATGGGGTTCTGCTGTGGTAATATAATATTAGCCTACTAAATTAGAAAAAATCTTCAACAGTTTTTCTAATTCAATACATCTACATTTTTTTTAATGTATTATTAAAGACTAATTTGAATAGAAAAAAATTGAACCGCGCGTTTCTTCAAACCATAGGCCTTTGATAGGTGGAACTAGGCCTGAAATTTTCGGGAACTAGGATGAGAATTTACGGATAAGGGATGGGAATAAGAATTTTGGGAATCTGAATATACTACCCAAAATATTCCCACAAAATAACGGGAGGAAAATTAACGGGTATGAGACGGGAATGAGAAATTAGGAAATCAAAACATATTACCCATACAATCCCAAAATAAAATATAATCGGGAAAAAAACGAGAAAAGAACGGGAAAGGACGAGAAAATTTTGGATAATTAAACTAAAATCAATCTTTTGTTTTTAAAAAATTATTATTTGTTAATAAATTGAAAAAACTCATTATTTATTATAAAAAAATTTTCAATTAACCAAAATTTCTAAAATTTCACTTTATATAATTACCCAACAAGAAGTTCAGATAATCCCATTCTAGTCCATACCCTTTCCTTTACCCATTCAAATATTATTTTTAAACCCGAATGAGAAATTCCTTTCTTAAAATGTTCGGGAATTTCAGGACAGGTATGGAACAGGACGGATTATCCTTCCCGAAAAATTCAGGCCTAGGGGGAACCACGTTGTTGGATATGGGGCATTTTGCCCGTATTAAACCAGCTGAAACGGTATGATGGTCACCCATATTAATTGACTTTTACTTCCTTTATTTTTACTTCTCGTGTGGCCCCCCTGACTAAAGAAGGATGTTTTATTTATTTTTTTCTTTCGTAAGGACATTTCTTTTTAGCATATTAATGCATTTTTTACTCATTAACACTGATGAAATTATAAAATTCTAAAAATATTTATCAGACTATTGATTTAGAATTATAGAATTTTTTTTACTAGTTAAAACGAATGGATTTACGTGTTGGTGTCGCGATAAATTAAATTAGTAACTTTGAAACAATAAATTTTATATAATAACATAATAACTTGGATGCACCCAAGAAAAAAAAACATAATAATAAATTGGACAGCAAAGCTAATTTATTGTATTAGAGTGTAGGGTATGAAACTTTTATTATGTAGATGTTAATTACAGTACTATTATACGTTTGGGATAACAACTGCATATATAATATTTAATCTATAAAATTTTATCAAAGATAGAAAAGATGAACTGCTCTGAATTACGCTGAATTACGATTTGTCACGGACAACTGAATCTCTATTTCAGAAGACTCCAAGTTTAGACAAACTTTGAAATTCTACAGAGTAACAAAAGGTATATTTTTGTGAACATTGATTACTGGCTTCGATCGATCAACATATTACCTGTTCGAATGAACTTTCTTTTCTTGACTTTCAAAATAAATTGGCTACGTTACTTTAGCCAAGAATTTTTCTAGCTTTGCCACTGTAATCAGAAGTGGCTGTAGAAGTTTTTAGGATAAAAGCTCCCAGTGCCCAGTCTAGTGATATGCCTTTTTCTCCTGCTTTATTTGCAAACTCGATTCTGCAGAGAAAACAAACATAGTTTCTTTTTATCGAAAACCCCAAAAAAAACGACATCTATTGATATAAGTGTTCTTGAATTTGTGGCAGTAACAATTTACCTTTCATCATCAAGAGCAAAACCAAGACTATCGTGAAGCATTGAGATAATATATGCTGATGAGAAGCAATATCCATGCAAATACTTTTCTTTTGTTTTTGGGTATTTCACTTTAAGTTTCGACCATTCTTCTTTGCAGAAACTATTGCCGGCTAAAGTCATTCTAGACAGCCAATTCTTTTCTTTTAGCCCAAAAAACTGATCCAGAAAGAAACATAAGACCAAATGCTCAGACAAATTATCCACAAATCGTGACATTGACTAACATGAATTCATGGGATTATATACCTCCGAAGTGTAGTAGAAATTTTCTGTAGCCAAAAACCTTCCTAACAATAGCTGCATCCATGAGAGATCCAAGAATATTGAAACCGAGAAACGACATTCGGCTATGCTAATAATGCTTCTTACCCTTTCCTTCTTGCAACATTGCTAATGTAGCGGATCGGCATTTTGAATAATCACCAGCAGCTTGAACCGAGGCTGTAAATTTGTTTTCCTCAACTACGAATCCAGATGAGTCCTTGTGTGAATTTTTGTCGACAATGTACCCTTTAGGAGTACAAGGATCAGTAACTATTCCTTCCCCTGTAGAGTTTGCAACTGTGTGAGCTTTGACGGAAGAGAAGATTGTTTCAATTGCTTAAACTCAAAACTGCAATTATATAACTTTACAAAATCTTCAAGTTCGGTAGGTTTAAGATTACCTGAGTTCCGGAGTGATTCCAAAAACTCTTCTTGTGCTGCATCCTACAAGGCGACAAAAAGTTAATAGCTTCTTGAAAATTATCAAACGATAAATATCCATTTTCTTGGTAGCATTTATCAGCAATTTTGAGGAAATGTAAGAATCAATAAACAGCAAATAGGGACAAGTTACACCAAAGTTTCCAAACAACTTAAAAAAACAAAAGATGAATCCAAGAAAACAGGCACTCAAAGACAAGCACTCTGCTCTCAGAAGTTACCTGTCCATAGTGGAGGAAGCTGTGACTGTATAGACTGTATGAAACATTTCCATAGGTTATCGTACGAGAAAACTCACGAGGCACAAGCTCACTTGACACGAATGTCACCTAAACCAATGCACAAACAGTCATCGTCGACCATTCACTTAGAAAGTCTCAAAAATACCAAATTTGACAGGGGAGGATATTAAACCTGCACAGAAGCCCCACCGAGTTCAACAATCCCCGTCGTTTGCAAAGGATCGCCTCCAAGCGAACCAAGCGCATGATTTGCAACAACCCAAGCATACATACCTTCATCAGATCCTGGATAAAATTTCCCAAAGATATTTCAAATAAGTACCGCCTAATGGATACAGGCACATTTACTATCAACTCAACTAAGCTTTACACACAAAAAGAAGAGAAATTTAAAACAAAGATCCAAAGTCCAACAAAACTACACCAAGAGTTACTCCCACAGAGTTGGTCAGTGATCAATCGATCTAGCCCAAATCGTAAACAAACAAAAAATCAATTTTTGGTCAAATCAAAGAATTGATTCCAAAAGACTAACCAGAGATAACCGATGCCCATTCGTCTCGAAACCTAAACCCAGAAGATCTAAGAACTCCTCTGGTGACTTGAAGAATCTGTTCCTGAACATTCACTTGAAGCAATCTCATCCCAGCAGTCGCCATCAACCTAATGTCACTCTTCTTCAACATTCCCTCCGGAACTCTCCCCTTTGCGAACTTCACGAGCTCAGCCACTGACGCGCTCGCTCCTTGAGGATTATCAGCGTACGAAGACAAACCAGGATTCAGCTTCAAGCTCGCGTAATTCTCCTCACCGAAATCGAAAACCGGTTTCCCGGATTCGATCCAGTACCGAAACACGTGAGCTCGAGACCCAGAACTCCCGGCATCGATGACGACGCTGTACCGGAACGAGCTTGGGTCTGTTCTCTGATTCCATCCGGAGAATAGAATTGGATAGAGAGCAAATAATAACCCCAACGTCATATCGACCAATAATCTACAATTTTTTTTACCGGAGGGATAAACTATTTAAAACAAAAAGTAATTTTAATTAATTTTAATTTATATATGTTATTAAATATGTACAAATATTGTTTACAGATATTTTTAAAAACCTTAAGTAGTACCGTACAAAATTAGTTTTCTTAATAAGAAAATTATATCTTGTTGACAAACAAACTATTATAGAAAATTTGGATTTATGATATTTAAATTAATTTCTTTGTAGTATTTACTTGATTTTTGTTATACAGTATAAGGGGAAAACTATGATTTCTTTCATTTCCTTGATTTGTGGTTTTTAAAAGCATATTTTTAATATTATAACTTATAAGTATCCACATTATATACTAGGTCTATATTTTGTTACATTATAATTTAGATTAACAAAAAAATGAACACAAAATTCTGGCAATTAGATCATGGGAAGGTGGCTTCTATGCTGGAAATAAATGACTTAGTTTAAAATTACAATAATTTGATTAAAAATAAAATAACTTTTTGTTTTTTTTTTTACCAAATAACTTTTTTGTTAAGAGTGGAAATTACCAATACGGAAGTCAAAGTTAGTAGGAGAATCGATGAAGCTCGTCGTTACTCTCAGCAGTCTCCTTTGTTTTTTTTTTTGTTTTTTTATTTATCATATCAATAAACGATCCTAACAAGAAGTCGACCGTGGTTTGCATTCGAGTTAACTGGACCAAAACATAAATCAGAAATAAGAGAAAACAAAATAAACAGACTCGGTTTTTTAGTAGTGGAGAAGAAGTTGGCCTAATACAAAATCCACAAGTCCATGTCATCATGTTTTCTGGCAAATATTTCTCATATAAATAATATATCTTACATCAAGTAACTTGCGGAACCTCCCATTTCTTCTTTTCATATTGATTCAAAAATCTATTATTGCTTGATGTTTTTTTTTTGGTGTCATCTTATTGCTTGATGTTCTCAATATAGAGTTTCCTTTTCTTAATTTTGAAAAAATACAATAGTTGCAAACACAGTTTAACGTAAATTACATCTACATGACATAACTTACGTGTTTTATTGGAAACATGATATATCATAGCAAACTAATATTTCAGCTAAGCATTTTTCTAGATTTGGCAAAGTAATCACAAGTTGCCGTGGGAGTATTTAGGATAAAAGCTCCCAGTGCCCAGTCTAGTGATATGCCTTTTTCTCCTGCTTTATTTGCAAACTTGATTCTGCAGACAAAACGTACAAACATATTGTTTTTGATACCAACTAAAAAATCGACATTAATATATTGATATATGTAAGTGTTATTGAATTTTGTGGCAGCTGACAAATTACCTTTGATCATCAAGAGCAAAGCCAAGACTATCGTGAAGCATTGAGATAATATATGCTGATGAGAAGCAATATCCACGCAAATATTTTTCTTTTGTTTTTGGGTATTTCGCTTTCAGTGTCGACCATTCTTCTCCACAGAAACTCTTGCCGGCTGAAATCATTTCAGACAGCCAATTCTTTTCTTCTAGCCCAAGAAACTGATCCAGACAGAAACATAACACCAAATATTCTTCAAACAAATTCACTCTCCACAAATCTTGACGTCGATCAAACATATGTATTCATGGGATTATATACCTTGGAGGTGTAGTAGAAATTTTCTGTAGCTAAAAACCTTCCTTGAAGATCAGGTGTGAATGTTGATCCAATAGAACAATGCTTAGAAGAACAATTCTCTGTACACAACAAAAGCTGCATCCATGAGAGATTCAAGAATATTGAAACATTCAGCTATGCTAATAATGCTTCTTACCCTTTCCTTCCTGCAACATTGCTAATGTAGCGGATCGGCATTTTGAATAATCACCAGCAGCTTGAACCGAGGCTGTAAGTTTGTATTCCTCAACTAAGAATCCAGATGAATCCTTGTGTGAATTTTTGTTTAGAATGTATCCTTTAGGAGTACAAGGATCAGTAACTATTCCTTCCCCTGTAGAGTAGTTTGCAACAATTGCTTAAACTCAAAAGTGCAATAATTTACTTTACAAAATCTTCCAAGTTAGGTATACAATAAGTGATTACTTGATCGGTTTATCAACAACTAACCTGAGTTCTGGAGTGATTCCAAATGATCTTTTTGTGCTGCATCCTGAAAGGCGACAAAAGTTAATAGCTTCTTGAAAATTAACAAATGATAAAAAAAAACCATTTTCTTGGTAGCATTGATCAACAATTTTGAGGCAATGTAAGAAAAAACAGAGGTTAAAAAAAATAGCAAATAGGGACAAGTTACACTAAGTTTCCAAACAACTTTGAAAAAAAAAATGAATTAAAGAAAACAGGCACTCCAAGACAAGTAGTCTGCTCTCAGAAGTTACCTGTCCATAGTGGAGGAAGCTGTGACTGTAGATTTTGTATGAAACATTTCCATAGGTTATCGTACGCGAGAGCTCAGGAGGCACAGGCTCACTTGACACGAATGTCACCTAAACAAATCCACAAACAGTCATCATCGACCACCCAATTGAGGTTTATAAATCTTAAGTCTGATAAATAGACTCTCTATCTCTTTTAACCCAAAAAAAAAAAAAAAAAAAAAAGACTCTCTCTCGATAGCAAAACTAAACCTGCGCAGAAGCTCCACCGAGTTCAATAATCCCCGTTGTTTGCAGAGGATCACCTCCAAGCGAACCAAGTGCATAATTTGCAACAACCCAAGCATACATACCTTCATCAGATCCTAGTAAAAAAATTCCCATGCTTTTTTAAATAATTAGTGTCTTATGGATAAAGGCACATTTACTATCACTGACTCAAGTAAGCTTTTTTTTTTTTAAAAATATATACATATATATATATATATATATATATAAAAACATAGATCCAACAATACTACCACAAGTAGTTACTAGAGCATCTAAAACAATTACACTTTCATGTATTCTTACAGAATGGAATTGGTAAGTCAGCGATCAATCTAGCCCTAATCTTAAACAAAACAACAACAAAAAAAACACATTTTGGTCAAATGCAAGATTTGATTCCAAAAAGACTAACCAGAGATAACCGATGCCCATTCGTCTCGAAACCTAAAACCAGAAGATCTGAGAACTCCTCTGGTAACTTCAAGAATCTGTTCCTGAACAGTTTCTTGAAGCAATCTCATCCCAGCAGTGGCCATCAACCTAATGTCACTGTTCTTCAACATTCTCTTCGGAACCCTCCCTTTGGCGAATTCCACGAGTTCCTTCAGTGACACGCTAGCTTCTTCCGGATTATCAGCATACGAAGACAATCCAGGATTCAGCTTCAAGCTAGCGTAATTCTCCTTACCGAAATCGAAAACCGGTTTCCCGGAGGATTCGAGCCAGTACCGGAACACGTGAGCTCGGGTCCCAGAACTTCCGGCATCGATCACGACGCTGTACCGGAACGAGCTTCTGTGATTCCATCCAGAGAACAGAACTGAATAGAAAACAAAAAGTATCCCTAACGTCATAGCGAAGGAAACGACGGAAGCGAAGATTAGCAGGAGAATCGGTTTCGAGGGTTTCGGCTTGGGCTTAGTGAAAATGTACGTCGGCGACGGCGGCGAGGTTCGGTGGTCGGGTAGAATCTGAACAATGAGAGGATCCTCCATCTCCATCTCCGAGTTCATTTGTGTTTACCACCTGAAAACAAGCGTTAGATCCGTTGTATTAACGTTAAGGTAGCCAATAAAGGAAAACTGACAATACTACAATAATGACATCTTAACGTATACTTAATAAACCCAAAAAATAAAACGTAACGCAATAGCAATTTGTATTCGTGAATTAGAAGTTTCTTCGTCTTAGGGTTTTAGAAACTGATGATTCTATTACCGGTGAGAAACCGGAGTTCAGAAACGTCCGTTGGTAGACCGTCGACTTTGAAGCTCGTCGCTAGTCTCAGCCTCCTTGACTCCTTATTTTATTGTCGTAGTGGAGAGGAAGTTGGGTCTATAGAGCGCCTATTTAAAACTTGACAAGTTACAACTTACAACTAACATACGTACTCGGGTCGGGTCGGGTCGGGATGAGGTCATATTCAAACACGTGATTAACGAGCCCTTCTAAGTGACAGAGCCACACATGTCTATTCAAACGTGGTCCATTTCTAACGACGACCATTTCATGTCCATTTTGGTTTTATTACTACTATCTTTGGACATATATTCGGGGGTAGATTGATAATTATCTCTTATAGAGTTTTCTACGAGATTGATGTCCTTAGTACAAAAACTGATAGGGCATGAATGGATGCTGTTTTTTAATTTTTAGTTTTAATCTTTGCTGTTCAAATCAAATAAGACATTTCATTGATTTAATTAATTTCAAAAAAAACAATTGTATAATTGATTAAACAGTTAACTGTCGTAACGTTATAATATACCGTCATTGATTAAAATATTTTCATAAATTTACAGTCATAAAATTTGTATTTGCGGTTTGCGTTTACTATGAAACTGTCCAAAGTTCCGTCGATTCCCTGGAAGCAATGACTATCTTCATGACCTCTTGGAGTTGGTTTTTAGGCCGACCATAAGCGTTTCCAAGCAAACGACAGGCGTGTTCCTAAAGATGCCGTAAGGGGAGATCTTCTTGTGAAGTAGTATATTCAAGAAAAATAATCATCAAATTTTATTCTAGTCTAATTGATTATAAGTGTAACTATAGAGATTAATAACCGTAAAAGTAAATGTAAGTTTTTGAGCTGTAGTATTTTTTTCGTTGTGAAAAATACATAACTACAGCTTTCTAAAAGTTTCAAATAATTGTTTTGCTTCATTGAAGTTGTGTGTTTTAGTGTGATAACTATAAGACATGAGCTGTTTGAGAAATGATGTAGAAACTTAGAAAATCCATACAATTCAAATCAGTTTTCAATTTTGTATGGGAAGCTAACTTATTTCACAAAAAGAGATCAATGAAGACTGTAATTTTTTTTTAAACACGAATTAACGTAAATACAAATATACGGTGATAATTTACTTGTTTTATCTGAAAAAAGTATCATTTATGTACTAGTAACTAATATCATGTTTTGTAACTGGCTACGTTACTCAAATCAGGAATTTTTCTAGATTTACCACTGTAATCAGAAGTGGTTGTGGCAGTATTTAGTATAAAAGCTCCCAATGCCCAATCTAGTGGTATGTCTTCTCCTGCTTTATCCGCAAACCCAATTCTGCATAAAACAAACAAAAACATAATTTCAAATTGAGACCCAAAACTGAACTGATCTAATGTTCTTAAATTTGTGCTGGAACATTTACCTTTGATCATCAAGAGCAAAACCAAGACTATCGTGAAGCATTGAGACAATATATGCTGATGAGAAACAATACCGAAGCAAACTTTCGTCTTTAAATGTTGGATGTTTCACTTTCAACTTCAACCAATCGTCTCCACAGAATCTCTTTCCAGCTAAAATCATTTCAGTCAGCCAATCCTTTTCTCCCAATCCAAAAAACTGTTTCAAGACAGACATATAACACGAGTTGTTCATACAATTCTCCACAAGTTCAGACATATCTTGACGCCGACCAACATGAAATTCAAAGGATTATACCTTGGAGGTGTGGACGAAATTTTCTGTCGCCAGAAAACTTCCTTGAAGCTTAGGTGTGAATGTTGCTCCAATAGAACAATGCTTATAAGCACATTTCTCTGTATTCAAAGTAAACCCATAAGAGATCAAAGAAACTTGAAACGACAAACGATATTCAGCTATTCCGATAGTGCTTTTTACCTTTTCCTTCCTGCAACATGGCGAAAGTAGCAGATCGGCATTTTGAAAAATTACCAGCAGCTTGAAGTGATGATGTAAATCGGCTTTCTTCAGCTACTAATCCGGATGAATCCTTATGTGAATTTTTGTCGGGTTTGTATCCTTTAGGAGTACAAGGGTCGGTAACTATTCCTTCCCCTGTAGAGTTTGCAGCTGCAAGGATTGAAACACAGTAAGAGCTTCGAGAAGCAAGGAGCTTATTATAATTACCTATTCTCAAAAGTGCAATTATTAGTTCTGCAAAATGTCAAGTTCAGTAATCTGGTGATTACTTTACAGATTTATCAACAACTAACCTGAGTTGTGGAGTGATTCCCATAACTTTTCATGTGCTGAATCCTGCGAGGCGACAAAAGTTAATAGCATCTTCAACATTCACAAAGTGTAAAATTCCTTTGTTTTCGTGGCATGTTCTACAAAACAATTTTTAGGATATTTCAAAATCAGAGATCAACAAGCACCAAATAGGGGCACAACTACAGAAAGTTTCCAAAGACCAAACTTTAAAAGGATCAATTTAAAAGAAAACAATTTCTCAAAGACAGATACTCTGCTCTCAGAAGTTACCTGCCCAAGGTGGAGGAAGCTGTGACTGTATAGACTGTATGAAACATTTCCATAAGATATCGTACGCGAAAACTCACGTGGTACAAGCTCACTAGACACAAATGTCACCTAAAACCCATGCACAAACAGTCATCTTTTTTCAATCGACCATTTACCACACAGTTGGTATTTCATCGATGACAAATTCGGAAGGAAGAGACAAAACCTGAGCAGAAGCCCCACCGAGTTCAACAATCCCTTTTGTTTGCAACGGATCACCTCCAAGAGAACCTAGCGCGTGATTGGCAACAACCCAAGCATACATACCTTCATCAGATCCTGTACAAAAATTCAAAAGTTTCCAATGATTAGCACTTCCAATCGCCAATAAATGTGCAAGTTTACTATCAATCAACTAAGCTAATATAGAAGAAAATGAAACATAAACCAAAAGCACTCCCAATACTAAACAACAAGAGTTATAAGAGCATCTCAGCCAAACACTCTCCTTTACTCCCACAATGTAGCATTGCATCTGATCAAATGAGGAATCGATTCCGAAAACAAACCTGAGATAACAGATGCCCATTCCTCTCGAAACTTAAACCCAGAAGATCTAAGAACGCTTCTAGTAACTTGGAGAATCTGTTCCTGAACAGGCATCTCAAGCAATCTCATCCCAGCAGTCGCCATTAACCTAATATCACTCTTCTTCAACATTCCTTTCGGAACTCTCCCCTTCGCGAACTCCACAAGCTCCGCCACTGACACGCTCGCTCCGTCCGGATTATCAGCATACGAAGACAAACCAGGACTCAGCTTCATACTAGCGTAATTCTTCTCACCGAAATCGAAAACCGGTTTCCCGGATTCAATCCGAAACCCGAATACGTGAACTCGGGTCCCAGAACTCCCGCCGTCAATCACGACGCTGTACCGGAGCGAAACTCTCCGGTTCCTTCCCGGGAGTAAAATTGAGCAGCAAACGATTAATAAACCCAACGCGATAGCGATGGAAGCGATGATTATGAGGACAGTCGATCTCGCCGGTTTACACTTGGGTTTGGCGGGCGTGTTCGTCGACGACGGCGATGATCGTTGGCCAGGTCGAGACTGAACCTTGAGCTGATCCATATCTGATTTTTTTTTCAACCTGGAACGAGCATGAGGTCGGTGCATCAAGGTTTACGGAACCGAAACGAGATCGGGCAATGAATCATGAGATCTGAACGTGATGGAAAACGGTAGAAAAATACGAAACCCAATAACAAGTTTCGTTTTTTTTTTGAATTCGGAGTTTCCTCTTCTTAGTATAGAATCTAGTTTTGAAATCGGAGATCGATAGGGCTGTCGAAGATCGCCGCCGATGAAGCTCGTCGATGCCCTTCGTCTTCGTTTTCGAAACTGGAGAAGAAATTGGTCACTGAAGCGCCTTTCTTTTACAATTAGTCAAATTTGTATTTTGTACAAAATTACACACTTACTCCTTCGGTCTCGGGTGAGGTCGGGCCGGGTCGGGTCGGTCATTTTAGGTTAGTTGTTAACTTGTTACTTAATAACAAAAAGCCCAGTGTTTTATTTATCGAATTTGATGGAACAATTTTTTTGGTGGGAAATTTATGAAAGGATGCCGTTTCTTCAAGAAAATATGTTTTCAAAGTTTCCTGATCCGGTGAGCTAAATCACGTGTGGTGTGATTTTGAACTTGGTTCACATGTTGTATGTTTGTAACGCACGTTTAATATGATTTCTTCTTTATGATAATATGATTAATTAAGCATATTAGAAAATGGATTTCCCGCGTAAATATTTTGAGTTCAATCTTTTTTTTCTCTCCACTAGGATCAATCTTCCGACTTGGCTCTTAATACTAAAGGTACAAATGTCTTTTACCCATGCTAATAAAGTTAGTTTTCACACAAAAAATATAGTCAGAGGTAATTTTACACAATACATATGTAAAATTAGCTATTTATAAAAAAATGTCCAAATATTCTCAAAACGAAACATTAAACAAGGGTGTTTAACGTACGAATGACCATTGACCAGTATCATTTATATCATTGAAAAGAGAACTATTGACCAGTATCATCTGTTGGCAAGTATCAACGGGAAGTGGATTAGTAGTGGTTGCTCATTATAATTCCTCGTTCCTTCTCCTCCATTATAACTTACTTTTCTTTGTTCAACTCTTTTTTGATATGTTGCTTTTTTCTTTTGTTAAAGGGTTAATATATATTCCTAACCTTAAAGAGATAAGATCGAAGATTAAATAATGGTATAACATGTTTAACGCTAATCGTGGACATACAGATCATTAACAATAATTAATTATGATCACTACATTTCAGTCTTCGACCCTTTCTTACAAAGCATTAGTGAATAATAATTAAATGTTAGTATGTACATTAGTTGGCTATACATGTGTGAACTGTTTAAACTTGGTTCACATGTTCACATGTTGAAACGTGTATTTAATATTATTCCTCCCAAAATGTATTAATTTACTTAAGTATACTTATTAGGAATGGATATCCCTGTGGTATATTTTTGATTTTAATCTTCTTCTTCTTCTTCTTTTTCTGTCCACTTCTATCAGTCCTTCGACTTGGCTTCTATATAAAGTGATGGTCGGTCCAAAACCCTTGGCATGCTCCGAAGGCATTATAAGGGAAATTGAAACTCCGCCACCTATCTGAAATCCGGAAAATTTGAAGTTGTATTCCACATCTGTTGAGCACTTTCGACTCCTAATCAAACCTCTGGCTGATCCAAAAATGTAACTTGATTTGATCAAATTATCTTCGTCTATATCTTACGTAATTGATTTCAATCAGAGCCGCAAAGAATTTGATCTTTTACTGTCTTCTGAAAGTTAAAATTACATCCAATATTGAATGTTAGTGACTTTATTCTACCAAACATCATTCTTATTAGCTTACAAATACATATATTTTTTTATTCCTAGGATTATTATATTTTCTATAGAAGAAATTGATGTTTAAATTTGATAACGGACGTGCTGCGTCACGTATCGTCTACTTAACGATTATTCTTGGATATCACGTTGTCATTACATAAATTACATTTGTGTTTAATCCAAAATTTCCAAGGAAATTGGAACGAGTGTAAAATGGCATCGCATTTATCTATTGTTACAAAACATATGTGAACCCTTTCAATTATATTATACTCCATTTTACAAAATCTCACTTAATATACAAAACCCTGTCCGGTTAAGCTTAATATTGTTTGCCGTGGAATTGTTTCACGTGGAATTGCTTGCCGAATGACATACCATCATTAAGGGTGCTATATTCAATGTCTCAAGATTGTTATTGTGGTCACTGTTCATTATTTTAGTCATATATATTCACTAGTGGAGAAACAAGTTGAGAATAATAAAATGGAATGAATCATTCATTTTTATAAACAGATGATTATAAGGGACCTACTCCTTTGTTTCGGAAATATATCCAAGAAAAAGCAAAAAAAAAAAAGAAGACTAAACTAAAACCAAGAAACACAGAGAGCAAAACAAATGAGAGGAATCGTCATCATAAGCTTCTTAGTTTTGCAGAGTCTTGTCGTGTCTTCGTCTCAACCAGCACCAAACTTCAATTTCTTCTACTGGGTCACCTACGTATGTTTCCAACAACAAATACATACATGTATTGAAAACATTTTTATATTTTCTTACCGTATCTTAGTACATGTATATGGTAGTGGCCAGGAGCAATATGCGATAGCCAAAAAGGATGCTGTCCTCCACCGAACAGCAAAGCGACGTCGGATTTTATGATCCATGGACTCTGGCCTCAATTCAACAATGGCACCTGGCCTGCCTTCTGCGACCAAACCAATCTCTTCAATATCTCCAAGGTGATGTAGATCTATCACCTATATTATACTCCCATTTCAGATGTAGTGAAGCCTAATCGAATTTCTTCTGAGCAAAAAATTTAACAAAAAAAATATTTGAGATATTAAAACGCAACACAGTATGTGACATTATTTTAAAAGATTCTTTAATACGCACATATAGTCAAACACCCAAAGAAAAATTCAAGAAAATTGAATTTAAACATATTCAATAAGCTGAATCTTGAAAAAAATTACAGGTATCAGATCTAATTTGCAGAATGGAGACGAAATGGGCAGAGTGGGGAGTGTGGACATGTCCAAGCAACGAGACTAAGCTATGGGAACACGAGTGGGACAAGCATGGCACGTGCGTCCAATCTATCTTCAACCAACACTCTTACTTCCAGACCAATCTCAAATACAGACAAAAACTCGACCTCCTCAACATCCTTAAACAAAAAGGTATATAAAAAGAAGAAAAACAATATCCATGGAAAAGTTCTGTAGATTGATCATAGTTTCTTTTTGTGTAGGAATCAAACCGAATGATGGGTTTTACGGTTTAGATGAGATCAAGAACGCGATCAAGTGCGTGATCGGGTTTGCACCGGGTATTGAATGCAATGAAGATGTAAAGGGGAAGAAGCAGCTTTTCCAAATCTATATATGTCTTGATAATTACGCGAAAGAGTTCGTGGAGTGCCCGTATGTTCCGGATAGATCATGTGCTTCCAAGATCAAGTTTCCAAAGTTCACAAAGAAAGATTCCCTTAGTGAATCTCTAAGTGTAATGCCTTCTGTTTTGGCTACCTAACAAACGAGATAGTGAGAGTGTTTTGTGTATTTCAATAAGAGAGTGAAGGGTAAGAAGTTTCTATAAGTTTGAAGAGTCTTTGAATAGAGAGTTAAACCTAGTATGGTAAGAAACCATGTTGCGCAATTGCAATTTCAAAGGCTTGCATTCTTTCGCCTCGAGCATTTCCATTTCGATCATAAGATGATATCTCGTTGATCTTTAGGTCAATAGAAGCCTTAATGAGCTCCTCTCCAACCCGTTTCGCTGCTTCCTGAATAACATTAACATAAACAAAGAAATCTATTCAAACCAAAAGCGAAATATATCGTTTTTCTCCGACCTTTAATTCTTGCCATACTACAGAAATGATACTTCAAAGTGTGACCAGAAACAACTTCATCTAGACTAGTGTTGTTCATTTAGAACTCATGAGGACTCCTCTACGAAATGCAACCATTGTCTCACATAAGATAACAAATTTGTGAAGCGAATGATGAAGTGTGAATCAAAAGACAATGGCACCAATACTAAAAGCCGCACAAAAATTAAAGCAAAATCCGACTAAATGCTACTGAAGTCGCTAAACTCTATCAAAGTTTCAAGCTTTTTCAGGTGTCACAACAGATTAAAAAATTTCAGGTGTGCGAACTTACAATGACGGTACATGGGGGATCTCCACGAATGGATTTCTGCAATGTACTACCGTAGAACAAACACTTTCTGTTATAGTCATCTACCAACATAGCATAGAGTTGCTTGTCTGAACAGAATACTGAAAGTCTCGGTTTCGTTTGTGTCCCGTTAAACTGCCACAAATAGAAAGAAACTCTAAACAATGTTGCAAAAATAGGATTTTCAAACTTATGTGTAAATATATGAATCAGCCTTTAGAAAAGGTTACCTTCTTCCTGCTCCTCCGGTTCCTGGTTTTGGGGCTCTCGACTCGAGAATTCCCTCTTGCATTAATCACAAACGGCTTTACAGATAAATCTGATAAAAGGGTCGAAATTTGTGAACCAATTAAGGAAGAAAAAGGACAGTAACCTGGAAGAAGAATTATACTATCACTTACTTGCTATTCGAATTGGAAAGAAGGCACAAGCTTTCAGACGAGTTCCGAGTATGTCAGAAACTCTGAACTGAACAGAAGAGAGCGGAGTCAACTCAGCCATTCGAGATACCATTCGTAAAGCATCGAAAGTCGAAAGATTTCACCGAGTTTTAAGATAGATGTTCTTAGCGGAATTTAATCAAACACCTTCTGTGCAGGTATGAAACTCTTGAGATTTTTTAATACCTTTGGAAAAAGGATAAATTCATAAATTTTTAAAAATTCCCAGCGATTTTATTTTGACCAAACTTGCATTGGAGATTGGCCTTTGGAATTAATTTCGTAGTAGAATATCTTTCTTCGTTCTTTGTCCTTTAATTAATGAAAGAGACAAAGAGGATAAGGATTTGGAATATAAAACAATTAAATATTTAAATTGTTAAAAAAAAAAGAGAGTAAATATCTGAAAACAAATTGATTCTAGATCTTCTGTAACCTTCGTTTTCCTTTTTGCCAGTTCCCTATTGAACTACTGTAAAACCTTTTCGCTAACATATATAATCTCCGACCCTTTCTTCGCCGATTTGTATCTAATTTTTCGATAATCTTCTCCTTCTTCTTCTTCTACTTCTCAGTTTTTTACCCGGGAAATTTAGCTCCTTTTTCTCGTTCCCTCGGAAAAAAACTCCCTTTTCCCCTCTTACGATTTTCCTTTAGGTGTTTGCGTGATGTCATCGGAGACTGATTTCGCGGAATTTTCGGCCATGTTCGAGAGAATGATGGAAGGAGGCGAAGGTCTCTCTCGATTCTTACCGTTGATTTTAGCTGTAGCCGGAGAAGCTGGTGATAACGAAGAATCGACCGATCAGCCGACGAGACACATGCAGATCGTCATCGATCCTGTGAACGGAAGAGTGGTGATGATCAGATTGTCTTTGGGAGCCGAAGATTTCGTGAACGGCGACTTTTCAGGCAAACAAGGGAGATCGCCGGCGTCGAAATCATCGGTGGAGAGTATGCCACGTGTCGTGATCGGAGAAGATAAGGAAAAAGAAGGGTCGTGCGCGATTTGTCTTGAGGAGTGGTCGGAAGGTGACGTGGCGGCGGAGATGCCGTGTAAACACAAGTTCCACTCCAAGTGTGTGGAGAAGTGGTTGGCTGTTCACGCCACGTGTCCTCTGTGTAGGTACGAGATGCCTGTTGAAGAAGGAGAAGGAGTGAAGAAAGTCGGCGTTTGGATTGGATTCTCTGTTAATGGCGGCGAAAGAGGAAGCTAAAAAGTCGGAGGAAGAAGAAGACAAAAGTAACGATGACTCGGAACAGAGTATTAGGTTTGGTAGTAGAAAGTTGTTTACACATTTTTTGGTTTTTTTTTTCTGAATGAATTTCAATTTCAATAAAATACTGATGCGGGAATTGTAAAAATGATTTCATTTCAAGAACATGATTCATTGCCACAAACAACACAAAAACAAAAGATTTGGATTTCTTGGGGATCACAAAACACTAAGGCTGTGGTTGTTGTGGGCTTCCTTGAGGACTCTGTATCCTCTCATCTTCATCTTTCTCTGTTTCTCGTTCTCTGAGTATTTTGATTCCTTGATACCTTCCCAACATTAAAACCGTAGCCATAGGATTCGTTCCTGGTGATTCTTCAAACGTCGAACCATCAACCACTCTTAACCGCTTTACACCATTCACTCTGTAATCCTCGTCCACGACAGATCCCACGACGCAACCGCCATGGTAATGATAGTAAGTTCTCACATTCTCTTTACAGAAGCTCTTAAGCTCCTCATCGCCTCCCAAAAGCTTCTCCTGATTCTGCGTCCCCAAGAAAAACGTCACAGTCTCTGACCTCGCTACGTGTTGCAGAAGCAGAACCATCTCTAAGCATGCGTCCAAATCTTCCTCCCTCTCCAAGTAATTGAATTTCACTGACGGATTCTCCCTAGGGTCAGTGCTGCTAAGCTTGAGCCTCCCTTTAGATTTAGGGAACGCTATTTTCGCTGCTATTGAGATTCTTGTTGTGGTAAAGTTAGTTGGAAGAACCTCGGATTCGAGTATGAACTTGTAACCTTCTGCTATGGCTGCAACTTGAGGTGGCTCGAGTGTGCGGTTCTGCGAGAATCTATCAACAAGAAGAGAGATCCCTGGATTATCCGACATTTTTCTTCCTACTTCTTTAAGATTGAGAATCACAGGAATGTCCAAATCTCTTAGATGATTCTCGGGTCCAATTCCGCTTAAGAGGAGAATCTGCGGACTACCTAAAGCTCCGGCTGCAAGAATAACCTCACCTCTATGCTTCTCAACATGAGCCTTGTAGCTCTTACTTGAGCTCCCATCACTCTTCATAAACCTAACTCCAACCGCGCGAGTCTTGTTGTTACCATCAAAGATCACACTCTTTACCGTGGCGTTTAGAAGAACAGTGATGCAACTTGGTTTGCCATGTCCCAAAAGATCTGCAGATGTATGCCTTTTCCCACACTGATCATATATGCTTCCACCGATCTTTGTCCCTTGCGTGTGCTCCAAGTTATACCCGTTGTAAGGATAAAAACCGGCTTCAAGAAACCCGAACTGCACAACGGATTGCCATTGAGTCAGTTGAGGCATGAAGACAACCTTGGACTCAACCCATTTATAAGAATCTTGAACCAGATCTTTGTCCCAACCAGCTTTCTTCACAAACTCTTCGCTAGCTCGGCTGTAGAATCCGCCATTGATAGCAGACGATCCACCAAGAACGCGTCCTCTGTAATTCTCGATTCCATCTCTAGAGGTGAAACTTTGCGCAACGGATGAGTAGTCATCTGTTTGTAGCAGTGAGTATCCAAAGTATTGTCTTTCTTCTACTAATGGATCTCCATAAGGAGAGCCACCACGTTCAATGACAAGAACAGAGAATTTCTCAGACAAAGTTGCGGCTAAGGAACATCCCGCAGTTCCTCCTCCAACGATGATGTAATCGAATGACTTGCCGGAGATTTCTTTTGGATCAGAGGTCATGTAAGGCATTTGCATTCCTGCAGACAAAAAAAAAAAGAAACAACATGTGATCAAAAAGCTCCAATGCTTATATTTGCTTCAAGACAAGAAGGCAATGTACAATACCTTGTGACAGATTAATGCACATGTAAATGATAAAGATAAACACAAGAGGAGACATGTTTAATCTAAGTTTCAGATTCCAAAGTCAAAAATTTTGTCTGAAGAAAAGGGGGTATTTGGTTTATAATGGAAGAGGTTGTGAGTCTTAAGTGATGATTTTGTGTCTCTTAAGGCATTAACAGTGTAGACATAATGATATGAAAAAAATGGTCAACAAATAGATGACTAAAAAAAGTTTGTTGCTAAGGAGCGCATGGTTAGAGATCATGATGCTCTCTTTGTTGCATAATTATGAAATTTCCCTTTCATAATCATATATCCATGCCTTAAAGTCATGTTCCTGGATAATTATGATTTTTACCTTTTGCTGTTCCAACTAAAATTTTGAGTGGATGAAGCAACAACGTTGATTGTTTTTTGCTTTTCTTAAAGAGAGAACAATTAAGCCTAACGAGAACTAACAACACGAGAGATAATCTTAAATTCATAAAATGATAACAGTATGAAAAGAGACGACCACCATTGTCTAAAAAATGTAAAGCAATGTTTAGATTTTTCAAAACGAAATACACATCAATGACGGAAGCAATGCATGCATAGGCTACATGAAGATTGAAGAAGATATTAACTTACATTGCTAATGTTCTGATTTTCCCGTTATCACGTCCGTTTAGGAACGTGTGTGCAAATGTCAAAATGATGATTGCTAAGAAAGACTATCGCTCTAACCAAAAATACTTTCCTAACAAATAAGAAGGAAGTTATGAGATATTTGGTGTTGTAACTTGTAAGTTACAAAAAAAAGTGTTGTATATAAAATTTACTTAAAATTAGTTTGTGGATCTTAATTTTTCGCTTCACTATTTAAAATAATTTGAAGTATTAGCAAAGCGGTCCTTATCTCGTTATATATAAATTTTATAGTTTTAATTTAACAATTATATCTTTTTTTTTTTCTAAAAATGAATCACTATCTTGTCGATCTAGTTGACTAGGCTCCACCTTTCATTTTTATTTTTTTTCCCCTTTCCCGTTATTGAATTGGAACGGCTATTTTTATCCTATCTTGAATATATATTTATAACAAATGTTAGTAAAGTGTTGACAAAGTAGATTGTATTTTTGTAACGAGGGTAAAACAAGCAACAAGTTTAAGCAAGTGATAAAACAATCTTTTACGATTCTTTCTCAGTCATGAAGTTTGTTAATTACTTCGTATATGGTTTCTTGTGTTCTGATATTACTCGTTCTACACCATGTGAAAGGTAAATTCAATCTTGTTGCATTAATTATCAGTTTGTTTAGATTATATTCCTTGGAGTATTTCTTTTGACAGAGTAATGATTTGTGGCCATTGATGATATATAGCAAAAGAGGGGGAAGCTGCATCTGGGACAACGGGAGTGTGTGAACTGGCAAATGAATTCCCCGGAAAATGTGGCAATGACGGAATCAATGTGTGCATAAACGACATGCAAAAGAAACATCAAAAAGAAAATTTACGTTGCGAATGTTTTGATCATCCTACTGTCATCTTTGGTTGGAAAAAACGCATATGCAAATGCCGATATAATTGCTAAGAAACTATAACACCATAACCAAATCTCTTGAGTAATAATCATTAAGAGAGAAAAAATAAGAGCGTATTTAAGTGTTGTAAGATCGTTATGGTCTTGTAGATGACCAGTTTTTTTAAAGCCTTGGGACATATTTGTGTGATCTGGAATGTTCTAACAGTCTAAGAAAATTTTGTGGGAAAACCAACGACATCTCAATGTAATTATATCAAAATGCATGCACAAATATCTCAAAAGTCTTCAAAATTATATCATAACCATCACTAAAAATTAGTATATAAAAGAGTTATGTTGTTTAAGTTCGCCTCAAGCCCCTACGCACGGAACTGCAAATTGGACAAGGTGGGTGATTGCGTTGAGCCTTTGGAGTTGATTGGTCAAGACATTCTGCGTGAAAGACGTGTTGACATGGAAGCACTCCTGTGACGGGCATGTCTCGGTTTCTTAAGATGGACCTAGATCCCCAAGGAGATCTCTGTGAGATGTGTCTGTTACACAATCCGCATTTATATGTACTTGAAGCGACTTGTTGTGCTTTGGCAGAGTTATGATCCAAATCAAGAACTGGCTCGGGAATATCCACAGAATCAATGCTGCTTGTTGTCCCGCTGCTCCAACTGCAGGCATCCGCAGAATTGGATGTTGTTTCTCTACCATTATCAGATGGATGATGCAGTATTGGATGAACCGGCTTAGACAGGAAAAATCGCCGGCTTGAGAAGTTGCGGTTTGGTTCAGAGTCACCGATACCGATATTTCTTGATGTACCCGGTAGTTGCTTAAGAATCTGATCTGCAGAGAGAAATGAAGAAAATACAAAGAAACACTCATCAAACAAGGAAAGAGGATACAACAAAATGTAACTAAATCTTGAGTTAGCACAGAAAATTTGGAAGACGGATAGATAAAAAAGAGAAGATTTTTAGTGTAACAAACCTCTTCTTGTTGCAGATTCATAAGCATTAGGTGTCCAGTGAAGTGCCTGAGAAAGGTCGGGACTACGAAGAACATTAGCATTTGATGATGTGGAAGATCCATAAAAGCTAACACCGTCAAGTAATCCATGGACATCCCATCTCGATGAAGGTGGAGAGAAACTTGTATTAGTCCTCCAATAAGGTTCATGCGGGCCAAACGAAAAATCACGACTTGCAGAATTTGATCTATCTGACTTGGCAGCAACACAACAGAGCGAACCCATCTTTAGCTAATTCCACTAGATAAGACCCTTTGGCTAAAAAAACACCCTCAAGCTTACAAAAGTTTTCTCTTTCAATATGTCTGAAGACTCTCCAAATCAAGCTTTCACACCTCTCCAACTCCATAAACTATGAGTCAGATTTCGAAGAAACATTTTTGAATCCGGATTTTTCCTTGTCTTTAGCTTAGCAGACCTGAGTAATCAAATAGCACCAAAGTTTCAAACTTTCAATCATCAAAACAAACATTACTCAGGACTTTACGAATTCACATTGTACCAAAGCTTTACTCAGAGAGATAATAAAGATTAACATAGTTCTCAATAGATTAACACCACACAGAAGCAATTTACATTTAAAAAAAAAACAAATCAAAAAGAACAAAAAAACGAATCTGGAAACTGGATTAATCCACCCACACAGTAATCTCTCACTCATCCTACGACTAGCAAGATCTGACCTTTAGTTTTCGAAATGCTTTCTTTTTTCTTCACGAAGAAGCTCAAAGAGAGAAGAATAGCTCACAATGTCGAGATTCTACACCAAGAGATTTTCATTGCAAATGCATTATGAATTTACAATGACAATGGAATCCGTTAGAAGATGTGCAGAGATGAATAGAGTAAAGTGGCTTACTCCTTCGAAACTCGTAGAGAAAAAACAGGAAGAAGACTATTGCTGTCGGAAGAAATTGATCCTACTTGCCGCGAATTCGATCGAAAAAAAAGTATAAAAAAAAACCCTAATTTATTGGAAATGGGGAGACACTTCTTCTTCTTTACTGTTCTGTTTTTGTATATAGCTTTACCTTTTCTTTGTTTTATCTTTGACTGAATGGAGTAAATTTCAAAGGAGAAAAGACTCTTTTATATGTACTGTGTCAAAATCAGTAATTAATGTGATTCAAAAGTTGAATGCATTTTGATTTTGGATGAAAAATGAATTCATTGAATTTTAGTCAAGATAATTAATACTACTACATTTATATATGCATTGAATAACTATACTATTTCTTCTATATTTTTATCAAGAGACAGACATGCACTTAAAAGTTAAAATGGTCAATCAAATTTCTAATTGGATTATTCAAATTTGTTTTTTATCTATTTGGAATTAATGAAGGATTACAGATTCACAGCTGCGCAGCTTGTTTGATTATTTTTTTAGAGATAATTAGAAATTTAGGACAATTTCTCAAATCTTTTGTCATTTTATGATTTATTATCCTAGACATTGTCCTCCTAAGATTTATTTTATTTAAAACCCAAAATTACCCTTAAATTTTCATTCTAATAATTTTTTATATATTTTTATACATTTTCTTAATTTCAGTAAAAAGAGAAACAATTAAAAAACAAAACTGTTTTGATTATAAAATCTGTGCACAAACCGATTATTAGTTGGGGAGGAATAAACCAGGAAAAATTCTAGTCTCCAAGAAACACACGAACAAATTATTCGTTGGGGTTGAAGACGACTTCTAGATTCTAAGGTTTCGAATCACCCATATGTATACGACCCATCGACACATACATATACTTACCTTTATTTGTTCAGCGTTTCTTACTTTGTGTGTGCTGCTAGTTTCATTTTGGCGTGAAATTACTATTTTCCTCACGGTGTAAACTGTTTCTTCTTCATTTTGTAAAGCCATATCACCAATGCTCACCAGGTGTTCGACCATTTGTCCCACTGACCAGTGTGTAGGTTTTCCAATTGTTGTTATTAATTTATTTTGAGATTGTCATTGTCATAACAAAGATGTTTTCTCTGAGATTCTCGAACTCAGCTAAGCTCACCCACTCCATAACTATTGCTACAGATCTGTAAACTCCTAATACTTGTCTTTTTACGGATTTGCGTTAGGTTTTGTTCATCCATAATCTTACTCTGCCAAGGTTTTGCTTTATGAATATGGGACTTTATGCACATTCTTACAAGTCCAAGTTCGTCTAATTCAAGAAAAAAATCAATCCCATCGTGAGCTCCATCAGTGGAATCAATCAGCTATTTTACTTCTCTGTTCAGTCCAAGTTTTTCATTGAGAAGTTAAAATGTTTCTGGCGTGTGTTTGAATTGCAGGAGCAACTAGAGAAGAAGAAAGCATAGTAAGCAGAGAAGATGAAGAATAAGGTTGCAGTGATTCACAAGAAAGCCAAAGAGATGAGAAGATATTCTTCAAGCAGAAGAAAGTACTGCTTAATACAGAGCCACTGGAATTGCAAATCGAAATTTCAAGAGTTATCAATTGTAAAGTGTAAACATTCTTTCTGATGTATTCGATGGCTTGTAATCGTGTTTGTGTACTGTTCTTGTGTGTAAAAACTACATAGTGAAAAATTTGTCCATTCTTTTACTTACACAATTTTCTAAAGCATTGTCAAATCATAAAGACGATATATTTTCGGTGATCAGGATTAAAGTTGAAGTCCAGATCACCTGCATCGCAGTTCCGGTGTTTGATAACAGATATGTTTGATAACGGATATGTGGATTTAAAGTCGTAGAAACCTAAAATAACTATGTACATATATTTTCTGTTTCTAATATTTATGGAAATTACTGAGCCGAGTGAGCTCCATTGATTTGGTATTAAGATTTGAAGCTAGCCGATTTGTTGAAGAAGAGATTGTCTTTCATCAAAGTGTGCGAAGATAGCGAAAAGAGCAAAGCAGAGAAGAAAAATAAACGTTGTGGAAGAGAAAATAAAACATGGAAAAAAAGAAAGTAAATATTTGGAAAGGAAATATTTGGAAAATATTTAGTTTGGTGGATAAGTACATGAATACTAGATTTTCTCAGATTCTGTTAACGACTTAATGGAATATAGGTTCTAGATTACGTTGAACAAAGAATGATTACTAGAATGCACATCCTAGTAAAATATAGAACGTAATGAAAAGTATAGAAAATATATTCTAGAATCTGTAGAACGATGAAGAGTCTTTAGAATACATATTCCATACAACTAGTAGAATAAAGAAGAATATGTAGAACATTGATTCTAGGTTTTAGATTGTAGACGAATGTCTAGAAATCATATTCTATAAAACCAAAGAATGTAGAATACGTTTTCTATGTGTCGTGTAGAATAATTTTTTAAAAATTAAAACTTTCCATAACTGATTTTTGGTAATTAGTTTATTTCTTTATTTGGCATTTTCGAATTTTTTTTTAAAAAATTAAACATTAAATTCTAATTTCTGAATTTAATGTAATCCTTAATTAAAGGGTAATTAAGTCTAAAAGTGATAAAAGTCAAAAAAATCTTATAAGGACAATTGTTTGTAAAATGTGTCTTAAATTTACAATTCTCTTTTTTTTTTTAAGTGAACTCGCTTGTTTGATTATTCCTTCTACTACAAAAATTAGGTGAATTAGGTTAGTCTCTTTCAATCTCTTCTTATTTTCAACTTTGAGTACTTTCAAAATTTTCAAATTTTTTTTGACGAAATACCTTTATGTGGGCTGTTTGGCATGGTAACTACTGAATACTACCATACTCTTTTTTCATAGGAGTTTCTCAATTTTATTAAGGTCACGAAAAATTGGAGAAACTTTTGTTTAACAAACTTTTTTTTTGGCATGTAATATCAGAAACGTATTGTAAGTTTGTAGACAAATAGTTCTTTGGGAACAACAGAACAAAAAACTATTAGGCAAATTAATGAATTTAAAGCTTCAAATTTTGACAAAAAGTTTCTGAAAAATACAAAAATGTTCTCAACATTTACAAAAGTCTTTTTTAGAAACGTTTTTCATTGAAAGAAGAGAAATTAAATACAAGTCCAAACAATACTAGTATTATTCTTGGCCGACAGATTTTAAAATAAAAAAAAAAAAGTTTATATAATTTTAGATGGTGATGGTTCCGAAAATATATACGTCTGCTCAGAAACTAAAAGCCGTCAACATGATGAACAGTAACGTACGCATATACTGATATACATTTTTTCCAATAATTCAGCTATTATTGAGTTAATGAATAGTTTAACCAAATCTGAAAAACAAAAACAAGTTATATATCTCTCAAATCATATCTCGATAATTCGATATACATGGGCTGCTTCAGAAGGATGATTGCCGCCTGTATTGAGCATCGAGACTCCATTGGGTATTAAGACGTTGACTATCAAATTTATATGCATATTTACCGACTAGTTTTATACAGCCTATCAATTGGATTAATAAAGATAATGAAAGACTAGTTTCTCACTATTTATAAACAGATATTAATTTCTTTGCTATTCTTTATATTTTATAAATACAAATGTATTCAATCTGGCACATGCTGAACAAAGACTAATTCAGACAGGTTGGGTAATTATGTTTCAAGAAATGTATAATCAACAGCTACACAATAATCCTATGCCACCAGACACAAGTGGAATATGAAAATTTTAAGTCATAACAATTTAGTTTTAGTCACTCAATATTATTATTTAGTGGTACTTGATCAAAAGTTTCAAGTTATAAACGACACTAAAATTGATCACTCCTACATTTACAAGCTAAAATAAAAATTCCTATATTTTCTTGACAACATGTATGTCGTCGTTAGCAGTTAAAAAATATTAGTTCACCAACTATTATGATGGTTGAAAATTAATTTTCAATGTAGTTGGTGATAATAAAGATTTAGACATTTGTTTATGTGTCGATATAATCAGTAATCTTATAAAAGTAAACGATTACTAATATCATAATATCTTTAAGAAGCCATACTAATTATCCCGTCATAATCCTCGAAAACGGTAGATATATATATATATATTGTTTCCATTATCTATCTAGTATAATCATATTTAGCCCGTCGTATTAGTGATTCGTAGACCACAATTGGTGAGCTCGTTATGATCGATTTGGAAAAAGATAACGCCTCTTGCTCAAGTTCCTTTCGCAAGACTATCCGCCCGAACATTTAGATCCCTCGAAATATGAGATAAAATGCACTCTGAAAAGCTCTCTTAAAAGAGGTGGAAGGTATCTAGCTCTGCATTAAAGGACGGCCAATCAGGTGGAACCTCAGTCATACGCACCAGATCCGAACAGTCGGATTGAAAGTAGACTGAAAGTATCCGTCTCTCTCTCAAGCAAGACATAGCCCAGAGGAGGCAATCCATCTTGGCATGGAGGACCGAGAGGCTTCTACGGCATCCCTGAAGTCCAAACAGTTCAAATCCTCTGCCATCCACAAAGCTCCAACAAGGTCGCTAACCTGTCCGTGATTGATCCACGAGGCGTCAATCCGGCATATTGGGATTTACGATACCTCGGGAATCGCAATGGTGTCCGGTGGAAGGCCTACTTCCTCAACTTGAGCATCGTCGTTGTCCTCAGGTTGGTTTGCAACTCTCCAATTTTCTGCTTCCACTTTTGCATTTTGCATGTATCCATGTATCTTCCGAGAACGGTAGATATATATTCATCAGTTTTTTAAAAAAAATATATTCAGGCACATGTATTTTAATACGTATATGAGTTACATTTATACTTACATTACGTGCCGTCACGTCCCGAAGAACAGTTCGAAGAGATTAACTAAAAAAGCCATCTGTCACGCTTTACCTCCAGATATTTATATTAATAGACGTTAGCCCCAAATACTTGCATTTCTCTGCTTTCAAACCCAAAAGGCCAAAAAAAAAAAAACATAGAAGCAGAAGGCGAAGAGATAAGCGGAGTGGCGGGCACATTTTCCGGCAAGAGCTCCGATCATTTACTGATTATTCTCCGGTAAGTATTGCATGTTCAAAGTTCTGGTTGGATGAATGTTGGTGGAATCGAATTCGTGTAAAATAGCTATATTGGTCGGTGATGCGTCATGGATATTGATCGGTCGAATTCGTAAGATTCCGATGGTTTTCGTGGCTCAATTTTGATGTAGAGCTCGTTTTTGAGGAGAGATTTGATCTGAATGTTTGTTTCGCGAGTAATTTTGTTTCCCAATTTTAGCATAGTTGACCAATGAAGTCAATGTGTATATATCTCAACATTTGGCCTCTCTACGTATAGTTAGGTAGATTTTCCTTGGAGAAGCAATGTTTATATTTCGTATTTGAGGTTTTCCAGATTATGGAAATTTCTGTTGATCGGAGTTATGGATTATGATTATTCTGCTACACGTTTAGTAACTGTGTGAGTAAAAGTTACCTTTCCAATTTAAGAACTAAGATCTGATCATTATAGTTGAATTTTATCATCTCCCTTTTGACCTGGATTTAGAACTCGCGACGATACTCTTACAGCTCTGTTTTTCGTATTTCTTCAGTATTTGTTGATATAGAGAGGATCATATGAACAATAAGAAGCTCTAACTTAGAATTTGATTCTTATAATTTTTGTCCAGGTTCCTGTGGCATTGCGATTCAGAGTATTTTTTGTTTGAAATGGCAAGTACTCTGAGGAACATCCATGGTAAGAGATCTAATTTCCAATCTGAGTTTACTGGAAATGGAGGAAGTAAGAGAAGAAATCTTCATGATGATACAGATCACAATGTCATTGGATCTGAGGACACTGTGTATCGTTACTTGTGCCCCGTGAAAAAGACGGGAAGCATTATCGGGAAAGGTGGTGAGATCGCAAAGCAGATAAGGTCTGAGACAAAATCAAACATGAGGATCAACGAGGCTTTACCTGGTTGTGAGGAGCGTGTTGTTACCATATATTCTACTAGTGAGGAGTTAAATCATTTTGGGGAGGATGGAGAACTTGTTTGTCCTGCTTTAGATGCTCTTTTCAAGGTTCATGACATGATTGTGACAGAGATTGATGCTGCTGCTGCTGATGATGACGATGATGAAGATGATGATCTTAGTGAAAAACAAACGGTTACTGTGAGGATGCTTGTGCCCTCAGACCAAATTGGTTGCGTTATTGGGAAAGGCGGGCAAGTTATTCAGAATCTGCGTAACGAAACCAATGCTCAGATTCGTGTCATCAAAGATAAGCTACCCGCTTGTGCTTTGACTTTGAGTCATGATGAGCTTCTTCAGGTGATTACACTCTCAAGTCTTAGATTCTAATTATGATTAAAAGAACAAAGTCCTGATTGTGTTACTTCATTTTTTCAGATAATTGGAGAACCTTTGGTTGTTAGAGAGGCTCTGTATCAAGTTGCTTCACTGCTTCATGATAATCCGTCGCGATTTCAACACTCACTCCTGACTTCTTCAAGCTCCATGCATCAACCTGGTGGAATGTTAATGTCTGCAGCATTAACGAGCTCTCACAGAAACTACGCTATGCATAGAGACATAGCTGATGCGAGGGAGTTTTGCGTTTGCTTCATCTGTCCGGCTGAAAATGTTGGAGGTGTAATAGGAAAAGGTGGTGGTTTTATTAATCAGATCAGGCAAGAAACTGGTGCAACGATTAGAGTCAATACCTCGGAAACTAATGAAGAGGATTCCATAATCTTCATATCATCAAAAGAGGTAATGCTAATCTCTTATCATCCCATACAATGTTTTCATTATCTTGAACTTGCTAATCTTTTTTACTGACTTTTTGTTTGGTATGTAGTTTTACGAAGATCCATCTCCAGCCGTGAATGCAGCAATACGCTTGCAAGTTCGATGCAGTGAGAAAGTGGGCAAAGATTCAAATGATTCAGCAATATCCACTCGTTTACTTGTGCCGAGTTCCCAAATCGGGTGTGTCATTGGAAAAGGTGGAGCTGTTATATCAGAGATGAGGAGTGTAACACGAGCAAATATCCGTATCCTCCAAAAAGAAAATGTACCAAAAATTGCGCGTGAAGATGAAGAAATGGTTCAGGTTAGTATTAATCCCTTAAAAGACATACTCGGATTGACTCGTTTTTGCTGTAAGAAAACTAAGCAACTATTCCATTTTGTTGTGGTCAGATTACAGGAAACCCTGATGCAGCTATGAAAGCTCTTACGCAAGTAGTTTTGCGACTGAGAGCTAACTCTTTCAACATGGATCATGGACTTGTCTTGCTGCCAACGTCTTTTCCATATTTCTCTCAAGTTACCGAAAGTTCGAGCAAAGCCAAATACCCCAAACGCGATGGTTCTAAAGATCACGACTATAGTAAACTGGTACGTACTGCTCCACAAGATTTGAGATATTCCATCAATCAATCAAGATATTCCACTTAAGCGTATATGATATGTTGTTGCAGAATTCGAATTCCAAGAGAAGAAACCACGTTTCTTAAATCGAGAAAAAAAGCATCTTAGAAAGGTAATGCTTTATGGTTTTCTCTTCTATTCAAGACCAAAGTAAATTGAGAGTGTGTTCATCAGTTTCATAAAATATAAGTTGATGCAATTTTTTTTACAAATATATGTTACTTGTAGAAAGAAAAATGTTGTTTATGCAGTTCAAATAAGAGAAATGTAAACCCGAGGGGTGTTCTTATTCATCTTTAATTTCTACTTTGGACTATATTGTTTGAACTTTCACGAGTAATTTCAATCTACTTTTGGTAACCAACATTTCCCTATTGCATCACATAAAAGTATATTACTCAATCCTCCGTACGATCAAATAGGCTATTTTACAAACAAACATGGCACCAGCTATTTAATGACAAACTCACCACTCTTGGTCAAAAACGACACACTAGTTTAGAAAGAAATTACTCCTTTTTAGAATTGAATAATGGGGCTGAATTGTGATGATATCACTTTCATTCATTCTTTATGTTATGGGTCTAGTTGGTCTTGTATTCTTCATAATTTTCTTCACTCTAATAGTAAACTATTAAGGTCGATGTTGGACATTACTCGTTTCTTTCCTTCTCTTATAAAGATTTTTCTATCTAACAGCAAAAGAAATATTCCAATGTTGTTGTAAGGACCCATTTCAGAGTCAGCCCAGTTAAACAATTTTTCATCGAACCTAAATTACAAATCAATTTAAATGGTCTTCATTTTTAATTTAAGATACTTATAAATTCAATGTATTTTTTGAAATTATAAACTCAGAACTTTGAAGTTGGTGGGCCGAGCCAGGCCCTTGCAGTAGTGCAACGCATGGGCGACTCGCGAAAACCCAGATAGCAAGCTATCTTAGTGGGTTTTCTCCCTAAAAAAATAGAGTTAATATCGTGTGGGCCGATGGCCCACATATCAGATATTAAACTGATAAGAACAGATACTACACTTGATCTTAGCCAAAAGGCCGAGAAAGGTATGAATTGGAAGTGTGGCTCAGTTTCCTTTTTATACACAAAAGCTTATGACTAAAGTCTCTCTAGTTATCGATGTGGGACAAACTAAATAATCGTTTGACACTTTTCACCTTAAACAATCGCCTATGAAGACAAAGCATTAAAACACCATCCAATCGCTATGAAGCCTCTATTTTTTTTAACTTTCTTTTACTGTGTTTGAGATTTATACCTCGATCTTCCGGATATTTTTTTTGACTTTTGCTCCTATTTCACTGGTTCAAGTTTTGTCTGTGAATCAAAAAGTTTTTATCATTCTCAGAGAATTTAAAGTCAAATTATTCAACACACCAGGGTAATAAGTATTAAGTAAGGACATGAATATAGTGCCAAGAAGAGGATTCCTCTTGGTTGTTGTTGGATGTAAGAAATTAGAGCAGGTAAGGAGAGGATAAACACTTGATAACAAGATAATCTTTGCTCATCGTATGTCCTCAGCAAAACCTAAATTCTTTGTCTTTATATGAACACTAGACTTATGCTTTACAATTTTTCTTATATTCTTCATTATAATCAACTATTCAAAAGTCTTAACCACTTCTTGAATTTACTTACACTCTAGATATCCATATAAATTGGCAGGCAGACACTTTTGTGTAACAGTCACACAAAGAAAAAAAAATGGAAGAAGAAAAGCATATTGAAGAAAAGCAAATTGAAGAAAAGCAAATTGAAGCTGGGGAATCTTCCACATCATCTAGAAAAGTAATAAATCTGGAGCCAAAGGTGGTTATAAAGAAAGGAATATCAACAATTGGATTTTTTCTGCGGTTATTTGCTGTTTTTGGAACTATAGGAAGCGCACTCGCCATGGGAACAACACACGAATCAGTAGTCTCTTTCACTCAGCTTATACTCCTCAAGGCTAAATACAGCGACTTACCAACGCTCATGTAAAGAGATTCAATGGTCAATTACGTTAATTTGATATATTTTGCCATGATTGTGAATAATAGATAACCCATATTGCTCTGTTTCATAGGTTTTTCGTGGTTGCAAACGCAGTTGCTGGCGGTTATTTGATTCTTTCTCTACCTGTGAGTATCTTTCATATCATCAGTAGTAAAGCTAAAACCTCAAGAATCATCTTGCTCGTCATCGACACGGTAAACGCCTACCTTTCATAATCTTAAATTTTATATGTAGCTGAAAGTAATATGCATTAATACCTTGAACAAATATAAATTTATATGTCGATTATAGCATTTAGTGGACCTAAAACAGCACCTTGACTGATATTTAGAACACTAAGTGAAATGTAAGATTATAGGATAATAGAAGATAACCATAAACAGGGCAAACTAAATTGTAACACAAGACAATAACTTGTGACACGAGTCAACCCATATGTAAATTTTTGTATCCAATGAGCCGATCACTCAAAATGTTGGGATTTTTATTGATTCTTATAATAAGGTGATGGTGGCTTTGGTGAGCTCTGGTGCATCGGCAGCAACAGCCACCGTATATTTAGCTCACGAGGGAAACACAACCGCTAATTGGCCGCCGATTTGCCAGCAATTTGACGGATTCTGCAAACGCATCTCCGGATCTCTCATCGGTTCTTTCTGCGCATTGATCTTTCTCATGCTTATTGTTATTAGCTCCGCTATCTCCCTCTCACGCCATTAAGATATCTATATATGCACACATATATCG
Organism: Eutrema salsugineum; assembly: GCF_000478725.1. Classification (NCBI taxonomy): domain Eukaryota; kingdom Viridiplantae; phylum Streptophyta; class Magnoliopsida; order Brassicales; family Brassicaceae; genus Eutrema; species Eutrema salsugineum. The sequence continues at coordinate 10,647,067 of NW_006256612.1, forward strand.
ATCTGATTTTTCATCGGGCTGAAATGTGCCTCGAAGCTGATTAAGGTATTGTAATGTAATGTAATGAGTCCAGAGATCTCATGTGACAAGAGAGAGAGATATATGTACAATTACAAATACAATTAAGCAAGAAGCTCCACCACGTTATCTATCGATTTCAATGTCTTCTCGTAGTAGAGATACGACTCGTACACCTTTGGCGTCCGCACGTAAAAATCCAACTACATTGCGTCAAAGACATGTAACAAAAATCTTATGATCAAACATTGACAAAAATATATGAAAATATGAAATATATCATGTGATTTGTAGTTTTGACTTTCATTTGTTCCTGTGTTCCATTTCATTAAAACAAAACGCACCATTTTAGTTTTTATTATCTTTGTTTTTAACATGTGAATCCAAAACAAAATTTTGTTCTCACATTTATATTCAAATTATCAATATTTAATCAATTTTACATCTACCTCAACCATATTTAGAAAACATACCAGTACTTTTACTTTTTTTTTTGCCAAACTTTTTTTTTTTTTAAAAATAATGTTTGTAAAAACTGTAAATTTCAAACAATTCGTTTGCAAAAGAAATCGCGTTAGTAATTAACAATCAAATTCATAATTAGCATGCATTAATCAAACAAATCAAATAACTCATTGATAAACTTATACCTCACTCATGTTTTCAACTAGCTGATTTGCGGCCTGAACGTAATCATTCCGGCGATTCTCCGGTAAGATGTTCATGGCGTTGGTCAGATCCTGAGACAGATAAGCCTGTTTCAGTCTTATGTAGAATATAACATACCTCCACGACATGTGATCCAACATCTCCCTCATGTCTCTTAATCCTTCTGCCGTCTGTTTTATACGCGCCGCCGCATCCTCCGGCGATAGCCCCGGCTGAAAATATTTCTCCTTAATGAAAGACCTCGTTCCCCATTTCTCCTGTGCTAATGCTGATGACGTGGCTGCGCCAATGCCCGTGAATGTTATAAGCGAGGTCATCAGGGTTCTCCGGCGAGTGAAGCTGTCTTGTTGGGATTTTCCGGCGCTGCATATCACGGAGAATGGTAGGTTTACGCGGCGATGGTAATTTGGCCGGCGGAGATACGGTGGCGGAGTTTTCGTGGTGAAGGAGCTCATTTTGATTTTTGTTTTTTTTTTTTCGTGAAATTTATTAGAGAGATAGGAAATGGGAGGAGCTGAAAACGTAATGTTGTCTACTCAATCTTTCGCCACATTGGCATGTTATCTCTAATGAAAAAAGATATATTTTAAAATGAGTGAACATGGGCACATAAGACTAAATGCTCAAGTTTTCTTAAGCCCACGATGAATTATAATTCGCAAGCATGCGTAATATTAGACAAAACGACACGATCAAAACTTAAAGAAGAGAAAAAAATCCTAAATTAAAATAAAGGAGAAAATTTTTAGATAATAAGTTTTTTTGTTTGTTTCATCGAATGTATGTTGATTACAATGATTAGTCAATAATGAAAATGGCAACATTCGATGTACATCAGTGACAGTGTAACATTTATATTTTTTTTACCCTATAATACTAAACGTTATACTAATGACATAAAAAGAAATCTAAGATCATGAAACGACGCCGTGAGGTACAATATAAACGACGTCGTTTAGTGGAATCCTTTCTTTTGGTCGTCAATATTGTGTGATGCTCACTGTCACCGAGTTACTCAGCCGATGAAAATGGAGCGAAGCAGAGTGGCCGGAGAAGCACCGACCCGAACCAGGATCTTGCTTGCGTCACTATCTGCAATGGTCGCAGAGACAGTTACGTTTCCAATTGATCTCACAAAAACCAGAATGCAGCTCCATGGTTCGCACCGGATTGGCGCTATCGGAGTCGTGTCGGAGATTGGTAGGCAGGAAGGGATGATGGGTTTCTATAAAGGTCTATCTCCGGCGATTATCAGGCACCTGTTCTACACGCCTATCAGAATCATTGGATACGAGAATTTGAAGGGCTTCATAGTCCGATCTGAAGGTAACAACAGCGAGTCTCTTTCTCTCGCCACAAAAGCTCTCGTCGGAGGGATTTCTGGTGTTATGGCTCAGGTAATGACGTTTCTTCATCTATAAATTATTAAGAGTTTTTGTTCAGAATCTGTACCTATTGACTGTTAATTTGGATCTGGATTTAAGCCACTTTGGATAAACTGATTTGCTTAACAGCCTAAAAGTTGCTAACAGTAGATTTAGGAATTTGAATAGAAGAACAATCGATCTCTGTGTTTAGTCGTTTCCACTGAAAAGGCTCCCTAGAAGAAGAAATGAAAGAGATTTTGTCCCAAATTTCTTCATTTTTAGGCGTTTCTGTGTTCATCCAATTTTAGGTTGGTTTAGAGATGAGAATTTCATGTAGATCTTGGGTTGCTCAACATGTTTCACAGATCCTTGCTCCAAAATATTTGCTTGCTTGTTGTTTCCTGCTACTTTTTAAAAATAAATTATCCTTAATCCAATCAATGCAGAGAGATCTTCTAGTTTGTTTATATCTTTAGGATTAATTAATATTTGAGTGTTACCTATTCTACACCAGAGTTAAAAGGCTTCCTTTTGTGTTCATACTAGAAATGCAGGTAGTGGCTAGCCCAGCTGATTTGGTCAAAGTGAGAATGCAAGCAGATGGTAGGTTGGTTAGCCAAGGCCTGAAACCGAGATACTCGGGACCAATCGAAGCTTTCACTAAAATCCTACAAGCAGAGGGAGTAAAAGGGCTATGGAAAGGTGTTCTTCCAAACATCCAGAGAGCATTTCTAGTGAATATGGGTGAACTAGCTTGCTATGATCATGCCAAACACTTTGTCATCGAGAAAAAGATCTCTGGAGATAACATTTATGCGCACACTCTTGCATCTATAATGTCGGGTCTTGCTTCCACAACTCTGAGTTGTCCGGCTGATGTGGTGAAGACGAGGATGATGAACCAGGGTGAGAAAGCTGTGTACAGAAATTCTTACGAGTGTTTGGTGAAGACGGTTAGGTTTGAAGGAATAAGAGCATTGTGGAAAGGTTTTTTCCCGACATGGGCAAGGCTTGGACCGTGGCAGTTCGTGTTTTGGGTCTCTTACGAGAAGTTTAGACAGCTTGCAGGTCTCTCTTCCTTCTAAACCTCTCTCAGTCTCTCTCTCTCAGAATCTGGAAAACAAATTTGAGGTTTGGGGTTTTCTTATAAATTTTTTAAGTTAAGTAGCAACTTCCTGTTAGTTTCTGATCAGTAAGAACTAAGAAGAGTATAGGATTCACATATTTTTTTACTTTTTCATACTCAAATAAACATTGACCAGTTTGGTTTGAAGGCTAAATTTAAATAAATTGGTTAATTTCCTCTTGATTTCGGTTTTATTGAGATCAATATTTCCTGAGAATTATGAAGTGAGTGAAAAAAAAAGGTACGATTTGAACATGTAATAAAATATACAAAAATTCGATATGAAATTAAAATTGAAATACTTTTTAGAAATTTGTGTTTTGTGCATGCACTATATACTATTGAATATTGTCGAATTTATGTATATTTACGATTTCAGGTAGTAGTAAAGTTTGTGTATCATTTGACTCTCGTTCATGTATTAAACAGAGTAAAGGAAATGAATCCCTATAGTAGTGTGATATTAGACATTGCCACATTGGAAGGATGAAATCATGTGTTTTTTACATGATTTTTTTTCTTTCTTAAAAAATTTAGAAGCTAGGCGCGTGGGAAACGTTCTTCGTTTTGTTGAGCGCGTGGAAATCGTTGCGCAAACAAATTGACGTCATTTTCCTTCTCTATAAATTAAAATCAATATAAGTTTTGGGGGAAAACACACAACTGTGTCGCAAGTAGAAAAGTCTCTGCAGATCCAAATTACTTCAAGTTCGAATCCAGTCTTCAACTTCGGTCTGCTTTCTCGCCTTCACTAAATTACTTTCCACTCCATCTACTTCTCGACAAGATTTCCGAAGAATTAAGGTACCTTTTATTTCTAAAACATCTTGAGTAGATAAAGAAGAGATTCATATTTAGACGTAATTGATGTTTACCCAGAATAAGCAAAGAGTAATGAATCATCTTTTGTTTATTTCGGCCTAATTCATTCTGGGTTTTCTTCAATTTTTAGACGTAGTTGTTGTGTATTCAGAAGTAGTAGTAAATGGATGAATCATCTTGTTTATTTCGGCCTAACTCATTACTGGGTTACTTCAGTTTAGACGTAATTGATGTTTATCCATTTTCTTCGATTTCTTTTCACTAATTTAGATGTCGGAGTCGTCGCGTTTTAGATCATTGGTCAATATAAGATAAAAAAGTTGTAAACTTTTTCTTCTGATTCGCTGAACGTCTCTGTCGAATTTAGACTACTTTGGTGATTTGATCAGAGAATTGTCTTTGATATTTTCTTTATAACATTGGAGTTAGGTTGTGTTGAGTAGAGAAAGACCTCTCTTTTCAAGCTCTCCATTGAATATAATGGCGGAAACCGGTGGAGTTATTCCGACGATAGACTTGGAGGAGGAGGTTTCTGATAAGACACTGAACCAGAAAATCCGTGAAGCGAGTGAGAGATGGGGATGCTTCAGGGTGATCAACCATGGAGTTTCATTGTCTCTGATGTCTGAGATGAAGAAGACTGTTATGGATCTCTTTGAACGTCCCTACGAGGTGAAAGTGCGTAACACAGATGTGCTACTAGGGAGTGGTTACAGGGCTCCAAATGAAACCAATCCTTATTATGAAGCATTGGGTCTCTATGACATGGCTTCTCCTCAAGCTGTCAATACTTTCTGTGACCAACTCGACGCTTCTGTTGATCAAAGGTTTCTCCTTTTTCTTGTTTTTGGTTGGTCTCAAAAGGGTCTCTTGTGATGCAACATTGATTCATGTCTTGATGGAATTTGGGTTTCTAGGGAGATTATGGTAAAGTATGCCGAAGCTATTAATGGTCTTGCAAAGGATTTAGCGAGGAGATTAGCAGAGAGTTATGGATTGGCTGAGACCAACTTCTTCAAAGGATGGCCTAGCCAGTTTCGGATTAACAAATATCATTTTCAACCCGAAACCGTAGGGAAACTCGGTGTGCAGCTACACACGGATTCAGGGTTCTTGACGATTCTTCAAGACGATGAAAATGTTGGTGGACTTGAAGCCATGGACCATTCTTCAGGAACGTTCTTTCCCATAAACCCGTTGCCAAACACGCTTGCTATCAACCTCGGGGACATGGCTGCAATATGGAGCAATGGAAGGTTATGCAATGTGAAGCATAGAGTGCAATGCAATGAAGCAACAGAGAGGTTTTCTATCGCATCGTTCCTATTAGGACCAATGGATACAGATTTGGAACCTCCAAAGGAGTTTGTGGATGCTGAACATCCACGCCTATATAAGCCTATTAGTCACGACGGGATACGAAATATTAGAATGACTATGAAATTGCATGATGGAGAAGCCCTCAAGCTTATAACCTATGAATGACCTAAAACACCGAATAAGGCGGTTGTGATATGAAACCAAAAGAAGACTTAGTCATTTTGTTAGATTTCCCGAAAAGAATGAGAGACAATTAAAGATGTATCTAAATATATATATATATATATATATATATATATATATATGAAGAATTTACCATTAAGATCTTTGAGGATGCAATGCTTCTCTTGATTCTCTGTTTATTTCTTCGTGTTTATCCTGGTTTACTGAGATCAATGAAGTCAATTCTAAAAAAAAAAAAAAAAAAAAAAAAAAAATGAAGTCAATTCTAGCTTCGAAAATCGCTATGAAGTTGCGTGACGGAAGAAAACTGTCAACTAATTCAGGCCGATAACGTGAGGCCCATTACTGATATGAATGCCTAATAGTAGGCCCATCTCGATTCAGCTGGTTAGTAGGAGAAAATCTTCAACGCGCGTTGTATGGCAGCTTCGTCAAATTTTTTTTTTTTTTTCGTCAAATTTTTTTTTCCTGATGTATGGCAGCTTGTTTAGCTCTCAAGTTTATATCCCATGTAAGGACTTAATTAAATGATCTAACGGCAGTATGATGTTAGATTTCTCAAAAAAATGAGAAATAAAGATGCATCTTTTGTCTCTGCACAAGTCACTGATAGTCATATCTATTTGATTTTTGTAATATGTACGAATATTTTTGCATTTTGATCAGCTGTGGAAATAATATTTGTCCTGATTTTCTGCTTGTTTGGTTTATATAATACATGAAGTTTCTGTAAACCAAACACCAACGAGCATGGAGTAAAAAATATAATTTTCAATTACGCACCAAACATACGCATTACTATTCTTATTTCTTTTAAACACATGCATGCGCAATATATATATAGATTTTGTTAATAAGACAAATTACTGTATAGTAATTTAGAATGTGTAGGTTTCTTCTTTACCCACCTAACCTCATTATTATACTCTTTATTATAAGAACCCCATGTGAGAAATTCGTCGATGGAGGTGTTCCTAGGACCGCACAGCTCTGATGGATGACTCCTCCATTCAGAGCTCTCATGGGTTATTAGCTGTCCGAAACACGTGATGTCGTGATTCACGTTTTTTCCTTTTTTTTTTTTTATATGTTGGACCATCCATGTAATTATTAAGATCATAACGTTTAATAAACATTTTTTTTCTTTGGTTTGCTGAATCCCCCACGTCGATCGACTCCAACTACCTCACTGATTTGATCTGAATCTGATCAATGATTTTTTTTTTTAAATTATTTTAATGATTAGACAGAGAAAATCTCTTTGGTGAAAATGCAATTCTTACATCATCAGTCACGTCATTCTTTCGGAGGATGCTCTTCTATTTAACTTTGGACAAGGTTATGTCTTGAAAATAGAGAGAAAACAAATTAACCTATTCTACTTCTTTCGGAGAAAAAAAAAAACAAAATGGCGGATCTCAAAGAAGTCATTCCGACGATAGACTTGCAAGAGATTCCGGATAAGATGTTGAACCAGAAAATCCGTGAGGCAAGTGAGAGATGGGGATGCTTCAAGGTGATAAACCATGGAGTTTCTATGTCTTTGATGGCTGAGATGAAGAAGACTGTTACAGATCTCCATGAACTTCCAAATGAGGTGAAGATGCGAAACACTGACGTGATACTAAATAGTGGTTACAAGCCTATAATTGAGTTGAATCCTCTTTATGAATCATTTGGTCTTTATGACATTGCCTCTCCAAAAGCTGTCAACACTTTTTGCGACCAAATCGAGGCCTCTTCTGATCAAAGGTTTCTTTTGTTTCACTCTATCTTTCCGTCCTTGTCTACTCGCTTCTGTCCTCTTTTTATTTGGTTACCAAGGTTTATGGTTAAGGAAGTCTAATCCGGTTTTGGTTCAGTGATTGTTATTTTTAAAGATATACATTATTCGGTTTTAATACGGGTTGTTTGGTTTTGGTCGGTTATGGGCACCTTCTCTTGAGATGGATCTTTGATCTTATGTCTTAAAAATGGTTTTGGTTTCTGTTTCTTTACTTGTTGCAGGGAAATTTTAGTAAAGTACGGCAAAGCAATGGATGGTCTTGCAAAGGATTTAGTTAGGAGATTAGGAGAGAGTTACGAATTAGAGAAGACCGATTTTTGCAAAGGATGGCCGATCCAATCTCGGATAAGCAAATATCATTTCAAACCAGAAACAATTGGTAGAAGTGGTTTGATAGTACACACAGATCCTGGATTCTTAACAATTCTTCAAGGTGATGAAGATTGTGGTGGACTTGAAGCCTTGGACACTTGCTCAGGAACCTATTTCCCCATAAACACGTTGCCAAACACACTTACTGTCAACCTTGGTGACATGGCTAGGGTGAGATCATCAGTTAATATTAGCTCAAAAATGTTTTTGAAATTGAACCATAAAATTAGCCATGAAATAACTCGTTGCTAAATTCGCGTGTTTAATTGTTGGTCATTGAAACTTTGCTGATCATATAGATATGGAGCAATGGGAGGTTGTGCAATGTGAAGCATAGAGTGCAATGCAAAAAAGCAGCAAGGAGGATTACTATCTCCTCGTTCCTATTAACACCAACGGATCTAGATGTTGAACCTCCAAGTGAATTTGTGGATGCTCAACATCCACGCCTATACAAGCCAATCAGCGATGGAGAACTAAGAAAGATTAGAATGAGCCATAGTATGCATGATGGCGAATCTCTAAAATATATAACCATATAAAAGACCTAAGTGACCCAAAGATACACTTAATATGGTTGTATTATACGAACCAAAATCTGAAAATCTATGTATGGCTTGAATATTGTTTGGATTTTTCGTCCCTAATAATGGCAAATAAAGATGCAATTCTCATTATCTTTTTCTGTGTAATGATTATATGATATAATCTTCTGGGAAAAGAAAAAGAAAAAGACTAGAAGCAAGATTTTGAGTATATAAAATTTCAATTTCAAAAACACTCTTGAACTTCGAAGTAACGAGGTCAATATTTTCTTACCGACAATAAACATTAACCTTAAAAAAAAAAAACAAAAAAACCGTTAATGGGAAAAAACTCTGTCGTCACTTGTTAAGCCAAACCAGATTCATACGTACGATGAATAGGGTTTTAGTTCCATGTATTCATTCATTCACCAATTTGGTTAATATAATTTTGTATTCTATCTAATTAATAGATATGATTATGAGATCAGATAACATGTAGTAATATTTTGTTTTATGTTAGAGTGGATTATGTTATATAAATTTGATTGTTCTTATTTTTCTTTTCTAAATAGTATCCTGCTTTCTATTCCAGTCATTACGATTGAAAGTAGAGAAAATACAAGGCTACGATGAAAATTAAATGTATCACGTGGAATACAATTAAATTAAATTTATTTTAATGGAAGGGCTTTCTAAAAGATAGGTGTCTGATATTGTTCACGTGCTAATCACGTGTTCATCTCCTAAGCCTGGCGAGTTTACTCAGCATCACTCGCGATCTGACTCACCGATCCCCGCCCCTTCCGTTCACTCCGAGAGAAGAAAAGAAATCGTGCAATTTCTGATCCCGTAAACATCAACAATTGGCAGTTTCATCGAGATTCGACAGAACACGAAAATCTCAATACAAAAGGAAGGAGACGATTGCGAATTAAGGTGAAATCTCTAATTTCATAGGTTTACATAGTAAGTAAATTTGGGGAATGGAAGAAGCGAAAACTCATCAGGAGCTTCGAATTAGCTTAATCCCCCAGCTTCTATCCTCACAATGTCTCACAAAAGGTGCGATCTTTCCCGTGTTGATTCCGGCATTACCTTCGCAGCCATAAGCTGGAGGGGCTGACTCAGTTTTTCTGCCAAAGGGTCTGACACGTTATTTGTTTGGTTACTTTGGTGATGGTTTCTACTTACTCTGGTGCCTATATTATATATATATTGATTCTCGTTTTCATGTTGAAAGCGAGGGAAAATAAACTGTCATGATGTGACGACCATCAAGAGGTCAAGGATTCGGGGTCGAATTCTCTAAAAGGTATGTTTCGATCATTATCCTGACTTCCTGAGCATGACTGCTAAATTGGCTACATAATCTCTCTTAACCATTATGACGTCGAATTCTCAACCGAAGCTAACTTAACTTAATGGCATTGCTTGTTCTGTAAAATAGTTGTCGACTAAACCATATTCTATTCTTTCTGATTAGTTATGTAAACTTTAGAATGTGACTTACCAACCCATTGCATGCAATAAAATTAGCTGATGACACCGAGAATTGGAGTCTAATGATACTGTTCATTTGTTCCAAACCGGGCATCCAGATATTTTGTGGAAATTTTGAAATTTAACTACTAGTTGAGTGGCTTATTTGAGAACAACTATTACCAACCCATTGCATAAGTTATGTTTGGCTCCCTGTTTTCAAATCACATGATGAAAATGTATCACTTGTCGTGTAACATAAGTTTGGATTGCCTTGTGAACTGCTAAGTAAGCTTTAGCGCTGTTCAAGAAAACAAAAAAAAATAAATAAATAGATAAAGTAAGTTTTAGCATGCGACATATGAACCCATACATACATAAAAGTAACCGGACTCATATGCATACGAGTATTTGAGCTAGCTATATGAGAGTAGTAGTAGGCAAAATGGGGAGTGGAAAGAAGCTAAAACTCATAGCGGAACTTGAACTAGCTTTAGTCCCCAGCTTCTATCCTCACAATATCTCACATAAGGGACCATATTTCCTGTCTTGATTCCGGTCTTACCTTTACAGCCATATGCTGGAGGTGAATGGAAACACGGTTCCATGGACATGGCACAACCACATGGGGGATCAGGAACTTTGTGGTTTACAGGCTTGTAAAGTATCCAAGGCTTTAATCCGCCAAGACCTTGAGCTACGTATCCAAAAGTAGACCAACCGCTGGTCACAAGTTTATCAGTTAGGCTTAGAAGATACATCTCGGCGAGCGCCCTTTGGTCATGACGCTTCTTGTCTGTCTGCTGATGCCCTTCTTGACTTGGCTGGTGAACTACAACAATGTCTCCTGTTGAACTCGGGTATTCCCAGTACATACTCTTGAGATTCTCTGAATATCCAGAACTCAGAGAAGTAACTAGCACGGCTTTCACTTTGGCGCTTTTTGATACATTGACTTGTGTTTCTTCTTCTTGTGGAGCTGCTTCAGGCAACAGTTTCTCTCTTTGTGTACAGGCTAGGATCTGGTCCATGACATGCTGGAGATATATAGCGCGTTCGCCAAAAACCCGTACTTGAATCCCGAGTGTCTCATCTGCCCTAGACAAGTAAGCCTTGTAGGACCTTGTGACCATTCCCCAAACTTGGTTTGTCGGGTGAAAAAGATACCGACTCAAATGGTGGAAGACGGTATCTCTCTGTGGGAATAGCTTGCTCAGTTCGGTTTGGAAACTGGGGATCAACCATAGAGATGGAACAAAGTAAAGGTTTGATTTGACGACAAGCCAAGGGACTTTCCCGATGACAGATTGATCTGTCTCGCAGAAGAACATCTTATCATGATCTCTGTAACCACCGATAAGGTGAAGATAAAGGTGCGACGGGATTCTTTCTGATGTAGTCGAGTTAATGGCATGGTTTTTCAACATAGTTCCGTAACAAAACAAGTATGTTTGATCGAACCTGCCTAACTGATCTGCGAGTGGAAAGTCCAGAGGGAGTAACCAGGAAGTACCTGGAAAAGGCTCACAGAAGAGATCACTTATGTCCTTGTGTTGGTCAACAAGAATGAGTCTCTCAGTCAAGAGCGCATAAAGGAACACAGAAGCAAGAGTAAGTATTCTGTTTCCAAGCCCGAAAACCGGCACCCACACAATGTATCTGCAATCACTATCAGATTTGTTTGCATTATTATCATCATCACCATGACCAAGATTCTTTGTTGCTTCCTTGTAAGCGTTTGTGCCTGGACCACAACGCTTGTGAAGCTTCTCATAGCTTCTAAGCTTAGAGACAAGATATTGAGAAGGCTTGTATGGTGAAGGCTTGCGATACAGCAAAGACTGATGATACCTACTCAAGCAAGAACCTTCATCGAAATCAGCGGTTAAAAGCCCTCCTACCAGTTTATCCCTTGGTGTTTCTGAATCCTTTGTGCCTACAGGAAATTGAAAAATACAGTGAGTTTTGCCTGATCTTCGGAATTAACAAAATCAAAAGATGAAATGATCTTACGTACGTACCAGTGGTAGTAACATGAGACTGGTGGCAGTTGGAGGTGTTGGAGAATGGTTGTAATAGCACCGAGCTAAGTAGGAAGCAAGTGGCGACTGTTATCGTGAGCTTTATCATCATACGATTCATACCTATAGACCAGAAAAACTTTTCCAGAGATCTGAAACTGAGATGTGTTATTTGCTTATTACTTTGTTTCTGGTTTCTACTTACTCTGGTGCTTATAATATATTATATATTGATTCACGTTTCATGCATGCTGAAAGCGAGGGAAAATATAAACGGAGTGTCATATTGTGACCATCAAGTGGTGAAGGAAAAGAGATCTACAAGGTATGCTTTAATCTTTATCTTTAAATTCACTTCCCCATCAACTTTACTGCATCACTTGTCCTCTATCATTATTTGGATTGCTTTGTCAAATGAATCATGTTCTATTTTTTTTTTAATTAGCTTAATGAACTTAAGAATGTGACATATTAACCAATACATACGAAAAGGTAACCTGATTCATATGCATACATCGGGTATTTGAGATTGTTGTTAATTTGTTCCCCCAGCACATTTTTTTGTGGAAAATATAAAATTTGATTACTTGTTGGGGGGTTTAGGGTTTAAATAACGAAGTTCAGTAAGATACAGTTATTAGCGTGCTAATCATGTTCTCATATTTTCAGTGCTAGGAAAATGGCGGTTTCTTCTTCCGTAGCACTTGCAATCGGACTTGCCAAGAGTAGAAATATGTTAGATGGCATCTCACCATTTCCCAAAACTAAATAATGCATCACAGTGACGGTTAACAAACTTTGGATATTATTCAGGCTTTTAAGCAACAAAGAGGTATTTCATCAAAGATTCTGTATAATCTTATAACTCTTCTGGGTGATCAAATAGTTTAAGCCCAGAAATCCGATCCTCGCAAGGCCTTACGTAAGGTACTGTTTTCCATGCATCAGTTCCTGTATCGGCTTCGCAACCATTGAACGGAGGAGAATGAAAACAGGGTTCCATTGACGTGGCACGCACACATGGTTGATCAGGAGCCTTGTAGTTCTCTACCTTATAGAGTATCCATGGCTTCATTCCTCCAAGACCCTGAGCAACATATCCAAATGTAGACCATGCGCTTGTGACAATGTTATCAGTCAAGCTCAGTAGATACATCTCAGCAAGGGCCTTTTGGTTGTGAAGCTTTTTGTTTCTTTGCTGGTACATTTCTTGACTTGGTTGGTAAACTCCGACTATGTCTCCTGTGAAACTCAATCCTTCCCAGTACAGTCTCTTTAGGCTATTAGAGTACTCTGGATTCAGAGATGTGACAAGAACAGCTTTAAGTTTCTGGATTCTTGATATATTTGTTACTTGTTGTGAATCTTCTTCTTGTGAAGCTGCTGCTTCAGGCAAGAGATTCTCTCTTTGTGTACAAGATACAATCTGATCCATTACAAGCTGGTGAAACCCTGCACGATGGAAAACCCGCACTTGAATCCCGAGTGTCTCGTCTGCTCTTGATAAGTAGGCATCGTAGAATCTACTGACCAAGCCCCAGACTTGGTTTGTTGGGTGAATAAGATACCGAGCTAAATGGTGGAAGACGGTATCTTTCTGCGGGAATAGCTTGCTTAGCTCAGGCTGGAAACTAGGGATTAACCATAGAGACGGTATAAAGTAATTGTCTGATTTAACGATCAGCCAAGGGACTTTCTTGATCAGCGATTGATCTCCTTGGCAGAAAAACATCTGGTCATAGTCCCCGTAATTGTGAACAAGATGGAGGTAAAGATATGATGGGAATGTTTCTGTCGAGGAGTTAATCACATGACGCTTCAACATGTTACCGTAAGAAATCGGTGTGCGCCAGTTAAAGCTATCGAACTGATCCGTCAGGGGAAAGTCAAGAGGAAGTAACCATGAAGTAGCTGGAAAAGGCTCGCAGAAGAGATCTCTTATATCGTTCCTTTGGTCAACAAGAATGACTCTCTCTGTCAAGAGAGCGTAGAGGAACACTGAGACCAGAGAGAGTATTCTGTTTCCAAGACCAGACAACGGAACCCATACGATGTATTGGCATAACTCACCAGAGCTGCCTGAAAGTGTGACGTGTTGATCAAGCTGTTCTTTTGATCTCTTGTAAGCTTCTGTGTCTGGACCACAATGCTTGTGAAGCCTCTCATAGGTTCTAAGCTTAGAGATGAGATACTGAGAAGGTTTGTAAGGTGAAGGCTTGCGATACATTGAAGATTGGTACCTACTCAGACAAGAGCTTTCGTCAAACTCTGTAGCGAGAAGCCCTTCTTGCAGTTTGTCCCTTGGATTTTCAGGATCCTTTGAATCTATTACAAGAAAAATGAAGGAGAGAGATCGAAGCAAATGAGAAAGTTTTGTTTCAAAGGAACAGAACAGAAGAGAAGGATGAATGATCGTGTACCTGTGGTGGTAGTAACTTTAGGTGGTGGGTCAAGATCCGACGGCTGGCGATTGAAGATGTTAGAGAATGCAAGTAGAAGCATGGAGCAGAGTCCAAAGCAGGTGATGAATGTTCTTGTGGACTTCATCGTGACAGATCTCATTCAAGATTCTCCAGAGATTTAGTGAGGAGCTGATGTCTTCTCTGTTTCTACTCAATCTTGATTTGTCCGTATATGTACTTCAGTTATGTTAGTTGAAAGCGAGGGAAATTGACTCCTGCTCTGTTCTGAAAAAAGAGGTTTTCATTTTCTTTTTAGTCAGTTTCAAATGGGAAATATTCAAAAAAAAAAATGTCAATATTACAATAAAGTTCTGTCTTTTAGTGAAGAGTTTGGAGAAGTGGGACCATCAAAAGGTGTAGAAGAAAAAAACAAAACCTTGAAAAGGTCTTGTTTTGATCAGATCTTCTTTCCTCGGTTAAACTAGCAAGATAATATTTATAGAAACATTACGATTATGAAATCTCAACATTGAAGAACTTAAATTACATAATAACTTTTTTTTTTCAGTCAGAGCTACAAGATGCAAACAATCCATATCCAATCTCACAAATTTGGGGTTTGTAATTAGTGGTATTACTAACTAAACTATACATATCTCTTAGATCTGTAATCCCTCTGGTCTCACATAATTTCCTCATAACTAATCCTAACAGTTTTTATTTTTATTTTGTGTGTGATTTATGACCATCATAACATCAACTGATCAACAGTTTGAGCGTTTTGGGGACAAATCAAAATTGAATGTGAGGGTTTTTTTTTTTAAAATGTGTTACATTTGTAATTTGGTTTTAAAATAAAACAAGCAACTCTTCTATATCCTCATTCATCAAAAGGTATTTGTTTCCAATCCTAATATTCAAATGAGCCTATATGAAATTAGGCTTCACCTTAAATTTAGGTTTAGGCCAGGTAACACATATAACATACAAAAAATTAAATTCATTACACACAACTCTTCTATTTTTTTTGTGCAAGCACAAGACTTATATTGTTATTTATGTCATATCATATATGGGATGTGAAATATTTCTGTTCTAGCTGTTCTTTTGATCAATATACAAATATTTCTGATCAAGCAAACCAACATGAAATCAAAACAATGAATGAGTCCAAACGGATGAGTAATCAGATGTAACAAACGGGTTATTGTTTTGTCATAATAAACAAATTATGACAAAATAATGAAATCAGAACTACATAATCGTTCTAGTGGGAAGCCTGAACCATATTTAGTCTTTCATATATCCTAAACAACCATTCAATACTTTTGTAACTAATATGATTTTCATACAATTTTTGTGCAAAAATTAGATGGTATTATTTTAACATTATTTTGATTATTACTTTATCCATTTTTTGTTATAGATCAGAGAAAATAAAAAGAAGAAAAAACGAAAAAGATCAGAAAAAAACAAACTTCTTCTTCCCAGTCGGCTTTGGCTTCACCAACTCTTCATACCAAGCTATATCATAAAAAAAACAAATGAAATGATCAGAAAAAATGTTGCAATATAGAAATAAAAACATAAAAAAGCCACAAACTCTTACCATTGGGTAGAGGATCGATCTCCTTGCTCTTGGAAGCAGCTTCTATCAAATGAAAAACAAAAATCAGAAAAGGAGAAGATCAAAGAAAAAAGGAGAAGAGAGAAAAAAAGTAATTAGTACCAGTTTTTATTTTTATTTTGTGTGTGAATGTGACCATTACATTTGAATGAGAGT
Source organism: Eutrema salsugineum (assembly GCF_000478725.1). Lineage (NCBI taxonomy): Eukaryota > Viridiplantae > Streptophyta > Magnoliopsida > Brassicales > Brassicaceae > Eutrema > Eutrema salsugineum. The sequence goes on from NW_006256612.1 coordinate 10,662,942, forward strand.
TATTTAATTTTGCGAAACTACATTACATTTGTAATTTGGTTTAAAATAGAACAAGCAACAGTTCTATATTAGTGCATTTGTCTTGTGTTCGGATACAAATGCAGCCAAGTCAAAATTCTTAGTAAACTACTATGAGCTAAGTAGATAACACATAAGTTTATATATTTTAGATTTCAAATTAAACTCAGCTTAGTTAGTAAAAGAAAGGAAGGTTGTTAGGAAACTGAATCACTCAGACATGAAACAAAAAAACAAAATTTGGTGATTATTTCGAGTATTTTAGGGATTTTTTAGGAAAAAATGAGGAACATATCAAAATTAATCTACTAGCTTAATCCCTGTGATACGATCCTCACAATACCTAATGAAATGGGTGATTTTGATCGTCTTGGCTTGACAACGAGAGAGAGGAGGTTTAAGAGAACAAGGCTCCATCGACATGGCCCTAACACACGGTGGGTCAGGAGCTTTGCGGTGCCTTGGCTCGTAGAGTATCCATGGCTTAATTCCTCCAATACCTTGAGCTACGTATCCAAATGTAGACCTTGTGCTTGTGACAAGTTTATCAGTTAAACTCAGAAGATACATCTCTGCGAGGGCCTTTTGGTCGTGAAGCTTCTTGTCTGTTTGTTGAACCCTCTCTCCACTTGGCTGATAAACTTCAATTATCTCTCCTGTTGAACTCGGACGTTCCCAAAACATATTCTTTAAGTGATCAGAGTATTCTGGATGCAGAGACGTGACCATTACAGCTTTAAGTTTTGGGATTGTCGATGTATTACTGACTTGTGATTCTTCTTCTATAGCTACTGCAGGCAGTAGTTTCTCTCTTTCTGTACAAGATAAGATCTGGTCCATCACGTGCTGGAAATATCCAGCGGGCGTGCTAAACACTCTTACTTGAATCCCAAGTCTCTCGTCTGCTCTTGATAAGTAAGCGTTGTAGGATCTAGTGACCATTCCCCAAATTTGGTTCGTCGGGTGCAGAAGATACCGACTCAAATGGTGGAAGACAGTATCTTTCTGTGGGAATAGCTTGATGAGTTTGGTTTGGAAACTAGGGATCAACCACAGAGATGGAACATAGTAAAGGTTGGATTTTACTACTAGCCAAGGGACACGTTTGATGAAAGCTTGGTCTTTTTCACAGAAGAACATATTATCATGCTCCTTGGAAGTATGGAAAATGTCAAGATAAAGATGGGACGGTATTGTAGTTGAGTTAATGGCATGATTCTTCAACATATTCCCGTAACAATGAGAATGTTCTCGGTTGAAGCTATCTATCTGATCCGTCAATGGAAAGTCAAGAGGAAGTAACCAGGAAATACCAGGAAAAGGCTCGCAGAATAGGTCGCTTATATCGTTTCTTTGGTCAACAAGCATGACTCTGTCTGTCAAGAGAGCATAGAGGAAGTCAGAGACCAGAGAAAGGATTCTGTTTCCCAGCCCAAACATAGGCGTCCACACTACATATCGGCACTCATCATTACCAGAGCTTCTTATTACATGGTTGTGACCAAGCTGCTCTGTAGCTCTCTTGTAAGCATCTGTGCCTGGACCGCAACGCTTGTGAAGCATCTCGTAGCTTCTAAGCTTAGAGACGAGATAGTCAGAAGGTTTGTATGGTGAAGACTTGCGCAAAGACGACTGATGATACCTACTCAAGCAAGATTCCTCATCAAACTCTGTTGCAAGAAGCCCTCCTTCCAGTTTCATCCTTGGTTCATTTGAACCTTCTATAGAACACAAAAGATAGAAAAGTCAAAGTGAGAATTTCTGTTTGTTTTGCCAATATTGAAATAAATTAACGCAATTGTTACCGGTGATTGTATGATCAGACTTGTGGCGATTGAAGATGTTGGAAATTGGGAGTAGTAGCACCGAGCAAAGTATTAAGCAAGTAGTGATTGTTATTATGAGTTTCATCATACGTGAGATCCCAAACGAAATGTTTTCTTCCTGTTTTTTCATAATGATTCTGGTTTCAGGATGAGAGAGATGGAAATGGACTGCCATGTCATGCACTGTTAATAGAGATGCTCTAAAAAGGTATTATTGAATATTTTTTCTTCAAATCTTAAAGGCAAAGGTACTACTAAAAAAGATGTTAAAACAGAGAATTAGAGAAAAGCACTTTCCTATCTAATAAGATTACACGTCATATTTGTTACCTATCATGTTTGATTATTTGAAATATGTTTCCATATGATGTCCAGCAATAATAAATATGTTTCCATATCCATTTTTGTAATTAATTGTTTCCAAAATGAAAAAAATATTCTTAGTTGTTGATACATTTCTTGGCTTGGTTGATACAGCTGTAAATACATTTCTTGGCCATTGTTTTTTTCACAGAAGAGCCTACATTTCTCTCCATTTCCAAATTATTCTCGAGGATATGATTTGTGTTTGCTTAACGAGAGAAAAAAAAATTAGATAAACAGAGGACCCCACCCGAAAAATTCGGTTATATCAGGTTATCAAGTTTCGGTTCGACATTGATTTTAATTTCTTTTGGGTTGGAACCGGTTCGGTTTTGGTTCTTGTAAACCCCTCTTATCTTTCAAGCTAAATCGTCGTTAGTTTCTTTCGTCGGTATCGGAGACGGAGATCGAATCTCTTTTCAGATAGTCGCTGCTAGTTGTTTCTCCGGCCGCCACAGGAACGGCGGGAAGTATTTCATGCGGGTGTTTCCGATCCATTACTCTCACATGTGAGACGATTGATTTGAAGAGCACCCAATTCGCGTTTGTACGTGGTTCCTGCACTTGACGAACCCAAGAATCTCACATTCGGAGAAAGTGAAAGAAGGTAACTTTGATGGTAAAGCAGTGGAATTGAACGAAATTGGGCGTTTGCGAGTTTTAGCTATTGTGAGGGATGATCTTTCTCTTGCTTTATCGTCTCTGAAACGAATTGAAGGAAATAGGGCTTAGTGTCCAAGCTTATGCGACTGTTATCAGCATTGTTTGTAGTTAGGGGATTGGGGAGAAGAAATTGGATCCGTTGGTTGTTGAACTCTTTAGGAAAGGAGATGGAGAAAGCCGTTTTGAGTGTCACGGTTGCTTGGTGTTGTTGAGCCGGGTCTTTAGTGCCTTGGTCAAAGCCTATGCTAATCTAGTAAATTTTGACGAAGCTATCGGTTTATTTTCTTCCAGAAGAATCCCCGGTTGTGCTCCGGATGCAAAGGCATTGAATTCTCTGATGAACCGTATGATTGCTTCCGGAAAAACTGATATGGCGGAGTCTAGTTTCTGGCAATTAGCGGGGCTGGGGCTGGATGTGGATGCACATACTTACGTGCTTTTGGTCTGCAGTTTAATGCAACGAGATGAAAATAGACGCTGCTGAAGCAGTTGTTCTTGACATTGAGGAAACTGGGATTGATCAGGATGTGTGTGTTTACTCAGCGATAATTGAAGGACATCGCAAGAACATGAATCTCCCAAAAGCTTTGCATTTTTGTTTTTTTGATACAATAGCGCAGAAAGGTAAAAGAATGAACTTTCTGATTGCAAGCTCGATCCTTCTGTGCTGTTCTCAGACGGGTAAAAGTTGTAGGAAGCTTATGATCTGCTCAAAGAGTTTAGAGACAAGAACGTTTCACTTGATAGGGTTTGCTACAATGTTGCATTTGATGCTTTGGGAAAGCTTATGCTAGATTAAAGGCCAAGAGACTTCGATCTCAAGAATGTTCCAAGTATGAAGAGCCTATATTGAAAAGGTCAGGCGAGGATGTGGAAACACAGTTAGTTGTAGGTATTGAGAACATAGTTATTTATCAGTTGACAAGAAATTTGGGATCTGCATCAGCGTAATGAGGATGGGAGCTCACTGTTCATGTAAATGCACTTGTTCTTCTATTTATACAGTGGTATAAGTATCTTCAGGGCTTCTTCTGACAGAAAAAGACAAAGACGGGAACACAGCTTGAGAACAGAGGAACCATAAAGGTAGAAACTTTGCTCATCAGCTTGGAACAGAGGATTTTCAAAGCTCGTTGCGTACGATGCAGTTTCCACTTTCTGTGTCATGAAAACAAATAATATAAGTGATATAAGTAAATGTAAACTGCTATTTATTATAAACCAGTGAAACCTTGTAAACGTTATTGACAGCTAAATTGTTTCTATGCATTAACATATCAATACAGAGGATACCATAGTAAACTGTAAAGTGTCAGTTGTAAGCGTACAAACATGATTCTTTTTTGTTTTTAATTAAAAACTGAATCTCAACTAAAGTGATGATTATTATAGACGAAAAATATAAAAATTGATCCTCTGTTTCAATAACTCAATAATCCAATGAAATCAGCTATGATAAACAAGATCTATAACTCGTCAAATAGCTTAAGCCCATCATTCTCACGATCCTCACAATGCCTTACAAAAGGAACAACCTTTCCCGAGTCAGTTCCCCATTCGGCATCACATCCATGAGACGGAGGAGTAAGGTGACAAGGGTCAATCGACGTGGATCGAATACACGGTGGATCAGGAGCTTTAGCCTCCTTTGGCTGATAGAGTAACCATGGCTTTAATCCTCCAAGACTATGCGCAACATATCCAAATGTAGACCTTGCGCTTGTGACAATCTTATCTGTTAAACTAAGAAGATACATCTCTGCGAGCGCCTTTTGGTCGTGAAGCTTCTTGTCTGTTTGTTGAACCCTCTCTCCACTTGGCTGATAAACCTCAATTATCTCTCCTGTCGAACTCGGTCGTTCCCAAAACATGTTCTTTAAGCGATCAGAGTACTCTGGATACAGAGACGTGACAAGAACAGCTTTAAGTTTCTGGCTTTGCGATATGTTGACTTTCGATTCTTCCTGTGAAACAACTTCAGGTAATAGTTTCTCTCTTTGTGTACATGACAAGATCTGGTCCATGACGTGCTGGAAATACCCTGCTTGGTCGCTGAAAACCCGTATTTGAATCCCAAGTCTCTCGTCTGCTCTGGCTAAGTGAGCATTGTAGTACCTAGTGACCATACCCCAAACTTGATTTGTCGGGTGATAAAGATACCGAGCCAGATGGTGAAAGACAGCTTCTTTTTGCGGGAAGAGCTTCATTAGTTCGGTCTGGAAAGTTGGATTAAGCCATAGAGATGGAACAAAGTAGACATTGGCTTTGACAATCAACCAAGGGACTTTATCGATTAAAGCTTGATCCTTTTGGCAGAAGAACATCTTATCTTCATCCCTTGAATCATGTATAATATGAAGATATAGATGCCTTGGGACTGAAGTTGAGTTAATGGCATGATTGTTCAACATTGTTCCGTAACAACGAGAGTATTCCTTGTTGTATCCATCAATCTGTTTCATCAATGGAAAGTCAACAGGAAGTAACCATGAAGTACCTGGAAATGGCTCGCAGAAGAGGTCACTAATGTCTTTGCTTTGATCAACAAGAACGACTCTCTCTGTCAAGAGAGCGTAGAGGAAAACAGAGGCAAGAGTTAGTATTCTGTTGCCAAGCCCGTAAACCGCGACCCACACAATGTATCTGCATTCACCAACAGATTTGCTTGCATAATTCCCATCATCATGACTAAGATTCCTTGTAGCTTTCTTGTAAGCTCTTGTGCCTGGACCACAACGCTTGTGAAGCTTCTCATAGCTTCTTAGCTTTGAGACAAGATATTCAGAAGGCTTGTACGGTGAAGGCTTGCGATACAACAATGATTGGTGATACCTACTCACGCAAGAACGTTCATTGAAATCTGTGGTTAAAAGCCCTCCTATCAATTTATCCCTTGGTGTTTCGGACTCAGGTGACCCTAATAATCACAAGAAAATGAAAATGTATAAACTTCAAAAGGAGCAATTCTTGAGTTAACACAATAAAACACAAAAGATTAACGTTTATTTTGTGTACCTTTGATTGAAGCATCAATAAGTTGGTCGTTGAAGTTGTTTGAGAATGATAGTAAGACAACAGACAAAATTAGTAAGCCACTAAAGATGACTGTTATCAGAATTTTCATCTTCAAACCCAAAGCCCTGAAAACATCGCCGGAGATCTGAAATATTTGATACATGTTGACTTTAGTTTTATTGGTTATTATTAGGAGCTGATTCAAGCTGAGTTTATATATGCAGCCTGATTACAACTATTACTGTGATTTAACGTGGACGAAACTTGATAATTTATAAATAACTAAATAAGTTTGAATATTCTTCTAATGTGTCATTGTTAAGTTGTGACTATCAACGAACTCCGAACGTGACTCTACTTTTGTTTAATATATACAAGTTTTGATCTTCGATGTATTCGAATCATCAAGTTGTATTGCCTACTTAATTAACGATGAAATGGCCAATGAGAGAGTTTCTCAGAGTTATCAAGAATCGTTATAATATCACATGTCGTGTATTATTACTATTTTTTTCTCTATAACCATGTATTATTATATTTGAACAAATCATATTCATTTATTTATTCTAACAAAAATAATCATAGCTGATCAGATCCGAAAATTCACGTTGTTGACTAAGAAGAAAGAAAGTACACAAGTTCGATTTAGCTTCCTAGAATAGCCTAACTTGAGCCTCCATATCAATTCAGTAGACAACTTATATATATGAGATCCCATCCCTATTAACAATGACGACATTTAAAGTTTTTATTATACGTCTATTTTCTATATTTTAATTGTTATGAAAACTTATTGCTTTTGTATATATTTGATTATTGAGTAGCTTTCCCTCTCTAAAAACAAACTACCTTCACCAGGGTCGTTACTCTGTTCCAACGGTTAAATTAAAATTGTTACCACTGGGCCTTATACAATTAAGCCCATATTTAAGGGATAAAAGCCTAGCCCGACATTTCACTTAACCAACCGAAATCAACTATTAAAACCAGCCTAAACCAAAGTATTAAATCCACATCAAATTATAGCCACATAGGACATATCGAGGCATACATGTTTTTTTTTTCTTTTTAGAGAATGTTACTTGTTAGTTGTTGTTACCACTAGTTTTTTTTGGTCTAGAATTTTTAATATTTGTTTTGGAGCATGCATTTTTTCTTTTTCTTTTGATAAAGAAACCCAAGAGCTACTTCTTGTGCGGCTCCATTTCACTATACCGATATTAATATAGCCTTAGAGAGTAGATGTATATTGATATACTTTCAAAAAGACCTTTAATGAAATTCTAATATTAAGACCTCTAGACTAAGAAGACATCTAAACAAAATTTATTGTCGTAAACCTAAGATTATTACTTTTCTTGAATGATTTTGTTGAATCGTGTTTTGCATCTACAAATATTGAATCATATATTGAATTTGAACTTAAATATGAACATGACAAAAAATATAAAGTTATAAGCGTATATAAATTCATAATTTACCTTTATGCATTGATCATATGTTGTTGGTTGAATGGATCTCTGATAATATGCCTGTTCTCCAACAAATGGATCAAATGATTGTTTGGTACCCATCGTGTTCATCAAACAACAATCAAAAAGAAAACATTTTTATTGAAGTCACATTTAGCTGAAGAAACATTCATGAACACAATAAAACATGTTTTTAGTCAAAAATGTTTTTCAAAAATTCAAGAAAAGCAAAGTCAAAAGAACAGAATACCAATAAAAATTTGAAAACAAAGAAGAAGAAAGAGGTGAGTAAAAATACAGAAAGAAAAAGAGCAGATTTTTTTTCTGTTTAATTTGAACAAAGAGAGCTTAATCTTAAAAAGTTCATATATATAAATTAGTACATACACGCATTGTATTTATGTTGATTAGATCTCAATATGCTGTCAAAGCAAAAAAAAATGATCTCAATCTGCTAAAAAGAACATTACTATATTTTAATAAGGCAGTATTAACAACATGTAAGGTAACATTGACTAAGATTTAGGATGAATGTAATATGATTATTTCCATATATTTGTTAGTATATATAGACACAATATATATGTAGGTCAATAGAAATAAATTAGTAAATACTAATAGAATCTCCATAGAAGGCTTAATGGTTTAAACTAAAATTGGAAAATAATCTTTAAATTTAATGTTGAGATATGTGTTGGCTATTGAGTATTGACATTTTAATAGGGAAGGTTAATACTGACTATTTTAATTTTTATATAGGAAAAAATATAATATTGACACTAGAAATACGAGACACTAATTTGACCCGAGTATCTCCTTATCAGTTAATCAGTCATCACTCGCGAGTGACTCACCGATTCCATAACTCTGTTTTGTCAGATACTCAGATAACCTAACTACATTATTTTGAGAAGATTATGAGAAGGTAGCGATTAGGAGAGTGGTTGAGCTTCAAATCTTGAGATTGATGGTGCTACGATAACTAGTGAGAGCACGAAGTGAAAGTCCTGTTCGGTTCGAAAATTGCAGTGTACGCATGAAAATTTTGATTCATTGATCGTCTTTGCATCTCAAAAGGTCAAGACTTTTTCATTAATTAATGGAGGGATCGGAATGAAACAATGTCGACGAGTACTATTTCAAAATTAGAAAAGATTAGTCTTGGGAATCAACAAGCTTAACCCCCCAAGTTCGATCATGACAATGCCTTAAAAAAGGGGCATTTATCTCTGCCTTAGCTTCACAACCATATAGAGCTGGTTTAAGGAAACAAGGCTCCATCGAATAGTCCCGAACACATGGCGGATCAGGAGCTGTTCTGTTCTCTGGCTTGTAGAGTATCCATGGCTTTAACCCTCCAAGACCTTGAGCTACGTATCCAAATGTAGACCATGCGCTTGTGACGAGCTTATCAGTTAGGCTTAGTAGGTATATCTCCGCGAGCGCCTTTTGCTCATGAATCTTCTCGTCTACCTTCTGAAACCTGTCTCCACTTGGCTGATACACTTGTACAATGTCTCCTGTCCAAGTAGGGCGTTTCATGTACATGTTCCTTAGGTTATCAGAGTACTCTGGATGCAGTGATGTGACCAGGACAACTTTAACTTTGGGGATTTTCGATGTATTATTATTAGTGACTTGTGATTCTTCTTCTTGTGCAGCTGCTTCAGGCAACAGTTTCTCTCTTTGCGTACAGGCTACAATCTGGTCCATGACGTGCTGGAAATATCCAGCGGGTCTGCTATAAACCCTTACTTGAATGCCAAGTCTCTCGTCTGCTCTGGCTAAGTAAGCGTTGTAGGAGCTAGTGACCATACCCCAAACTTGGTTTGTCGGGTGAAAAAGATACCTACTCAAATGGTGGAAGACGGTCTCTTTCTGTGGGAATAGCTTGATGAGTTCGGTTTGGAAACTAGGGATCAACCATAGAGATGGGACAAAGTAAAGGTTTGATTTCACGACCAGCCAAGGCACTTTCCTGATGACAGTTTGATCTTTTTCGCAGAAGAACATTTTAGTATAATCACCATGATCGTGGAGAAGATGAAGATAAAGGTGTGACGGGATTGTAGTGGAGTTAATAGCATGATTCTTCAACATTGTTCCGTAACAACGCGAGTGTTCTAAGTTGAAGCTATCGATCTGATCCGTCAATGGGAAATTCAGAGGAAGTAACCAGGAAGAACCCGGAAAAGGGTCACAGAAGAGATCACTCATATCCTTGCGTTGGTCAACAAGCATGACTCTCTCTGTTAAGAGAGCATAAAGGAACAGAGAAGTCAGTCCAAGCATTCTGTTTCCCAGCCCACGCAGTGGCACACACACGATGTATTGGCATAACTCAGCATTAGATTTTCTTGCAAGATCCTCATCGCCATGAAGAAGCCGCTCCTGTGCTCTCTTGTAAGCATATGTTCCTGGACCGCAACGCTTGTGAAGCATCTCATAGCTTCTAAGCTTAGAGACAAGGTATTCAGAGGGTTTGTAAGGTGAAGGCTTGCGATACAACGAAGATTGGTTTCTACTCAAACAAGAATCTTCATTAAACCCTGCAGCAAGAAGACCTCCTACCAGTTTGTCCACCGGTTTAACGGATTCCTTTGAGACTATCACAAGAAAAATTGAGATATGAAGTCAAAGGAGCATTCTTGAGCTAACGAAATCCAAAAGATGAATATGATTTTACCATTGGTAGTAGCATCAAGAAGCTGGTTTTTGAAGTTGTTGGAGAATGAGAGTAACATCACTGACGAAAGTAGTAAGCAAGTGACGACTGTTATCAAAAGCTTCTTCATACCCAAATCCCTGAAATACTTCGCTCGAGATCTGGTATGTGTGAGTAGAACTCTGATTAAGTTAAAGAAACTTGTACTTTTAGTAGATGTATAATTTATATATAACACATCAACATTTTTTTAATGAATACTATATAATACAGTATATTTATTTTCTTATTGACAACAAAGAAACCGAGGCAAATGTTGATACATTATTGAAACATGGGTCGTAGATCTCTGCAGAACATTAGTATTTTAATACTAATTAATAAGTAGTCCTCTTCCCCTTCATTTGATTGCTTTGAAGCTATCTTCACCGATGGCCAAAGAACATAGTTTCTTATTATCACTGTTGATATGCAAATATCAACAAGGGACAAAACAGTACTTTTAGATCGGAAACTCGGTTTTTATTGGATTGAATCAAGCAAAATACAACTGAGTTCGGTTATTCAGGTAAATAATAACGAACTAAGACTTAAGACGACTAAGAAACTAGCGTATTGAGCTCTCAGTCTTTAAGTCTTCTTGGGAATATCTTGTGTTCTCTGGTGTCGATTCATCTCCTTTTATATATATCTCTTAAGTCGGTCCTCGAGCACGCCTTAGACGATATGGGACCGAGAGGAGTTTCCTTTTCTCTCGGTTTCTTTCCTTTTCTCTCCAAAGTTTCCTTTTTTCCATCAGGAAACTTTCCTGTTTTGACCGAGCTCAGGGAAACCCTCTATTCCTTCGAGAGGTTTCTCACCGACCTTGGCCTAATGGGCCGTATTCGGCCAGCCTCCGCTCGGCCCATCTTTTCTCGGTACGTTCCTTTGTAAACCGGACTTATGGTTTGCCGATCTCAGTTTGTACCGGAGAAAACCGGAGTGCGGTTTTCACCTCCAACAATCACTGTGGGACATTAACGAGTCCTTAAAACAAAATCTTTACCATGGATTACATTAATAAATCCGAGGATGAAGATGTACAATCGAAAATTCATCAAAGCTTCTCTACTTCTATAACTTATCTGGGGCATCAACTAGCTTAAGTCCCGGGATCCAATCCTCACAGTGCCTTACGAAAGGGACGAGTTTCCCTGTGTCAGTAGCAGTCTTGGATTCACAACCATAGAGTGGAGCTCTAAGGAAACAAGGCTCCATTGACATGGCCCTAACGCATGGCGGATCAGGAGCTGTGTTGTTTTCTGGCTTGTAGAGTATCCACGGCTTTATTCCTCCCAGACCTTGAGCTATGTATCCGAATGTAGACCATGCGCTTGTGACAAGTTTATCCGTCAGACTTAGGAGGTACATCTCAGCGAGGGCCTTTTGGTCGTGAAGCTTTTTGTCTGTTTGCTGAAACATTTCTTCACTTGGCTGATAAACTTGAATTATTTCTCCTGTCGAAGTCGGTCGTTCCCAAAACATCCGCTTTAAGTTGTCAGAGTACTCTGGATACAGAGATGTGACAAGAACAGATTTAAGTTTCTGGCTTCTTGATGTATTTGTTACTTGTGATTCTTCTTGCGTAGCTGCTTCAGGTAATAGTTTCTCTCTTTGTGTACATGCTACGATCTGGTCCATGACGTGCTGGAGATATCCAGCGCGTCTGCTAAAAACCCTTACTTGAATGCCAAGTCTCTCATCTGCTCTGGCTAAGTAAGCGTTGTAAGACCTAGTGACCATACCCCAAACTTGGTTACTCGGGTGAAGAAGATACCGAGCCAGGTTGTAGAATACGGTGTCTTTCTGCGGGAATAGCTTGATAAGTTCGGTTTGGAAACTGGGGATCAACCATAGAGAGGGAACAAAGTAGAGGTTGGATTTAACGACCAACCAAGGCACTTTCCTGATGAGGGTTTGTTCTGCTTCGCAGAAGAACGTCTTGTCATGATCTCTGTAACCACTAAAAAGATGAATATAAAGGTGTGAAAGGGTTGTAGTCGAGTTAATGGCATGTTTCTTCAACATTGTTCCGTAACAACGCTCATGTTCTTGGTTGTAGCTATCTAACTGATCCATCAGTGGAAAATCCAGAGGAAGTAACCAAGAAGTTCCCGGAAAAGGCTCACAGAAGAGATCGGTTAAATGGCTCCGTTGGTCAACAAGAATGACTCGCTCTGTCAAGAGAGCATAGAGAAACAGGGAAGCCAGGCCAAGCACTCTGTTTCCAAGCCCAGACAATGGCACCCACACAATGTATTTGCATAATTCACTATAGCTTCTTGCAAGCTCATCTTGACCAAGCCGCTCTTTTGCGCTCTTGTAAGCTTCTGTGCCTGGACCACAACGCTTGTGAAGCATCTCGTAGTTTCGGAGCTTAGAGATGAGATACTGAGAAGGATTGTACTGTGAAGCCTTGCGATACAAGGAAGACTGGTACCTACTCAGACAAGAATCTTCATCAAAGTCTGCAGTGAGAAGACCTCCTAGCAGTTTATCCCTCGGTTTTTCAGAATCCTTTGAACCTATTACAAGAAAAATGATGCTCAAAGAAATATCTCTCAAGTTGACAATAATCTCAAAAGATCAGTGGTTTTACCGTTGGTATCAGCATGAAGTAGCTGGTGTTTGAAGATGTTGGAGAATAGCATCACCGACCAAAGTACTATGCTAGTGACGACTGTTGTCATGAGCTTCTTCTTCATACCCAAAATATTTGAATTAGAGGTCAACTGCGATTAAGTTAACGAAACTTGTGTTTTACCTATTCTTATATTGTTGTGACCATCAACAAACTCCAACACACATGTTATAATGAATGAATTAATTCATTTTTTTTTCTTTTAATTCTTTCATTAATTCACTAATTGTTTCTTCCTACTACAAATATAAAATAAATTGCTATAAGTCTTGATATTATTTGATTCCGATCTAAGAGCCAGTCTGTATGTCATAGAAAAAAATACTTAAAAATGGCCAAGACATCTTGTCGACTGTAACCATCCAAGCAGCTTGATTGTAAGAGCCAGTCTGTAATCTGTATGTCATAGAAAAAATACTTAAAAATGACCAAGACATCTTATCGACTGTAACCCTCCATGCAACTTCATTGTAGTTGACAGACAAATCGTTAAATGCATTAGGATTTGAGATTTGAAAATCTAGAGTAAAAATAGACTAAATCATTCACAATCTATATGGAAAGCAAGCCAATATATCTAATCTGGTTATATATATTATATAACTTATCCTCTGTTTTTGTGTACTTGTGTACCTCTCAACATTTCATACTGTCATCAGTATTCCAACCAATGAATCACCCAAAAAAAAACTTTCTTCTCTTACATCCTGAATTTCACCATAATAGAATCTGAAATCATAGCAAGTTACCACAACACACTAATGGTTGATCATTATTTTCAAGTTTTAATATGTAGACGAATAGACGAGCATAGATCCATTGCCTTTACATTGATATTACCAATATTCATTCATTAAAAAAAAAATCTCTGTTTTAATGGAATAAGAACTATAACTCATCTTTGGTATCATCAAATAGCTTAAGCCCGTCATGCCAAAGATCCTCACAATGTCTAACAAAAGGAACGATTTTCGCCGAGCCAATTCTCTTTTTGGCTTCACATCCATGAGTCGGAGGAGTAAGGAAACAAGGCTCCATGGATATAGCACGAGCACAAGGTGGGTTTGGAGTTTTGCCTCTCGTTGGCTGATAGAGTAACCATGGCTTTAATCCTCCAAGACTATGAGCAACATATCCAAATGTAGACCTTGCGCTTGTGACAATCTTATCTGTTAAACTCAGAAGATACATCTCGGCCAGTGCCTTTTGGTCGTGAAGCTTCTTGTCCGTTTGCTGAAACCTTTCTCCACTTGGCTGATAAACTTGTACAATGTCTCCTGTCGAAGTTGGTCGTTCCCAATACATTTTCTTTAGGTTATCAGAGTACTCTGGATACAGAGATGTGACCAGAACAGCTTTAAGGTTCGGGATTTTCGTTGTATTAGTAGTGACTTGTGATCCCTGTGTAGTCAGTTCAGGCAACAGCTTCTCTCTTTGTGTACAGGCTACTATCTGGTTCATGACGTGCTGGAAATATCCAGCGCGTCTGCTGAAAACCCGTACTTGGATCCCGAGTGTCTCGTCTGCTCTTGATAAGTAAGCATCGTAGGATCTAGTGACCATTCCCCAAACTTGGTTTGTTGGGTGAAAAAGATACCGAGCCAGGTGGTAGAAGACGGTTTCTTTTTGTGGGAAGATCTTGATGAGCTCGGTTTGGAAAGTTGGATTAAACCATAGAGATGGGATAAAGTAGACATTGGCTTTGACAATCAACCAAGGGACTTGATCGATTAAAGTTTGATCTTTTTGGCAGAAGAACATCTTATCCTCATCTCTTGAATCATGTAGGATATGAAGATATAGATGCCGTGGGACTGAAGTTACGTTAATGGTTTGATTCTTCAACATTGTTCCGTAACAACGAGAGTATTCCTTGTTGTAGCTATCTATCTGACCCATCAATGGAAAGTCCAGAGGAAGTAACCAGGAAGTAGCTGGAAAAGGCTCACAGAAGAGATCACTAATGTCTTTTCTTTGATCAACAAGAACGACTCTCTCTGTCAAGAGAGCATAGAGGAAGACAGAGGCAAGAGTAAGTATTCTGTTGCCAAGCCCGTAAACCGCGACCCACACAATGTATCTGCATTCACCAACAGATTTGTTTGCATAATTCTGACCATCATGACCAAGATTCTTTGTTGCTTCCTTGTAAGCGTTTGTGCCTGGACCACAACGCTTGTGAAGCTTCTCATAGCTTCTAAGCTTTGAGACAAGATATTCAGAAGGCTTGTACGGTGAAGGCTTGCGATACAAGGAAGACTGATATCTACTCAAGCAAGAATCTTCATCGAAATCAGCGGTTAAAAGCCCTCCTAACAGTTTATCTCTCGGTTTTTGGGAATCATTTGAACCTATTAATCACAAGAAAATGAAATATTAAGTCAAAAGAAGCGTTTCTGGATAAGAAACATAGAAGATGAATGATCCCTACCGTTGACTATAGCACCAAGAAGCTGGTGTTTGAAGACGTTGGACAATGATATTATCATCACCGACCAAAGTACTAAGCAAGTGACGACTGTTATCATAAGCTTCATCTTCATACCCAGAGCCCCAAAAAACTTCACCGGAGATTTGAAATAGTTGATGACACATACCGACATTTCTATGGATTTTTAGTATCAATCATTATTAGAAGTTATCAAAGAGTTTAGAACTCTTATTGTGACTAAGTCAAAGAAACTTGTACGTTTATAAATATTCTAAATGTGTTAGGCTGTGCAAATCGACAAACTCTGAAAGTGACTCCAATATTTTTCAAATGATTAATTCTTATATCTGTTACAATAAACAAATTGATGTAGGTGTTGATATTCGGTTTATGTGAACAATCAAGTTATTAAGTTAACGAAAAATGGCAAATAAGAGAGTTAGCTTTAATTACCCAAAAAGCATTGTGATGTGGACATCTCAACAATACATTTTTTGTCAACTCGCATTTTTCAGGTCTCTTGTGGACTAATCACATTCAGTTTTTTTTTTTTTTTGGTTGATCTAATATGTAGTTTTCATGGTTGAGTTCGGTTTGTTCTTTTAATCCGGTTTTGAGATGTTTGACTTTGCCATATGGCTCATACATCACCAATTGACCCGTCAAAAATGATTTTTTTTTCTTAAGGAAAAACAAACAAAAGCAAAACCAACGTATAGGATTTATCATTTACCATTTTTAGAATTTACCCTACTCTATTTTCTTACAAAAATAATAATTTACCCCTACGATTTATCCACAGCAATTTTTATTTTGCCCAGGAAAAAATGACCTCAAATAATTTTTTTATAACAAAATCAAATTAAATGAATAAAGTTACTACATTAAAAAAAAAAAATAGATGATCACAAAGGGAAAGGGTTTTTGAGGGGTTTAGAGTTTTGACATAGAAGTTGCGAATTGCGACTACACATCTGTAGGAGTCGGCGGCGGCTACACCGAGAAGCCTAAAACCATTTAGCCATTTTTTTGCCTTATTCGATTCCCACAAGACCCGATCTCGCGGCTGAGGAAAAATGGGGTTCATGTCATCGACGGATCCAAAGACGGAGAATTCCGATTCCCAATCTCAAAACAACCAAGTCCCATCGGAGAAACTTGGAGATTCGTCCCCAGAGCTTGGAGATTCGTCCTCTTCGGAGAAATTGGGTGATTCTTCAACTGTTTGGCGTGATCCAGTAGAATCCGGATCCCCAATTGAAGAATCGGATCAACCAAAGGAAGGAGACGCGGAGGGGGAAGAGGAAGGAGAGTGCGGGTTTTGCTTGTTCATGAAAGCAGGTGGTTGCAAAGAATCGTTCACGGCTTGGGAAGTTTGCGTGGAGGAAGCTGAGAAGAACAAGGAAGATATCGTCACCAAGTGTACGGAAGTCACTTCGTTGCTGAAGAAGTGTATGGATGCTCACTCCGATTACTACCAGCCGATTCTCGCGGCGGAGAAAGCTGCTGAAGAACAGGTGAAGAAGGAGCTCGAAGCCGAGAAGAAGATCTCGGAAGAGGAAATGGCTGCGATGAAGCTAGCTCAGGGATGATTGAAATTGATTTTGGTAATTTTTATGGTTTCTCGTTTTAAGGGATTATCAATATTGGATTTGGGGATAAAATTGTTCACTAGGAACAGAGAAAATTTTCGTTGTTAGAATCAAAACTTATAAGATCGACCATTGATGGTTGAGTTTCTCCCCTTATTAATCTGTCATTTTGTTTGCGAATAAGTCGAGAAATAATTTGATATAAAGGTCCCTACTTTGTTGATGCCCTGAATGTTTTAGTCAAGAAACCTTGTCTTCCTTTGTGGTTTGCTAAGCTATTTCCTCATTTTAGCGTGCTTTGTTGCTTCTAGAACAGAAAAGGCGTGATCTTTTTTCAAGTGATTGATTCTGGTTCAGCATTTTTTCTAGTTTGCCTGAAAATCAAGTTGAAAAGTTGACATCTTCTTTGTTGTTTCACTTTGTGCTTAAGATAAGTAGCATTTGTTTACCGACTTCAATTCGATATCTAAGATGAACAAGATGCAGAGTTAAACATCCCTGATTTGCCTGGTATGTGGCTGTGTTTCTCATTTGTAACGCCGTAGCTGTTATCAGCCTCTTTGGTTAACTTGATAACTCATATATAATGACTATCACAATTCACAAACGGTTTGGGAGGGGTTTAAACTTTTGAACATGGAATAAATAGATTCGATTACGCTCTCTAGCTGTGCTGTAGAAGTCTTTTGTGATGGCCTATCTTCTTCTTCTTGGAAAACTTCCTTTTTCTCCTTATGCACTCAATGACTCAAATCTTTTCCTTGTCGGCTTGTCGTCTGTATATTTCCTTTTTCTCTCTTATATGTAAAGCCTTGCGTTGCAAGCAAGCTCAAATCCCTTGTAAAGGCAGAGAACCGAGCATACTAAAACCCTTGATCCGTTTATACGATGTTGATGATGAACATATGATTCTTTGCCTTAATCAACGATGTTTATGTATATATCAATTAGATGTTTTCGACAATCATGTTTAACGAGAGTTTAGTTAATTGCGGCCAAGAATGACTGACTTTTATCGTCAGCGTTGATCATTTTGTTAGGTTTGAGCTGAAGTTTCTTCGCTTTGAATGAGAATTCTAAGGCCAGCATTTTCTCTGCATAATTTTTTGGTAAGGTGAATCTCAAATTTAGTCTTGTTTGTATGTTTTTGAAAATATATAATGGGTGTGACAAAAGTCTTTTTCAACTATTCTCGTTCAACGTGTGTCTGGTTGATCAGAGTCGATTCGAATTATGTACGAAGAGCGAAGTTGAATAAAATGAATTCTATATAAACTGCAATGAACAGTTTGAACAATACTGTATATATGTTCCTACACGATTTACCACTAAAAATCGAACCTTGTGTTACATGTCTTTGATGCCTCCTACATTTCTATTCTGTCGACAAAAAATAAAAAGAAAGACAGGTGTATACGGTTTGATGGACTTCGGGTAACTGAAAAGAGTATTCACGGTCTTCTGAAACTACTAATCGTCTTTATCTTCATCTTCATCGTAGTTGAACGGTAATGGAACGGACTTGAAGGCTCGGAATTTCCCTACATTGTTCAAATGCTCGTTCTCTAATCTGTTTTCCACGAACCAAAAAAACACAAGAGAGTTACTAAACTGAATATTAACGCAACACAGCTTGTGGAATTAATCAGTGTTGTGAGTTTAGAAATACCTGAAGAAATTCCAGATACCACGACGAATGATCTCAAGACTAGCAACAAGAGTAACCATCGTTTGTCTATGCATGAAGGAGAAGTGGAAATCTAGAACCGTCTGGATCCACGCAAATCTCAGCAGGACATTTAAAATCTGATACATGTTCCAAGATCAGTTGCTGTCTAACACCTTTGATGTAATATTTTTTTTTTTTTGAGACTCACCATCGCGATGTAGTAAACTTTCTTCTGAGGAATGAGGAGTTTATCACGGAGCCAGCGGTTTTTAGATGTCCGCTTTAGAAGACCCCAATCATGGATAAAGTCCCAGTATGTACAGAATATTGCAGCTACAGCTGAGGAGATAGCGGCTAAGACCCTCCAAGCGATTTGACCTGTCTGGATACTGTAAGCCGTTCTCAAGCAAACCGCCACTATAGTCAAGAAGTACTTGAGTCCGTTGTACCCTTGCTCCGGGTTTTTCTCCTCAAATAGCCGTCGCAGGCACTGCATTGGGTACAGTTTTAGTTATTGAATGCTAGATGTTGGATTACTCTTTTGAAGTGAAGAAGCTATGTACCTGAAGGAGGCGAGAGACATAAGGGATGACAGCAACGATGAAGAGGAAAGTTTTGTACACACCAGATTGATTACAAGTGTTCTCTCTATGTTTGAAGTCTCCCCAACCATAGTAACAGACGTAGAACTGGATGCTTCTAATAGCTTGAACCTGGCTAGTTAATTGATCGCCCAAGAAGAAATCAGGTAATGTTACCTGCAGGAGAAAAACGAAAAGTAACAGTTTAAGACCTACTCGGATAGAAATTTACTACATTCTCTTTGGTAGATGAGCTTATTCAATCTCTGATTTACCTTGTAAAGAGGAGCGGCGAGGCAATGAAACAGACAAGTGAGGAAGAAAAAGCGACTTGAGCGGTAAAAGAGGTTGAATGGCAGGACTAGAATCACGAACAGAGCCTGCAAAAGTGGGAAACAAATATAACAGGGTTATTTATTATGCCATTGTTTTAACGGGAGTACAAAACTCCAGTTTCCGGGTTTTGGAACTTACAACAAGTAGGAAAAGAGGAAGAAGTTCGGTAAATGCTTGATAGTCTCTCGTTTTGGGATTTGCCTCCATGTCAAGATTGGCAAGAACACAAAGCAATGCAAAGACTCCGATGCTGAAACCCACAAGCAAGACTTGTCTGTATCCAAGTTCAGTTCCTTGCTTGAACCCAAATATGAAGGAATAGTTTACACGGTATCGCCTCCAGTAGTATATATTAGCAGCATACATGATGATGTGCAGCACGATGAAACCGAATAAGCTGCAAGAAACAGCAAATAAGAAAACATCTAAACAACATATTCCAATGCTCGATATTAATTCTTAAGAATAAAGGCCAAGTTACTACGTTGTCTACCTATACAGAGGGAACATAGTATTCATGTATTGCTTCTGGCCTTCCTCTTGCAAGAGATGACGGGTGCGGATGATCGCGGCAAGAGCCACGATAAGAGAGAAAACGCATCCAGCCGTGAAACCTGAAACCAAATTACTCATAAGCACCACAAAGTTTGAACTAACAATACCAATCTGTGCAAGTTTCTGACTTTACCAGTTGAGAATGTAAGTCTATGTCTCTCTCGTTTCGCTTTAGGCCGTAAGATATTCATTCCTTTTGTTCGATTAGCATTTGAAAAATGCTTTATGAATGTAGCTTCAACACGTTCCATGAGTCTCATAACCTGCGATAACAGAAGATATAGATAAAAGATCAATACGAGACTAAACAAAAAAACTGAGAAATCGATGAGGCCACTTAACTAATTGGATCAAAACTAAGAAAACCTCTTACCTCATCAGAGCTTCCCAGGTATGAACTATCAACTACTTTCATGTAAGACTTCGTTGCATCCCTCGAGGCTACCTGTAAAAGGAATTTCGTCGAACACATTTCAGGCACCCGAAACATCTAGCTCCCCCAAAAATAGAAAGGCTCAAGCTCAAATCTTACCTTATCATACTTCTTTAATATCTTCGAGAACGCCAATACATTCAAAAAACTGCATTACATAAAATCAAATTTCAAAAACCCATCAATCATGAGACAAACAAAAAAAAGTCCCCACTTTCATCAACCAAAATTTAAACCCAAACGCACCTGTAGCTCTTGAGAAGCCGAAGCTTCTGATAAAACTCGACGAAAGCACGCCTGAGCCTCTCCTCGACTTTCCTCAGATTATCTCTGCTGAATTTTAACTCGGTCTGGCTCGATACCTGGAGAACTCCTTTAATGGTGGAACGAGGCGTCTCTTTGGTGTTGTTGATCTTGACTCGATCCAGAACATCAATCGGAGCTGGTCTCAATCCTCTCATCCTGCTCGTATTCACGTCTACATTATTTTCTGCTTCTTCTTCTTCCTCTTCTTCTTCATCATTTTCTTCTATTTGCCCAGCTCTTCTCGAGCCTCTTTCCTGTATTGACTCCATATGAGCAGCTTGACTTCGAACCTTCACTACAAAATTTAAAAATGTCGGTTTGGTAAGCCATTTTATAAACCGGAAATTAATTTAGACCGGGACATCAAATTGAACCAATCTTGCGGTTGTGTTTTGTGTCGGAAAGTGAAAGTCAGTAAGTTAGGTGGGGAAAGTAAGGACTCAATGATTGCTTACTGGATTTAGCTCCGGCGGGAGTAGAAGCGGAGAGAGCCGCCGCAGAAGTAGCGATATCGGAAGCTAATCGAGTAATCTCAACCGTCCGTTCATCCCATCCCCAACCTTGTGGATTCTCAACTTTGACACGAAACGCGATCAAAGCGTCCATCTGTTTGTTGAGCACCACAGCTTCTTTCAACACTTCCTCTACTTTCTCTCTGTAAAATTTGTTGACTTTATTGAACTCGTCGTCTAGTCTTTTGAAAAACACTAACTCATACTCTCCTCCTTCCTCCGCCGCCATCAGAAACGTCGTCTCGTAACCGCGACTCGCCGTGTTGTTCACCAGAATCGGTCCCGACGTCGACGTCGTCGCCGTTAACTGTATCCCTTCCTCGACGTCGTGAGGATTATTGCTTCGTCTTTGCCTTCCCGGCGTTGAGACTAAACCGCTAAACGCGCGGTATAGAGTCATTTTCCGGTTTAATCCTCCGTCGTGGTGATTCTTGGCGCCACCGCCATGAGGATGTGCGTTGTTGGTTCGGAGTTTGAATCGGATGATTTCTTTGAGAAGAGTTTTGAGAAAATCGTAATCCATGTAAGCTTGTTGCCACTCTGGCACCATCTGCGACGAGAACTCCTTCCCGAACTTCATCTCGATTCTTGTCTCGAATCTATCTTTAGTCTTTTTTTCGAATCTATCTTTAGTCTTTGTTTAGATTGATATTTTTGTGTTTGTGTCTGAAGAGCAGAGGAATCGTATATTTATATATACACCTAATCAGAAGAGAGGAGAAAGAGAGAGTTGTTATGATTTTTAAACGTTTGTTTGATGTTTATGATTAAAAAATTGATTCTAATTTGTACGAGTAATTAACTTTATAGCTTTTTGATCATCTTTATTGACTCCTATTCAACGTGAAATTCAATTTGGGCAACTTGAGCGCGTGGAAACTGACAAGTTCAATCAAATATAGAGAAATTGGAACTCCTTTTTACTGTAATCGGTCATTCCATTACAAATAATTTCCGCTTTTTCCTAGTCATCATGGCACAAGAAATTTGTGAGTTGATTTTCGACATCTACTTTTACCATGAGTGTAATATTTTTATACATTTAAGTTTTCAGACAAAGATCGAACATTCTATTTTACTAGTTCTTACAATAGATTGTATCGCCGCATTTTGGTTTAATTTGCGTGTTAATCTAAGCGTTTGAGAAAATAGGAAAAATATTCGATTTTGATCATTAATCCACTAATCAATCGGTGTCGTCTCGAGAAATTTTATATTCGTAGTGGACGACCCTAGTCGCATATTTTTATCACACATGCATATGGCGGCTCGAGGTTGATAGTATTATTGTAATTAATTTCAGAGAACCAAAGTGAATAGAAAATGGAATTAACGTATACTCATTAAGTTGCATGGATCTCTTCAACATAAATTATTACGTGCGAAAAAAAAAAATTAGGAATAAGATAGAGAAGTTATTCAGAAAAAGAAGATTATTTAAAGCGATAGTTTCATTTGATCTTGTTGGTCAAATACTCTGGTTTCTAAACAACAATAATATAAAAAGGATGTGATTATTAAATTCTCAAAAAATTTATCAATTACTAAAAGATTAATTATTAAGTTTTCTATACAAATTGATAAGTTGTCAATACATGATGTAATAACTGGATTATAGTTATGAAACCTGTTTAAGAAAAATGATGCATTTATTACTACATATCAATTATTTTTTATTTATATGAAAACTTAAAAAAAAAAACATTTTATAATTAGAAATAGAAAGACATATCTAATTTCGTATAGTATAAAGTATATTGGTGTATAATAAATGCAACAAAATTAATTAGTTATCTGTAAAATCAACGCAGCTAGTGGTCCTCGAGTTATTTATATCTAATCGACAGCTGTGTAGTCAATTCACAATGTCTCGGCATCATGTTTATAGTTTATAGTTATACTATATATATAGGAATGATTTTTACAGTCAATAACGTTGTCGACGGGAGTCGTTTTTGTGGAGTATACATGTTTGAGAAGAAAACGATGAAGAGTATACTGGAGAGAACAATTGAGAGGAAGAAGACAGAGAAAAAAACAAAATTAGGGAAATTAGGTACTGATTACTTGTCATATATATACCGTATCAGATTTTTGAAAAGTCATGATTTTCGTTGTACATGATGATGGTACATTTCTATAGAGATTGTAATGCAAAGTAAGGAAATAAAATATTGACTAATTACTAAGAATGATGTGCTAATGATATAGACAATCATCTCTCAATTATCATAATTGAGTATCTCCAATACCATTGGTTTTTGAAAAACAACACAAAGCATAGAACGAGAAATATGAAGTTTATGTGAGCATGTGTATATATATGGGTAGTTTTGCTGATTCGTGAGACAGATAGCTACTTGGTACTAAAAACATTACACTGACTGGGAACTACACTCAGTAATCTAGAATCAATGCATTTTTGTAGAATTCTACTTGTTATATAATAACCGCGAATTTATTTTTTATAGTCGTGGGTAATTAAATTCCCAAAACCCATAGACATGTTTAGGGAGATATGGTGGAGTACGATGATTTCACGTCTGAAAAGATTTGATCTATCACTTGGACTAACAAGGCAAATTTTTTATCACAATGGAATCATTAATCTAGAATAACCTAGTTGTAAGAATTGCAATTTGAGAAAGAAAAATGAACCTAAGATGAGTTTAAAATCAAGTAACGATATGATTTTATGATGAGTGATCCAACGAGAGAATATATAGACTATTTGCATACGATTTGAACGTTATAAATTCAGAGTTGCATCAATCATTGAAACATTTTGTCGAGAATGATGTTCAGTGGAGAAGGTTATTGAAAAATAAATAAATCCTTCATTGATTTTGCAGAGATTATGAACTGAATAGTATAGTAACCCTGTGAATGTTTAGTTAAAGAAATAAAAATATCAAAAGAGTCATGGTTACTATTATTAAGTTGATCATGTATCTCTTTCTTTTAATGCTAGCCAAATTGACTTTCCTAGATAAATTAGCCATCCTATTTGACCATCTCGCAACACTTAATTACTAAATGGAGTACTATTTTTTGTTTTTATCATGAAGCATTTTTCCACGCACCTAGTTATAGAATACCAGATATTTTCTTGTTACCAATTAAGAAGAAACAGGGTAACGATAAATCACAAATATCATAGTTTCGTCAATTGCGAAACTCTATATTATATTTATAAAGTTTGGAAGAAAGAAAAGTAAAATAAGAAAATTCATTTGTCTGACAAGAAGAAACGATGACTTTTTTAGTCCGAAAAAAAAAGGATGACTTTCGTTGAGCAGACCATGAATTTGTGTAGATCTGACCGCCACGTCACCCAACATATGGGCTTGGATTTTGTGGTTTACATGAGAGAAGTATTTATTTTTTTCCGTCCGTCTTTGATATCATTTGGAGACATAATCATACAGTTAACCAAAAAAAAATTGATATAGATGTTAGTAGATCGAAGTTTGTAGCATTATTATAGTTTATACGAATATATTGATGATATTGCAATTTTATAATTTGGATCCAAATCTAATATCATGCCTCTGTGAGTTATAAAACAAAATGAAACTAGAAATTCTTTACATTTTATCAACAAAAAAATAAATGAAACTAGAAATGTTAGTTTTGTGACTGTCTTTTCTGTGATATACAATTTATGATAGTGGGCCTTTTACGATAATGAGCCTTTTACAAAAATGGGCCTTTTAAATTATTGACTAGGAAAAATAGACTTTTTTATTTTCTCAGCTGAAAATTTTTTAAGTCGTGGATATTATCCACTCTCTGTTTTCACTGATACTCTCTACCCGCCAACGGAAAACCACCATGACAGCCTCCGCCGCTGCCGTCGCCGTCGCGACGGGTTTTCTCCGTCTCCCGTCAGTAAGAAAGTCTCAAAACTCTTCCTTTCCTTTCTACTCGGCAGATAAATCTACCCATGAAATCTTCGGTGAGACCCATTTCCGCTTCACGCTCAGAATTGCCGGAAAATGTAGGGAAATTCTGGAAATGGCTCGGAGACCAAGGAGTCGTATCCGGGAAGTCTGTCGCAGAACCCGCGGTGGTATCGGAAGGTCTAGGACTTGTAGCCCGGCGCGATATCGGAAGAAATGAGGTCGTACTGGAGATTCCCAAGCGGTTGTGGATAAACCCAGAGACTGTGACGGCTTCCAAAATTGGACCTTTATGCGGGGGATTAAAGCCGTGGGTTTCAGTAGCTCTGTTCTTAATCAAAGAAAAGTATGACGAAGATTCCACGTGGAGAGTTTATCTTGATATTCTTCCTGAATCTACTGACTCTACCATATTCTGGTGGGTTTTGTCCTTCTCTGATCATCATTCATTATATTAAAGAACTTATCTGATGTGAGATGGATGTCTTCTTCGTGAAATGTATCCAGTACAGGTCAGAAGAGGAGCTTGCTGAGCTCAAAGGTTCGATCTTTTCAACCTTTTTCTTCTTCTTTCGATAGTTAGATCATTCGAGTACCGTTCACAATCTGCATTGCCTGATCAACATTGTGAACGTGGTGGGTTTCTGTTGTGTGGCACAGGGACTCAACTGTTGAGCACCACATTGGGTGTGAAAGAGTATGTGGAGAACGAATTCTCGAAACTGGAACAAGAGATATTACTGCCTAACAAAGATCTCTTCTCATCCCGCATAACACTCGATGACTTCATCTGGGCTTTTGGGATTCTCAGGTCGAGAGCCTTTTCTCGCCTCCGTGGCCAAAACCTTGTCTTGATCCCTCTTGCAGATTTGGTAAGCCCTCCTTTATAGAATAGAATTGTTCGAAGAAGGGAGAGTTTTCTTCTAGTTTCAGAGAACGTCTTGTTAAATTATCCAGCAAAGAACCTTCACCCATATCCATGATTACGGTGTTTGACTTTGTACAGATAAACCATAACCCCGCGATAACTACAGAAGATTATGCATATGAGATCAAAGGAGCTGGGCTTTTCTCTAGAGATCTCTTGTTTTCCTTGAAATCACCTGTTTATGTTAAAGCAGGTGAGCAGGTAAGCTTCAAACCCTGTTGCTTATTTTTACCCCTCAAGAGAGTGAAAGAACAAGCCCTTTAATATTTGTGTGGGTGATCTCTTCCACAGGTATACATTCAGTACGATCTGAACAAAAGCAATGCAGAACTTGCTCTGGACTATGGTTTTGTGGAATCAAGCCCTAACCGGAACTCATACACTCTAACAATAGAGATACCAGAATCAGACCCATTCTTTGGGGATAAGTTGGATATCGCTGAGACTAACGGGATGAGTGAGACCGGATACTTTGACATAGTAGAGGGCCAGTCTCTTCCTGCTGGCATGCTTCAGTACATTCGACTTGTGGCTCTTGGCGGTTCAGATGCGTTTTTGTTAGAGTCTATCTTCAGAAACACCATATGGGGCCATCTTGAATTGCCTGTAAGCCGTTCAAACGAGGAACTTATATGCCGTGTTGTCAGAGATGCCTGCAAATCTGCTATGTCTGGTTTTAGCACCACCATTGAAGAGGTATATATATGTTCCAGCTCTTACGTATACTGTCTTTGCAGCTACTTAGCACTCATTTCTTGCTCTGTCTTTGTCGTCTTTGGCAGGATGAGAAGTTTCTGGAAGAAGGAAAGCTTGAGCCTAGGATAGAAATGGCTCTCAAGATAAGGATTGGTGAGAAGAAGGTGCTTCAGCAAATCGACCAAATCTTCAAGGATAGAGAGCTTGAGCTTGATGTGCTAGAGTATTACCAAGAGAGAAGGCTCAAAGATCTTGGTTTGGTCGGCGAGCAAGGCGAAATCATCTTCTGGGAGTGAGGATTAGCTTAGCTGGTATATAGCTTATCCTGCAGAACAAGCTCAGGGCCAGAAAGAAAATCTGTACTGGTTTGGTCTCAGACAAGACCGCATAGAGTTGAATCGACCTCGAGATAGAAAAATTGATAGACAACAATCTGTATGTTAGACTATTGCCAAAAGCGGCCTTTTTGAAGTTCTATAAGTTGGTACATCTCTTAGTTACATCTTAACTTACGTAAAACAAATAAATTAAGATCAGCAACTATGCAGGAAAACTGAAAAAAAAAAGGTTACAAACAAAAATGGAAAAACTCAGGGAAGGAACTTATGCAGCTCCCTTTCTGAGTGTTCTGCATGCCGTCCTCTTGCAGAAACAATGAGATAATATGCTAAAAAACATGACTTCAATGTGTTAAATTGAAATTTCTATGGCCAAACAGGTCGTGGCAATTTGTGCCTTCACAAAGACATTCTTGAGGGTTTGCGTAGAAGTAATCTTCCTCCTTAGGTTTGTCAGAGATTACTCTTCGATGTGTAGGTGCTCCTGTTCGTCTCTCATGGGCTTCCTTAACGGCTACTGCAAACTGATCCCACGTGAGAGACTTGCTGTGGTGTAAGTCCAGTAGCTCCACGAGTTTCTTACGGTCAAGCAGGATTGTCTTCTTAAACCCAAGGTATCTGCAAACTCAACACAACAAACGAAGTTAAGAATCACAGGAATGGTTTTCTTAACACTACTTTGTCAGTTGTCAGGAAATTGAATGGATTCAATTTTATTATTTACCTCCGATGACCTTCCACGACTTTTGCCATGTTTCCATCATACGTGGGAATAAAAGTGTTGCTCGCCACAGATACCATGAAATCTAGAGCAGCCATTTGAGACGAATGGTTCTGAAACTGTTGCAACTCTGCTGACTCCAATAGCATTTCCTTCTTAACCTATAACCACATGTGAGAACAAACTGATAAGAAAAAGTGCATGTATACTGCAGACGTAGTTGACCACTTGATAGGGAAACCGAGACGGGTAGACTCACAATTCTCGGGAATGCTTCCCTGAGTACGGACAGTCTATGCTCGCTCCCATAAATCTCACCAGCTGCAATGTATATCTGTGTATTTTTCTCGAATCCCAATGCTTTTAGAACCAATGCCACCTCCTCTGGCGTCAGAGGACACAGCCCTTGCGCCCTCCTCTCCTCTGAGACTATCTCCTTCTCTCTCCACCAGGGATATGTGTACCTACAGCACAGAATGGAACCATGCATTAACAACAACAACAACAAAATACGTGTATTCAAAGCACCAATTGAGGACATATTTTTCGAAGGCAAACCTCATCTTTTTTAGCTCTTCCGCTTCTTCCTGACTGCAACCATGAGTGCAACCAGAGAAAGCTAACATGTCCATCTCATATCTCAGATGCAAAGCCACAAATGGCCCTCTTTGTTGTAGAATGCGGACTAGCTTAGACCCCAAAGCCTCAAGCTGTGGAGTAAACTTTAGTCCCTGGAAGTTCACCCGGCACCTGAGCCTCTGGAGTGCGAGAGGAAGCCCATTGTTTGCCAGGCGAGTGTCGGTCCTATTGAAATGTACAACTTTATGTTTGCTGAAAAGGGGCAATACCTGAACAAAAGATAAAAAAAAATCAGATATACCGATCACAGGCGTGTGTATACTCGTCGAATTAAACAAGAGAAGACCAACAAAAACTCATCAACAATAACAAACACACACAGAACAAGAAATGAAGAAACTGCAAACGCTTGATATATGTGAGGAGCCTATACCTGCTTCAAGTAATATTTTTCATCCGACCAGCTCACAGGAGGCATTTCGAACATTTGATATCCATACTTCCTGCTATACCGTTTTGGAAGCCTCCTTAAGATCCGAACTTCATCTCTTAATGAATCAATGAAATGTCTCACATCAAAAATATCCTCAAAACCACTGCAAAACGAAACCAAGGATGCTTTAGATTGCTAGTGAGCTAAAAAAACGTTAGGCATAATCAGACATGAGATATCCTGTTAACACAGAAGATCATACAGTACCTTGGATCAGCCCAGAAGGATGTTTTATCAAGCTCTGGAACAACGAGAGTGAGGTTTAATAGCCGAGCAACAGTCACCATATCACAAATCTGAAATAACATGCGTCGGGATTTAGAAACATCAAATCCGGAAAAATATTAAAAGAGCAATTAAAGCAACAATTAGAACAAGTGACCAACCGCGGATCGCATTTGATTAAGTCCGCCATTACAGGATACAAGTAGAATCCCATTGCTTGTGTAATTTCCTGCAAAAACCAATCATCTCGTTATACTATCAAGCAAGACGAAAACAAATACAACCCTAAATGCCCCAAACAGAAAAACCAGAAAGAAGATGGAAATAAAACTGACTCGGGGGAGGAAGAGGAGGCGGCAATGGAACTGGCTCGACAGGGGCTGAAAATCTAGAAATCTGATTGGTTAGACCAGTGAAGATCCGGGAATGCCAAAGCTCGCCGGCGGCGAAAAGCTGAACCAAACAGGTCCAAACCAAAATGCTGGAGCAGACTCTTACGAACCAAACTTGTACGCGAGGCTTCGGAAGTGCCGGAGGCGGAAGCTTATCGCTTCGCGCCTGAGTAGTTTCCGATCTAACTTCCATCTCCCTCCGACGATCGTCGTCGCCGCTTCATGAGAAACCAATCTCAAAACCTAAATTTCTCGATCTTGTGATGTCAAATTTTCCTCAGAATTTCTTCGAAATGCTCAGATAAAATTAGATGACAAACGCGAAATGAAATGCTCCTGAAACAGTTTCTCTCCTTGTCAAAGGTTTGAATCTCGAGGAGCTCTTTTTTTCTTTTTCCGAGTAAAATCGAAATTAATAAAAATCACGATACAAGAAATTTAGAGAGAGGTGATAACGGTGATAGTAAGGGATGAAGATCAAAAATAAATACGTAAATAAATAAATAACCGCCAAGGTCTTCTATTTATTTATTTTAGGTCCCATTTATTTTATATTTTTTTCATCACTCTTTCGAATATTTTCCCATTTGTTTAGGATGAAAATTTATTATTTCCCAATTCTGAAAGCTTGACTCTTCCTAATTGGTTGATCAGAGCCCTTTGATCATATTTCCCTCTCTTCCACTCTTTTGACTTAATTAAAATACCAAATTCATTCAACAAAAAAAACGAGTTTTCAGAGGAAATGGTTTATTATTAAAAATATAAAAGAAGAAAGAGAATAATTCGCAAAGATATTCAACTCTGATAAAACATATACTAATAGAGAAAGAAAGATGACACATTTCACCTTTTTGAGACTCGAAGTCATTCGTCAACGGATTCACCTAATTGTTCTTCCCTACTTTATTCAATTTTCACCTATTTATTGCACTAATCACGATTCGAAATAAAATGTTTAATCTCTTTTATCCAGACAGTTCTTTAATTAACATGCATATGTGTGTGTGTTTTTTAAGAAAGATAAACTACAATATACAGAATTTGTTGGACTTTTTGTGAAAAATTGAAACGAAATCATAACACTCATTCCCTAAATTGGCATTTACTTTTGCATTAGCATCCCTTGCAAGGAAAGTCTTTTTCTTCTTTACAAAAACTTAAATACTTCTTTACATCCCTTGCAAGGAGTATTGTTTTCCAACAAATTTACCAATCAAGTTCGAACTTTTTATAAACAGGATAAGCTTGAATGAAATTTGGATGAGTTGTTTATTTTTTTATTTTCTTTTTAAGGTGGCATTACGAGATTCTTCAGAAGGTAAGTCCAATATAATATTGGGCCTTAATTATAAAGCCCACATCAGAGCTGCGCGCGAGCACGAGTCGGAGGTGTTAAACCAACCCACGTGTTATGACGAATGAAACACTTACGCGTGGCATTGCACGTGTTGACTTTCTTTTGTCTCCATCATTAGGCAGAAATGACGAAACAGTCAGATCGATTTATCTCTCGCAATATCGGAGCCGCCATGGATCTTCATCGGAGCTCGATCGTACTGATTATCCTTTCAATTCTGTCTCCGGCGACGCTCTCAATGCGTTACGAGCTACTTTCTGGGCACACGAAATGCATCTCCGAGGAGATTCACGCCAACGCCATGTCCGTCGGCAAATACAGCATCGTAAACCCTAACGAAGATCATCCTCTCCCTGCTTCCCACAAAATCACCGTCAGGGTAATAACAATTCATCTAAAAATCTCCCCGATCTTATCGCATTTCTTTCAGTTTCTTTTTCTGGTGTTTCAGTAAATGCAATGTGTTGATGTATAGGTGACATCGCCGCAAGGAACGGCTTATCACGAGGCGGACGGAGTGGATACGGGACAGTTCTCGATAACAGCGGTCGAAACAGGAGATTACATTACTTGCTTCTCCGCCGTCAATCACCAACCGGAGACGATGCTGATCATTGACTTTGATTGGAGGACGGGTATTCATACCAAGGACTGGTTGAATGTGGCCAAGAAGAGCCAAGTCGAAGTAAGTTTCCGGCTGTTTCTTTAGTATTAAAAGTCTTAACTTAGTCAAGCTAAATTCATAGACGAGATAGATGGACGCTTCGATGACATAGAGGAGAAGTTGAGGATTGTGTGAGGAATTATCGATAGCTAAGTTAGACCAAAACATTATGCTGGAAAATGGAAAGTTATATCTGAACTGAGATGTTCTGTGTAATCTTAATTTCTACGTTATATTTGGTGCATTGGATTGGTTCGAACCAGGCAATGAATTTGAGTCCGCACATTGCTTAGGCTTCATTTGATGCATGTGAGAAGACAGATTGATTAGTTTAACATTAATCCCGATCGGTTTCTTACTTCAGCTCATTCAGGAGTTCTTTCCCTATGATTGATTGATCCCCTGTAAGGTGAAAATAGATAGGACTAGGCTTTTACAGACAACAGAGCCAAAGCTAACTTACAATGGTGACATTATAAGCTCTTAAAGAGGTTGCAGAGTTGTTTTGTTAACGTTTTTATGGTTGGATCTTGATGTTATTTGCCAGACGATGGAGTTTGAGGTTAAGAAGTTATTCGAAACTGTTACTTCCATCCATGATGAGATGTTTTACCTCCGCGACAGGTAATATTACACAAAAACCTGTCTTCCCTTAAAGTCACTTAATCTGACGAAGTGAGTGACTCAAAAGTCATCTTCCTCTCGTACGTTGCAGGGAAGAAGAAATGCACGAACTGAACAGATCAACAAATTCGAAGATGGCATGGTTGAGTTTTGTGTCATTTGCGGTTTGTTTATCGGTGGCAGGTCTTCAATTTTGGCACTTAAAGACTTTCTTCGAGAAGAAGAAGCTCATCTAAAGACCATTACAATATCTTGATGACAGAGATTGTATTGACAACCTTAAGCCTCTAGTTTATATACAACTGAATTCATTTTTGTCAAAGCATTTTATTACTCGATTTCTCTTGCGGAAACAGACAATTTATCCTGTCTGATATTATCTTAACATCTCACTGACCTGCAAACTCAATCCAATCCATAGAACACCACTCTCTTAAGTCGTTTACTGTGAAACAAATGAAAAGAGAAAAAAAAAAGAAAACGAAATAATCTTTACAAAAGACAAGAAACATAGAAAAAATAAGCAATCAGAATGTTATATTCTTGTTTCTGGTTGTTTTTTGTTTAAATGAAGATTTGGTTGTGTATTATGAAGTGAATAATCCCCAATGGTGATCTGATGGTAGAGTTTCCTTGATCTTTTCAAGTCTCTTGAGGATGTCCAGAAACGATGGTCTCTGGTTCATGTCCGCGTCCCAGCAATTCACGATTAACCTGTAAAAACAAATTGGTAAGCTATCAGTCAACTAGAGACGGTTCATATGGTCTCAGATTTTGCTTACTCTCTCAAGTCAGGTGTGCATCCTTTGGAACGGAAAGTAGGTCTGTGCCCATCTGATACATGTTTGGCTGCTTCATATGGTTCGTGGTTCGCAAACGGTGGCTCTCCTTCAAGCATCTGTTTACAATGTGGTAATGAAATTAAGGTTAAGATTTTCTATACTTTGGTTATGTTTATTGCAGAGACAGAATTTTATAGCTAAGATCTCAGTACCTCGTAAAGTATCATTGCAAAGGAGAAGACATCGACTTTCTTGTCGTATCTTCTATGCCTGAATACTTCAGGAGCCATATACCGGTCTGGAAGAAGAGTAACACAAGGAGGTGAAGTTAGAAAAATGAAAGAGAAAAAAAAAAGACGACGACCGTGGTTTTACTAAAGAACAATACTCACAGCTTCCGGTTTCCCCAGTCATTTTGTAGACATCGTGAGAGTTTTGAACCTTTATGAGCTTACTAAGCCCAAAGTCTCCAACTTTCAAGTGGTCTGCACTGGAATTAACCAAAAGAACGTTCCTGAAAATATAAAAGGCGAGAACCGGTTTTATAAACAGCAGATTTGAAGTAAAACCGAGGAGAGCAATATATGAAGCAATTTTGATTACCTTGGTTTAAGATCTCGGTGAATGATAACATTGGGTTCATTGTGAAGATATGTCATTCCTCTGTTAGCAACAGATTAAAAAGGAAAAACAACAAAACACTCAGGCCAAAGATGACGAAAAGCTTTTCACATAATGTCTTAAAATGGTAAGCTTCAATTACCTTGCGATATCCAACGCAAAGTTGACAGCAGTTGCCGGAGTAAGACCGCCTTTTTCCTTGAGGTATTGATGAAGATCTCCCTGTGAAAAAAAATGCATGGATCATTTAGATAGCCATGGAGAAAACAATGCAGAGATAAAGACAGCGGATAGTGATAAAAACTTACCCCGCGTAAGTATTCGGTGATTAACATAAGCGGCTTTCTTTCGGTTACCGCTCCTAAGAATTGAACTATATTCGGATGGCGAAGCTTAACTAGCAAATTAACCTCATGCCTGAAGTCCTGACTGTATCACAGAATAATATCGAACTTATGAAACACCAAGAATCTTACGAGAGACTGTTACCAAAGTATCAGCTAAAATCCGTCGAGGAAACTCATCTGATAAGAGCAGAAGAGAGAGATTAGAACTTACATAACCAGTCTATCATCTGACAGAGACGGAAGAATACGTTTCACAGCTACTGGTGTGCCTCTCCAATAAGCTTTCACAATCTCACCAAAGGAACCCTGACAGAAAATGTGAACCAACAACCTCCCAATTAGCTAAAAGAAACTCACTGCGCAAACTCCATTGCATTGAACTAAACACAGATGATATTTAACTCAAAACTATCGATATCAAGAACCAAACTTGGCTTCAGAAGAATACAAACCTTTCCAATCATTGCGGCATTTGAGAAATCCAGCTCAGCAGGTTCAATTTCCCAGTCACATTTCTTTGGAATTGGTGGTGGCACAGGCTTTGGTTCAAAGTGACTTCCGTTTTGACCCTGCGTAGAGAATTTACTCACTCAGCCAGATACAAAGAGACTAAGAGATCCACACAGAACCAAAAAAAAGACGAGAGTAATCGAAACACTTAGTGTCTCTCTGAATCTTTGAAAACAAGTATAACGAACAATACTGCAGTAAGCAGCTGCTTCGTAGAGAGATGAAAGTTCCTAAATTTTGCATTAATCTTTTTCATATTCCATAGCAATCAGTACCTTAGAGAACGAACGTTTATCATCTGAAGCTATACGAGATCAGAAAGAAAAACAAAAACTCACATAAGATAAACCGCCATGAGATTTCAGTAGCTCAATCATTTTCTGCTTCCTAGCTCCTTCTGCATCAGCCAGAGGCTTCGAATACCCAAAAACGAAACAAATTTTCAGATCAAAGGTAAAGATAAAGAAGTCTCAAAGAAAAGTTTACACCTTCCAAGAAACCCAACAAAATTTTCAAAGGAAAACGCTTACGGTGTTCTTCCACCTATCCTGAGCGTTGACATCAGCACCAAACTCGAGCAGACATTTCACAACATCGATCCATCCATGAAGCGACGCCACGTGGAGAGGCGTTCGCTTGTCGTAGTCTCTGGCGTGAACAAGAGACGGATCTTCCTCCAGGAGTTTCCGCACTGCAGCTGCGTCGTTTTGGTGCGCGTGCCACAGAATCAGAGACGTTCTACTCACACGTGCCTTCTCCTTCTGTTTGTCGTAAGACGGTGATGGCCCGGCGCTCGTTCCCGCAGCAGCGGAAGCAGTTTGTTCGCCGCCGTCTCCAGCCGGAGATGAATCGGAGCTCATTTTCAACCGATTCAGATGATTGAGAAAAAGCGGAAAAATTTACAAGACTTTCGTAGAAAAGGGTTTAGGTTCGATCGATCGAAAGACGCGATTACTGTGAAATTTATGGGTTGAGTGGAGTTTGGATTTTGCTTCTTTGGGTGATTGAGGAATCAATTCTTTACTGCGAAACCGGAGAGGGAGATGATGATGCTTATTTCTTTTGTCCCTCTTGTGTGTGAACGTAGATCACCCGCCGTTAACTTAGCCGTCAAGTTGATGACTTTTTCCTCCGTCTATTTTAGTGAGTTTTTTTACTTTTTTACTCTGTCGCCGTTATCTCTCAGACTTTTTCTTTCGGTCTTTATACTTTCTGACCGACTAGGAAGGCTAGGCATAGTTTCACCAAGGAATCATGTTGGGAAATTTCTGAATTTAATGAACAAATTACATATTGCAGATATACTTTTATAGTAATAGATTTAGTTACTTTGAATAAAATTAATATCTATTGTTAATTCTTGCACTTATTTTTTCCCACAATCTGTTAAAAGAATTAGTCACCTTTGATTTTACCCTTTATTGAGTTAAGAAAAATTCTAAGCAAACATCGGGACAAGTTCATGTCTATTGTTTATATAAGTCTAGTTATGATTATCTCTTAAACAAATTTCTCTTTTGACAACCATCAAAAGCTAAATTAATATTTAAAATATTCAATTAACTTAGTTTTGACAATTCATCGAAAAACTCTATGAATCTGATTCATTGGCTCATATAATATAAGTTATGGTTTTTGTGTGTGAAGATGTACTAAGTCAATGATCCGGATAAAATGCCATCACATCTAACACATGACTGCTATAAATACACACTACACACGCATATGCCTTTAGCATCTATTTTGATGTGAACAAAACTCATTGTCTTCGTTAAAAAATTAATATATTGTAGTCCTTTTTGGTCAACTAAAATCATGTTTGGCCAATTCTAGTTACACCAAATTGCTTGCCCAACAAGTGATGAAAAAAAATTATCCGCAGTTAAGGCCCCCCATTTAGAGACCCAAACCAATTCCGGTTAGAGACCTAAACCAACAACAACAACAAAAGGAGCTGTAATAATAAACTTTCTCGAATAAGCTTTTCTAGATATATCAAAATATCGGTGTTAAGGGCACTTTCTGCTTGACAATTGAATATTAAATCAATTCCAAACTCTTACAAGCCAAAGCGAATTAGGTTTGCTCTCAACTAAACCCTGGACTGTGATAAACCGAAATGCTCACACACCAACTAGTACTTTGAACTTCAAAAGCCTTCAAGTAAAGTGATCAAATTCAAGAGAATAATGAGGAACAACAAGGAACACGAGTCAAATACATCTTTTCATATATACATGATTACATACAGTGTAATTTATACAAGTTTTTGCAGACAATTGTTATGTACAATAATGATTTGTTTCGCAAGCTATTTCTCGTCCCTTAAGTCCTCAAGAGAACGCTTACGGGATCCCAAATTACGCTCCAGCGTCTGTGGTGTGGGTGGTGTTCTTCCACGGCGGAAGAGCACTGCCAGAGACCTTGTTTTCCGGCAAAGATCAAAGACCTATTCACACAAAAACAAAGCAGATGATTTCAAACGTTTAATATAAAGGCGACAGTTTCTAAAATGAGATGATGAACTTTATAACTTAATCTTCTTACAGATGAGGCATCAATCTCAGCGACGCCTTCACACCCTTTTCCTCCACCTTGTAACAGGTCACAGTATCGAACAGCCTCATTCACATCTTCGAAAACCTATGACATAGAAAACATATTAAAAAAATTTTGGGTTTCATAATAAATGTGTGGGAAGTGATTCGTTGAGAAAACTTACCAGAACTCCATCTCGAATGTCTTCTACGAGCATATCAAATTTAGTTTCAGGTCTAGACTGCTTTGTCTTGTTGCTGATCCTTTTAGAGAACAACAGTCCAAGCTCTTTCTCTACTTCACTGTTATACAGGAATTGAAAATGTCATTGCAAGCGAGAGGAAAAGTTAAACTGTATAAAATTAGCTCGAGTGGGAATGAGTTGGTTACCTGTGGTTTGTTCTTGTTTTCATGGTGCAGATCTGGTTTTCTCTATGTGTTAGTACATATACAGGCTTCGAGTCTCCTCTCCATGGGTTAGACTCCAACACTGAGATCGTTGAGAAGACTCGGTGAGAGAGGGTTGATGAAAGAAATCATCCCAAGTAAGATACAGATCATTGGAGGAACAACATCAATTTTTGAACTGTAGATGACAAGAAATTA
Organism: Eutrema salsugineum; assembly: GCF_000478725.1. Classification (NCBI taxonomy): domain Eukaryota; kingdom Viridiplantae; phylum Streptophyta; class Magnoliopsida; order Brassicales; family Brassicaceae; genus Eutrema; species Eutrema salsugineum. The sequence continues at coordinate 10,700,385 of NW_006256612.1, forward strand.
TTTGACTGCAATCTTCTAGATGATTCATAAACATCGATAAGATCAGAAAGCAAAATTTTTCCTCATCCTAGTGTAGCTAAAAGCCCTCTTCTCCTAGGGATATAAAAGAAAGAAATAGTATGCAACTCTCACTACAGCTATCAATACAGATTGGATTCTGACACAGTGACTAAATTCTGACATTGCTCAACAAAACGATTTGATTCCTGCTAATGAAAACAATGCTATAAGGAACCAAAGTAGTACAACAACAACATCTCTTGGACAAACCTCAGAAAAACTATGTTTGAGTAGGATTAAAATGTGCATCAACGGAAGTATCAGTCAAATGAAAAAATATGTATTCTTCTTCATCACTAAATATCCTCAAGAAAACGCAGATACTGAGAGCGTAAAAGACACAAAAAAAACGCGATAGAAACCTCAATTTCCCGACCTGAGTAATCGAAAAAAGGAGTCGGGATTATACCGTCATAGCTGGTGGAATCAAACGTCTGCTCTAGTTTCCGACGCATGTCGTAAGCGCGGGACGAGACTTGCCTTACAAACTCATCGGAAGTTCCAGGGATCGTACCGTCCAATTGAAGCGCTCTTTCAACTTCCTCGATTTCGTCTTCATCTCCACCTACTTTCTCTGATCCTCCTCCGCCGCCGGCAGTAGATTTGCAGCTGACGAAGTGTCTTCTTCTCGAAAGCGAAATCCGTCTCCCGGCGCTGGACAAGCCGGGAAGGGAAGAAGAACGGTGGGAACGAAATACTAATCGGGAAGTTGAAACGGAGATCGTAGTAGTGGTGGTTGGAGGGAGTCTTATGGAAGGAGAAATAGATGCTAGCGACTCCATTAAGCTTCCTGCTCTTTCTAATTCACTGTTTATCTCTTCACAAATCAATCGGAGAAATTTACGATTCTTTTTCTTACGGGTTTTATTTTCTCGGGAAAATAAATGGGAGGAGGAGTTCTCGACGTGAACGGGAAAAAAAAAAAGGAAAGAAAACACGTGGAAGCAGAAGTAAACAACTCTGCTGAATCCACTGATATTTTTCTTTGATGGGTCCCACATATGTGTTATGTTAATGATATAAATTAATGAGCAGCGCTAACTTGTAATCATGAAGTAGTGATTGACTCAGTACTCTCCAAGTCCTCAGGCTCTTCCTCAATGGCCTTGATTCCAGAATGCAACTTTAGGCAACACATCATATCTAATCTGCTATAATCTTCGGCCTGAGCCTAAGGCACGTCGCTCCTCACATCATACATTCAAGAAATCAACAAAAAACTACAACGCTCTCAGAATGAAGCCGCTTTGAATTCAGATATATAAACCACGAGAAGTGAAATTTTTAATGTTCTGAACCATGCTGGTTATTTTTGCAGAGTAACCTGTAACTTATGTTGCAGAATACCCAAATTCAGTTGAGTTTAGTTTTTCAGCAGCAAAGCAACTAAGTCCTAACACATTTGACCAAGAATGACTAATTCCTAAAAATCCATAAATCGCAAAGTTTTTAAATGTCACTAATCCTAAATATAATTCAGCTGACCAGTGACAGTGTCATGAAACCAAATAAAAGTTCCGAAACTATTTTCAGTTCTTCAGGTGAGCAAAATCTCATTAACACCAGGGAACTCGAAGCAGGTCTTGCGAAAAAAAAAAAAAAAAAAAAACACGCCAACGAGAATCAACAACACGTTGCGAGTTTGACAATGTTTCCTTAGGTCTACAGTCTACGGACGTTCAAGTATTTGTTCGGAATCATATCCGCTTCTTTTAATACATGGGATATATAATGTTAAAAAAAAAAATACATGGAATATACATATCAACTTTTGTATGAAATACATATTTGGGTTTTTAATACTGAAGACGGCTCAGCAAGAGCCCACAAAGATGCATAGAGAGAGTTTTGCATAATTTTAGATCATTAACGCGACGTGTGTACAAACATAACAAATGAGGACTCTCGTGGGAGGTATCATTGGCCGCTAACGGATCTTAGTTACACTGAACGTATTTTTGAAGTGGACCAAGGGAACAAAAAAAAAAATATATATATATATAATTTACGATTTATATTTATCTGTATAATTAGAAAAAAAGTCAGTTACAACCCGAAAAGTATTAGTTTAAAAAAGTTGTAAAGTTAGATAAAAAAAAAAAGTAATTAATTGGAAACTATGTTTGTTACCCTCTTTTGTTTTGTTTATACCTATCCCACATCGATAAGATACCTAGGAAGAGGCTCTGAAACTTTAGATATAAATAGACAAATACATAATATAGAGGAGATATCTAATTGCAATAAATTAAGTCATGAATCCTGTTATTGACGATGAATGTCGAAGTGGTCATCCATGGTGGTGTGTTTTTTTCCCTCTTTTTTGCTACAAATCAAATTTATATGATTTGTATTAACCATCGATGTGTGTGTGAATGATGTAATTTACGTCTGGTGGGTGCAGGAAGTGCAAGTAAGTAATCTACGACATGGTTATGCACATCCTTTTGATAGCCTTCAGTGTTGCTACGTTCGTATATGTGAGACATCACAAAATCCCCATAGCTGCAGATATCGAGGTCTTAGGTATGTTCTACGGGATTACAGGCATCGGGGGTATAATTTCATGGTTCAGCTTCTTCAAACACACTCCAGAAATGCACTACAGAGGAGGCACCATGGATCGCATTAGCCATATCCTAGGTTTTTCTTTCCTCATCGTCTTATTCTATTCTATTTCTCCCGCCTTTGCTCTCGGTTTTTGTATTCCTTCTTCTTTGTGGTTCTTATTCGTTTTGATGTACACTATAGTATACCTAACATGGAGGGAGTAGTTCCTAGATAAAATAATATAAATCTTCTTTCTTCATTTTACCTATTTCTTTGGTTTGAGAGGGAACTTAACTAATAAACAGTGATACATGTCAAAACGTTCCATTTTGTACCTGGAAAAAGAAATTTCTAACGTTTACTCAACTAATGCGTAACACTTATTAGTTACTAGCTACTTTTACAAATCCGAGACCCGTTGAAAAAGAATATAACTTATATTTGGAGATAAATGCGATTTTCAAGGGAGATAAAGATGTGATGAAGTTAAATTAGTTGAGATCAAGTTTATCGCCTTCTTAATTAATTAATTTGTAAATCCTATTCCCCATGATTTCATGAGAGTTGTTTCCCTCGTTGCATATCTTGCTATTTTCTGGGGATATAGACAAGAAATACAGTATCTTGCTCTTTTTTTTATGCCGAGCAAAGATTATATGGTCGATTTTGAAAACAAAAACAAAAGATACTGTATTTCTTGTCTATATAATCAAATTTTATATTTGTAAAAAGATATCATCACTTTTTATATATATAATATGTAAATATATATAAGCGTGGAAAATCGGTTATGATATCGATTTGACAATTTAAAAAGAAATTGGGATCGAAGCTTCTGTGAAAAAAGAAACAGGAACAAAGACTAAAAATCAAAACTTATTTTCAATTCACGATTTCAATTGCAAATGGGGAAGGAGGAGGAGTAATGATTTTTTTTTGGGTCAAATTATGTTAAGTAGTAGTAAAGGAGGAGGACTAAATAGTAAAATATGTAAACTAGTAGTTACCCACTTTTTTTTTTTAACTTCAATTAAAAGCTTAAAAACAAAAAAATACAAGCCTAACCAGACCTTAGTGTTTTGGAACTAGCTCATTTTAGAACCCATTTTGGAACCCATTACAATGACAATATAATGAATATGAAGAAGATTCGAAGCTCAAATAATAAAAGCCCAAAGAAAGAAATAGTGAAAAAGAGAGGAAAATCAATCGCCATAGCAAAGCGAATAAGCGATACACACGAAGACAATCATGGAGGAGAAATGGCAAGCCAGTGCTGCATCATCTGCGATGCTTGATTAGGAGAGGATTCACGAAGGCTGTATTGGAAGTGGGCTTAACACCCTCACTTAGCTAGATCTATCTTGAATATTAAAACCTATTGACCAAGTCGACAAAATGTTAAATTAGGGTTAACGAGTCTAGTCAGCGTAACCCCGTCTAATTGTCATCATCACTATACCAATTTACAGTGGGTAGAATCGAGCATAAACTGACATGTGTGTGAGCAATTCACTTACAGTGACTTATCTGCGTGGATAACTCGGCGACGAGCTCATCATCATTACCCGCAGAGTGGTTCGAACGTGCGGTTCAAAACGTCACTGCGGGATGCACTGAAGCTGCTACATCACCCCGATTTAGAGAAACCTTACTTCTCAATATCCGCTAGAAATACTTCCCACAGATCATTTATGAGGGGATTCGAGATTTATTATACTCTCTTTCTACTTGTAACTCTCTTTCTAAAACCGAGCTCTTTGTAACTTAGCATTTAGAACGCCGAATTAATTTCTCTCGAAACCTAGTTCAAAATTCCAAACGCTTATTTCAAATACACCAAAAACGGTCCCGACCTGACTTCTATTCCTTATCCAAATCAAATCTCTTTTGTATTACGGAAATTTTACCCCATTTTCATTTTAATCATCACACAAATCTACTTATCACTTCTACATTGTTCTCCAGTGGCGAGATGGTCGTCAACGTATCTCATTCTTTTCGGTGTTAATTTGGTATTTGACGCATTGCTCATCTGAACTTAATAATCATACCCAAGTTATTGCAAAATCAGATGAGCAATGCGTCAAATACCAAATTCAGAGAACCATCAACACCGAAAAGAATGAGATACGTTGACGACCATCTCGTCACTAGAGAACAATGCAGAAGTGATAAGTAGATTTGTGTGATGATTAAAATGATAAAAATGAAAATGTGGCGAGATTTCTGTAATACAAAAGAGATTTGATTTGGATAAGGAATAGAAGTCAGGTCGGGACCGTTTTTGGTATATTAATAAAATAAGCGTTTGGAATTTTGAACTAAGTTTCGAGATTAAATAGTGTACCTCTGTACAAATCATGTACAAATCAAATTTTGAACAATACATGTATGTCAAAGTTTGTACAAAGGCACACTTTTTAAAACTAGTATGCTTCTGTACAAATCCAAAGCCCACAAATTAAATATCATATTTCTGAAATAAATTTCGATCTAGTCATTTACCTACGAAATCTAAAGATCATTTGAGGAGAAACCCCAGATAATGCTTTTTCGTGATTCTACGCAACCACAGTAGTAATTCAACTATTGTGGAGGTCTCCAAGTATTTAGGAACTGCGTTTGCCACTTTTGGCATTATGGATGGGGTTTACAGGCCAGCAAATCCTGATTTTTTGGTTGTATGGAGAACTCACTATGATTTGTGCTTGGGTAGCTCTATATATGGAGCATGCTTTTGCTCATATTTGGAAGGTATGGACATGGGATAATCGGCTTTTCCTTTGCTCTGGTAACATGGTGTTTTTGTTACATGAAGAAAGGAAACCCAGCGCCTGATGCTAGGCTCGTGGAAGTGATCCAACGTATGAAGAACACTGAGATGGAGGATCCCAAGATGCAGCTACTCTACCTCACCACTATTGTTGGGATTCTAGTTAGGCCAGAAGAGCCAGAAACCCACTTGCTCTACGCTGCCGTTCTTGGTCCGCCGCCTGCCCTAGAACAAATCGTTATTCGATGGCCACGACGACGGTGAAAACGATGGCGACGACGACGGTGGAAACCAAAGAAATAATTTGTTTCGTCCCTGAATCATTCAGGGTTTACTCTTTTTTTTGTTGTTGTTGTTATTGTTGAATTTTATCGGTTAAGTATATATATATTATTTGCTTCATATGCATCGATAAGATAAGTTTAATGTTTATGATAAATTAATGAGCAGCTATCTAACTTCTAATCATCGGGTTTTAATTGATTCGACTTTCTGAATTAGAAATACGTATATATTACAAACAAAAACGCTAGAAACATTATACAAAAAGCCTTCTTCACTTTCACAGTTATATGGATGCTCCAAACAAAAGATTTTAGAAACTCCCATATTAATGATCCTTCATTTATCGTGGTGACTAAACAGCTGTGTTTGCTCCAGCTTCAGGAGAAGCTAATAAGCCATTCGAAGGGATTTCATCATCACCAAGCTGTGTTGATTCCTGATCAGGGAATAGCTCGAGCCGCATAGAAGGAGCAATGTTATTAACGTGAAGCCATGTCAGTTCCCATAAGCTATCTCCACCTAGAGCACTTCTTTGCAAAAGCACGCCTTTCGTCTTCATCACTAGCAAAATGTTCTTGAGAAGCTCTGGCACCGATTCTTGAAGCTTGTCGCTCTTTTTGCCCCTTACTTTCACCTTCATGTATTTCTCCATCCGGGTAAGAACACCGAGCCATAGCTTGCAGAAGGTTGATAACTGAGACAGCTCTTGTAGTAGCTGAAGAAACACTTTCGAGAGAAGTTTGATTGCGAGAAGCAACGTGCCTTCCATGTTTCGATAGTCCTTCTGTGACCCAGAAGCAATCTCGAGTAAGTCATCTAAAACCGTGAAGATTACTTTGTCAAAGCATTGAGACCACATGCTATGAGCTAGACTGATCCCGTCCACTCCGCCTAAACACTTTTGTAATGACTGTAACGCGTGGTTTCGGACATCCTCTCTCTGGTCTAAACACACTTTTCTTAGCCCTTGAACAAGCCTTAACCACATTTCCCCAAAATCTTGTGACATCTTCCCGAAATCTTCTTCTCCCATGTTTTCCTTGGCTGAGCGAGCCCATTTAGCCAAATATTCCAATGAATCTCCCATTAGATCGACGGCACGGATCGACCGTTCTGATTGTCCCACGCGGGATTCAGCAAACTGTCTTGCGGCATCAACACAGAGTACATAATTGGCTGGAAACAGGTGAGTTCCTTCAGACATAACAAAGGATATGGCATTAAACCCTGCTTCAGAAGCTTCAGGATGCCGCGCTGTAATGGAGAGTAACGATGTTATTGTTCTCCATCCCGCCTGAGACCTGATGTGATTAGCATTGGCTTTCACAAGACGGCTGACTTCAAGAGCAATATTCTCACAATAGGCATCGGCAACACGTGCATCCAGTTTCAGCACAAGCTGAAGAGATCTCAAAAGCTCATCAGCTAGGCTTTCTTTATAAGGAAGTAGCCTCTGGCAGATCCGAAGTAGACCAAAAATGGCTTTCTCCACTAAGTTGCAGGGCATCACCGTTGACTGAGCAATAGTAGCTATGTGTTCATAGACGCCTTGCCATAGGAGAACGATCCTGTCTCTGTTGTTAAGAGTGATTGCAATAAGCAGTTCCAGGCAGAAAACTGCAGTATCTTCATCCTCTGGAGAACTATTTCCTTTTTGAGGCCTACCTGCAGCCCAGATGAGAGCACGTGCAAGCTGCAGCAAAGATTCAGCTTGTAGAAACTTGCTTTCGGTGAATATGCTGTCAATGTGACATTTCTGAATTGTCTGTAGTGTTCGTTGATGAGCTGCAAGCTGTTGCTCAGTAGGCTGTGATCTTGGCTCTTCTGTATCAAGTGAAAGAAGCTGACTAAACCTTCCCATCAATCCAGAAGATCTCCTCGGAGTTCCCATTGATTGGAGATGAGCTGAAGATAGGGAATTCGCGAGAGGCTTCCCTTGTCCTTGCTCAGATGAAAGTTCAGATTCATCCGCTGCATCACTGGCTACACGAGCTGGCAGAAGGCCGAGTTTATGCAGCCGTAAGATGCAGTCCAATATGTTCCTCCAACCCGTACGGATATAATCTCCATATTTGTTAGCAATGGTAAAGATAGTGATAGTTGCCATCCTTGCTTTTGCGTCATCACCAAATGCAAGAACCGGTTCATCAACAGATGATGGATTCAACAGAGTTGTGAATTTGCAGAGAGAGACAACCAGATCATCAAGCACATCTTCAAGATGATGACAAGCAGAAATTTTAGCAATAGCCAAAAATCCATCGATGCATGTCTGGTAAACGTCTTCATGTTCGGCATGGTCAAAAACGACTGATATGGCAGCAATAGTTGGACCAGACATGATAGCAAACATATCGTGGTCAAGATAAGCCCTTGAATCAGCCATAATATAAGGAGCGGTTTTCTTAGATTTATGCATCAAATCAATCCAACGGCTGGGAGTCATTTCAGGAAAGCCTGAACCTTGTTCTGGAGTAGTTCGGATCTCATTGTTGCAGATGGAGTGATAGAGTTCAGACAAAAATTCTCGAGGTAGATCATTTCCTCCATTGATATGCCTATTATTGCGAATAAAATCGTCTTCTGTCATCTTTTTCTTTACTTGAACGTTATGTTGATCAGTGTTAAGCATGATAATAGAGTATGATAACACAAGAGCTGCATCCTTGTTAGCGAGAATCTCAGGAGACTGCATATAATATCTTTCAGAGAACGCCTCAAGCACTCTCTGTATTTTCTGAGATTCTCCAGGCAACCTGAAAGTTTCCAAGAAGAGTCGGAGTGCAGTATCCAGATTCATGTACTGAAAATCAAAAGTCCCAGCAAATTCATTGAGAACCTGAACACAGAATTCATCATGATTGCCAAGAAAATCCCCGACAAGGTTCTTATCAAGCCCAGCAGTATATCTGAAAAAGCAAGCTACACTCTGGGGATCAAGTTTGTCAGGCAAAAGATGTGTCCCTTGGAGAAACTCTAACCCCTTCTTTGGATCCCTGTTAAAATGATCTGCTCCAATCATCAACCTTCTCTTGATATATTTTCTCCTGCGGACAAATGAAACCCAGTGATTTGGATCACTATAATTGTCACACTTGACCATCCAGAAAGGCGTGTACTCATCAAGATGGACAGGACCTAAGTCCAAACCAGTCAATCCATTACTTATCCTCTCGGCCATTCCTTGAATAACTGCGATTAAGCCATCAAGAGCAAGAATGTGCATTGCCGACAAAGGAGAGTTCACAGGAAATGTACTCTTTGATAGAAGATTAGATAGCTCCTCAAACACGTTGCTGCAAGTTATATCACAATCGAGGTTGGCATACATCTCCACCATAAAACTCTTCTGCCTACAGAAGTTTACAAGAGCCTCCATAGCAACTTCTTGCTGCTGATACGAGGGGCCATATTTTCCTTGCGCAAGCCTCAGAATCACACAGGAAAAGAATGCCTCAAGCTGCAGTTTGAGCTCAGTACGTAGATGTTGATACAAATTGAGCACAATGCTGCAAACCATCGAAAAAATAAGGGGGCTCATCGACAAGCCGAATTGCATCAAGTTACGAAATAACTCATCTTGAATTAGGCTTAATAATCTTGGGTGATGGCGGATGGACGATCCACCCAGTTCAATGGCTGAGTTGATCAAGTTCAGCGCAAACAGCGGCACATCTTCGTCAAATGCAATGGTGTTTGATCGGGCGCCCATCCCAACATGTTCGACCACATTTAACAAGGAGCATAAAAAGTGAAATATTTCCACCATACTTGGAACTCCGTATGGCTCAGTCATTATATGCAAATCATATGGAGAAGCCGGCTTTCTGCTTCCAGGCCCAACTGGTCCATCATCCATCAAACTTTGAGCACCAGATGCAAAAGTTGCCACAGAATTTTCAGTATCATACTCGGAATTAGCATTTCCATCCTCAACTGGTTTACTCACAATGGCATAATCACTGTCTACTCCAGGTTTCTGCGAGCATGCAAAAAACCATCACTATTGTGCATATATATAAAACAAGAGATAATAGGCATAACAACTAGCATCCTTCGGGGAAATTCTTCCGTATCAAATTAATAACTAGCTGTAGAATTGATGGTCTTCTTTTCCTAATAGTGCTCTTTGCCTCGCACGAGGAAAATATATTTCTATCTAAAGTAGATTGCATATGTATATTTAAAGTATAGGCAAATCTATCATTCTCTGATATTTCGTAGTTCCTCTTCTTTTTGGTTTTCTTATGAGGTTGCAAGTGAAGAAACCTAGCTATTGTCATATCATATTATTCTTTAATCTCTTAGCATCCTACAAGTAACTTGTAGCCAAATTTGACTTGAAATCAACTAGAAAATAAATAACAAGAACCCAATGTCATACCTCTTGATTGATGCTTCCAGCTCTGTTGACGAGTGTATTTTCTGTTCTGTCAACATCTGGGAGATGTGAGAAGATACACCTCACTAGTTCGTGCATGGTGTGGCGAGCTACACGTTGCAATAACTCACCTTTCATTCCTGCTTGGTGGACAACACGAAAACAAGTGTTGACGACAGTGCATACATGCTGGTTGCTTAGCATCACTGATGCTTTATTTTTCATGCACGCCAGAAGAACCTGAAGTATCTTCATTAGCACAACCTCTTCTGATGCAGGATCTGTCACCTCAAATCGGCAGCTTGTCACAGAATCAACTACCAAGTGCATGGCGTCTTCAATATTTACAGTATTCTGATCAATAACATTCAAACTTAGGATCTTGTAAACTGATGACAAAGCAATGCTGGTTATGGGTGCTCCAGTTTCATCCGACCTTATCACATCTAGAAAGGGCTGAAGATACAACATGGGACTTATCGTATGCCAAGGCTGGTTCCAAGTGAACAACTGTTTTCTAAGAGCTTTAAGTGACTGAATCAACGAGTGTTCTAGTTGATCATCCCCAGACATGTATCGACCTCCCCATCTAACATTTCTTCTCATAACCGCCAAAACAGCAGCAACTTCTGTATCAATCATGCATGCTAAAGTGGTTGTATTACTTGACTCAGTACTCTCGAAGTCCTCAGGCTCTTCCTCAATGGCCTTGATTCCAGAATGCAACTTTAGGCGACCCATCTAATCTGCTCTAATCTTGGCAGAGCCCAAGGCACTTCGATGCTCACGATCTTCCTGGCAGAATATAAGGCGAATACAGCCAGAGAGTATACCCGTCACAGATAGAGGCCACACTCAATCATTACTGGAAGAAAAGAAAACGAATTAGATTAAGTGTGTTATTTAAGCAGATAGGTGATTCTATTTAGAGAGCTTCTGAGGAAATACAGCCGCATAATCTCTCACATCATACATTCCAAAAATCAACAAAAACTACAACGCTCTCAGAAGAATGAGATCGCTATGAATTCAGACATATACACCACGAGAAGAGAAATTCTAAATGTTCTGAGCCATGCTGATAATTTTATCAATTTTTCACAGTAACCTCTTCCGTAGTAGTAACTTATGTTGCAGAATACCCAAATCCAATTTAGTTTATCAGCAGCAAAGCAACCAAGTCCTACCACATGAGCAAAAATGACTAATTCCTACATATCCATAAATCGCAAAGTTTTCAAAACTCACTCTAATCTAGATGAAATAAGCTTAAAGATAATTCAGCTGATCAGTGACAGTGTCATGAAACCAAATGAAAGTTCTGATACTATTTTCAGTTCTTCAGATGAGCAAAATCCCATCAACAGCAGAGAACTCGAAACAGGTCTCGCTAAATCTCTAATAGGGAGCAAAAAACCAGCAATGCGAATCAACAAGACGAAAACTAGGTTCGACGCTTAGATGAAATCTACTTCAAAAACTGAATAACAAAGATGCCCGACGAGGGAAGAATACAAACAATCGTATACGAAGATAAAGTTCGAAGAAGTTGAGATCTGTGGTTTACTTTCTATTTCTGCAGCGATCGAGAGATCTATCGACGGGCTCCGACGACGGGAAACAGAAATGTTGATATTGAGGAAAGCACGATCGGCAAGGAAAACTTTCTCGGGGAGCAGAGAGCCGAGGAAAGTAAAAAATAAAGTAAGGGGTGTAATTTACGGAAACACCCCTGTATGACCATATACTCGTGTCTCCAGGTTTAAGGGTCTGTAATTCAATATATTGATATTTTAGACCCTCAAATATCTGAAGCTTTACCTCATTGACCCTAATATACTATAATAGTTTCAATGGGCCTGAAGCAGGCTCATAATATAAGGACCCAACTAATGGAGATGCAAATGTCATAATAAATCGATTTCTTCATAAACCATCAATACTAAAATTCAGAATCAAAGAATACGATAATCAGATCATATTAAATAAGATTAAAAGTGTATGTTGCATACAACTGTAATACTAGATAATTTTATATCAATTCTGCAGAACAGTTCAATAATTATTTTTCTTTGATGTTGTTGAGGTGGTTGCCTTTTCTCCTCCGGATAGTGGGAGACAATACTTTTCAGAATTTTATAACAGAAAAAATAATCAAATCTTAATCAATATGAAGTTGTCTAACATAAACTATGTAAGGAAATAGTATACAATAAAAAATTTATACATCTCCACATTTATAATTGTAAAATATTATGACTTCTCTTGCTTTGTCTGTTTAGGTATTCTTGCACCCGAAGGACATGTCTCTTTCATGTTTTATTAGTGTAAAAAGAAATTGAACAACCATTAAATACAATACAATGTGTTACCAATATATGATTCATCATATGCATGATATGTAAATATCTTTTGTTTGGAACGTACATATCTGCTTCTTAGATTTTAAATATTAGTAACTTGTATGATATGTTACCAAATTTAAGTGACAAGAAACTTAATAAACGGTGACACGATACACTTTGAATCTTTGATCGATGTTTTGTAAATCTACCAACCACACTTGCAGCTGCTCAAGCCTCTTAATTGGACTTCAAAGCTTCCAATTAATGTTTCATTTCCTCGTCCGCTTCAAATTCAAAGTACTACTCCTTCCGTTTCACAAAAAGTGTCATTCTAAACATTTTTCACATTTATTAAGAAAACTATTAAAAATACTACTTTATCCTTTATTAATACATTAAATAACTTTTTTTCTTCTAATTAATACATTAAATCAATAGGGCAAAACTGGAATATTATTTAAAATTCTGCATTGAAAATATGAAACGATACTTTTTATGAAACAAAAATAAAACCTTAAAACGACACTATTTGTGAAATGGAGGGAGTATATTTTTGGGAAAAAGCCCTCTCAGTAAAAATCACTTTTAAATGCAATGAACTAATTTAAAAATAGATACAGTAGTTGTATACTAGTTATATATTTATATACATGTATCATATTCTGATATTCATAATATATAGTCAATACAAATCAATTATATGTTTTTTTGTTACAAAAATATCAACTATATTTTTAGTTTCCACGTATCGCGATACTTACTGTCTCACTAACCTTAACAAAACACTTGTGGTTATGGAAAACAAAAAACAAAATAAAACGTTGTTGTAAAAATTCGCAAGGAGTATATGGTAAGTTGGACAATAAGTCTATAAGCGGTTTCGAATTTTTGTGACACTCAATTTACTAGTCCGTGGTTTCCGTCTTACCGACCCCATTAACCAAGTTATCACTCAATATGTACATAGACCTGGTTTGCTTAGAAAAAAAGGTGCACCCATATGTTTTCTCATCTTACCTAATTTTGTATCTTTTGGGTTAGAAAATGGAGGCCTCACTTCTAACAAGCTTTCTCCCTATTAGGCTATTATTATACTCCACACACTCACTTTCTTATAAAATAAAATAAAAGAAAAGAATAACTGTTTGTTTATAATCAAGCTATCAACTCTAAGGTAGCATAAACGGCGGGGAATAAACCCAATATTAATCAAAACCAACAACAACAACAACAAAAATTAAAAATATTCGGCAGTTTTCCAGTCGAAAAACATATTTTGTTAATACGTGCTTTCATGATGATATATATATTTTTATGGAAATGTTAAATGTTTGATTTTTTCGGACTTCACTTTTTGATGAAATGGAATTTGTAATAACCTGCATGTATTATATAGCTAACTTGGATCTAGAAAGATTAATGTCAGTTATTTTATTAAATCAGTTTTCCAGCGACCTAGTATTTAACCTTGCTAATATGTTTAGATGGATATTAAACTCCTCTCGGAAATTGTTTCATCAATTAATGAAAATTTTGACAATAGTTTCCAAAAAAATGAAAAATGTTCCGAATATATAAAGTCCGGCAAAATTATGGCAAAAAAATACTGAACAAATCAATGATATAAAATGTGAGCCGTAAATAGCACAGTTGAAATATATACAAGAATCCATTGTTGAGTCTTTTTCCAATAAATAATATCATTATCAACTAAAGAATTTATTCGATATGTATAAATAGGAACGGCGGATGCATGAGAATAATTGCAAATGGAATTTAAGATATTAATAGCTTGTATTTAGTATAATCGGAAAGTTACATGTAAATATGTAATGGATATAACAATAACCAAATAGTTAAGAAAAGAAAAGAAACAAAAAGAACATAAATCAAAGTGGAATTGGTCTAGCTTGGTAGTCCTAAACATCATTTAAATTGAGCAACCCAACTACTTTACATCATTTTCGTTGGAATTATATAGGTGTTTAATTTAGAAATCGATAAATAAATTATGTTCCACAAACATTCAGAATCAGCTAAGTCTCTTTCATTCAACAGCTTCAACCAGAAGAGCATGAAATTAAAATAAAACACTGAAAACTACAGTATATAACAAAACTATAAAACTCAATGGTGAGAATATATCTCTTAGACGAATTTTCCTCCTGCGAACAAGACTTTGAATAACTAACTAATAGGCTTTTATTCACTTTTTACTCTCCATGTTTTATTTTCTTTGATAAGTTTTTTTTTTAACAACGGATTCAAAACTAAAAGTTCGGTTCTCAACTTCTCATCCATCGCAACAGAGACCATCACAATGAAACACATCATACACTAATAAATCTTCAAACGGAACAGGTTTTAGAATATAAACATTCAACAAGGCGTTTTGAGTTCGCTCAATGTTTTCATGATAATGATAATATATTTGTAAAACCAAAAAACAAGTTTATAACGATATTTAGTAATTATAAGACTGTAAAAATGCTTTTTGATTTTGTTCCATGCATTTTGGTGGGATAATTACAATAAATGAAAGTTATACATAAGCATGTGATCCTCGAGAAGTTCACACATACGAAAAAAATATTTTGATTCAACGTTTCGATGATTTTAGAGCATTTCCATTGTGAATCTCTTATACAGCCTATTTCAATATATATTCTGAGTGGGATAGATATCTCAAATAATTGTTAAGCTAAACACTTACCCTAATTTACACGTACCATTGTAAACGTTTAAACTCTATAATTTGATTATACTTGAAAAATATTTTTTCGATGATAATAAGAATAATAATAAAAAGGAAACAATTTCTTATGGAAGTTCGGGAAAACATATTTTTAAATGGACGTGGATTTAATATCATCGATGAGGAAGAAGACAGAGTATTAAAGAGGTTAAGAAATTAAGAAGGTTTTCCATAAATGGCGACACGTGCTGTAAATAACTCATCTCATCTGTAATTAAAACGTTGCTTATTAGTTACCCGCGAAGTTCATGGGTCAATCCCAAAACAAAATTACTTTCTCTGTAACAAATATAATATCATTAAAATAAACGAAATTAAAAGCAGAGAGAGAGAGAGAGAGGGAGATAGAGAATTAAACGGGGAAGAAGACTTGGGAGGGATCCGAAGAAAACGGGTTGCTTAATTTTCCTTTTATTTTAAGTTATTCAATTTTACTTTTATTGACACGAAAAGACACAGAAACAAAGAGTCGAGAGAGGCAGGGAAGAGAAAGACGAACAGAGGATTTTCAAAAGATCCTCTTCTTTCTCGTTCTTTTTCTTCTTCTGGTTAGTTTCCTTAACGAAGATTTTTCGTTTTGGTTAATGGGTATTTAACTTTTGTTTTTCTCTCTTTAAAAGGGTCTCAAGTTTTTCACGTCTAAATCATTGATCTTCGAAAACACTGCTTAACTGGGTTTTCAAGATTTTCTTTCCTTTCACGTTTTTCAAATGTTGCATTTTTTTGGGGTTTGATGTTAAATACGGTATAAGTCATCATCGATCTTTGCTAATTAATTTTTAAGACCAATCAAGCAACAAATTATAGAATGTTAGGCGCTCATCGAATTTTGTCTTGTTCTTTAATGAAGGTGGTCTTGAAGATACATGAATCAACATCCCAATGTTATGAATGTTGATGCATTCTCTTATGTATTCATAAGTTCTTACAGGTGACCTCTCTGAAAGATTAAAAAAAAAAGGGTAATCTTTTGCATTTGATTTTGATTTCAAACAAGATCATATATATTTGGTGTGTGTGGTAGTCTTATCATGTCTCTAATGTCTTGATTGTTTCAACAGGTTACTTAAAAGAATTTTGATTTGGTGAATGTAGTAGAAATCCTCCCACACAAAAAAAAAAAATGGGTGGCTGCGTTTCTTCCCAGAGAAAACTAAGCAACAAGCTTCAACAGAAGAAGCAAAAACGTGGCAGATCTACCAAATGTCGGTCCAAAATCTCAGCTTCGATGCCAGATGTTCCTATGAAACGCATGAGCAATGCGAGCATTAGAGATTTTGCGGTGAACGAATATGTTCATCTTGATTTCGAGAAAGGCGCAGCCAAGATGATGTGTAAGAGAGCTGAGATGTCTAATGCTAACTTCCATTTAACTCAGCTTCAATGGAACTGCAGCCAAATCGATGGAAACCGTAATAACATCTTTTTTTTAAAAAACTCTCATTAATTTCTTTCTTTCTGTTTTTCCTCAATTCTGATTTTTTTTTTTTTTCCATTTCCAGGAATATCACATGAGGAAGCTTGGTATGATTCCTTTAGTTACATTGACTCTGATTCTGATGATGGATCAAATAATAGTGTTTTCGAAGGTAAAGATTTTCTACATGAGACATTAGGTTTGTGGAAAAAATGACTGTGACTGAAAAAGATGATCTTTCTTGCAGATGCAAATCCTTCTGCAATGGGACAGGTGATTCAGTACGAAGAATTCTACGAAAGTTACCTCAAAATAGATGGAAACAAATCTGAAGCATACTCAAGCAAGAATGAAGTTAGCATAAAGAGAAACCAAGTGGCTGATGAATCTCATCATGAAACCTTCAAGACTACTACTTGTGAAGATCATCAAGATCACAGGAAGAAATCCTCAAAAGTTGTTATGGTCTCTGTGCGAAGGACTTCCATTGATAGAAAATCAACAGCTTCTGAATTATGTAAGTAGAAAAAAGTCTGTGTTGGTATGTTTTTCAAAGTTGGAACCTTTTTTACATTCTTCTGATACTTATGTCTTTGATTGTGTATCACCTTCAGCTTCTGAGAAGATTTTGTACCGACCAAAAGCCGGTTCTGTGATTCAACGTTCTTTAGGTGAGAAGCTGACCAATCAAGGAAGCTGGTCAGAACTTTCTCCGTCGAGTTTCAAGCTCCGTGGATTGAATTTCTTCAGGTTAATAAGGATTCAAATTTTTAGATCAAGAAAGTAGACAAACAGTTTTTGTAATCAGTGTAATTGTATTGTTTATATCATTTTGCAGAGACAAACAAAAGAGTCCTGCACCAAACTGTAGTCCTTACATACCAATTGGAATCGATCTTTTCGCGTGTCCCAAGAAGATAAACCACATTGCTCAGCACGTTGAGCTCCCTAACATGAGACCGGCGTCAACACAAGCATGTGATGTCCCCAATCTCTTGATTGTGAACATCCAGCTTCCAATGTATCCAACTTCTATGTTTGGTGACTATGATGGTGAAGGACTAAGTTTAGTCTTATACTTCAAACTGAATGAGAACTATCACAAAGAAATCTCATCTCACTTTCAAGAAACCATCAAGGTATGATGATGGCTCCAATCCTTATTTGAATATGTTTCTGTAAATAGAGATTTTTTATAAATAAAAAAAAAAAAATCGAATTTTTTGCAGAGATTTATGGATGATGAAATGGAGAAAATCAAAGGATTCACAAGAGAATCAATAGTTCCATTCAGAGAGAGGTTAAAGATCATGGCAGGTTTGGTGAATCCTGAGGATCTTCAGCTAAGTTCTACTGAGAGAAAGCTTATCACAGCTTATAACGATAAACCGGTTCTTTCTCGTCCGCAGCACGATTTCTTTCGGGTTAGAATGATTACAGATCTTTTCATTTGTTTCAATAGCTATTTTGAGATTTCATTTCCAGAGATTTGTAGTAATGTTATGTGTTGAACATTTGGACAGGGACCAAACTACTTTGAGATCGATTTGGATATACACAGGTTCAGTTACATTTCAAGAAAAGGA
Organism: Eutrema salsugineum; assembly: GCF_000478725.1. Taxonomy (NCBI): domain Eukaryota; kingdom Viridiplantae; phylum Streptophyta; class Magnoliopsida; order Brassicales; family Brassicaceae; genus Eutrema; species Eutrema salsugineum. Next base: position 10,718,540 of record NW_006256612.1, read on the forward strand.
CTCGAATCTTTCAGGGATCGGATCAAGAATGGGGTTCTCGATCTTGGTTTAACTATTCAGGTACTTGATAGTTGAAAATCTCCCAAAATGTTTTGGTTGGTTCTCTTTTGGTTGGAGTGTTGCTCAAGTAAACATTTTGTTTTTTGCTGTTACAGGCTCAATCACCAGAGGAACTTCCAGAGCAAGTACTGTGTTGTGTCAGGCTGAACAAGATTGATTTCGTGAATCACGGACAGATTCCAACGCTTTTAACTAACAAACAATGATGAGTTTTCATATCTGATTCACTACAAAAGATCACAAAAGAGACAATCAATCAATCAGTCCATGGGGGGTGCAAAGAGACAAAAGCAAAACAGAGAACCTTTTTCACATATTTGTATTGAAGAGACAAAAGAAAAAGAAAAAAACAAATGTCTTTTTTGGTAACCATAGATACAAGATTTGCTCCGAAATTTATTAATCTCATGAAAAGGATTCATTTGTACATACGTCATAGATTCGTACTCCACTATTCAGAAAAAAACCCCTTAAAAGCAACAATTGCTCCGTATATTTCACTAAGAAATGACTATGAGCAAAACAAAAGCAAGCAATTTAAGTCAATAACTATTCTGTAATAATATGGTAGTAAACAAAAAAAAAAAAAAAAAAAAAAACAGAGTTTGACATTACAACAGAATTTCATCCACAAATGTAAAATCTATAAACTGAAACAATAACACAAAGATACAACACAAAACCCCCCCTGTAATTTTCTTCCTCATGTACAAAAGAATTCACATAAGAACACAGAAATCTGAAAAAACCTATAAAGCTTCAAATTTTACACCAGAACATGCAAGAACAGCTGCTTCTGAAGCTCTTTCTCATTCAGAAAGGTGGATGTAGAAACCTGTTCGCAACAAATCTTCAGCTTCAACCAAAAAGATTCCATCAAAGCTGAAAACTTTGTCACGAAAAATATCAGAGTGGAAGTTGAGTTGATAGAGATGTACAGAGTTTTCTTCTCTCAAGTTATTTGCTCTTCTTTCAGCCTTAGACGTGCAACGGGCTGCTGCTGCTGATTTAAGTTATGTCTATTTTCAGGCCTTAACTGTGCCGCTGCAGCGGCATGGCTGCTTGATTTAGCTGCTGGAAGATCATGGTTATGTTTTCCTTCATATGTTGTTACTACAGCTTTTGGATCTGTTGCTGCTCTCTCTACATGTTTCCTCACTCCACATCCCTGTGTTGTGCACTTGTAGTAACTCCTGTGGATCAAAAAAGAGAATATTTACAGGAATGTTTTAAGAAAAAAATACTATATTGGTCACTCCTATCCACCGTTCAAAGAGTGTAATAACTTGACCAATCGATGAGTTTTCGTGTATTACCTCGGATAAGGATTCCCTTTGACAACTTTCTGTCCATATTTGCGCCACCTATAACCATCATCCAAAAGATCAACTTCACTTGTCGTTTGGACAATAATTCTAGGCTCTGTTACAGTTCGATGTGAAGCAGCAGCAACAGTAGCAGCTGGTTCCGTAACCCGAACTTCTGTACTTCTGCACATTCGAATATCTCCTCTCATCAAAAACCGAACAAAAAAATGGGTCACAAATCATCACCAAAACAAAGCTTTAAATTCTTACCTTCTCTTGGGATCAGGCTCGTCTTCAACTTTCTCTCTCACACCAGTCTCTCCATTACCGACTTCCTCGCTGTCACTTGCCTCAGACCCTTGCTCTGTCGTAGCTTGACTTGCTGCTTCGTGTTGTTCCCTCTTGGTCTTGTTAAAGCTACCGGTTTGATACTGTGATGCAGCCAATTCAGAACTCCCGCGATTGTTATTAATCAAACTCCCATTTAGATTATCTTTGTTTCCACGCTTCGTGTTTTGAGGAGGTTCGTGATTGTGCTGACCTTTGTAGATGATTTCCGTTACTTGTCCATCAAGAGATCTCTCAACCTTCTTCTTCACGGGACATCCAGGATTCGTGCACTTGTAATAGCTCCGAGGAAACTCGCTGCCTTTAACTTGCTTTTGCCCATACTTTCTCCAGTTATAGCCATCATCTGCTGGTTTGTCAACATTTAGAGGCTGTTGTGACCTGTGCTCGATGATTTTTATATCTGGAGTTTCTCTTTGAGCTAGTAGTGAAGAATCAGGAGCTGAGGTCGGGATCTGAGGTTGACCTGATGAAAATGATTGAACCTGAGAGGAAGGAGGGTACTCGGTTTGTGGTTGTATATTGGCATTGGCTTGAACTGCTTGAGCAGTGACTTGTGCTAGAGCTTGCTGATGTGTCATTCCATACGATCCCTGCACATTTGTTACATTTTTTCGGGTTAGCAAAAGAACCGGGAACACAAATCCGAGCACACTAGGTCCATTGATTCACAGTCAAGACAGAGGAGAAGCAGAGAAATGAAACCAGCAGAGACCTGCCTAAAAGAGAATAGCAGAGGCCTGTCTAAAGGAACCAATTTAACGAAAATGAAAATATATTGTTCCAGAATCAAACAAATGAGGTCACAAGAACAGGGTTTTTGGATAGGGCAACAAGAAATCTCCTGAGGGATCTTATTGTATAAACCTTGAGCAAGCCCAAATCTTGATGAGTATGTGTCTATCTGATCCACAAGCACAATTCGTTCTCTCTTGATCTCTAAAAGTTCCTACCTTTTCAATACAGCTTGAGCTGCAAAGTTCCTTCCTTCCTCTATGAGAAAATCCCAAATCTCTCTAATAAACCCCAATTCAACTCTAATCTGATTTTTTCTCCAATTTTGACCTCAAATGAAGAAGGTATGAAAGTTTTTTCATTTCTTCTATTTTCCAGCCAAATGGTTACAAATTTGTTAGAATTTAGCTAGATTTGCTAATAAAACGTGTTTCTTTTTCCCTGAGCAGCCAACCAAGCAACAACAAGAAACAACTCAACAAAAAAAAAAGCCATAAACATACAAGTTTCCATAAATAGAATTTCAAACTTTTAACCCAAAAAAACAAAATTTGTTGATGAATCTAAACCTGAACGGGAGAGAAAAGACCCAAGAAGCTCGGTGAATCCAACAACATCGCCGGACTTAACCCCGGCGGTACGGTGAACATCGACGGAGACTGCGAAATCATCAAACCGGTGGGTCTATTCTGCTTGAATCTCGGGTCAACATCACCGCTGGAGCTGTTATTCCCATCGCTAGCTGTCGCAGCGGCGGCGGAGGCAGCAGCTGCAGCCGCCGGAGAAGCCATGGCTCCGGCAAGGAGCTGAGAGAAAGACCTAAACTCATCGGAGTCGGAGAACATATTTGAGACCAGAGTCATCGGACCAGGGCTGAATCCAACGCCACCGTTGAAGAACATCTCACTAAACGGCCGTGGAGGAAGAGATAAAGTCGGTCGCGACGGAGCTCCGGTGGACTTCGATGTCGACGGAAGTTCTTCCTTTTCCGACATCGATCCCCAAAATTAACACACAGAAAAAGGGGAAGAAGAAAGAAAAGAAAGAAAAAAAACTAACAACCCAATAATCAAAACAAAAAAAGAAACTTTTTTTTTCTTCTCTATCTGAAAATCCTTTTTGTATATATCTGTCTGTGTGAATCCGTGTCGTGTTTCGCTACGCTTTTTTGCCGTTTTTTTCACTTGTTTTTAATGGAGATTTCGAGTTTTTTCTTTTCTGTTCTTAAAACGGATCTGGGAACATAAAAGATTAAAACTTTTGCGTTCTCGCTGTATAAAAGTCCACGCTGCAGATATGCAAAAGAAGCTTCTCTCTCCATTTTGTTTTTCTTCTTGTGTTAAAACTTAAAAGTACTTTAATTTTTTTCTTACTAGTTAAATCACTTTAGTTTTTTTTTCTTACTAGTTAAATTACTTTAGTTTGATTAATTTTCAGAAAATGAATAACTTATTTCGAAATGTATTGTAGCTATCAGTATTACTAAGGGATACCAACTTTTTGCCCCCAACATCTAATTTATAAGGAGGCAGTAGAAAACTGTAAAAAATGTTAAAAACAGTCGATATTGGAAGATTAGTATATTTTTCTGTCATTTTGTACACATTTAATTAAAAAAATTGAAATGTAGGAAAAAACTGCTTTTGAAATTTAATGTATATAATATGTAAAGAGATCATTTAAAAAAATAATAGATCAGTCTTTCCAGAATTTACAATATGTTAAAATCTCAAAAATAATATTTTTAACATTATGAGACTGCAGTGAAGTTTTAATTTAACCACCTTTGTACATTTTAAGAGATTTTAAATCGAATCGAAAATTTTGTTATGAAACTCTTGCACGAAATTTTGTCTCATAGCCAACAAACCTGAAACTAAATTATTACTGTGAGATCCTTAAACTAAAAGTATAATATGGGAGATAGAAAAGAAAATATGAAATTGTACCAAATTGATATAAATTAGATAGATATTCGATTTAATCAGTTTAGGTTTCACCTTTACAAAAGCGTCGGTCTTGGAATGTACGATGAACCTGGAGTGAAGAAGGCACTGGGACAAGGCCACAGCTACTCCACGTTGTACAAATCAGGAAATGACAGGCAGTTTCCCTTTTTGAAGGCCCATTTTATATCTTAATGGGCTGTCGAATTAGCCTAATCGTATGGTTCGTCTGAGATAATACTAATTCCATATGATTATTAGTATTAATTTATTAGTAGATCAACTATATAACTACATGTTTACATGTTATATTTTGTGAAATTTTTTCATGTGACTGCAAATGATATTTATATACCAATTTCTTTGGTTGGACTTTTGGGTGTGTCTTTGTAGTAGGAGGAAACGTGAGGCGGGTCAAAACTAGCAACATGATATTTGAAGAGACATTTGACTTTGGAAGAGCTAGAGCAATATAAGATAATATAAACATTCTTATGATATTATGTGGGACACACGTAGGCGCTAGTGGTAAAATCCTTTCATTTATTGCCACCATAAATATGGTAGCTACAACGTAACTCAACCCTCTGAAAAAGATAATTATCAAGTATCAACTACTATCTATTTTCAAAAAATATACAAAGCTTTTTTAGTATTAAATATTAGACTGGCCTAAATATGTATGCTCTATTGCTCTTTGTATTTTTCTTTTTCTTTTTGGTCAGAAATTTGTACGTGTATCTATCGATTATAATATAAGTAAGATCATCTCCAACCATGGGTTATTGAAAACAGTGTAAGAGTTCTTAAAACAATAATATAAAATAAAATCATGTACAAAATAAATAGAAGAGTCTTTAAATACATAAAAAAGAGGTTCTGAAACAAGAGATTTTGGATATCCTCTCTCCTATTTTAAAAACCTCTATAATATTTAATTATTATTTTCTATACATATAATATAAAGAGCTTCTTCTAAAATCCTCCCATTAAAGATGGTCTAACACTACAAGAAAAGACAGAGTTACCAACGATTTTTTACAACGAATTATTGTCGTCGCAAATTAACGACGATTTAGCACACAATCGTCGTTAATTCGTTGCAAAGAAAATCGTTGTAAAACCGTTTTTACGACGATATTTTGTTTTTAGAAATTAATAATTTTAAAAAAATTAAATCGTCGTAAAATCGTTGCAATTTACGACGATTTTTTCAAAAAAAAAATTAAAAAAAAAAATCAAATCGTCGTAAATTACAACGATTTTACGACGATTTATTTTTTTAACTTTTAATTTTTAATTTTTAAAAAAAAAAAATTATTATTAAAAAAATCAAATCGTCGTAAATTGCAACGATTTTACAACGATTTCATAAAAGATACAAAGTCTAGTTTTGGAAAATTTGTTCTAGTATATATATACATACTCATAACTATTAAACAATCAGTGTATCACTATCATCAGAGTAACCACCGGCCACCACGGATCACCAACGGCGATCAACAGCGACCACCACCGGCGACCACCGGCGACCACCAGCGACCATCGACGATCAACGACAATCACCGGCGACCACCACCAGCGACCACCGCCGCCGGAGGAGCCACCGCCGCCGGAGGAGCCACCACCGTCGGAGGAGCTATCACCACCAGAGTCACCATCGCCGGAAAAATAATAAAATCGTTGTAAATTTGTTGTAAAAATTAAAAAAAAAAAATCGTTGTAAAATCGTCGTAAAAATAAAAAAAATAATAAAAATCGTTGTAAAATCATTGTAAAAAATTAAAAATAAAAAATAAAAAAATTTGAAAAATCGTTGTAAAATCGTTTAGCGACGAATATAAATCGTCGCTAATTACAACGAATTTACGACGAAATTTGATTTACGACGATCGTGACGATTTGATTTTTGTCGTAAAATCGATGCAAACACTCATTTACAACAAATTTACAACGAATATGGTCGTTGTAAATGAGGTGTTTTCTTCTAGTGTAATACTTTCGACCAAAAAAAAAAGATATAAGTAATATTTTAGGAATTACCTAAAGAGTAATTACCCATTAACTTTTACTATATATAATTGTTGTTCTTCTGAAAAATCATTTACTATAGCAAAAATTTAATCTTTTTTACATTTATTATATCCAGCTAAAACCAAAACAATCTCACCAAAAGAGGTTGAACTAGTTAATAATATACTCTCGTCTCTTGAATTTAGGTCGCATATATCGTTAATTATATTAAATTTTCCTATTTTGGTATTGCTTCTACGTTTCTACCTATACCCACGAGTAAAGACTTGGCGCATAAAGGCAATAATCATATGTGTGGGAGCGGTTGACATCTGGGCATCCAAAAAATTCAAACATAAAAAAGAAACATATTATAGAAAAAGTTGAAGACGATGAGACATTAGTAACAAAATGTTAGACATTCCAAAGTAGAGAAACCAAAACACAAGATAATTTCTGACCTCCTGAAGAAGGAATAAGAAGAGAAGAAGTTTACATAATAAAGGGAAGAAAAACAGAGAGAGAGAGAGAGCGGAAGTCACATAAATTATAATTAAAAGGTTCATAAAACAGTAACCTCCTGCTCCTATAAACGCCATTGTTGATACACAACAATAGGTTTAGTGATTTTCACTTGGGACCAATGTCCTTGAGGGCATTGATCTGTTCCTCTCCCATGGCTGACATCACACTCACCACTAGATCTTTTCCATCCTCAAACCCACTCTTGATCTGTTTCATTTCACACCAATCAGGTAAACTAGTTTCAGAAAATCGGACGTAAAGAACACTCTTAAATCTTCAGATACAAAAAGTCTGAAGTAAGACATAACCTGTTGGAGCAGAGCATCATCAGTAGGGAGCTTGAGGTCATCCTTGGTGCTACCATTGTCAGTCAACAAGCTGACCTGAAAGATGATCATTACAACAAGAAAAACTTACTAAACAATTTAGATGCAAAGAATATAAAAAGGGCCAAAAGGGATGGTTATTAAGCACACATACATATCCATCTTCGGAAATGTCAATCAGCTGATAATCGGTACGGTTGACGTGAGGAACCTGAAAACCCAATTCAATATAAGCAGCTTAAGAAACTTCAAATGCAGGGAATCAAAGACACTGCTAAATCAAAGAAGAAGCTCGCACATACATCACAATTGTGGGAAGAAGGAACGATATCTTCAAGCTTCTTGCTGGTGAAGATGTCAATAGCGACAAAGTGACATTTCGCATGACCATGCTTGCCGGTCTTTGATGTTGAAACCTCAACAACCTGCAACGCCAACATTAGTTAGATCTCTTTCTCTTGTTAAGGAATCAGAGGTTGAGAAAAAACTATATCACAAACAACATATAGCATGCAAGAATCTTAGCACTTGTGTTTAATCATGCAGACGAATCAAATCTCCTGATAAATCGTTTTCTGTCAAATCAAAAATCATAATAGCAGCTGCTTTTCGTGCCATTTGCGTACAAAACATCTACTTACAGATAAGAAATGATCCTAAACCTGATCTAATCGAACGAGATTGAAACTACACATACTGATAATCTGACGGTAAAATTAAGGAAGAAAGTGCAATAAGATAGAAATTTGACAAGGATCACAAGACACAATCCAACCGAATCACCTTGGAGATACAAAAACACAAGCACAGAGATCGCCGAATAATCAACAGATCTAAGATCAGAGAATGAAGGAAATATTTGGGAAAGAACCTTGCAGGGACGACCCTTGATAACGATGTAACCATTTTTACGGATGGTTCCAGCTTGTTGCGGGTAAGTTTTGGAAGCTCCGGCGTCGCTAGACTCAAAATGATGCTCCTCGTCTGACATGGTTGCAGAGGGAAAGATGACTGGAGCTTCGGCGAGGAAAAACGATGGAAGATTATTTTTTTTTTTGTCACAGACGAAACGGATCCAAATAGATGACCGAGAAAGCGAAAGTGGCGTTTTCTTCTGGGCTTTTATACCAACGAGCCTTTCTAGGGTTTTTCTTTTTCATTTGTAATTGAGATGGGCTTCAAAAGTTATAAAAAAAAATAGAGCGTTTCTTCACCGTTGGATTAAACTATCTGATATTCAGTTGTACGGTCTGAGATGAGACCAATGTTACCAGGTGTTTATCGTCTGATGTTCTATCATCTGCAAAAAGAAAATGAGACAAAGAGAATTTATCATCTAAGTATTGGAGTAAAAGCAGCTAGGCCCTTATCCATATTGTGCGTGGAGTAATAAGTTTTATATAGATGTTAGTATAAGTCGATTTTCTCGACACTTATTGAAAATTATATGTAGCTACATGTTTATATCACATGTTAGAAAACTCATAATACGTCATTTGTTTTATCCGCATTATACGAATGACTAATGAGGTAAAAAAAAAATATATATATTAACATTTTTTTTTTGTGTAAATTGGAGAAATCAGATTACATGGCCCATCATTAGAAGGGTAAACATGGCAAACAAGAGTTAGATGTACTGTTGCTCTCTACTATCTAGAGACAAATAAAATAAAACATTTGTTTGTCTTTCTAATCCCTATAAAACGATCTGTGTCCACGAATCTTGGATTCCGATTCGTACTTTTCAAATCAGAAATACATATAAACCACTTACTCACATATCAGTGAAAGACGAATTTGCCCCTTTCATCATGGTTTGTGAGAATCAGAGCATCTTTTTCCCTTTTTTCTCTCGTCCTTGTCGACTAAATTCGGTGATTGGCCCTTTCTGATATATTATAAATATCATCAGGAATAAATAAGCCTTACTACACACGGTCACACGCCCGTGAAAACGATCGAAGGAAAATAAAATTAGAATAAAATGATGTAAATAAAAAAGAATTGAAAGCCTCTTTTACCTAGTTTGTTATTTTTTTGTTTGTCTATTATTGCAGTACAACAACACACCTAGTGTAGTTAGAAGTTCATGACAGAAAAAAATTGAAAGCCTTATTCAGAACAAACAATAGTGACAGTAGATATATTTTCACGTTTGCATATGGCATAATTAGGTCACCAGTTACACCGTCAATGTCTCGCTCTTCTGTGCACACAAATTGTCTATCAATATCTTATGCTCGATGTTTGGTAATTTGAAAGCTACGAATCCTCTGATAGCAATTGTTTTTGGGGTGATTGAGGCCCAAATTCTATATTTTGACTATGGGCTCATTTATCAATCGAGAAGGAAAAAAAAAAGCAAAAGAACAAAAAAAACAGAGAAAATAAACACAATTGTTTTTTCACGAAAAAATGATATCTACATTATGTGGATATAGTTGCATGCTTCGAAATCTATCGAGTATCCGTCAATAATAAATTGATATAATTCATAACACGGCATTTCATTAGGATCGGAAACATTTAGGCCGGACTTCCTTAGTATGAGTTTGGATGTGTCCAATTTTATAACAAGAGAATTTCAAACCTAATATTTACACGTATTCTATAATTTTTCTGTTACTTCCAACATTGTTTAGTTTATGATAGAACCATTGTTGAACACTCAAACATAGGTCTTTAGCTTTTATGATAAACCGGTCAAACCACTAGAACGACTACAAATTGGTCGCCTGTCTAATTTGCTAATGTTTTTTTATCTGTTCTTATTAACACCTTTTTTAAAAAAAAAAAAACTGGCCTTCATCTGTCCTTATTAACACCAATGTCACACCCCCAAAATGCGAACGCATAACCTCTAATTATTTTGACATCATTTTTTCACAAACCCCAATAGACAAATCATAACGATGGAAACACATAAGTAAACAGTCCAAAATGGATGTATGTAGTTGGAATCAGTCTGAGTTTTCGTGAAGTACGTTTGTATCAAATGCACAACCAATTCTGACTGATTCACGTTTTGTTTTTCTCAGATATTTAGCCTATAATTCGTCGTTGCTCGATATTTTTCCTTTTTAAAGTACTTGTTACAGATTTCGATTAGCCATAGATTTTATTGGAATCTACTTTTTCAGGCTACAATACGATTTATTTAGTTCTTTGTTTTGTGCGGACAAGTGTGGTTTGTCTACGTTCTTGATGCTTTTCAAAAATTGATGTAAACTTTTCGAAAGGGACTATCTTTACGTAACTGATAAATTATTTAACTAGAATTTGTTAAAATTATAGTCTAAAAAATGGACGTTAAAGACGAGTCACGAGAGGGGATTTTTGTTTAATAGTTATTTTTTGTAAAAGTGGATGGAGGGGAGCTAGTGGGAGACGAGTGGCAAATAATTTACTTTTCAAGTACCAGTTTTATTTTGTTTTAATATTAAGTGATCAAAATATTTCCGATTGCATAATGACTAACGATAGAGTAACATATAATTCAATAGTTTTCAACCACCATAATATTTTCTGTATAATCTTTATTTCTAAATTAATTTGCAGTTTTCTGAAGTTTTCTTCTTTAGTAATGCCATATTAATTCATATAAATTAGAAGACAAATTTTGACTTGAACCAATATTATTAGTTAAATTTAATCTTGAAAGTTTTTAATGAGACTTTTATCGTGACTGGAAAATATATTTTTTGTTTGATACAAATACTAAAGAAAAATGACAGTTGGATACTTGCATGTATATATCAATATATGTATCTACTTAGGGAATTATTTTTATTTTTTCTCTCTTTGATTCGCATTGAAATCAATTTGGTGGGACACACCATGAGAACTATGATAGGACCCTTGACTAATACTCAGTTAATAAATCTTAATTGTTTTTCTGATGAGAGTGACATTTCCGAAAGTATGCTTTGGACCACTTTTAAGGTCTATTCCCAACTTATCTTGAACCAAATAAAAGTATTATATCTATTGATATATGTATATATATCTTATAATAATACAAGCCCTTCGATTCGATATATTATTTAAGTCTTCGAGTTATTTGATCAATTTGGTTTAGTTTATTACTAACTTTGTATATATAGAGTGATATATAAAGATGTTGTACCATGGTATCGAAGTTAATCCAGTATTCATAATTCTCCAATTCTGCTTTTAAAAAGGTGACAAAAACAAAAGTTATTTCTGATTTTTTTGTTGTCAAAGAAAATGTTCTACCGATATTTTGCGGTAAATATAGTTAACGATTTAACGCATATAGATCTACGACCCATTATTATTCTATTATATTTAGTATTATTCTTCGATTTGAAGTAATTAAAAATGAAACAGGGTCTTAAATTTTCCGATGTTACCTAAAAATACAAATACGGAATTAACCATGTGGGTATGTGACATAAGAGACAAAACACAATGATGCCATGCCACAGAACCGTCGAAGAGCGTAGGTAGTTTTTTGACCGAATACCTTAAACAAGAAACTGTTTTGAGAAATATCAAAGTTTGTGTGAGACAAGAAAATTATAAAGGACTTTAAACATTCGTGCTTATATCTACAGTTCGATTTTTATTTAAAGAAGAGTTTTTTGGTCACGTCGATCGAAAAAAGTGATAATTATTTTGTTACTCCTTTACGGGCCAGAAAAATTCACATTACTATTTATATAATATATATATATATATGCTGGCAATGGAAATCGAACCTGGATTAGATACCAAAAACATCTTTGAAAATCAAACCCTCAGGATTAGACACATGGGACAGTACTTTTTGCTAATACTGGTGAAAAAATCGTAAAATTATGCATTGTTTTTAGTGTTTAATATTTCTTCCATTTCATAATAAGTATCATGACATTTAATTACAAAGAAATTAATACAATATACAAATATACTCCTAATTAATATACTTTTATAACATTTAATTACAAAGACTATTATTTTTAAATGAGGGTGAAACAAGAAATAATAGTAAAAAATTACATTGAAAATGCAGAATGATATTTTTTTTTAAACAAAAAATGAAATCTAAAACGACAATTATTATGAAACGAGGGAGTATAAACGAATAACATATGATATTATGATATAAAATAACGTGTTATTGAATAAAAATATACATTGAATGTTGAAAGTGTATGCAAATCCATGTTCAAAATACATACGAATCAAACTATACTCGATTCTGCCTTCTATTATTTCTTTTTAGAATAAGTGACTAATGTATGAGTATTTATTAAGTATTACTCTAAAACATTTATTTTCATAATAAATAAATATCTAAAAATTAAATAGAAAATGATATTTTTGGGGGCATTCAGTGTGGTACAACACACACTGAACGTATCAATGTTACCATAGGATTTCATGGCTCTATGCCTCAACTGAACAGATGCATTTTTAAAATTAGAAATTTAAGTCCTTATTCCCCCTATAATTCTTTAAAACTTTAGAGCTATTATGGCTCATGGATCCCTCCCATCAGTACCAAAACTCCCCTTTATAAAACAGGGACTTAATTTTCTCATAATCAAAAATCAAATTTGCTCACCAATCGAAAAATTTCTGAGTCTAAATAAACTTATAATTCCTCGGTATAAAAACGAAACAAATGATTCCACAGTAGCCAACGAGATAGAGCTACAGAAGAAAAGAAGATCTTTCGGCGGGACCCACGCTTTGTTTGCTGTCAATAGTTTATTAATTACAGCTTTATTCATATTTATTGTTTGAAATAGTGACGACGCCTAATAGAAAAATGTGTTAAACTTAAGGATGCGTAATTAATGGGCCAAGGATTTACGAAAATTATCCATGACGACATGTTCGTTTTGGATTTTCAGTTTGTTTTTGCCTTAATATTTTATTCTAGCTAGTATCCGTTATTATGTTACCATATCCAGAGTATTAGTAAACAACATTTTACCTCTTATCATTATATTACAACATATATAATATAGTCTTTATATATTTATTCAAAAGATGCGAGTATGTAACCCACTAGAACACTCAATCTAGACAGTTTTTATTTCGACTTTTAAAAATAAGTGGTGGAACTCTTTACCAAAACTAGCAAATTCCTTAATCTAATCTTTTTGCAGTACATAAAATTTAATCTGTAACAAAACACAACAAAGACCCAAAGTAAATAATCCTCGTTAAAATTGTTAATTTAGCATGTTTTCTTTTAAATATACTGTATAAAATAAATTACTTAGATACATGACTTTTTAAATCATTGCAAGAAAACAAAGAAAGATGGAAAGAGCCTAGAAGATACCCATTTCAGTATTTCACATTTAAGCATTTATTTTCTCCTACTGCAGTATAATTTTAAATTAGGAAATCTTATTCAATATGTAAACTAAATAAAGGTTTTTTTTTGTCTACAGATAAAGGTTTGTATTTTTTTTTTGTCAACAGATAAAGGTTTGTTTAAAGTTTGATAGAAATTTATAAGCAGTAGAGTAACTAGATTTTTTAAAGAAAAGTTTTAGGAGTCAAAATATTCGTCTTCCTCTTTCTTTAAAATGTATAAATTTTATTTTATTATTACATTAACCAAGAGAGGAACCAAAAAAAAAAAAAACTAAAAAAAGGTGAAGAAAAAGCAGAGAATAAAAGGGAGAGAAGACCGGATGTTGACAAATAATTTCATGTCACTGTTGATAGAAGGGTCGTTTGTTTATGTGATTTTGGGATCTTTCTTTTTCTCTCTATAAACAAACTTCTTTTTATCGCTCACAAAAAGAAGCAGAAGCAGAAGAAGAATAAAGGAGATTTCTTTTCCTCTCCGGAAATATTTTGTTTGGTGAGAGAAACAAGAGAGAGTAGAGAGAGAGAGAGAAGAGTGGCCCAGTAGATCGAAGATGACGATCTAATTTTTTCCATTAATGGTGTTTACGCTATAACTACTATACCCATACTTTATTTTTTCTTTGGTTTCAATCCCCCTCACAGTAGAGATTCGAATTTTTCTTATTTTGCCTTTGATTCAGAGATTTTTCTCTAATTTCACTTTGTTGAAACTTGTAAAATCCTCATTTTTTTCTTGTCTTCTGAAGAAAGTATCGAGGCGTTGGCGATAAGAGGATGTGGGTCTGAGGTAAAAACCCAATTTTTCTCAACTCTTAAAAATTGGATTTTTATTACTATTTCTTTCATTTTCTGTTTGTTTGGTGATTTGGGGATTTCAATTTTCATCTGCTTAATTTTCATTCAGGTTCACTAGATTAATGCATTTCTTCTGTCAATATTGGTACAATCTTGTCCTAATATTTTGCAGATTCCTTGTAATCTAACTTTAGATTTTGACTTGATTAAAATTTTCTCCGAGATCCTATTTTGACTCGTCTGTGTTAGAACTCATCCACTTGAAGACGACCTTTAGTTATCACCGAGTCAAAACCCTTATTTATAGTGTTTGAAAAATCTGCGCACAATTGCTTTGTCTTGGCAAATGTTTTGACTTTTGAGGAACTGTTGAAGCTAAATCAGAAATGGATTTATGGTGATGGAACCAGACTGAGCTCAGGGAGCTATAAAAGTATTTGTTTTGCCGGAGGAAATGTGGTTAATGCTTGTTGTGTGATTAGGATTTGGGGGCCAATTTCAATGTCTTTGAATTAGATAAGCTCAAGACTAAAGTTGGGTTTTTTGTGAGGCAGGAATGGGAACAAAGGTGCACTGTGAAAGCGTATATCACTCTATGAGAGATCTCAACAACGAATCTAACGGTTGTAGATGGCCATTGTTCTACGGTGACAGTAAAACCTCGGCGAATGATCAGTCCTACAATGGCTTCCCTTCCCAGACTACATTCGAGTATGACAAAGATGTGGTGAGAAGGACAATGCTTGAACACGAAGCTGTTTTTAAGACACAGGTAGATGATTCCTCTCTATGATCTTTCTTGTTTTTTTTTTTCTGGCTTTGTCAGCTTTTGGTTGATATTATATCTTTCTGCATTTTCATCTTTAACCAGGTTTTGGAACTTCACCGGGTATACAGGATACAGAAAGATATGATGGATGAACTGAAAAGGAAACAGATGAACAAAGAATGGGGTCAATTTGAGGCATCATGTTCATCTCAAGCTACTAATGATGATTTCCGTAGATGGAAAATCCCTAGTTTACCTTTGGCAAACTCTGTTTACGATAGACCATCCATGTCGGTAGTTGAAGATAATGGCCATTCTCCCATGAAAGGAAGTAATTCTCAAGGGGTCGCTGGTCCAGTTCCATGGCAAAATGGAGCCAGTTCCAAAAATGCCGAAATGTTGGAGGTTAGACCGACGAAAATCAGGAAGAAGATGATAGATCTTTGTCTTCCGGCTGATGAGTACATTGATGACAACGAAGAAGTTGTAGAGTTGAAAGATCACAGGGATTGTGGCACGTCGAGTCAGCTTCCTAATGGAGATGTTGTGAAGACTGAACCTCGCGGAGATAGTTTGAGAGTTGGTTGTGGGTTTAGTAGTAGAAGCAATGGTTTGGCTGATTTGAACGAACCATTCAAGGCTCAAGAAACAAATGAGTTTGCTTATGGCCACTTGCGTAATGGCGAATTTCAAGGCCATATTCGCGACTACGGAAAAGCCCTGAACTCGAGCAGTGTGAGGGAGCATGTTCCTGTTCTGCATCCAGATGAGAACGGTAAATCCAAACTCTGGCCACATCAACCCTTAAGAATTGGTAAGATGATGCACACTAAGTTGTAAATGCCAACTTTTTGGATTTCACATAAAATTGTTTCTAATTTTCGATGTTTTCCATGTGAAATCCACCATTTGCAGATCAATACAGTGAAAGGAATACACATAAGTCTGCTACTCCATTTCTTCAACCGGCCAAGCCACTGGATTTATCCTCTCAGCCTATGCAAGTTTTCATGAACAGCTCACAAAGAGTAATGGGTTTACCTAATTCTGGTCCTCAAAGCAAGGCAGTCTTCTGGAGAGAAAGGACGTTTATTGACTTAGAAGCTGATACTACTGATACTAATAGTAGTCACGAAGTCATTCATGAATCAAGTTTGGCTTCTCATCAACCACGACACTTATATCCATATAATCCTCCAGATTCTGCTGTCCCGTGGAACCAATTACATTCCTCTTGGCAAAATCCTAGCTTTGGCTTCCCTCAGAGAGTTGCTTCAGCGCAGAGATACCCGGTTCTAAACCTGTCTGACACGCTGAGTGGTAGTGCTCAGAAACAAGGGTGTCTCGGAGACAGATTACAGATTGAAAACAGTTCTAGATATAACTCAGGGTCTGGGAATACCACTCGGTCAAACCACAACATGTTTTACAATGAGTGCTCTTCTTCATCGAAATCTAAATTCTCCGGGACTGGCTATAATTATCCAAATGGAGGAAGAAGTGATTACACCCCAGCAAATCCATTCATTGATTCAAATGGCTCGGAGGTGAAGTTTGTAAGAGATTTGAACTTAAATGTGACATTTTCAAATACTTCTGTTGTTGAAGTCAGAAAGGATGAAGAACATCACGCTACTTTATCATGGCTTATCAAACCCAAGTCTGCTTGTAACTCTGAGGTGGCTGATGGGAAATGGAATCTGAAGAGTAATGATGCTGTTCCGAGTTCTTCTTCGAAACCTTCGGATAACAAAGAGGAGGCAGGAAAGAATGTTCAGAATCTTTTGTGGCTTGAGAGTTTAAGGTCTGGTTCTTGTTCCAAAAAACCGGTCACGGAGAAGATCAATGCTAACTTGAAAATTCCTGGATTTGCTTATAGAGAACAATCCGACGCAGAAAGAGATAAAGTCCATAAAGTTAGGATGCTAGACATCAACGAACCATGTGAACCTCTCTCGGATGAAGATCAGCAAATGGAGGAACAGACCAGGACAAATTTTCCGGGTAGTAGTAATAGGTGCCAGATTGATCTTAACATGTTGGTCAGTGAAGATGAATGTGAAAATTGGTCAGTTCCTACCAGTTCAAGACTGAATTCAAAGGCACCAATGATAGATCTAGAAGCTCCTGCAGCTCCTGAGTCTGATGATGAAGAAGAAGATGATATCTCTGGAATAAAACCATCAGGAGAAACTACGATTGAGGAAAAAACTCTGGAGAACCCGCCCGAGTTTGAAAAGTTAGCAGCAGAAACCATAGTTGCCATCTCTTCAGCTTGTCTAGATAGAGAGCTTGAAGTTGTAGAAGCTCCAGAAACCGTCATCCTTCACTGGTTTGCAGAAACAGTAGACACGCACAGAGAGAATCTGGACCAGAAGCTCGCTTCTTTCTCGAGGAATCAAGCGCGTTCTATCGAAGAGATTGATTACTTCGAGTCAATGACCCTGCAACTACATGAGATCACAGAAGACGAGTACATGCCTAAGCCATTAGTCCCTGAAGACCTCAGATTGGAGGAAACTTGTGGAACAGCGATGGTCACGAGCCAAAGACCGAGAAGAGGAAACGCGAGAAAAGGAAAACAGAGACGAGACTTCCAAAGAGACATTCTCCCGGGGCTTCTGTCTCTTTCGAAACACGAAGTAACAGAAGACATTCAGATGTTTGATGGGTTCATGAGAGCAACGGGAAGCTCCTGGACTCCAACCGGTTTAGCAAGGAAGAAAACTGGTTCAAGAGGAAGACCAAGACGGGTCATAACAATCCCTGAACCGGTTTATTTCCCGGTTCCAGCTCCTTGTCCCTCGGTTGAACAATATGTGGGAAATCAAAGCAGCAAGAATGGTGAAGTTGAAATGGTTTTAGAAGATAGAAGCTTCGCAGGTTGGGGTAAAATGACAAGAAGGCCGAGAAGACAACGATGTCCTTCAACTTCAACTGCAGCTGCAAGTAACCAACGTCCATCATCATCACACGCGCCATACACGTGACAAGAAGAGGAATAATTGTAACTTTTATTTATATAACTATTTTCCTCCAATCAATTCTTTTCAATAATCGTTGTCGTATAGAGAGAAGAGAGAGATAATTTCAGACTGTTTTGTTTGATAGAGATTTTCATCGAGGAATTTTTTATTTTCCAGCTTGGTGATATACATGAAGATGAAGATATTTTTATTCATAAAATTTTCATCATTCAGTTTTTTTTCTATTAGTGTTCGATTTCAATATCAAACCGAGTTTCAATTCACTTCGGTTCGGTTCACGTAATTAGTGTGTGGGCCTATTTCAGTACCTTTGCAAATAGTATATGGCCCAACGATGTTGCTTTGCGTATCGTAGGGTGATGTCACAAGGGTAATTCTGGAATGTTGCTTCTGGTTCTCGTCAACATAGGTCCCACATATATACTGAAAGACCTTTTTACAGTTTACACAAAATCTCATATCTCCGACAAGCTGGAATTTTGTTTAGCCTTCCCCTTTCGTCCTCTTTGGTTTTGGGACTGTCTCAAGCATGTTTTCTCGTACCTCTTGCAAGATTTTAAGGTCAATTTTCGGTTTTTAGCTTCTTTTTATTTTGTTTTGTAAGATTTAAATTCGTGATTTGTTGTTTCAAAAGCTTCAATTTTTGTAAATTGCAGTGATTATCTTCTTCTCGAAGACTGTTTCCGCGTCAAACCGATCCACCGAGGAGAAATTAGAAGAAGATTCAGCAGCAGCAGCAACTCCGAGATCTTGAGCTCGAATTTTTCATTTACAAAGGCGCCTTGTATGCAGCATTGGCGTAAAAACTGGGAAAACCAGAGAAGAAACCGATTGACATCGAGTACTTTTGCTCAAGCAATTGGGTTTTGGCCTAACCGTAGAGTCCAGCTCTGGTTAGAGACAATCGGAGCGTCAGAGCCATTTTCAGGCAACGCAGCCACGTGTTGGACCAATTTCAAAGAGAAAGAAGCACTCAAAAGATACCACGCAATAACAGGACATTACTTTCTCTTGCCTGAATTCGTAGCCTTAGAAGAAGAAGATGATGATGTAAACTGGTTAGGAGCTTCGTCTGATGCAGACATTCTCGTGGTGGGTAAAGATGGGTCGTGCTCAAAAGGCGTGCTCGAAGTGAAATGTCCTTTTTACGACGGAGATAAAACACAGGCTTGTCCGTGGAAGAAAGTTCCTTGGCACTATGTTCCACAAGCTCAGGGTTTGATGGAGATTATGGATAGAGATTGGTTGGATTTGTATTGTTGGACTGTTAATGGGAGTAGCTTGTTTAGGATTGAGAGAGATTCTGTGTTTTGGGGAGATATGAAACTAACGCTTGTTGATTTCTGGGAGAAGCATGTTGTTCCTGGGAGAGACAAGTTTAACAGCTCTCTTGTAATAACAGATCCTTTAGTTGAGCTGATAGATTTTGTGCCTGAATCTAGACATGAAAGGTGTAATCAGATTTTGCGTGGAACTGAGAGAATTATGGATAACTCTAGGTGTTTGTATTATGAAAGGATTAATGAGCGAATGTAGATTGTTAAGTACAGTTAAGTAATTGGCATTCATGTATTTAACATCTCTGTTTCTTCAAGTATAATCCTTGTCTTTGTATGTTTAATAATTTTGACACAAATCAAGTAAATGAGTCGCATTAACATATCTAAGTGCTCTCTACTAATTGAAGATTTGAAGTTACCAATTTTATTGGAATTTTAACTGGTATCAGTAAATTAGAAAAGAAAATGAAACATAGTCACCAGTAAAATAAAAATTGAAACATGTAATTTGAGGAACCGGAGGAAACATATTTTTAAATTTATGAATCCAATGATATAGAATATAATCAATTCGAATCCGAGAGAACCATTTTCACTCTCTAATTTTGGTTTTATGAGCAGCAATAAAATTTAGCATAAACACAAATTTTTTTTCTGACATAACAAGGATAGATTCATGATCTCCAAAGTTATTATTACATCATACGACCATACTAAACGATGCAACATAATTACTAATTAGCGTACTTAGTTATTTAATCTTATTATTACGCGCATGAATAAAACTACAAATAAAGATCACAAATCACTTCATGAAACCTTGAGCCATCTTTGCATAACCTCCCAAGCCACCACCAGACTCTTCATCGGCTTTCTTAGCTGCCGGCTCCTCATGACTCGCCGCCGCCGGATCATCATGACTCGCCGCCGCCGGAGGAGGAGCACCGGCGCCGGAAGTAGAGTGTGTAGATTCGTACTCGTTGAGATACTTCTCGGCCTTCTCGAGGTACTGACCAGCACCGCTTTTTTCATCGAGCTTACCGTACTTCTCGGCGGCGTCTAAGATATCAGCGCTGGCTCCGGCGACTTTACCCTTGTCGAGTTTGTCGGATTCGTTACGAGCTGCGGCTTGAGCAGCTTCGGCTACAATCTTGGCACTAGCCATGACCTCGGCGGAGGAAGCTGGTCTATTGGTTGTTTCGGTTCCTTCGACGGGCTTGTTGTGCTCCGGCTCCGCCGTTTTCGTGTCGGAGAGTTTCTTTACCTGATCAGAGATGAAGTTCATCTTTTGGTTTTTTTTTTTCTCGCTGAATATAGTTTTTTTTTTGTTGGATGTAAGAGTTAAGAGAATGGGATATGTGTATATATAGACAGAAAATGGATATTTATCCACTATAGGGATATTATTTTTTGTAGTTAATAACAATACAATATTGTGTACGTAACTCATTTCTATATTATTATTTAAGTAGACATTTTTAAATATAAATTTTATTTTGTAAAATATTACATGATATATCATTACAAATATCAAAGAATAATTAAATTAAAAAAGGATATAGTTATCTTTCAAATTTATTGACAAAAATATGGAAAGTCTTTGTTTCTGAATTTTAAAATATGATAGTTTTTATATTTTTGTTTTAAATAATATCATAAAGTATATTTAATTAAAAAACATGAAAATATTTTGTTTTCACAATTAAATAATATAAAAGTCAAAACTAAAATTTATAATATTTAAAAATGGTGAAATATTTTTTACTTTAATTTGCTATATTTATTTCATTATATATGAAATTTATTTTAAATTATTTTTTACCAAAAAATGACATGAAAAAATAATTTTTAGAATAAAAAATTAATATTGAAGTGAGATTTATTGATGCCTATTATAATTAGTTTTATATTTTAATCCAGTACAAACAAGTAAACGGATTAATTCGGTATGAATGAATTATAATTCTAATTTTTTAATATTCACCAAAACAAATTTTGCATTTCAAAATATTAGTTTTAAAATAGGTGGTATATTAAATCCACTAAATATTATAATTTGTCTTTAAGATTAAATAAATTTTGTTGCATTTTTATTTATTATATATCAAATCTAAGTTTAAAGAATATTATACTATTTTCATATATTGTTAGAAGATAAAAATATTTTTTTATAGTTTGTGGACAGATTATAAAATTCAGTTACTAAGCGATGTAGTTGATTTTAATGATATTATAATATTTTGTGTATTAGTTTGAATAATATTTCAGTTTAATGTTAACGGGTTAAATGAACAGTTTATTTTGCTTTATCTTTTTATAACATATACGGATTAACTTAATTTTTATAATTCAAACTAAAAAAAAATTATATACGAATCAACTCATTTTTAAAAATTCACAAAATATGCACTACATTATCATAAACTTTATAGAAATAACTGTTTTTATAAAATAACTATTTTTGTAAAATGATTTAACTTAATTGAAGATAAAAAAATGTTTCCAAAAAGATCTAGTCACTTTAGTTTGTCGTGTTTAATACTCCTACTATTTCTTCTTAATAATTGTTGTGTATGTTACAACTTACACAAATGTGTATATCTTTGTAATTTGTACGTTGATGAGGTTACCTAATAGGCTAATACACTAACAATTGTTAATGTCGTTGTTTGTCGTGGCCGAAAATACATTTAGGGATCAGTTATTACAAAATATTTGTGACGAATGTGCTGTTCTCTTGTCGATCACACATATTAGATATTTCTTTTGTGGTGTTCAATGCATTGTCCTATCACATAAACATCTATGAAATTATTGTTTTCCATTGAAGGTTGTCGTGTTGGTGGAAGCTTTGATGGGTGATAAAGGCAATCACTTTATTTTGTCGGCAGAGTAATACAAGCTTTTTTTTTTTTTTTTTCTTTTCTATTAATCTCCCAGCTTGATTCGGGTGCCCTAAGCAAATTAGTTGAGCCCACAATAAGTGACATTAGTGACCCAATATTTACATTGTGTTCTTAAAAGTTTTTAAACCCGATTAGCGTTAGTGACAGATACATTTTAGAAAGGGCTCCATCCGGGTTTTGTTGGCTTCGGTTTGATAGAATAGTAATTAACGCAAAATGGAATCTTATATGAACCGGTTTGGCATGATGTTTATATTGGTTTGAGTTTGACTTTAAATCAAATATATGAAATTCCAAAAATTAAGTTCGATTTATTTTCTCAATTTGGATTTTTTTCTTTTCCTTTTCTAATTTAAGAGAGAGTATTATATTATCATGTGGTGGTTTTAAATGGGTTCAATAGGGTACATGATAAGCTCTTGAAAACAAAAGATTTCCTGCATTTGTATTTATGCGGTGGTGTCTGTTGGTTTTCTTATGCTTCCAGGACCGTATAAAGTCACTATAAACAAGACATCTGAAGCAATGATATTTTTGGTTTTTCAGCTACCCATGAAAACCAAGCTGAAGACGATGATGCTGCTCACGTTGAGGCGTTGGCCTCCCCTCCGGTCCTGATATCACTACCCGAGGTACCGCAGACCCCGATATGCCGGATTGATGCTTTTTGGATCAATCACGGACAGGTTAGCGGCCTTGGTTGGAGTTTTAAGGATGACAGAGGAACAGAGATTTTTGGTCTACAGAGATGTCGTAGAAGTCTCTCGGCTCTTCACGCCGAGATGGATTGCCTCTTATGGGCTATGTCATGCCTGAGAGAAATACAGATGACGTCGGTGCATTTTTAGACCGACTGCTCGGATCTTGTGAGCATGTGTGAATCACCAGCAGACTGGCCATCTTTTAAGACAGAATTGGAATCCTTTTGTATACTTCGCGAGAGCTTCTCAGAGTTTACCTTATCCTATATTCCGAGAATTCAAAATGTCCGGACGGATAGTCTTGCAAAATGAGCTCGAGCGAGAGGAGTTATTTTTTCCCAAATCGATCATAACGAGCCGGTCGAAGATGGTTTTCAAACCACTTCTAAGATAGGCCAAATGTGATTGTAATAGTTGGATAGCGGAAAAAAAAAAGCTACTAATGAATTTTTTTGATAAAACTGTTGAACGACGTAAGATATGATGGATCGATTCAAGATATTCTACGGTCTTTCTTTCTGTTAGAATTTATTTTAATTAATTTTTGGTTGAAATAAGTTAAAAAAGCTATTTATATTTTGAAAGCTCACATTCAAATTAATTGATTTAGTTCCATTTTTGGTCATAGTTTTAAAACCACCTGTTATTTATAAAAAAATTTCAATGGCATACAAATATTTTGGTATTTCAGCACTACTTGAAATAAAAATACCAAGATAATTACGAAAATTGGTTCGAAAAAATCATATGTAAAACTCGTTGATCCAAATCTGCTGCACTCTGTTTTCGCTGTCCCATATGCACAAAAACCACACAAGATAATCTTAAGGTAATTTCAAGAAACTTCTTGTTGTTTCTAAAATTAAATGCAGATCTGTTTTTTTTTTTTGTTTTGTTGTTGCTCTTTGCCTTATTGATGTTTCTTTCTTTCTCTTTGTATGCAGCATTGTCTATGGCTTTTTGTGTCTAACATCAGTGGATCAAGCTGATCAACTGGCAGAAAAAACTCAAATCTTTCAAAGATGGAAACTTTTTTTTTGTTTTTCCTGTAAATTATCCAAACTTTTAATAAATGTTACTTTTGTGATTTTTCTATGCAACAAGATTTGAAAGAACAATGTTTCTTCGTTGTGTAGCTATCAAAAGGTGTCTTTGGCGTAAGAATCAGAGGAGAACATTTTCCACTAATCTCCAAATATCTCAAGTGCACTCCAACATAATTGGAGAAGCAATAGGTTTGAACTCCGGGGATCGAGTGAGACTCTAGGGATTGATTAGAATAAGCAACATTTCCTTATCTCCTTAGACTTCAAATTTTTTTTTTCTTGACAAAAGCTTCAAAAACATTTATAACATTTTTTCAGATAAAAGTGACTTTACTATTTATGTTGAATGAATTAAATTTGTTGATGATACATGTGAAGAAATTTAAATATACACTTTGTAATTATAAGGAATGAATTCAATTATGTGCAAACGTAGGACAGTGGATATAAGCACTATGAAGTTTAACTATCTGTAAATGTTCTAATTTCAAAGAATGAAAAAACTACTTTCCTAAATTAACATGTGACGAGTCATAATCATAGTGTTGAATTACACTTTTATTTGTCTTAGGTAAACGTTTTCTCTCTGGAGACTGTTAAGATCCAATGGATGACTTTGAAACTTATTGGAGGATAGATCATCATCAAGTGCATTCAAACAAAATTGGCCAAGCAATAGGATTAATCTTTGGGGATCGAGTACCTTTGGGTAGACCTCATTGTTGCAAAGCCTCCTTCTAATAGTAACAGTGGTTAGATACCAGAATCTATTCCCAAAAAGATTGTGAAACCTGCAAGATTTGAGAGTTTCTATGGACAGTTGCCGGATGAAATCTTTATACACAATATTCAAAGATATGGTGTATATGATAAGTAAACAATAATTTTTTGATGAGTTATAAGTATCCTACCATATAAATGAGAATTTTAAAATCTCTGTACACAATTCAAAGCTTGCAGAATTTTTTATTTTATTTTGGTAAAAAAAGCTTGTAGAATTTAATTTCAATAAAGATAATTCGAAAACAAATATTTGAGGATTTTTTCTCCCTTTCATATGGTAAATTTCGGTTTAGTCTGGCTATAGCCGGCCAATATAGTTGGTATTAACTTATTTTGTTTGGTTGGTTAATGATTTTTATTTGATTTTGGGTAAAAATCATATGTGGTCTTAAACTATTAATGTTTCTCGAAGCGTTTGTTTTATGAAATCAATGGGCAAATTTTAGGTTAAAGACAAATAGTTGGCGTTCATTAATTGAATGGTGGAGTGGTTTCTGTAATATCATTTCTCACACACACACACACGCACATACACACACTATATAGCTACAAATATCTGAGATCCTCTGTTTTAGTGTCAGAAACAGAGACATGCTTTTCCAGGGATTTTACCGGTAGTACGGACAATTCCGGCTTTCTCCTTAACCTTGAGCTCTTCATTCTGCCTTTGTTTCTCCGCCTGAGCTCTGGCTCCGGCAGCAATCTGTTCAATGTATTCTGTGTCTTCTCTAAATCTCTGCAAACCTCTCTTCCTCCTCTGTTCTAGTTCGCTCTGCTGTTCATGTACCAACCGGTTAGAGACAAAAATCTCAAATCATCATTCAGTTAAATGATCATGAGATTAGATTGAAAAAAAAAAAAATTCAAACTATATTATCAACCTCGGATTTGTCCAGCTTCCTTCGAGCTTTGTCTCTCTTCTTCGTTTCCCACAGATCGATCTTTCTGGTTAACTTGTCGTACCTGCTTGTGTGATACATATGTTAGTGTATGAACAACAAACATATATTAAGTATTTTTTGTGAGTATTGAGTGTAATTACCTTGCTTCGATCTTAAGTAGTTCAGCTTTTTCCCAAGCATCAGCTGTAGATTCATCTTTTCGACTAGTATATCCAGAACTCTGTCTTTTGATATCCCTCGGTGGAAGCCGCAGAGGTGAAGGTGATGGAGGAGGTGGTGGGGGTCGAGGCGGTGGTGGAGCACGGCGTTCTGAACGTGTCCTTTGCGGTGGTTGTACCCGCATTGGAGCTTGCGGTTCAGAAACTGGTTTTCTTTGTCGTCTTTCCTGTTTCTCCCCTGAGTCTTCACTCTGTTTGGTGTGATCACCTCTCAGGTCCATGGAGAAAGTCGGAGTCTTTTTGGCCGGCGTTGACTTTCTCACTGGAGACTTTAGCGTGGGAATTTTGTGTTCTTTAAGCTCTGGTTCTTTAAATGAAAGTTGTCCTGTATGATCAACACAATTGTTTTTTTTTTCTCTAACATCAAGATACATTTTCAGTTAAACAAAAAAAAAATCCAATCTTTGAGTTATTCTGTAACGTCACCTGAGAATCTTCTTGATAAGCTTCTCGGTTCCTCGAAATGCGACAGATCTTCTCTTCTACTTTTGCTCGTTGACAAAGAAGCTCCACGTTCAAGGCCACTCTGTTTTGTTTAAAAATTTTCAGTTAAAAATGCTTACTTTAATTAGCCTTAACATAAATTCATTTGTAGAGCACTTACATGATAACTCTCAAGCCAAGTTTCTTCAAAAGTGGTTATGGCATAAGCAGTGGCTGCAACTGCAGCTGCGTGGTCCATGTCGCTGATCGGTTCATAACTTTGGTCGTTCATTTGCCTCGAGAACTGCTTCTGTAACCAGTTTGAGGGCTTTTTCTTATCTACCAACAATGAACACACAAACATGATAAGTCCTAAGGTGAAATTAATCAAGCATCAAGAAAAACAGAGCAGAATTTTGTGGCACCTTCTTTGAATGAAACAGATTTCCTTGCTGGCACTTTCTTCTCTCTAGTGGAGCTACTAACCTCTCCAGTTTTTACCTGGGCAGCTGGGTGCCTCCTTCTGAGACCAAGATATCAAGTTTTTACATCAATATGTATGTATATGTACGTGTGGTTGAATACAAAAGATGTATTTGGAGATTTAGTATTTTACCTTGTTTGCTTGATCAAGCTATCCATTTCAATCTAAAATATGGTGGGAGGACTTGAGAAGGTTTGTTTAGCTGAGTTTGATGGTTTTGGGTTTTGAAGGGTTTTTGAGATTATTGCTTTGCATGCAAGTTTCAGATTTGGATCATAAAGGTGTATACGTTAAGTAAAGAACACATTTCTTTCTTTTCCCTCTTTGCCTTTTTGGTTCTTTGCTTTCTCAAAAGGACAGTGAAAAGAACAAACCAGATACCTTCGATTCAATTTTCATATATGGATAAGGAATCTTTTACATGCAGAAAACACATCAAGTACAATCTTGCTTTAACAAAGAAAATGAATCTTACAAAACCAGAAATCACGGTGAAAATTCCTGTGTGTAATAAAGTTTTTTTAATATGCATAACTATTTACTAAACAAGGAGGTCTATCTCAGAAAGTTCGAGGACCTTATGTGCGCCAATCGCCTTCACGTCTGTTTTGAAGGCGTTTCCTTCTATGTACCTGCAACATACATCCACCAAGAATTAAGTTATAAAACATGGGTGATATATATATATATATATATATATCTTTACAAAGAGACCTTAGAGAGGTTGTGAACCTACATATTCTTTAGGTTTGGGTGATTGTAGAAAGCATCAGGGATTCTTCCACTGAACTGATTGTGGTCCAAGTGCCTGAGGTTAACACAGAACATGCTATAAGGATGCAGGAGAGTACATAGGTCTTTCAGATCAATTGTAAAGTTACGAATATAGAATAAGACTTACAAGTAGGTTAGTCTTGGTAATTTGGCAAGTGCAGAGGGTATTGTTCCAGTCATTTTGTTGTAAGATAAGTACCTAGACTTGAAAGGATAAGATAAGGAGAGATATAATTTGCAAGTGGCGTTCATAATTAAAAAAAAAAGTGATCAAGTACTCACAAGATCTCCAGGTTTGTTAGATTTGAAAGCTTGTTTGGGAGTCCACCAGTGAAGTAATTATTATTTAGAAACCTGCAGCCAGAATGTAACTTGGGACAAAGTCACTTGTGATGGCTAACTCTCAAACTCACTTACAGGTTTCTAAGAGCTGGAAAGCATCCTTCTATGCGTAAAAGATCTCTTATACTCCCGACTAAGTGATTGCTGCCAGCATCCCTATAGACATGCAGACCATGACAAAAAGATACTAAGTATATCTGTAATCTGTTGGTTGATCTACATAAGAGAGCATTGAATGTAAGAGATTACAGGTGGCGAAGCTTTTGTAATTTTCCCAGCTCTGCTGGAATACGCCCAGTAAAATGATTATCCTGAAAATGTAGGTATTGGAGCTCCTTGAGATTTGATAGTTCTTTGGGGATTTCTCCTTTGAAATTGTTAAAGCTCAGGTACCTGCATTAGTGAGATCATGTTACATAGCTCAAGGAAACCCCTTCAATGATATTCTTCCCTGACAAGAGTTAGAATTACTTACAGAAAAGTTAGAATTTTCAGCTGACCAATTTCAGGAGGCAGGACATGTTGAAGTTTGTTCCACCTCAAATTCCTGTTTGCAATACAAATCAGAATGCAAAACAAGATCAAGAGAAAGCAAGCAGCCACGCTGTATTCTTCAAACAACTAATATACATTGAGATCATTGTGGAACTAATAAAGTGTGTGAAGAACATTACAGTGACTTAAGGCGCTTTAGCCGCCCAATTTGCGGAGGAATCGGGCCTGTCAATTTGTTGTTGTGCAGATCCCTGCAAAATTCATAAAGCAATTCCTTCAAACATTCATACCCTGAGCTATGGATTTGTTTCCACCTTAGAGAAAATGGGTAGCACTAGAACTAACAAGAACCCAAAAGTTTTCATATCCTCAACAAGAAACAGATTGCAAAGTCCATGAAGCTTACAGAACAGTGAGATCTAGGAGATTCGTTACAGCCGTTGGGAAAGTCCCGCCTATCGACATTGCAAACACTTCTCTGCAAAGATCACAAATACACTTAAGTGAAAAAAATCAAAACTTTAAAAAATTCAGAGTTTTTGAGTCAAAGGTTACAGCTTTGTGACGACACGGTAATTTCCGACGGTGGAGCAAGTGACACCTGTCCACGGAGGCAAAACTCCATTGCCGCAAGGATCATCTCCAACCCAAGTGTACACCACTCTCCATCCGACCAAACCCTTTATCTCATTCAACGCTTTCACTGCCACACAACGAAATAAAAAAAAACCCAAATCTCTCGCTGAATCAGAAAACCCCATCAGGCGAAAAAATCACAATTTGGAAACAATTAAATGAGAGAGAGATCGGGAAAACTTACAGTCTCGTTGGAGCGTTTTAGCGAGGGAGACATTGATCAGCAACAAAAGAGCGTAAACCCGGAAAATCAGCGACAAGCTCAAACTCAAATGCGCCATCGATAATTCGATTATGCTGCGAATGATCTGTAGAGCCTACGAATCATAAAACTTTCGTGGAATAAGAAGAAGAGTAAAATCGATTTTATAAACTCGGCCAGTGAAATGGTGTGGGAGAAGGAAGAAATATTTTACATCGCCATGGAAAGCAAGCTCAGTGGAAACAAAGCGAACCCGGCATGCACAAAACGGTTGAAATTCCTCAAACTAAATTTATTTTCATATTAAAATTAATTTATTTACTTAATTTCCTTAAACAGGCCGATATGGCCCATATTCATGGGTTTAGATATGCTCAAGAGGCCCATCTTCGGGGAAGGTGATATGTCATAAATCAGTATTGGTTTTAAAATTAGCTTTACATCAATAAATCAAATCCATCCAATCAGAGCGAACGAGAAAACGTCGTCGTGTTAAATCACTGTTTATATCTTCCTTCTCCGGCGCTCCGGCAACAATAATTCTTCCTTTCCTCCGTCGCAATGATCGGCAATTTCTCTTTCTTCCTCGTCCTCTTCGTATCTGTCCTCGTTTCCTCTGCTAATGCCAAGGAGACACTTTCCATTTCCCCCAAAACTCTGAATCGATCTGGCGATTCCGTCGTCATTCAATGGTCCGGCGTCGAGTCTCCGTCCGATCTCGACTGGCTAGGCATATACTCGCCGCCGGAGTCTCCTCATGATCATTTTATTGGTTATAAATTTCTTAATGTTTCCTCCACGTGGAAATCTGGTTTCGGCTCCATTTCCCTTCCTCTGACCAATCTCCGATCAAATTATTCTTTCCGGATCTTCCGATGGACCCAATCCGAGGTCGATCTAAAACACAAGGATCATGATCAGAATCCTTTACCAGGAACGAAACATCTTCTAGCTGAATCGGAGCAGTTGACTTTCGGATCCGCCGTCGGGATGCCGGAGCAGATCCATTTGGCGTTAGGCAGTAAGGTTAACAGGATGCGGGTTATGTTTGTAGCTGGGGATGGAGAAGAACGTTTCGTGAGATACGGAGAGGCGAAGGAGACGTTAGGCAACTCCGCGGCGGCGCGTGGGATTAGGTACGAGAGAGAGCACATGTGCGATTCTCCGGCTAATTCCACCATCGGATGGAGGGATCCTGGTTGGGTTTTCAATACCGAAATGAAGAATTTGAATGGAGGCGTTAGGTACTACTATCAGGTAAACAAATCCGAACCTTTAAATATCAATTTCTTTTGTCTAGATTTTGAGGCTTATTCATGAAGAGAATCATTTGGGTAGTGTAGTGTATCGTTGTTGGATTATAAGAATATATCAAAGGTCATGTCTTTGTGACAGGTTTTGCAAGGAATATGGTTTGTGATTACAGGAGTGATAGATCATCTGTTTTGATTGATCATGTGAATCAGGTTGGGAGTGATTCAAAGGGATGGAGTGAGATCCATAGCTTTATTGCTCGAGATGGCTACGCTGAAGAAACCATAGCTTTCATGTTTGGAGATATGGGTTGCGCTACACCTTATACGACGTTTATCAGGACACAAGATGAGAGTATATCAACCGTGAAGTGGATCCTCCGTGACATTGAAGCTCTTGGTGACAAGCCAGCTCTTGTTTCACACATTGGAGATATAAGTTATGCTCGTGGTTACTCGTGGGTGTGGGATGAGTTCTTTGCTCAGATCGAGCCTATTGCCTCGAAAGTTCCTTACCATGTCTGCATTGGTAACCATGAGTATGATTTTCCTGATCAGCCGTGGAAACCAGATTGGGCAGCTTTCACTTATGGAACCGATGGTGGCGGCGAATGTGGTGTTCCGTATAGTATTAAGTTCGACATGCCTGGAAATTCATCAGAACCAACGGGAACGAAAGCTCCTCCGACTAAGAATCTATATTATTCTTTTGATATGGGATCGGTCCATTTCGTTTATATCTCCACTGAGACGAATTTCGTTAAAGGAGGCAGTCAATACGAATTCATAAAGCGGGATCTAGAGTCTGTAAACAGGAAGAAAACGCCGTTTGTTGTTGTGCAAGGACATAGACCGATGTACACTACGAGCAACGAGGTTAGAGACACTATGATTAGACAAAAGATGGTTGAGCATTTGGAACCGCTGTTTGTGAAGAACAACGTGACACTTGCTCTATGGGGTCATGTTCATAGATACGAAAGGTTTTGTCCGATAAGCAACAACACTTGTGGCAAACAGTGGCAAGGAAACCCGGTTCATCTTGTGATTGGTATGGCTGGTCAAGATTGGCAACCGATTTGGCAGCCGAGACCAAACCATCCAGATGTTCCCATATTCCCTCAGCCTGAACAATCAATGTACCGTACTGGTGAGTTTGGATACACTCGTCTAGTTGCAAACAAAGAAAAGCTCACTGTTTCATTTGTGGGTAACCACGACGGAGAAGTTCATGATACCGTTGAGATGTTAGCATCTGGGGAAGTAATCAGTGGGAGCAAAGAGGGCACTACTAAAAGCCCAAATCTTAAAACCATTCCTGCTTCAGCTACGGTTTTGGGAAAATCGGAATCTAATGTCTCGTGGTATGTCAAAGGAGCAAGCTTGATGGTTATGGGCGCGCTTTTAGGGTTCATTAGCGGATATTTCACCGGAGGAAAGAAAGGATCTGCATCTGCTAACCGTTGGATCCCAGTCAAGAACGAGGAGACATAATATTATTAGCTGAATCTATTTAGGGGCACGATTTGTATAGTATCTTTTTTTCCCACGTTAAGAACCAGGCTTCTAAAGTTGGGAAGAAATTATGAGTTTTTGTACACTAATAATACTGATTTGTATTTCTTCTTACACCACTCTACGATGTCACAGTTTAAAGGGCTTTTGGTGTACATACATATGTTCTGTATGAGTATAAAAAATTTATTGAAGCTTCTATATCTGAATTGCACAGTATGTCCGATCCAGGTTTATGTTCGGTTTTTCTTAAAGTTTTATCTTTTTAAGGAAGGTTGTAATCAAAATGAAACCGAATTTAGTATGGATTCAGAATTACAAATCATTTTATTTTGACGACTTCGATTTTTCGGATGAAAAGGTAACCTTATGTTTGACCCAATAAAGAAAGGTAATCCGTAACTGCGCAACATCATTTTAGCCAGAATGAGATTTGGTTTGGCAATTCATAGATGATTTGATTTGGCCTGGTTTGTTAGACTATGTCGGTTAAAATTTTTGTTTTCCCGCGAGATCAATAAGGTGGATGCTTTTACATTCTTTTCAATTCTAAACATGAAAATGAAAACAAAACAAATTCTATCAAAGCCTTTAAAACACGTGAGATTCTCCTACTATGTCTTAAATTGAATTCTCTTAGATTCAATTAAATTCCAAGATCCAATAACCCCCCCTAAGTCTAAATACTCTTGTAACTTGTTAAACTGTTTGAAAATTCAAAAAAGATTGCTTTAGCTAGGAAATTGAATGAAATGAGTTAATATTGACAATTTTTACAGCAAAGAATGAACAACGAAGAAAATTTGAACTGTACGAACGTAAAGAGAAAAAAATACGAATAGGATTTTAGTAATTTGTTTTTGAAAGGTGTTTATTTGGAAAGCAAGTGACGTGCGCGTTGATTAGCTCCTTTAACACGAGAGTTGAGCTCATCAACATCGTCGCCGAGATGATCAAGAGCCTTGTTTTGCCTGCAAATTTCCCGCAAATAATAATAATAATATAAGTATTTCATAAACATACCGTATAAAAATGTATGAAAATACGTGTGCATTTGTGTGTATCTGACTTCTCGAGCTCAGATCCCATATCAACGGCCATGCTCTTAAGATCACCCAAAATGTCACTTAAATCTGAAAGTCCATCGTCTTGCTTTGCCTTCTCTTGCTGCAAATAAACCATCGTAAATACTTTTCATAAATTAAGCAATTAAGATTCACAAATTTCTGCAAAATTAGACACAAACCTCAACTTTCTGCAACGCATTTGTTGGTTGGTTCAACGGTGGCGGTTGGCTGCTCGATCTTCCTTTCCCTCCCAAACCGAGTTTCTCTCGCTCTTCCTTGTGATTTCCGCTCTTCTTCGATGCTTTATCTAAAACATTCCACAAAAAACATGATCACCATAAAACATGATTCTTTTAATTCAATCAAGAATGAGATTCGGTAGCGTTTAAACAACAAAGATAGAAATGACATGAGTTAGTTAACGAGGTCTCTAATCTTACAAACTGAAAACAACATACACAATTTTAGAATCTAGTCTCTTAAAGGTTTCAAGCAAAAGGGTCAAAACCTGGTGTGATCATTGGTCCTGCGATCTCTTTACTCTTCTTCGGTTTCCATGGCTTAGAGAACATTCCTCCTAAGTTGTTCAAAAGCTTCTCTCCCTGATCTCAATAAAAACACTTTAACCATAAATAAAGAACAGATCATTCCTTTCTAGATTGAAAAGAGAAAGAAAAGTTTACCCGACTGAGATCTTTGTCCATTTCAACAGCCATAACATGAGTCCTGTTGATCTGTTCACCTTGCGTGTGCAACATTTCGAGCGTTCTTGTAGCATCCGATTTGATATCTTCAGCGATCTTAAGACAATTGTTCACACCTTTGGTTGTTTCTTCGGCTTTATAAACCGCATAGTTCTCTAACTCTTCTGTCGTTTGGCTCTGCAGACCACCGGAATCGCGGAAACCGTTTTTATATTTGTCTTCATCGTCGAAATCAGGTGTTATCAGGATTGGTTCTGAAGAAGTTCTTCTTCCTGCATTGATTGTTCCTCCTTTGTTGTTTGATGATTCGTTGGGAAGCTTGTTGTTCCCCGGAGATTTGAAAAATCCAAACATCTATTGACAATGTGAGAAGACTACTGATCAATGTTTTCAAGAAAATGGCATTGGTGATTTGCAGAAAATGATAAAATATTTTGATAAAGTTTTGATTAGGACGCGGTTTAAGCCAACGGTTTACCTGTGAGAAATCTCTGGAGAAGACGAGAGAGAGAGAAAAGATTCGGATTAAGAAAAAAAATCCAGAGAAAGAAAAAGGAAAATGGTTATCCAAAAATAGAAACCTGTGACAAAAGATGTGAGTTTCAAGAATGGATCAAAAGAATGTTTAGTTAGATTCTCTCTCTGTTTGTTTACCGTTGAAAGGATCTAGGGATGAAGGGAGACGCGTCGGAGAAGGAGAAGTAATCAGCCACCACGTCACGTTCTCTGTTTCTTTCTACACAGTTAAGAGTCTCTGTTCTGTAACTACCAGACACTCTGTTTTCAAGATCTTTAAGGATAGTTTAAGGTACAAGAAACTAAAGAAATTGATTACAGATGAAAAAAGTTAGTTTATTAAACAGTTTTGAAGATTTTTTTCTTCTTCTTACAAGAAAATCTAATTTACAAAGGTAATAAATAAACTACAATATAAAAGAAAAACAACAATCTAATTTATTTTCAAATTTGTTTTCTAACTTTTTACATTCGAAATTTATTGACGTATGGGTCTTGGCCAAAGATCTCGTCGATGATGTTTGAAGTTGGAAGCAGATCAATGTTCTTATTCCAAAAATGATCTGGCAGAATCGAATCACAAGGATCAAACGAATACGAATGATCCACAAGATCATTGCAGTGGCGCCAGTAATTCCCAATGTTGGATTCTTCTCTGCTTTTAACTGGACATCGAGAGTAGCTTACATTGGACTGAAACTCAAATGACATGTACGAATCTTCTTCCACATTCACCTCTTCTTCTTCTTCGTCCCTTGATAGGCTTTTCCCAGTTTTCTCATCTGGAGTTTCCGCACCACCAAAGGTGTTGTCATACTCCACTTGCCACTCGTCATCATCACTATCAACGTCCAGGCTTTTAGATCGATTCTGGACAGCTCGTCTCCGCAGGATGAAGACATTGAAATAATAGCTCACAATTTCCTTCATGGTTCGTGAAGGAAACGCAGACTTCAGGTGTTTCCAGAAATCCCGGTCCAGTGAAACCGGATTGGAGTAAACAATCTCGTGAAATAGATCTCCTCGTCTTCACTAGTTTACAGCAACTTCCTCCCCTTTCACCGAGACCTATGTTCAGACATCTTTCATGTCCAACAGTTTCAAACAAGTCCTCTCTGTTTTCCATGATATGCTGCTGCACACATCTGATGGACCCTTTATCCAGGCAAATGCATTCCTTTCTTCCTTTACCGATTTTGCAGACCTCTGTTTCACAGTCAGGCATTGGAATTATGCACTTCCCCATCACTTGTTCTTCATCACTCGACTGGCCCCTGACTTCTTCCTTGACACATTCAGGAATATCAGCCTGGTACTCTGACCCGATTGGAACTGGTTTTCTAGGAGACATCTGACACCAATCATCATCATCTGCTGGGAAAATTGGTCTCCAGGGGAAATCTGACTCGGGAGATCCATGAGAAAGGGTAGACTGAGTCGTCGCACCAGACAGAGAATCCTCCTCAAAACCGGTTGTGGTCCAAGAGAAAGGTGCATTGCTCTCAAACCCCTTCTCAACATAATACTCACATTTGAACCCGTAGAGGTCACTTGGATCCTCTCCTGTTAGTGATAAGCAAGACAAACAGCAATTAAGAAAGATGCTCGAGTTTATCATGTTAACCCCTCTGCAAGATGCATATTATTATTACCTATGACAACACCTGAATTCTCTAATGATTCACGATACGGAACTCCTTCATCTAGTTTGGCCAGCTTATTGCAAAAACTAATCTGTCTTGCATGCTTCACGTTGTGCTCTCGCACATCCTCAGCGTCAAAAGTGCGCTTAAAACCCATATTAACCTGTCAAATGAAAACCACAAGCCATTTAATTACTTGGCGTGAAGGTTATGTTATCTATGTCAACTGCTTTTTAATGAACATCCACAGATAAACACTAACAAGTGACAAACAACTATTAAGTCTATAAAGGTGAGAGCTCTAAGACCCCTGTTAATTTAAGGAAACTAAAGTATAGAGAAAAAATATTAACCCCAATTTTATACGAGTAAATTAAAAAAATCCCCAAATTTGAAGCCCTAACCCTAGAATACAATTCGCGGCTGAAATCACCAAATCACGGATCAAAAATCAAACAATCGATTACTTCTCGGGGTAATAGACAAAAGCCCTCGATTAATTGACAGATCTGACAAACCCTGAAACATCAAAGTCAACGAGTTCCCAACTCGGATAAAAAATTGGGGAAAACTAGAAATTAAGACGAATCCGATAATAACATCGAAAGAATTCAACATCTAAACAAGAGATTGATCAGATCTGTAGTTTAAAGATCTGGATCTAGAAATTCGATGACTCAAACCCTAGAATTGACAACAACGAATGGATGATATCAATACGTATATCAATTGATTGATGAAATCAAGAGGAAAAAGAATATTACAATAGATTTGAAGATCGATCTGGAAGAAGGAAGGGATCTGCAACTAATTCGAAGAAAATTTTGTAGGAAAAAAATAATTTGGGGGAATTCGGAAAGGGGCTAGGGTTGAAAATTCGTGCTTTTCGATTAGGGGAAGACCCGACTTTGAAACCCGGATTAAATTCGGATACCGAGACAACATCGAATGAGCTGTACCTTATTAATTTTTTGAAGCACTCGAAATGACAAAATTATCCTCGCCGTTTTCCAGCACGTGCCTAGCAACTTGCTTTGGCATATCCTCGTATCTATCTTCTAAACCGAAACATAATAATTTTCGTCGACATAAACTGATACTTATTTAGACAAACCGAACCAAGCGAATTGGACCGGTTTATAATCTAATTATCATAAGCCCTAAATTCCCAGATTAGATTCTCTCACGCGACCATTTTCAAGCTCCCGATTTTAAGCTTCCGGTATCGCACTTTCGCCGAGTAGATTCCTTATTCTGCCTCTCTTTGTGTTCCGGATTTATATAGCTCTTCGTAGCATCCAGATATTAACCGTCGCTGAATCTGCTCGTGATCTGAGTAACTCCTATTTTCTTGGGTAAATTTTTCGCTCTGATAATGCTTGGGTTTGCTTGATTTTTCGTGATCCATTGATCTCTGATTTTACTTGTGGAGTAGCTACTGAAAGGTGGATGCTTTAAACCGATATGATATTTTTTAGCTACTAGGTGGTTACTAACTTACTAGCATTTCTGGAAATTTTAGTTTTTTTATTGAATTCGGGTCTTTGTCTGTCCTTTTGTTATGTGTCGATGTTTTTATTAGATGTGTGTTATTAACCTAAAGCTCGAATCTAAAGTCATGTATTGATTCAATTTTGTAGGCTCTGTGTTTAGTTCATCAAGAAGTTCTGTGCCGCGATAAAACAAAAATGGCGCTAGTTGTGATTTGTGGGCAACCTTGCAGTGGCAAATCAATAGCTTCTGTAACCTTAGCCGAAACATTGAAAGAATCTGAGACAAAACAGAGTGTCAGAATCATCGATGAGGCTTCTTTCCATCTAGACCGTAACCAAAACTATGCCAACATGCCTGCAGAGAAGAACCTAAGAGGAAAGCTCAGGTCAGATGTTGATAGATCAGTCTCGAGAGGTGACATTGTTATTGTAGATTCCTTGAACAGCATCAAAGGTTACAGATACGAGCTGTGGTGTATCGCTCGTGCCGCTGGGATTAGGTATTGTGTAGTTTACTGTGACGTGGATGAAACGCATTGCAGGCAATGGAACAAGGAGCGCAGTGATAGAGGCGAAGCGTCGTATGACGATGGTATATTCGAAGATCTTGTGAGAAGATTCGAGAAACCTGAGAGAAGAAACCGATGGGATTCACCTCTCTTTGAGCTATACCCTTCTCGAGAAGCAATAGACAAATCCTCTCCTGTGATCTCAGAGGCAGTGACTTATCTGACCAAGACTGTTGATTCCAAAACCCAAGATGTGAGGATTCTCCAACCGAGTATCGCGACTCAGTCCGCTAGATTCTCAGAAGCGAACTCTCTTTACGAGTTGGACAGAGCGACGCAAGAAGTCATCAATGCGATCGTGGAACAGCAAGCACTTGGTGGGGCTATAAGCAGAGTCACTGTTGGCCAAGAGCTACCTCCAATCGAAATCTGCAGACCGATTGGACTACCGGAGCTAAGGAGGCTTCGAAGAACGTTTGTTAAATTGATGGGTCAATCGAGTCTGAGCGGGCCACAGTTACCAACTGACGCAGACAGCGCAAAGAGACGGTTTGTGGATTACTTGAACAGAGAGTTTGGAGGTAATAACGCTTGAGATTTGTGGGTGACATACAAAACATCTTACATTTTGGTTTTCATTTTCTGAACTCGAGTCAAATTTCATCCTTTTTGTTCTTCACAGAAATTTTGGAGCTAAATTGATGTATCTTTTATGCAAAGATATGATTATTATACATCGAGTCAAACAGTATCGTGTTTGTAATACTGTTAGTGAGAAAATGAAGTTACAAAGACATCTCTTTTCAGTTATGTAATCTATTTGTCTTGTTTCTTTAACATAAAGAAGACAACGGACAAAAATCCGTTTGACATTTGGATGTTTGCTTTTCTCTTTTAAGAGAAAGATACGACGGTACTTTTTTAATGATTGGATTGTAAGAACTAGAAAATCAGAAAAAGTGAAAAAATATATGGAGATGCAGGGGATCGAACCCCGTGCCTCTCGCATGCAAAGCGAGCGCTCTACCATTTGAGCTACATCCCCAATTGATTAAACTGACACAACATTATATATAGTTCTTATTTTTATCTAGTTCGATTGTTTACTAAGCATATTGATTACATCAGACTAGCAAATTAACGATCTGTATGTTTTTATAGACACCATATGCAACCACATTATATAAGAAGTATAGTGAATCTATTAATAAAATAGGTTTGTATAGTTTTGACATAAATTACCAAGTCCCAAAATATCTTCTTATTAACAAACTTTTGTAATATTTTTTTTTTTTGGTAATTGTTATGCATGCATTGGACTGATACCAGTTCGGTAGTTTTTTCTTTTCGTTCGTTAAAGACCAGGTAAGTAGCTGGTTGAGAAATAGCTACGTGATATATATATATATATATATATATATATATATATATAATTTTTTTTTTAATGGCATGCATAGTATTCGTTGTTAGTCTTCTTTTTTTTTGTACAAATATTCGTTGTTAGTCATTCAACAAAGGTGGCTATTTCAGCTCGCAGATAAATGTTCACTTTTGAGTTTTTTTTTCGTCTTATGATGTTCAATTTTAAAATTTCGTAAAAATTATCGTCCACAAAAAATCTATTAGTAATCTTGAATAGAACCGACATGCCAACATGACAGTTGGCAATCGATTTTTAGTGTGCGTGTTGGTTTTCTATACCTTTAAACTAAAAGTTTCGTTCCCCACACGTAGTCAAAACGAGTGTTAAACTAAGTTCAAAATCAAACCCAACACTCTTGTGAATTGTGATTATCACTACCCGTTTTTCTTAAAACAGTAGTATGATATTATTAAGAGATTTAGAAACGTTTCATCAAGATGTAACATATTCAATATATAAAATGTGACTCATCAGTACGTATATCTAGAAATTGTTTTGATTTTATTCATGAAGATGTTAGAAGATGAGTCATGTGGCTCATGCCCAAAAAATGATAATACAAAAACAGAAATATATAAATGTTATCTCCATACGTAATGCTAGTTTGTCAATTTCTTTTTCTTTTTCTATTGTAAGTTATACAAACAACTTACCAAACAAAACTACTTTTCTTTTTCCCTTTTATTCCCTTAAAATGTTTGTTCAATCGATTTAGTCACTACAATAAAAAACCAAATATCGTACAGATAGAACTTTTGGAACCCAAAGACTGACTTACAAAGGTTTTTATTTAACAAAAAACAATATTTAAATCGCCTTCATTTCCTTAAAAACTCTTAATATCTCTTCATCCTCTCTCTCTCTAAAGTCATCATCTTGGTATTGGTGTGTGCCTGGTTTCTTTGTCCAAGGGCAAAGTCTATTTTGTGTTTCCCCTAAAGAGCGATCTTAAGCCTAATCATCATGAGAGTGCTTCTCGCTCTCTTGCTTCTCTTGGCCTCGACTACATGTTCAAGTAATCTTAATTTCTTCTCCCCTTTTTTGATTATCTTCCTATTTTCCTATTTCTCTAAATCAAGCTTTATGTAAGGGAATGACCTTTTCCATCTGGATACTATCAAAACCAATCATGATGCCCTGAAAATGGTTATTAACGTATTACTTCTTTTCTGGTCGTTAAAAAGGGTCCACACCAGGATTTGAGATTTCTTGCTCTGTCTCTGTCTCTGTCTGTAGGTGCAATTTACTGTCTCTGCAAAGATGGGATAGGAGAAAAAGAGCTTCAAACATCAATAGACTACGCATGTGGAACCTTAGCAGATTGTAATCCAATCCGTGAAAAGGGTCATTGTTATCAACCAAACACCATCAAAAGCCACTGTGATTGGGCTGTTAACAGCTACTTCCAGAAAGCAGCTCAAGTCCCTGGAAGCTGCAATTTCTCCGGCACTGCCACTACCAATCAAAACCCACCTTCCAGTAAAGTCAACTACCCTCTAAACGTCTATATAGCTTTGATGAAAAAAGTCGTTGTCTTGATGAATGTTGTTTTGTGCAGATTTGGTAACAGGTTGCATATTTCCTTCAAGCCCTAGGTAAAAGATCACTTCCATTAAGCTAAAGCTGTCTCATTTACAAAATTGAGACTTTAAAAAAGTAAGCTTTTTCTTTTTTCGTACTTTATAACAGCTCTGCAGCGTCTCCTCCATCAACAACACCACCGGGAGCAACTCCAACAAACGGAACCACTCCATTTCCGGGATCTCCGACAAACGGAACTACTCCATTTCCGGGATCTCCAACAAACGGAACCACTCCATTTCCGGGATCTCCAACAAACGGAACCACTCCATTTCCTGGATCTCCAACAAACGGAAATTCTTCATTTCCGGGAACTCCTCCTGTGTTTGGTCCAACCGGAGGCTTTAACCCAAGCAATAGTGCTTTTAGTTTGGCCATTTCCTCTGTTTTCACACTCTGTTTCTCATCACTATCGTTTCTATGGTGTTCTGATCTAAGGTTGGTTCGTCTTTGATGTGATTCCTCTTTGGTTGGGAAAAATAAGCTTAGGTGTTTGTTTGGTTTTTTTTTTCTCTCTGTTCTTTCATCTATGTAAAGGTTGCTCTCACTGGAATTCTTGAGTAAAGAAAAAAATAAACAGAACATAAATCTCAGTGATGAGATTGGAAACAAATGAGACCTGAGGGAAGTGGTGAGTTTATGACGAAGACTAGTCAACAACAACCATAAAACAAATACCATTTATTTTATATACAAAAATAATATCTCATGATCAATCATAGACTAAAAAATGGAGAACTTTTGTTTGGTGTGAGGAATTTGTATTATTTATTCAACAAAAAGACCAACCAACAATGAATGAAGTGAAGTACCAACTACTAGTACTACTACTCGAGAGAATATTTTGGTAAGAAACACACCTTCAATAATGGCCCAAGGCTCTCTAGGATATACTTTGAATCTCTTTACGCCGACAAGTCTCTCTAACAAACTCTGTGATCAGTTTAGCAACAGCAGCTGGTTTTTCGACGTGAGGAAGATGTCCACAGTCTGATATTTGTTCCACACGTGCCTTCGATAACTCTCCGTGCAGTCTCTGCATTGAAGAGAAATGGATTATGTCTAGAGAGACCATTTGAATATGCTTAGTGAAGACAGATCGAAAACGCTAACCCAAGCTAGCTTGTTGCTAATGATTTGGTCATCCTCTCCCCATAGTATCAGTGTCTTCTGTGAAACCTGCAGACAGAATCTTTTGATTAGCCTGCAACAGAACATGAACAGAAACAAAAGAAATAAAAGCAAGCATTGAACAAGAATGCAAAGTTTCTCTTCTTGATTCTTTTCTCTTCAAGATGAGCTGGAAATGATTAAAAAGCTACCTTTTTTATAAGAGAAGTAACGTTGTATCCTCCACTTGTCATAAAACTAACAGCTGCATCTTCCCACCAAGGATATAGACAATGCAAGCGACCAATCTAGATTGAGCTTGTAAGCGGAAAATCAGATTGAGAGCTAAGTTTATCGATAAGGACTCCAAAGAATAGCTTCTTTACCTTTGTCCAGTCCCAGCTAGTTTCCAATGAGATACCATTGAAAGAAAGGAAGTTTGCATATAACCGCAATGGAATACTCTTCAGTAGATATACCTAAAGTTCCCAAATCATATACCCAAAAACCCGTAAAGTTAAAAAGGATTGTGAAGAGTTTCATCTTCCAGTACATTCAGGGGACTTTAATGTATAGAAGGTGATGTGAACTTACCCCAGCATAAGCTGCTGCTTTGGGTAAAGTTGCCAAGTTTCCTGTACCTTCTGCGTAAACGCTTGCGTCCATTAAAACCAAGGACTCAACCTGAATAATTCATCATATTGGTCAAATTATCTTGAACAAGTTTGCAAGTAAACCTCTTGTTGGGAAATAATGAAGCTCCTTAATGTTTATATAAGTACCGCTTCTGGATGATTGACCGCAATGTCTACTGCAACAGCAGCACCGAGGCTCGGCCCAACCAAAACCACAGGCCTTTTAATATGAGACTTCCAAAACTACGGATCATACAAGGATGGACAAATCAATTCACACTTGGAAAACAGAGAAAGCCACACAAGTAAAGAAAATGACTACAAACCTTGTAAAAATGCTCTCTTTTAGACGCTACATCACACGGTGGAAGTTTCCCTTTTGAAAACAGAGGAGCAAGAAACAAATAAGCCCGTAAGTAAGATAACTGTTGGCAAGTTTGGAGAAACAAATAAAAGGGGAAAGGAAGGAAAAGATAAGAGAAGACCAGAAGGGAACACCTAAATCAGAAAAACCCCAACCAAGGATATCAAATGCCCAAGTTTCTAAACCGGCTTCTTCGAGCAATGGATAAGTGTATCTCCACTCTAAACAAGAACTGTTTACAAGTGTTTTAAACTCAAGATACTAACTCAAGACATATTACAGCATTTTGATTAGTACCTATCAAATCCGTGCAGGAGCACTACAGGACTTGTCTCATTCCGCATAAGCGGCGTCACACAACTGCTCATGATTCTATCTTCCGCGAAGCTTACCTACACATTGCCACAGTACATGACAATGTTAAAAGATATCATGCTTCTACAGGTTGGAGATTCTTAGATTGCTTGAAATGTTTATATGCTCACTTGAAAGTAACAGATGATTTGCACATCACATGCAAAAGACCTACAGACTAGAGGTTCTTGATTCTTACACTGCTTTAAATGTTTACCCTCACTTGACTTGAAAGTAAGATCAAAAACTTGAATTTAAGACATTAAAGTCAATCAGTCAAATGTGTGTCATGACCCAGTTGCAGCTAGTTGAGAAGCTCAAATTCTTTGGAACATACTTTCGACCAAATAAAAATTGAAATAAACATGGAGGATGGAAATTACTTGTACGGGAAGCCTCTCGATTCTGGCGGCGAGCTTTAGAGCAAACGTGTCTTTGATTCTCTCAACATCGCTCGGTAGAAACGTCGGAAATTTCTCCGCCGTCACCGTGAGTGACCTTTTCATTTTACTTTCCACCTTAAAATTCGGCGGCCGTCCCGTCGCCGTCGCCGCTAACAGCATCGCTGAGCTTCTTGCTCAGTCTGCCACGACGAGCGGTTGGTACTTGATAGAGAAGATATCACACGTGGCAAGTAAGACAATTGATCGAAGGAGTTGAAACGCTGTCGTTTAACTGTGAAGAAGAATCACAGCCAGACAAAAGATTTCTAAATAAAAGTCAACTCATAGTTTTGACCCATCAAAAGTCAACATATT
This sequence comes from Eutrema salsugineum, assembly GCF_000478725.1. Lineage (NCBI taxonomy): Eukaryota > Viridiplantae > Streptophyta > Magnoliopsida > Brassicales > Brassicaceae > Eutrema > Eutrema salsugineum. The sequence continues at coordinate 10,762,807 of NW_006256612.1, forward strand.
TAGTAACCGGCAATCAAGTAAGTGTGGTCCTCTTTGTTTCACAAAATGGAATACCAAAAAGTTACTCGGTAAAAGTTACAAGAGCTGGTCTTAGACAAGTGTAATAGACAAAAAACTTTGAGAAGCATTAACCAAAAAGAACCCATATTCTGATGTAACACAACAAAAAAACATAGAATACACAATGTAATAATATGTATTTGGCTCATCAAAAGAGATTGATTTAATGTTTACAAAACTGAACTAAGCAAGATACGAAATCAATCTACAAGCTTCCCTTGGATTTCATAGAACAAACGGTTGGAGTCTCGGCTGATTCTCTCAGCTCCACGCATGATCTTCTTACAATCTTCATGCAACTTCTTAGGCATGAACTCTCTCAGCTTCATTTGAGGGTCTTTTATATCGAAATTATTGTATACCTCTCTTGCAGGCAAAACATGCTTGTGCCAAAAATCAACCAGTGCCGGTTTCATATCCTCCCAAAACTCGGTATCTCGCCAAACTCTGAAGAGGCTGCTTCCATTGCGAGTCCAGCTATACAGATCCAACCAATCTCTATCCACAATCTCCATCAAACCCTGAAGCTGTGGGACACATTGCCAGTGAACCTTCTTCCACGGATACACTTCCGCTTTGTTATCCCTGTAAAATGGGCATTTCACTTCTAACACGCCACTTGAAGTTACTCCGTCTTCTTTAACCACATTGATCAATCCATCAGGAGAAGCTCCTAACCAGTTTTCTTCAGGGTCTTCACCGTTCTTGTACACCACGAACTCAGGCATGAGGATCTCGTTCCCCGTTAACTCCTTGTATCTCTTGAGTGCTTCAACTTCATTGCTAGCGTCCCAAAACGTGGCTTGGTTTCCAGAGAACTGCTTAGCTACCCCGATTTTCTCTAACCAAAGCTCTCGTCTACCCTCAGGCCAAAACCCAATAGCATGTGAGAAATTACTAGCCGTTAGCCTATTCTTCCTCAGATCTTGCCAATTCTTGCGCCAATGTTGCTGGGATGTTTCAGTAACCGGTGCTTCTTTCTTTGAAACTATACTAATGATTTCGGAAATTACCTTTGAATCAGGCTCTGGTTCGTTATACGGAATGTGCAACAAGCGGTGACAGAAAGCTAGATCATCACTGCCATGAAAATAATCGAAAGAGGTGTCAAGAAGAAGAATCAAAAGTTAATCATTTCCCCCAAATCGATATATAGATAATTACGAGCAAGCAAAACAAAATTGAAGCAGCTATATCAGACAAAAGTACTGGAGAAGAGAGAATAGAGATAGCAAAACTGACCGTGCGCGCTTGTAAAAGGTACGACGAAGCATATCGGCGACGGCACACCGGCGTTGGATAGACGACACTCGATTCTGAAGGGTTTAGACAGGAAGCGACGACTCTGTCGGTAATAAAAGTCATAACGAGGCTTACTGGCCCAAACATTTTATGGGTCAGACTAAATTAGTTGGGTAGGCCGTATCAGTCCAAACCTTTTCACTTCGGTTTGAAATCGGATTGATTCGGTTACATTCGGTATAATGAATTCGATTCGATTATTTCGTTTCGGGTGTTTTTTTTTAGTTCGTTGGTTTAAAAATTAAATAATGATACCTTATGGTTCGGTTCGGTTCGATTTATGTGCCCCCTACTGTAAAACCCTCCGACATGGTGTGAAAATCTTTGAAGCTACTCGTCGTCGGATTCTCTTTGTCGGAAAATCTCTTCTCAACTAGTCTCTTCTGGTTGTTTCACCAGCCGCCACAGGATCGGCGGGAAGTATTTCATGCGGGTGTTTACGGTTCCATTACTCTCACATTTGAGAGGATTAATTCGAAGAGCACCCAATTCGCGATTCTACGCGGTTCCTGCACTTGCCTGGACGAACCCGAAAATCTCACACTCGGAGCAAGAGAAAGAAGGTAACTTTGATGGTAAAGCATTGGAATTGAACGAAGTTGGAGTTTTGCGAGTTTTGACTAGTATGAGGGATGATCCTTATCTTGCTTTGGCGTTTCTGAAACGAATTGAAGGAAATGGGGCTTTGCCTAGTGTCCAAGCTTATGCAACTGTTATCAGAATTGTTTGTAGTTGGAGTTTGGATGAGAAATTGGGTCCGTTTTTTATGAAGCTCGTTAGAAAAGGAGACGAGGGTCGTGGTTTCAGTGTCATGGATTTGTTAAATGCCATTGGAGAAGCAGAAGAGGATGAGAAAGTGTCGTTTCTGTTACTAAGTAGGGTCTCTAGTGCCTTGGTTAAAGCCTATGCTAACCTTGAAATGTTTGACGAAGCTATCCATCTTTTCTGGAAGATGGAGAGGCTGGGTTTGGATGCGGATGCACATACTAATGTTGTTGTTGTTCAAGCATTGCATAGAAACGAGGATATAAGAGGAGTAGAGAAGTTTCTTAACAAGTTGTTAAGCTCAGAGACGAGGAATCCTCGCGTGTTTTATATGAATTTCATTGAAGGGCTTTGTTTAAATCAGATGGCGGGTATAGCTTATATTCTACTCCAACCACTGAGGGTTGCAAATATTCTTGTGGATATTAGAGATCTCGCAATAGCGTATCGCAAAGTGGTCCGGGGGTTATGTAATGAGATGAAAATAGAAGACGCTGAAAGTGCTCTTCTTGACATGGAGGAATGTGGGATTGATCCGGATGTGTATGTTCACTCGGCGATAATTGAAGGACATCGCAAGAACATGAATATACCTAAAGCTTTGGACTTTTTCAATAAGATGGTGCAGAGAAAAAGAAGAATAAACTGTGTGATTGCAAGCTCAATCCTTCAGTGCGTTAGTCAGATGGGCATGTTCTCGAAAGCTTATCATCTGTTTATAGAGTTTAGAGAGAAGAACGTTTCTCTTGATAGGGTTTGCTACAATGTCGCGTTTGATGCTTTGGTAAAGCTTGGCAAAGTTGAAGAAGCTATCAAGTTGTTCCGAGAGATGACTGGTGAACAAGGTATAGCTCCTGACGTCGTCAACTACACGACTTTGATAGGTGGTTGCTGTCTACATGGAAAGATTCACGATGCTCATGATTTGATGATTGAAATGGAAGAAAGAGGTAAAACACCTGATGTTGTTACATACAACGTACTTGCCGGTGGATTAGCTAGGTATGGTTATGTAGACGAGGCATTTGAAATTTTAAAAGCAATGGAAGCTCAGGGTGTAAAGCCTACTTCCGTTACACACAAGATGGTCATCCAAGGCCTGATTGTTGCAGGTAAAACAGACGAGGCGGAAGCTTTCTATGAGAGTTTGGGACATGAAAAATCTCTGGAAAATGAGGCAAGTATGGTAAAAGGTTATTGCGAAGCTGGTCTTCTTGATCAGGCCTTCGAACGATTCATTAGAGTGGACTTTCCTCTGCCCAAGAATGTGTTTTTCACACTATTCACTAGTCTTTGCGCCGCCAACGATAAAGATCACATCGGCAAAGCTGAATACTTACTGGATAGAATGTCCCAACTAATTGGAGTTGAACCTGGCAAGTGCATGTTTGGGAAATTGATTGGCGCTTGGTGTCGAGTTGACAAGGTGAGAAAAGCCAGGAAGAAATTCAAAGTTCTAGTATCTTGTAAAAAGATAATCCCTGATGTGTACACTTACACAACCATGATCAACGCGTATTGCCGGAAAGACGAGCTCAAGGAAGCCTATGCTCTTTTTCAAGAGATGAAGCAGAGGAGAATCATTCCTGATGTGGTAACATACACAGTTTTGCTCCATCACAATCCAAAGTGGGATATGAAGAGGGAAATGAAAGCCCTTGGCATTAAACGAGACGTTCACTACTACACGGTTTTGATTGATCGGCATTGCAAGACTGGAGAACTTGAAGACGCGGAAAGGATCTTTGGTGAAATGATTGAAAGTGGGGTGGAGCCTGATGCTGCTCCTTACACAGCACTAATAGCTCGTTGTTGTCGGGATGGATATTGTAAAGAGGCAAAAAGGATCTTTGATCTAATGATTGAAAGCGGGATAAAGCCTGATCTTGTGTCTTACACAACACTAATAGCTCGTTGTTGTAGGGATGGATATCTTAAAGAGGGAAAAAGGATCTTTGATCTAATGAGTGAAAACGGGATAAAGCCTGATCTTGTGTCTTACACAGCACTAATAGCTGGTTGTTATAGGAATGGATCTGTACTTACCGCGGAAAAATTGATGCAAGAAATGTTAGACAAGGGGATTAAGCCAACTAATGTATTCCTGTCTGCAGTACACCATGCTAAATATAAGTCCAAGAGACTCCAATCTCGAGAGTGATCAAAGAATGTATGAAGAGCCTATATTTAAAAAGCTCAGGTGAGGTTGTGGTAACACAACTATTGGTCATGAGAACAGAGTTTTTTGTCAGCTGACAAGGAAACTGGGATTCTGCATCAGCGTAAATAAGGATGTGAGCTCACTGTTCATGTAAATTCACTTCTTTGCTTCTTCTGCTATTCTCCAACCGTTCTTTCCTATCGTTCCTTTGGTTTATACAGTGATACAAGTTTTTTCAGGGCTTGATTTCTTGGGAACGGAACTTGTAGAGCCAGGAACGGAAAAGAGACAAATACGGGACCAAAGCTTTTCTAATGGAGCTTGAGAACAGAGGAACCATAAAGGTAGAAACTCTGCTTATCATGAAGCATTTGGTACCTAGATTTTATACGGTTTGATGTTATACATTTAGTGAGTTATGTTTTTTCTATTAATTTACTTAATCAATATTTTGCAATAAACTCACCTAATTCACGACACTACCTCTGCAGGAGTCAAGGTAAAGCACGATAACCGGACTGGAAATAACCTCGCCAAGAGTAAATATGAGGATTTTCAAAGCTCTTTGTGAACGCTGCATTTTCTAATTGTGTCTTCACAACACAAGAAGTGATCTCCAGAAAGCCTCACGAGGATAATTGTAACAAGTAAAATGTTGTGTTATATACAAGCATGTATGTAATAAGAAAATATTATAGTAAACTGTAAATCATATAAGATCTTTGATTTAGTATTATGCACATAAAATTCTTTTGTAATCAACGGTCCAAAACCGAATCACAACTTCGGTTCAATATGATTACTTCTTCTGTATTCTTTTATAACCGAACAGCCAATTAAACTCCCACAAGTAGTTCTGTGATATTGATGTAGCCGTATAGATAAGTGAGAGGAATTCGTATCTGACTGGGAAGAAAGTCATAAACCAAGTACATAAATTGATATCTGTGTCCAAGATCTCACCTTAATAACTCTACTGTTAGTGGTCATAATCATAAAATCTCACCAAGTCTCAATTAATATCAACTACTCGAGACGATTAAGTTTTAGTTTTAGAAATGAGATTCTTCCGTTATTTTGTTATCTACGCTTAGGCTTGGGTTTCTTCTGTTTCCACAAGTTGAGCAGATAAACCACTCCTTCCTTGAGAGTCGCTTTTCTTCCTTCTTTAAAATTCCAAAGCTCGGGCACTATGTACCTTCCACTTCCATTATACTCGTTCCTTTCTAGAAGCGCTTGTGTAACGGCTTCAAACACTTCTTCCCCCATCTCTTTCCTCAGTTCTTGCAGCTTCTCATCTTCTTCATTTAGTACCTCCTGCAAAAACAAAAAAAGAAATTGGTTTCTCTCATGTTTTTAGATTGCAGGAGCTATTATATATCATCTAAGAGCATTGTCTAAGAGAGAGAGAGAGAGAGAGAAAAAAAAGAAGAAGAGGTGTATGTATTGTTACCTTGGGGGTTTTTCCGTCTTTTACGATGACCTTAATCGGATGCCAAGCCGAGTCTCTCAAGAGGTCGTCCCACGAGGACCAAAGCTTGTCAGCTTTTTCAACAGCTTCTTCAGGTGGATATTTCTCTTTAGCTATTTTTTGGAATGGTTTAATATCCAATTCTCCCATTCCCTTCACACCGATCGGACCACGAACTGCCAACCCTTGCATTGACTGCACACAGCTTGAGCATGTTAGTAGCAGGTATCAGAGCATAAAATGGCATAATCACTTCCACTCTCCTCTGAGTGTTCCTATCACGAGCTACCAGGCATAAACATGTTGCAATAGTGCAGCCTCTCACACTAGATCAGCGAACAAATGTTCATGAAGCTGAATTCCAAAGAACAAACCCGCATAGGAAGAAGGGCAGAGAGATGGAAAGGCTGAGAATTGCTTACTTTGATCAAAGCCTTGCGCGCATCCTGAAGCTCATCGTTAGTGTAGCCATGTCTTACAACAAGAGCTTGAGACTGACTCTTGGAAATCTGCCTCCTCTTCTTTCTCCTTCAGTTTTTCCTTTGTCTTTTCTATCTCTTTTTCTAACTTTTCCTTCGTCTCAGGATCTTCCCCTTCTTGCATGCGTCCCATGACCTGCAGGTCACCCCTCATACGCTCTATTTCCAGCTCCAATGCCTGCTCATCATCGACTTTTTTCTCCAGTTCACGGACTTTCTTACGTAATTCATCTTTCTCCCTCTGTAAAACAACAGCCAGCTTTATAACTATGGCCAGAAATAATCTGACAGCTTTTAAAGTGTATAATTATTCATACAAGCAAAAGCGTACCTGTTGCTGCTCTGCCAATCTCATCATGTCTTCATCAACTTTGTTTTGCTCTTGAGTAGCCATTAAGTTCTGACAAGGAAATTAAAAGATTTCACGAATCACTACTGCTAAGATTAAGGTAGTTTCAGGGTAATTTTGTCCAACGGATGTGATTGTTACCTTCTGTTTTTGCCATTGAAGCTTTCTTCGCTCTAACTTATTCACTGCTTGACACTTATCAAGATATTTCTCTCGCTCTTCATATTCTATCCTTTGAGCTTCCAGACGCCGGGAGGCCAGTTCATGTTCTTCGTGAATACTGGCCAAATATTCACGCGCCGCTTGCTGCATACTATTCATTTCTAATCATTGAAAAGTAAACTAATAAGTTCCCAAAATACTAGTCAACCACATCAATCAGGCAAAAATTAATTTCATCGTAAGATCACTTACTTTCGTTATGTGTGTTGATCATTTCATCCTTCTCTCTCATCATTTTCTCAAGCTTTGTACTGGTTTCATTGTATTTGCTCTCCATTTGTTGAAGGCTGGTGCTTTTGGTCTCCAGTGTGTTTTCCAAGTTTGAGACAAGCGTCAATGTCTTTCTTTGGTCTTCGGCCTCTTTACCAGAAACACTCTTCAAGTCCCCTTTCTTCCTAAGGTTGTCACCAAAAATTCTCGAATGGAACTCTGCCTCTTTTGCTATCCAACCATAAAGTTTATCACCTCGATCACGAGGCCCAGTCGCATCATAGTCTTTCTTCCCACACTGATTGACTTCGAAATATTTGTCAAACATGGTCGCATTTCTGAAGCCGTCCCACTCTTTACCAAAGGAAACAATAGCAAAACCGGTATTACCAACTCGGTAGTTCCACACTGTGTCAACTTTGAGGGGATTAAACCCTTTGCTGATCAATTCTTCCTTTAACTTGTTTCCACTCTCACCAACATACCTCTTTTGTTTTTCATCATAGGTTCTCCTGGTGTTCGCCAAGATCCCTTTCCAGGGATACACAAACATCGTATCCCCGTTACCAGCACCCAAAGAATCATGCCTCTGAGCAAACCTAGCACCATGGCTGAGACCAATCTGTTGGACAGGTTCTTCTCCCTCTTTAGCAGCAGCAATGAGGCGGGGTCTTTTGGGAAGGAATGTTTCGTCTTCGTAGCTTAAGGAGGAGTTGGGTTTAGGAGAAAACATTGGTCTTTCTTTGCCACTTGGTCCAGGATCATTTCCTGAGACAGACTTTGGTTCAGCTATAGAAATCCATGGTGAACTGGATTTCTCAACGCCATTCAGTTCCCCTGCTGCAGAACTACCTTTCCAATTCCCGGTTAACTCATCTTCAGGACGAGAAGAGACATCTGATGTTGCAGTAGGATCCCGAGGCCGGAGGTACTTCCTCATGTATCTCTCAAGTGCGAGATGTCTGGCTTTTTCTCGCGCATCCTTGGTATGGGAACAACCGCTGATAACAGAAGAAGCATGACGACGCAAGTCCTCAAACCGGTAGTCACGCTTTCGATCTCTGTAGCAGAAGGGACATCTGAACAAAGACTCTGAAACTTTGACCTTCCGAGTGCCATCTTTCATTTCACTGTAGTATCTATACTCCAAATCATCTAGCTCTGCTCTGGTATACATTGCAACCTAGAACCAGAAAACGTTTACACAGTAAAGCTACAAGAAAGCAAATGAAAGTGGTACGAACAACGAATTCTATTTGTGGTGTGTAGACCCTAATCGCTGAACCCTAAACCTGAAATTGACTCACCCAATTCCAGAAACCTACTAAAATCTAAAGCAGTGTTCTTTAGGAAACATGGACGAAGAACATGAGTAAGCAAAACGACCCAGAAAATCATCCAGTAAATTACAAAGACACGAAATTTAGTGAGACGGAGATTAGAACACAAAACCCTAACTTTATCCAACGGCATTTCTCAAACCAAATAGAGAAGATCAGAAGAAGATGAAGATAGAACACCAAACCCGAAGAAAAGAGACCTAAAATGGAGACAGATAAAGCAACTAAACAAAATGGCACACATTGGAGAATTTCGCGGAAACAGCTTAAGAGTTTCTTTTCGCAAATGTCTGTAAATACGACGAACTGTATAGAAACAAGCGGAGGAGAAGAAGCAAAACCTTTCGTGAGCGAAGAGAATGGCGAGGACTCTCCTTCGAGCAGGTGAGAGAGATACACGCAAACCTTTGACTGGAAAGGAACAAGTGAAGACGAGAAATAAAATGCAGAAACAAACAAACAAACGTCGATTGTGTTTCCTCTTTGTATAGTCATCTCGTAAATCTATGCCATTTTTAGCTACGTGCTTGCATAGGAATGGTCTTTTAGACCGAACCGAACCGGAATAAACCAATCACATAACTATTTAAACCGAAAAATTGAATTGAAATTTGTGTATACTGTACTACTAGCTTGATGCCTTGGTTGGCTCCATCTCTAATAATCGAATTGAAATTGAACAGAGCCCAACCGATGAAAAATAAAATAAAAAATCATTTTAACAGACAAAACCAAACCGAATTTGCTCCGAGGAAAACGTAAAAAAAGGTTACAACGTAAAAATGATATCAACAGAGTTCCCAATCAAGGATAATTCGACAGCTTGGAGAACGTTTTGTGACTTTACAAAGCTCCTCGTAGATTTCCGAGTCCGAAACATATCGAGGATAATCTGTGACACTCAGAATGAGTTTCTTGAGGACTGCTGCGTTTTCAAGAAAGTAAGTGGCTACTTTCATCTCCTTTTCCTCCCATTCATGAACTCTTTTAATCTCAACACACTCAAGAGTCGATAAGAAACATCGAGGCACATCTCTCAGTTCGAATACCTCATTCTCCTCTGTATAAACAACCGTCTGCAAAACACACACAACAAACAAAAAAAAAGGGGTGAGTTTTTCAATAATACAGATACACAAAACCGAAGTGCATGTTATTTAAGCCAAAATCTCCAACAGGTTTTACCAAAGTTAGGTGTTTCAGATTCGGGCAACTCTCAAGTAAGGCAGGCAAAACCTGTAACAAGTCACCCGGAAACTCAGCTTCTAAACGGTGTAAGTTATTGAATTTGGGAATCATTCCTCCTTTTGAGTAAAGAGTAAGTGCCTGCAACAAAAAGAAAAGCAAAAAGGATATACAAGTGAGAGGTTTCAAATTAGACAAAGTCCACAGATTGTTGTATGTATACACATATACCTTCACTGTTTTCGTAGAGATGATCATATGTCCTACACGCGATATCCCAGTGAGAAAATCACGGATTTCTTTCCTCTTTGATAAGTCCCCGGGACTAAAAAACGTGCCAAACTTGACAAGAAATTTGACATCAAGATCAACCATGAACAAAGAAGTCAGGTTCTTTACCACAATTCTATCAAAATGGTCTTCTCGGAGACTCATATGCTCTAGCCCTGGAGCATCAATCTCAAGCGTGAAGTCCCCTCTCGAATCGCATCCGTCCCTGCTGAGCGGAACTATAAACCTCTTCAGGCTCCAAGATTTCACACGCAAAAACGGATCATCATGATCCTGAAAATTACCATCTATATCTCTCAACAAGGTCAGCTCTTCAAGTACAGGACATCCCAAGATGATTTTCTCCAGATTCTCATTAGCACGAAGCTGAACTTGTTCAAAGGTGATGGATTTGAGACAAGGCATAGAGACAAAACCAGGATCCTCAAGACCCGAATAAGACAGCTTCAAGGAAACCAAAGTCTTGCTCGTGTAGAGATTCAGAGGCATGTACTCGACACAAGGATAGAGAAGTGTGTCAGGATCTACATAAAAGGTACTGCTTTCAACATCTAGATGTTGAGTTCCCCGGTTAATAGCTTCACCGATCCGGTCCTGGATCCCGAATATCTCCTCGGTCATGCACTTGATCTTGACTTTTGGCAGGCGTGACTGGTTAATCTCGAGAAATTTGTCAATGAAGCTGAAGAACACTTGGTTATTCTTATAAGGGAAATCAGAGCAGTCTATGTCAAGCACGGGAACATTTAGCCACAGATTTTTCCATCTGGTCGCTAAAACGCTCGTCTTCACCGAATCTTTAGTCGGAAGGTATGATAGTATTTGAGTAAGCAAAAATTCCGGCAATTCGCTGATTCTATCGAACCCAGGCATCACGAGACTAAACACATGAACAAACAACCACAACAAGAGGATAAATAAATGGGTCTCGATCGAATCCTAAGGCGATGAGTTTCTCAAATTAAATCAGGTATGTAAACGAAAGAACTCACCGTGGATTTGATTCGCCGGCGGGTGGATTATCCGGCCACAGTGACCGATATTGAGAGAGAAGAGTGGTGATTTTTGTGTGTATGAAATGAAAGGAATCGTTTAGTATTTATACGTTTGAAGTGGTTCCGATTCCATTTTCACAGAGCGTTTAGAAAATAAAAGGCTGCCATTATTATCGATTAATGCAAAAATCGGTTAGTTTTGTAGTAATCGATTAAGAATATTTTAGGAAATTTTCCAAAATGATTGATTTATTTTTTTGGAGATTTGATATCTTTTTCTTTCTTTTGGTCAAAGGAGATTTGATATCTAAACAATCTTCCAAAAATCTTTTTTTATTTTGTTAATTATAAAACCAAACGAAAAAGGAAAAACGATGATTAAGATTCGGTTAAGAAATTGCACTTAATATTAAGATTTTATTGGTAACAATTGAGGAGAGTTGGTATCACCATACTTGAGAGCTCACACTGATGAAATCTATAGATAGAAATCCTTCAAAAAGCATATGATCCAAATTGGTACTAATGGAAACCAAGAACTAACATGTTTTGCCCGAAAGCGATAAAGCTCAGTCAATCTTGGCACCCGAAGAGTGAGATAACCAGTTTGCTCTCCAAGTAATGGAAGGAGAAAGAAGACGCTCTGTTTTCCAACCTCCTGATCTCAGCTTCATAAAGAGGAGAGAACGAAAAAACAAGAAAAAGAGTGAAACATCAAAAGTTAACACAGTTGATTTCACGTTGTAATGATCTAATCTAATATACCTTGTTGAGAAACTCGTCATAGTGTTTATCCATCCAAGCTTCTCCTTGTGGATAAAAAGCTGTGGTTTCTTCCATAACGTTTGCCATAACAATCGCGTGAATATATGATTTCAACACATCTGCAGCCGCTGAGTCTTTGTGCAAGATCACACTAACACTTCCCTTTCTATGTGCCAATAAGTACTTAGCTGCGGGAGTGTGCAATAGACAAGAACAGCGAGTTTACCCCCAAAACCAAACGTTTCCAAATATCATTACAGAGCAGAAAAAGTCCAAGGGAAAGAAAATCAATCAAACCATTCTTATGAGAAGAAGCTCCAACACCATTTAGGAGCTGCATCCTGCAAATAAATTTGTCAACCTCACACAGATCATTTCCCTTAAAGCTGAGATAATCTCAGTTTCTTACAGACCGTGATTTGTAGTGATTCAAGTATATAACTTACATATCTGGACGAGGGAGAGAAGAAACTTTCACACCTAAGTGCACTCTCTTATGCAATGGGTTTGAAATAGTTGACCTCAATGAAGTAGCCCACACGGGCAACACACCCTCCATTGAAGAAACCTGTTCGGGAGAGAGAACTGGCGACATGTTTAGTTAAAGAAAGTTACTGATATATAATGCAATGATAAAGAGGAACCAATATAAAAACAAAGGGAAGCTATTAAAACGTTCTAAGAATCAATGATGCATTTTTGAAATTACCTTGGCCAGTTTGCATGAAATGTGCTAGAAGAATCGAACTCCTCTCCATGTTTAACGAATTCAATACAAGACACCGGACAGCTCTATAGTTTGCTAGATATTTAAGAAAGGTTTAATGAGAAAAGTTAGAGAAATCCTGATTTGAACTAGGCTTTAACCTTCATCTGTAACTTACCATACATATGAAACACGGTGAGAGAGAGAAACGAAAACCAAATAGCCAAAGGGTTTCCAGAGGTAAACCGAGCTAGCAACATTCCCAATGACATGCCCATCATCGTTGCCATAGTCTCTTGGCTTCCTTCCTTTCAATAGATAGACAGACAAGAAATCAAACTACTAAAAAATTTCACATTTTTAAGTTTCTTAATCATTCACAGTGAAAAGAAGTTAAGAATACCTTTGCAGATATATCGGCTGCATTGTCTTGGAGGGCAAAGTGCTGAGTTAGAGCTGCTCTGGTTGCTCCACTTGCAACACCAGCTAATTCAATTAACGGAGATCGAAAAAAAATGTTAAAGATCGATATGTCAGCTACAGTGAAAGCCGTAAGTTCTATGTTTGATGCAGGTGGTGAAACTTACTAAATGATCTTGATAGGCTCCCTAAGCAAACCACAATGATAAAAGCAGATGGAAACAGAGGGGAAAGAAGGTCCATTAGCATTCCTGCAACAATCGCAACAAAAGCTTTTTAGTCATTCAAAGTCTCTGAGAACCAAATACAGTATATTTATTTCAAGAGTGGATGTGGCAACTAACTATTATTGTACTGATGTATTGAAAAATAAAGAACAAAAGAACATACCGATATCGTTCATCAAGTCAGCAACTAGACGCCACATTTTTGCATTACTATCCAGGTTGGAACCCTGAAGAACAGAAAAATCAGATAGTTCTCATATTGCATTAGATATTGATGCTCAGAAAACAAAAGAGAATCAATTATTGGTAATAAAACAGCAAAGTTCTCACACAACATAAAAAAAACAACGAAACCAGGCTAAATTTGAAGAAGAAGAAAACGTAAGAGAAATTTAAGGTATATGATTTGGCAGTATCTACGATATAAACACCTGATAGAATGTGAACAATATGCCTCCAAGCATCCCAGAAAAATCTCTCAGAAACCACTGCATATTACAAACAAGATATAATCACTATAATCCATAGTGCTTGAGAGGGCCAATGAGTTCCAAAGTAGGAGAAATATGTTATATTTCAGCACCAACAAAACTCACCTGAAATGTCGCACCTATAACTGTTGCGGATTTCTCACCAACCCCAATTGCACTCAAAAGAGCCTGACAAGTACTCAAAATCAGAAATGCTACAGCAGACAAATTAAAGAACTCAAAAGTCCAAAACTTGATCTCACCTGAGTGGAAAGCATCATCTTTATATAAGTTGATAGCCCCTGCAAGAAAGAAAAAAAAACATACTGAAATCCCAAATTCAAAGACAAATCAAGTTTGACAGTTGCCATAAGGCATACAAGCATATTATCTCACATATACCTGTAACGTGTCCCATAATTGAAACCCTACATAATCCGGAGTAACACTACCAGGAAAACCCTGCATTGAGCAAAGCAAAACCCATTTGCCTCAGTGACCTTAAAAACGAGGCTAGAGGGAAAACAGAAAGAAAGAAATCACTTGCCTCCGGTACAAATGCTTGAAGAACTCGTCTCCATACATGGTTGAAGCGATTAGCAGACCTATGATGAATTACCCGCAGGAGAAAAAATCTTAAATTTGTAGAGGCTTCACTCGAAGCAACCAGATTTGGATTGAAATAGAGGAAGAAAGGGAAGACCTTCGGATGGAGAGAGAAGGGGAGGCAGTGATGGTTGCTGTTCTGAAAAGCTTAGTAGAAGAAGAACCATTCCACTCTTCGAGTGTAATTGATGCGCAATCAGTGAGTTCTTCTTCTCCCATGGCGAATTTTGGCTTCTTACCGAAGATGTTGCAAGAAAGAATATGAATTTTTAATTGACTTTCAAATGTTTAGACTTTTTTTTAGTATAGGTGCTCTGGGTTTGGGTTTCAATTGCGACTGAACTAGAAATGACCCAATTGCTCTTTTCAACTAACCTCTTTACGCAAAATCAGTCTAATTTTAAAAGAAGGATCGATCGTTGGAGACAACTTACAAACACTCCTCACTGATAATTTGATTACCCCAATGCTTAACAGATTCCATTTGCAACTATAAATACACATATAGTTTCCACACTAACACCAATTATCTCGTCACTTAAAGTTACCGTCTTTCATTTTCTTCTATAGTTGCCTCTGTTAATTTCTTTTCATTGTGGTCACTGGTAATGTTTCATCCTGTTTTGAATCCATTTGCTAGGTTTTGATCATCATTCACCAACTTTATCGATGTTGTTTCATATAAATTTATCTCTATAACACAGTTGGTATACTTGTATCATATCAAGTTTTGTCGTCAACCAATTTACCATATTCACATCTTCTGTACATGTGGTTCTTTTGCTCTTTATTGTTTCGTAACATATCTTTGGATATTGTTGTCAACCAATATATCATATTCATCTTCTGTACATGTGGTTCTTTTGCTCTTTATTGTTTGGTAACATATTGGACATTTGTTTCAAACTCTTCTTGTGAGACATGGAAAAACTCTTTGCTATCTTGATGAAAACTCTTTGCTAACTTGATGACTATCATATAAGCTCTTGGAGCAATTGTAGAGGAATAATCTCATCGAGACGACAAAACGAACCTTTATGAGGAATTGCTATCCATAAGACAACATTTTATCCCAATGAAAAAGCTTATGTCAAAGCCTTTCCAACAGTTCGTAGAACTAATGTAAACCGTTCTCTATTGATATCAGAAACATATCCAGACTCTTTATTAACCACCGTTGATTTAACTTCATTCCATATTTTCAGGGTCAAGAACGCTAGTGGTGTTGGTTGAATGTAGTTCTCAGCATCCATCAAATGATAATTAGATCGGAGTATTTTCTTTTGCAGATTACAAAAATATATCAAAACTTCTTGTTAATAGCTTATTCAAATCTTAAGTTAAAAATTCTTTTCTAATTTTTTTTTTTGCATAATTTCATTACACTTTTATTATTAAGCATAAATTAGGTATAAATTGAACATAAATTTGGCATAAATTAGGCATAAATTTTCCAGTTGTGTGCATTCATCTAGAATAACGAATATTAGTTTATATTTTCTCCTTTTTTGGACAAGATTATCTCCAACGTGTTGTAATCTTTGGAGACATGGGAAAGATTTAATTTAGAACTGTCAATCGGGCCGTCCACCCCGTCCTCCGTCCACCATTTAATTTAACGGACATAATTGGATTGGTTGTAATGGATATCGGACCAAAAAATATCTACACCCAAATTGGACCATATCCAGATGGTCTTTTCACAGGCTGCCCATATTATTCTGTTGACTTTTTATTTGATATGTTGACTTTTGTTTCTTTTACTAATATAGATCAAATTTTTTTAATTTTCTGAATATTTGTTTGATCTTTTGGCTACTACAAAATTGATAATTCTATATTTTTTTTTAATTTATATATTGAAAATGTTTGAGTTTTTATTATAAAAAGGATGAAGAAGAATTAAGAATCTTTGAATATACGAAGTACTTTTAACATAAAGTAACAAACCAAAACTACAAGTAATTTTAACATAATAAATCATTAGTACCCACAAACTATTAAGTATTTTTAACATAACAAATTATTAGTGCTCACAAATTACTAAGTTATTTGAGAAAATCCATCACATTATGCTTCTTTTTCTTCCTCGTCAACAAACTCGATCTCATCACCTACAAAATTGAAGAAGAATTTAATAAGAAATCATCACCTAAAATATGAAAAAAAAATGTGAACTCATCACCTAAATTATTACCATTTCATTTCATATCTTCACGGTCAAGAACGCTAGTGGGTGTTGGTTGAATATAGTTCTCAGCTCCCATCAAATGATAATTAGATTGGAGTATTTTCTTATGCAGATTTCAAATAGATATCAAAACTTCTTGTTAATAGCTTATTCAAATCTTAAGTTAAAATTTATTTTCTAATTTTTTTTGTTGCATAATTTCATTACACCTTTATAACTAAGCATAAATTATGTATAAATTAAGCATAAATTTGGCATAAATTAGACATAAATTTTCCAGTTGTGCATTCGTCTAGAATGACGAGTATCAGTTTATATTTTCTCCTTTTTTGGGCCAAGATTATCTCCAACGTGTTTATGGGAAAGGTTTAATCTTTCTCCCAAATCACATTGATCCATTTTCTTGTTTTCCAAACTGTTCATGATGTAAGGCTGAAACGCATTCATACCGTTACTGTGCCTTGTAAGTTGAGGTTGATGACTCAAATGAGTACAAAGATTTCCAACGCGTTTCTTTGTTTCGAGTCACATATTTCAATGTTGCAGTAAAAAAATACAACTAAAACTTTAATTAAATATGTGAAATTATCAGAAATTATTTTTCAAAGATGTGTATATCTAATGAACCTACACTTTTTCATTTGTTAGAATTGTTTATTACCAGAACAGATTAATTGTTGAAAATCACTACAATGTTTCAATTTTAAAAAATAAGGTAATGTATGTGGCAGGGTTATCTAGTAAATGATTGTAAGATATATATATATCAATATATTTGAATTTTAAAGATAAGTAATCTACTTCAAAAGATTTTCACTATCATAGTAATGAGGGTAGAACATAGTGAAATATCGGGTAAATGATTTGCAAGACTAGCTAGTCTATAATCCTTCGAATTTTTTCTTGAAATATTGACTGACCTCCAGACGAGTATGCGTGATCTACAGACTAAGAATTGGTTTACACACATGGGAATCTACGAACAAGAAAACTATGGTGTATATGGATTGATCATTTTAACTATCTTAAAATGTATTATAATGCAAATAATTTGATCTGTTGTTAAAATATCCATTACCATTTTAATTCATTAGTCAAATCTAGTATTAACGACACCTTAACTTTTCCAAAAATGAAGAATTAGACTCAATCCATTAGTCAAATATATAATATTTAATTAATTAGTCAAATCTAGTATTAATTACACCTACACCTAAATAAGTACATGAACCATGAAATATACTTATATCTTTTTCATAGGCATATCATAAGTACATGAACCATAAATTATTTAGACGTGTAGATTTAGCTAAGGTAAAAAAAAACTGTAACGTAATTAGGATAATGCTCTTTGGCTCTAGTTTCCACTTTCTACACCCACTAGTTAAATGCTCTATAAAAAAGAGATGAAGCATAGCTTAGTTTCACCATTGAAGCGAAAAAAAAACATATTAGAAATATGAAGAACATCACCTTTAAGCTAATTTTATGTGTTTCTCTTGTTGTCGTTGCCTTCGGTAAGTATATACATATCTTTCAAATCTTAATTTAATAAATGAAATCATATATGAATATATGGTTAAAACTTGCGGGAAACAAGATTTAGGCTATCAAAAAACTATGTTTAAAACACGTCTTGAGCATTATCTGTTAACTACAGTTTTTCGTACGAAAGAGAAATTTAACAGGCATAAGAGCATCATTATCGGCGTCTTTAAAAGCGTTTTTAGTAAAAACTTAATATTTTAAAAATGAGTTAGGAGAGAGAATGAGTAAAAACGTCTCTTAATTGAGGACGTTTGTATACGTCTTTTAATTGTACGTGGAAACCTGGAATTGGTTAGAAAAATTGGGAAGAGAGAATGGGTTTGTTTTGTTTTCTTTTTCATTTCTTCCATTTTCTTTTTTTCTCTTCGACACCTTGGTTTCTCCAATGCATACACCAAATACATGAGTCTTTAAACACAATTTCTTATTCACCTTTTTACTCAGACAATAATTAAAAATTACCTTAAAGACCCAAAAGGGTTTCTACCGATAATGATGGTCTTAGAGAAACAATAGGTAAAATCTTAGTCATGGTATTTATTAATAGGTATTAGTCATGGTATTTTTAAGTGTAGAAAATATAAATAAAGGTTTAATTTTGTGTTCCACTCTCGTTCTCAAACGAGATTTGGGCAAAGTATATGAAAGCCAACGATAGAAATCAATCTTATCAATCATTTTGTTCAGATGACAATCCATGCATGTTGGGACTAACACATCATTGATCTTATGTAGGACAAGATCTTGCAAAAGCCGGTGTGAATCATCTAGGGATTTGTGACACAGACCTTGAGTGCCAAGGCATGCGTTGTGACAGGGGTAATGGATATTGTGATCAGAAGGACGGAAAATGCAAGTGTCCTAAGTTACAAGCGATGTATACAAATAGAGCTGGTGTGAATCATCTAGGGATTTGTGACACGGACCTTGAGTGCCAAGGCATGCGTTGTGACAGGGGTGATGGATATTGCGATCAAAAGGATGGAAAATGCAAGTGTCCAAAATAAAATAAAAATATGTTAAAATTTCGCAAGTAAACATACTTTATGAAGAAGTCAAAATATATCAGTAAGTTTACTAATTTTCCATTATGAGTTCTTCCTCGAACAACATAAATGAATATTAATCCAAATCGGATATTTGCTGAGTTACGATTAGATTGGTTCAACCGGATGGTTTGGATCGGACAATACCCAAAGTTCTGTATTTTATTACGTTGAGGTTCTCTTCTTTTTTGGGCAGAATATTTCGTGGTTGCTCTGTTATGTTTATTATTTTTCAGATTCAGCATGTGGTATTCAGTTTATTGTGTTGTGTTTTGACGTTGGTTGATTTTCATTACCTAAACTTAAAAATCAGTTCAGTGTTTTTTATTATTTGGTACAACGTCCTACCTTATCTAAGTTTGGGTCCGGTTTGGATCTTAAGAAAGCCGATCCGATTTTAAACCAAAAGATTCTTATGAGACTCGAGGATAAAAATGTAACATATATATTGTTCCTTTTTTAAAGACATCAGAAAAATCTCGTCTTTCCTATAAAATAAACAGTATTGAAATCCCAAAGTCAAAACAGTGCGAATCAAATTTAAACTTCTGATGTGAATCCTACTCTAGTGTCATGAAAATTGGCCGTTGACGAGCAAAGCCTTTGATGTGGGAATCTCAAGACCGCATATTCTAAAACTTAGCCCCAGTTTTTTTAAAGGACTCCTCCAATTTTTCTAATTTCCTTCAAAGCTACAATCTTTCATTTTCTCGTATTGCTCCGATTCGTTTGATTAAAAGCAAAACGAAGTTTTCACTGGTAATGTCCTCAATCTGTCTTTTTGAATCCAATTGCAAATTCGTTGTGTTTTTGGTTTTCTTCAAATGCCCACTTGACTTTGATGATTTTGGATTTGACCAAGTGTTCAATTTCTGCTCACATGTGGTTTCTCTTGTGTTTCAGTATCTTCTTTCTCTTACGACATGAGAGACGAACAAGCTCTTGCAATCTTGGTGACTTTTGTACTGTTAGCTCTTGCAGCATTTCAAGAAGTGAAATCTCATAAAGACCAACCTTTATCAGGAATTGCTATCCATAAAACAACATTCAATCTCATTGAAAAAGCTTATGTCAAAGCCTCCCCAACAGTTCTTGGATCTAATGTAATAACTATTCTCTCTCCTTTTTATAGATATTTCAGATCTTTCCTTGGATTTATGATGAAATGCTAAACTTCAATTCTTTTTTTTTTTATTTGGCAGGTTCAACATAGTGAAATGGTGTTGGTCGAATATAGCTCTCCGAAACCATCAGATGATGATTGGATTGGAGTGTTTTCTCCTGCAGACTTCAAGTAGATTAACACATTCATTCTCATCAACTTCGTTCTGAGACTGAAACAATGAGTGTTATGTTTAATACTTTTTGTTGTTGTTCCTACAGTGCTTCGGCTTGTCCAGGAGATAACAAAATGGTGAATCCACCTCAGCTGTGTTCCGCTCCTATCAAGGTTTTTCTTTTCTCTCATAGCATGATTTACCATTGTTCTTGATTTTTCTTCTCTGTAACAAGTGTTTAGCTTTTTTCCTCTTTTGCAGTTTCAATATGCAAACTATAGTAATACAAGATACAACAATACCGGCTTCGGTTCCTTGAAGCTTCAACTGATCAACCAGAGATCTGATTTCTCTTTCGCGCTCTTTTCTGGCGGTTTGTTGAATGTAACACTCTCATTCACCAACAAGTTCTTTAGCTTCAAAGGTTTTTAGTTAACCATTCCTTGGTTTTGCTTTTAACTTGTGTTATAGCCAAAGCTTGAGGCAGTCTCAAACAAAGTAAGCTTTGAGAACCCAAATGCACCAGTTTACCCGCGTCTTGCGCTAGGCAAAGAATGGGATGAAGTAAGTTTCTGAAAACCCTCTGATGATTATTTTCTGTGGAAATGACCCAAAGAAGTGGCAATGAATCTGTGAATAGATGACAGTGACATGGACTAGTGGTTATGGAATCAACATTGCTGAACCTGTTGTCGAGTGGGGAGTCAAAGGAAGAGAGCGTAAACTCTCACCTGCTGGGACATTGACCTTCCAGCGTAATAGCATGTGCGGTGCTCCTGCAAGAACGGTGGGATGGCGTGATCCCGGATACATACACACAGCTTTTCTCAAAGAGTTGTGGCCTAACTCCAAGTATGTGCCATGTGTTTTCTCTGTTCTAAAACGAGTAATCGGCTTAAGGGAGGGACCTAATATATATGCATGAATCACTGAGACTTGATATGATTGTTATACAGATATACCTACAGAGTTGGGCATAGATTGTCCAACGGTGCATTCGTCTGGAGTAAAGAGTATCAATTCAAATCTTCTCCATTTCCAGGCCAAAACTCTCTCCAACATGTTGTCATCTTTGGAGACATGGGAAAGGTTTGATATTTTTTAAGACTAAGAGTAGATCAGATTGTCTCTGAGCCACATTCATACCTTTCTTGTTCTATATTCCAGGCTGAGGTTGATGGCTCAAACGAGTACAACGATTTCCAACGCGCTTCTCTCAACACCACAAAGCAGCTTATCAAAGATCTAAAGAAGACAGATGCAGTTTTCCATATTGGAGATATCTGTTATGCAAACGGATACCTTTCGCAATGGGACCAATTCACAGCTCAGATTGAGCCAATTGCTTCCACTGTTCCATACATGATTGCAAGGTTTTACCTTTTTTTTCTTTACTTTCTTACAAAGTTGTTGGCTTTCTTGTTTACCGAGTCCCGCATATATTGGCTCTGTTGCAGCGGAAACCATGAACGTGACTGGCCCAACTCGGGATCGTTTTACCAGAATTTAGACTCTGGAGGAGAATGCGGTGTACCAGCGGAGACAATGTTCTACGTTCCTGCTCAAAACAGAGCCAAGTTCTGGTACTCGAGTGACTATGGAATGTTTAGATTCTGCGTGGCTGACACAGAACACGACTGGAGAGAAGGAACAGAGCAATACAACTTCATCGAGCATTGCTTAGCATCAGTGGACAGAAAAAAGCAGCCGTGGCTCATATTCTTAGCTCATCGAGTGCTCGGCTATTCCTCAACATCGTTCTATGCAGAAGAAGGCTCTTTTGGCGAACCAATGGGAAGAGATAGTCTTCAAAAGCTCTGGCAGAAATACAAAGTCGACATTGCAATCTATGGCCACGCACATAACTACGAGAGAACATGCCCGGTTTATCAGGTAAACATCCACCACAAGTATATCAAGAATGGTTCATAAAAAACAAAAAATCACTCCATTGTTCTGTTGCTTTTTGTGTGTGTGTGTAGAGTGTATGCACGAGTAATGAGAAGAGCAACTACAAGGGTCCGTTGAATGGGACGATCCACGTTGTTGCTGGAGGTGGAGGAGCTGGTCTTGCTGAATTCTCCGAGCTACAACCGAATTGGAGTCTGTTCAGAGATTACGACTACGGATTCGTTAAACTTACAGCAATTGATTACTCCAATCTTCTGTTCGAGTACAAGAAGAGCAGCGACGGACGAGTCCATGATTCATTCAAGATATCAAGAGATTACAGTGACGTCTTGGCTTGTGCTGTTGATAGTTGCCCCGCAACAACACTTGCTTCATAAGAATACGATCTTGCAACTGCGTGAACTCTTTCTCTGTTGTAGGGATCACACACACATCAATTATACGCACTGACAATTTAAGTTTCAGAAAGGTTTCTTCCCGACTTATTTATCATCTTCCGACATAACTGAAGTTTCAGTTCTTAGACACTCATTTGATGGTTCTTTTGATGTTCTCATGTATTACACTTAAAATACAAGAGAATCTTGATCTTCATCCTAATCCTCAACACCAAGATTGAGATTTGGCATTTTCATTCTCAAAGCCAAACTAAGCAGAAATCCGAAAGATAAAAACAACAAGAAATGAAACAAGAAGAGAAATACACATCCGGTTCTTTCTTTGTTTCAAAACGTTGACGAAGAAGTATTGACAACGATATGCCGAAGAGGACGATCCACATCTCCTCCTCCACCATGTTTAACAAACTCAGCGGGTGTCAAGAAACTGCCATGGCAAATGCACATTATCCGAACTTCCTCTCCTTTCCCGTACTTGTACAGAATCCCATCAACACGTCTTCCGTTAGGACCGTCTCCTTTGGTAAACACACAAGGCATGTCGAACAAACCAGTAGACGTAGCCGTGCCTTTGCCTTTCCTATCCACAGATTCATCTTCTCTTCTCACTCCTTTCTCATTCTCCTTCTCATTCGCTCTTGGTTTCTCCGTTCCTTGGCTTCCGCTAGTAGAAGAACATCTTGTCATGATCTTCGGGCTTCTTTCGTCACCGCAACTGTTTGATGAACCTACAAGACAGTTCAAGTTTTCTCAGTTTCTTTCCAACAACAATGTCACTAATCTTAAAAAGCAAAAAAAAATTGAACTCTACCTTGTTGATTCTTGTTGTCCAGCTCTGACAAGCATGAAGAGCTGCCTCCTCCTCCTCTTCCTCCATCGGAATCAAAAGACACTTGTCCATTAGAAGAAACCAAATGTCTCTGCAAAAACCCGCTTTTACTCGCAGTGGCCCATCTCTCGGACTCAAACGACGGCGTTTGGTCAACTCTGAAACTCTGTTTCTCACATCTCCTCCTCTTAGCTTCCATTCTCCTCAGCGACTGCATCTCTTTCCTTTTCCTCCATTCCTCTTCCATCTCCGCCGGTAACGACGTCGTTCTAGCTAAACCCACCGTGTAATTCTCCGGCTCGACCTCCGTCTCGGACACAAACGTCGTCGAGTCATCAAACGGCACAGTTCCGATAACAGAGGAAGATCGTTTGAGCTTCCTTGGAGTCTTGTCTACTCCGAATCGACCTCCTAAAGACAAACCCAGATTCAGCTCAATCGCACTCTCATCATCGCAGTCTGTTTCTCCACCATGAAACGATCTTCCACCGCCGTTTTCAGACATAAAACCTCGTAACAGATCTCTCGGGTATTTATCTATGTCCAGAGAAAGATTTGTCGACACCGTCATTTCTCTGTTCCATGCCCTTTGTTGTCTGCTTGCTTCTTCCCCCATAGATTCCGGAACAACAGAAACGGAAAGAGAAACGAGATTTTTTTTTTTGTTCTCCTTACTTAAAGAAGAAATGAAAATTCTGAATGTCACATCAGGTCAAAATCAGAATTCCACAGAAAATCTCACAAAATCATGAAATAAACATATAATGGAACAATTACATACGGAGAAAATAATTATGGAACAGAACTCGCCGGAGTTACCAGAGATGGCGAAGAAGACGAAGAGGTAAAATCGACAGTTGAAGAGTAGAGACGGAGAAGAAGAAGAAAACCCTTTTTAGACATTAGAGAGATAAAAGAGAAAAAGAAGAAGAAAGAGAGACAGCTCCTTGACTGAGAGGAGGCAAGTGGCCGCCGAGAGAGCTGCCTGAACGACACGTGGCCGGTGGATTACGTCGGCGTTCCATAGCGCTGCTTGAAGAAACGTGTCTTAAAGCGACTGAGTTAATCAGAGTCACGACACGTGTCTCCCAGGTAAAAGATCCGTTTTCTCTCTATTTATTTTTTTGTCTCCAATTTTTTCTTATCTTCGGCCCCAATAAAGTAAAAACTTCTAAACCAGATTAAACTTTTTAATAAAAAAAAACTAAAAACCAGAATCGATTCCATTTCCAAGTGCTTAAAATTATTACTTAAAAATTTGTGCTAGATAACCTTTTTACTATTCATATTTAGTTAAATGGAAAAATACACTATTATTTTTTTTTAAATACACTAATGCCCTTACATTATCTTTTCGCCTAGACCCCTATATACAATTTCCTCTGCTGCATCTCTCATCCTTTATAAATCAGTAAGTATCTAAATCCCGTAACTTTTTATTTCTATTATACAGTTTTCACATCTAATTTCATCGATTGCATGTTAACATTTCTGTAGATGTCGAATTTGAATTTCTCCGGGAGGTTCTTCGCTGCCGAGCAAGAGCCGATTGGTAAAAGGGTGAACTCGTACCAGAAATCGAAATCCCATAACTTTTTTATTTCTATTATACAGTTTTCACATCTAATTTCATCGATTGCGTGTTAACATTTCTGTAGATGTCGAATCTGAATTTCTCCGAGAGGTTCTTCGCTGCCAGGCAAGAGCCGATTGGTGAAAGGATAAACTCGTACCAGAAATCGAAAACCATTTCAACTATTTTTAAAGTCCTTGATGAAAACAAATCAAAAGTTACGATTTTGATTATGATTTTGATTTCTAGTTATTATTGGTGACTATTGTTCATATATTGTGGTTTCTGGAGATTGAAGATGAAATATAGAATCAATGTTTTCTGATGAATATAATAAGTTAATCTAAAGGTTGATGATTTACAATTTTACTTATCTTGTGAAATAAAAAATTAGAGCTATATCAAAATGTTTAAATCGTATAATAACATGCAAACACTTATAGATAACATGTAAGTTAACCAACAATGATTAAGTTACCATGTTAAAACAAGTGTTAGCAGTACATTTACATATTTACTTGATACAATAAATTTTAACATGATACAATAACATGTAACTTGTTACCATAATCTAACGGGATATTGATCCATAACTTGTTTTAGTTCATTGATCTTTGCGACGAAGCTCTCTGTCATAAAGTGACGGACACAATCACCAAAATCAAGCATCAGATCTTACCAGATCAATCGAAGCTAACTGAGATTTTCAGCGATTTAGGTTTTATAGATTCCACTAGTTTGACGGAAGAAATACAGAGGTTGGAGAAATCAAACACGTGATCAGATCGACGAGAGATCCAAATTCTCCGCCACATCTCTCATCAAATTTGTTTGTTATTCAATCTGCGTGATGCCTTCAACACGATCCTTCGACGCTGTCATTGAATCTTGATTTCGACCACTATAAGTCGTTGTCAGACGCAAATATCTTGGCGGCTATCTAGTGTCTGATCACGTTGGAGTATGTTAAAAATGTATAAATTTATCATGCTAATAAAATATATACTTTGTTAACAAGTTATGTAATTGTATTAGCTATATATATACATATGTAGTTTGTTAACAAGTTATGTAATTGTATAACTTATATATTAACTAGATGAGAGCGAAAAACATCTCGTGACGAAAATTAAGTTAATAAATAATAATAAAAAAACAAGAAGGGTTAGAAAGTAATTAACATACCGACTAAATACTGTAAATGGAGTTTTACATCTTCTCTTTCTTATTTAACTAATTTTAACCACGTTTTGATATTTCTAGCAAATTGACTCTTATTACTTCGGATGATAATAATTTCAAAAATGAAGTTTGTCTAATGAAATTTGATTTGGAGAGGTAAGAAAGAACAGAGGAAACACATAATTGAAATTGATAAATCTAGCGACTCGACAACGTCACTCACGTGGGTTGGACCGAGGGACCCACGACGAAGCAAGTTGCTTGTGAAAAAGTGACGGATAATAACACTTCTTCCATGTTAATAAAAAGAAAAGGTAATTTACTTAATAATTCCACAAAAGGCAAGTTCAATAAATCTAGTAAAAGACTAAATATAATTATAAAGTATTTAATGTAAAAAAATATATATAACTATACTAATCTTGTGATAGAGAAGAGTAGTTTATAATCCAATTTTGTGTAAAGTCGAGTGTTATTGATTCAGTGATAGTTAGGTTGGAGAATGAAATCTACAAGTTGAAAAAGAAGATTTTTAAGAATCCTTGGTGGGTCACTTTGTTTGAGTCAAGTGGGGGACCAACTTGAAGATTTATAAAGCATCAAAACGAAATTGACACGTGTCATTCACATGTTGGTTCATGTAATAGTGCAACTGATAAAGAAAACTATACGACGTCGCTGCTTCCCCATAGCCAAGCCCATAAGGTATGGGCTGTCCACTTTGGAATTTAAACTTAAAATTAAGGTTTTTATGGATTGTAGTTACTTTGTTTGATTTGGAGTATTTTAACATTTTCAGTGAACTTAAAACTCGGTTAATGATTTTCAATGTACAACGAACGTCCGGTTATCTTTTGGTTATGATGAAAACCGGTCCATATAAAGCTTGGTGATTCAGATCGGAAAGAAAAATGCAATCAAATCAAAAGATATTATCCCACACAAAATCTCAAATGAAAGAAGGGAAGATCGCCTAAGAGATAAACCTACTCCACTAAAACTTCTAATTTATCTCTCTCGCTCTCTGTCTTCCTATAAAACTCTAGATTCTCAAATTCAAATGAACAATAGAAACAACATTAGAGTATTTAAAAAAAAAAAAAAAAGACTCTGGATTGAGCATTTTCAATTCGATCTAATAATCGCAAGAAAAAAAAAAAGATTGAAACTGGAAACACAGTAGTATTTAAAGTGCCAAAATCTCCTTGATAATACTATTTGAAGACAAATATTGAATTATGATCAGAAAACCTTAATTCTCACCTTCAATAGGCAACTTGAAACGGCACAATGGACAAAGGTGGCTGGTCCTAAACCAATCGACGATACATTGATCATCAAACGCGTGCCCACAGGATAAGGTCACGACTATTCTGCCGGCGCCAAACTCCTCTAGACAAATCGCGCAACTATCATCACACGTCGTTATAGACATAGCCTCCTTGTCCGTGTCGTAGATTTTCTTGTTCAGGGACATGACAGCGAGCTTGCTTGCGGGTCTAAAATCCGATATTGGTCTCATCGAATGAGAATTGAACCACTGCCTCCTCTTCCTCTTCTATTTGAGGAGGAGGAATGGGATCAATAGCCATTCTCACTGACAAAGCACAACCTGGAGAATACTCAGGCGACCAATGCACAATATTATCGACAAACATTTAGAGGCCTAACAGTACCTCGGTATCAATCCCAGCATCGCTCAAGAATGGATTCAGTACACTGCTGCCTCCAAAATCTTTAACGAATCCATTGATACGACATTTAACTGGGGACGTAGGGCATGTTCGTACAGGATCAAACATTCCAACAATACTTGCGTAGATTTTTATTGTACCAGCATCTTCCGGTTTTGGATTCTTGTCTATTTCGTGGTCGAAGGATGTTTCGGCGTTCATGACAATACGATCTGAAACACAAGAATGGATTTGGTTTTATGTTCTTTATTTATTTAGATGTGAGGGAGATACTGTATATGCTCTTCAATTATATATATGGACTTTCTCATATTAGAATATGGAAATTAAAAATAAACTGTTTTGAAAAACGAAAAAAATAAACGTCAAAACAAATATTAATAAACCAATAAATAGACAATTCTAAAAAAAAAAGGATTAAGAGATAAAAAATTAAAAATTAAAAAAAAAATCATATTTCAGTTTTAAATATATAAAACCGAATGATTCAAAGTTACTAAGCAAGTCAAAGTCGACTAATAAAAAACGTTAAATTTTTTAAATATTTAATTATTGATTTATAATTTTATAACGAAAAAAAATTATCTTAAAAGACTTTTCCTTAAAATATCGTTTTTCTTAAATTATCTTAAGATTATCTCTTTCTCTCTTTTTCGTAATCTCTCACAGATTAGGATTAGGATTTTTTTTCTTTTTCTTTATCTCTTAAAAGTAATGGTTTTTTCTTTTCCTTTTCTTAGTCCCTAATATAATATACACTACGATTAAATCCCTCCATCACTCAATATAAAAAAAAAATATGATCCCAAACAAAAGCTCAAATGAAAGAAGGGCATATCGCCTAAGAGATGATAAAACCTACTCCAACAAAACTTTTAATTTCTCGCACTCTCCTCTTCCTATAAAAAACTTCAGATTCTCAATTTCAAATGAACAATAACAACAACATTCAGAATATAAAGAAACAAGACTTTAAACTCTTTTAGTCTCTGGATTGAGCATTTTCACGGCCAGCTTTCACCGTACCCTTCTGAGAAACTTTGCCATCACCATTACTAGCCTCACCGTTGCGTGATTCTCCCCGTCTCTCATTTCCATTTCTTCCATAGCCTCGTCCTCCATTATAACCGTTGCCACGAGGCCTAAACCCGTCGTTCCTGTAACCGTTCTCGCTCCTATAACCTCCGTTTCGCATTGAGGATGTACCATCATTGTTGCCTGCAAAGCAGAATCTCAAGGGTTTGAGTTTTTAGATTTTGGTGACAGTATTCACTAAGTAGTAAACTTCACTTTTAACTTACCTCGTTTCTCTTCTATAGAAACTCTCCTGTTTCCAATTCTGATGGCTGACTCTTTGTGAGCCTAGAGTTGTAATCAGCCAGTTTATAATCAGAAGAAAAATCCAGGCTTTTAAATCAAAAGTTGTAAGAGATTAAGACAATGTCTAACGATACCTTGATGACCAGTTTCACAGCTTCAGCATTTTCGTATGTCACAAAACCGAAACAGTTTCCCTTATGCTGAAAATTGAAAATATTTGGATGGTTAAAAGTTTTGGAGGTGGAACAAAGTAATACATGTTTCCTCTAAAGATCAATTCATAAACAACTCACCCTGTAGCTTCTAACTTGGATACCTTTTTCCTTGATAACACCAAAACCTTTGAATACTTCATTGAGTTGCTCCTCTGTAGCGTCCATAGGCAAGTTTGCAACAAATATGGAACCACCCTCAGCTGATACATTACAATATGGCAAACTCACATTAAGACATGGAAAAGATTAAACACGAAAAGGGAACATTTGTG